>NC_139017.1:134080228-134824906 GCF_964374135.1 Grampus griseus
TTATTTCTCTTTACTCATCCCCCAAACTCCCATTGAGGTGCCTAGGTATAACTAGCTAATTTGGGGGCATGAGGATTCTGTGAGATAATGCTGGTAAAATTCTTGGCAGTCAGTGTAGTTGTCTCAGTGGAATACCTGGGCAGGTATTATTAGGCCCATTTTACCTGTTCAAAGCAGTGAAGCGACTTACCTGAGATCTCACAACCAAGATGAAGATCTGGCTTCAAATCCTGACCAGTTGGACTCTAAAGTCTGTGTATTTTTCACCACTGGGCAGGTGAGTGCTGGGCCGGGTGTCAGAACCTCAGTTAAACAGGCTGGAGTCGGGAATGGTTTCAGGGGGCGAAGACCATACTAGTTTGAGAAGCTGAGGCAGCTGTCTGATCCTCTCCCCCATAGTGGCCTTGCCCAGGCAACAAACTGCAGATCTCGTGCTTATCAGGGACCAAATCTAATTCCCACCGATATTTGTTCAATAGCTCAGACATGCTAAGGTTAACTGTCTTATAAATGATGAGGTAGATTAACAGAGTTAGGCCTGAGGCATCAATAATGAAGACTCTGCATCCAATAAGAGGACACAAGGTTGAGGGCAGTGAAAACACAGGAGTGGTGGCAGGAAAGGAAACCATCTCATTCTTTCAGGAGAAGGACCAGGATGAAAGAGGTCAAGGGGCTAGGCAGGGGGAATTCCAGGCAGAAGGGATGACCGAGCAAAAGAAGATAGGCTCTTGGGAATGACCTCATCCATTCTTATTGCTTCGTGGAGACGGAAGCTTAGTTCACTGTTGGATTGATGACTTGGAGGTGTCTGTGGGGCATCCACTGGAGGTGTCCAGCAAGTAGCTGAGTACATGTGTTACCACTCCCCTGGAAGGGCATGGGGAATAGCCGTACAGCTGTGGTATTTAATCATGTATAAGTTGAGTGGTAGCTAAATCCATGGGGTCAGTGACAGCGTATAACATGAGGAAAGAAAAGAAAACTGGTGGGGATGGAATACCAGCATCTAGTGCACAGGAAAGGATGATCCAGTCATAGAGACTGAGACAGAAAAGTTAAAAACAGTAGAAGAAAAAGTTCTACCAGAGCTCAGGGAAGACTGGAATCCTGAAGCAGGAGGATGCAGCTATTGCCAGATGTGGGGAAGGAAAACAGGGAGAAAGCAGAGGACAAACCAACCAACCCTGACTACTCTCTCCTTCTGCCCACCAGTCTCCCATTGGATGAACCCAATCTAAGTCAACCAGCCAGGGGTCCCACGTGATGCAATCCACAGGATCAGGCTCTCAAATATACTAGTGCTTGTGGTCATCTGTTATTTCCTATATTCTGGAGATGAGAGTTTCAAGAAGGTAGGCGTGCTCATAAAACAGTGTTGAATGACACTGAGGATCCTTCACTGGAAGTCTTCGATGATTTTGGAGCAACAGGTTTCAGTGGCATAATTGGAGCCCAAGCTAGATTGCTAGGTGGGGGGAAAGTGGACACTGAGAAATTAGATTATTTTTCAAGAAGTTTGAGAAAGGAGTGAGTGAGCTAGGGCATGCAGAGAATAGACCCTGTTCAGTTTTCACAATGTGTCTAATTTCTCTTGGATATCAGAGTAACCTAATGAGCGTACCAGGCTAGGCTTTCCTTTTTTTCTCCACCTACATTCACTATATTGGTGACTCACCCATTCTTATGGCATTAAATGCCATCTCTATTGGGGATGAATCCTGAATTTATATCTTCCACTCAGGTCTCTCTCCTAAGCTCCAGATTCATAACTGTCCCAAACTCAACAAGTCAAAATAAAACTTAATATTGCCTCCTCCTCAGTCTGTTCCACTTACTGTTTCCTCCACCTCAATGCACGGCATCTTCATTTTTTCTCTTGTTCTCTTTCAAAACCATGGAGTCATCCATGTTTATTTATTTATTAATATTTTTAAAACATCTTTATTGGATTATAATTGCTTTACAACGGTGTGTTAGTTTCTGCTTCATAACAAAGTGAATCAGCTATACGTACACATACATCCCCATATCTCCTCCTTCTTGCATCTCCCTCCCACCCTCCCTATCCCACCCCTCTAGGTGGTCACAAAGCACCGAGCTGATCTCCCTGTGCTATGCGGCTGCTTCCCACTAGCTATCTGTTTTACATTTGGTGGTGTATATCGTCCATATTCTTTAAAAATCTTACTTTCGTATCCCATTTTCAATACCTCAGGAAATCCCGTCAGCTCTACCTTCCATATCCAGAGTGCTGCTACTTGCCACCTTCTCCACTTCTGTCACCCTCATCCAAGCCATCTTCCATGCTGCCCTTGCTTGGGTCATTCAAGCTTCTCCTGCACTAGTTCTGCCTTTCCTTGCCCCCTTGCAGTCTGTTCTCGACCCAGCAGCAAGAGCAATCCTTCAGAAATGCAAGTCAGATTGTGCTTCTCCTCTGCTCACATCCCCACGATGGACCCCATTTCATTCAAGCAAAGCCAAAGTCCTTCAGTGGCTTATGTGGTCTGTCCCCCCCAGCCTTTCCTCTGACATCACCTCTTATGAGTCTCGCCCACACTCACTCCACTCAACTTCAAAGACCTCCTTGCTGTTCAAACACTCTAGGAAGCTCCCACCTTGGGGCTTTTGCATCGCTCTCCCTTCTGCCTGGAATGTTCTTTCACCAGGGATTCAGTTGGTTAATGCCCTCACTTCCTTGAAATTCCTTCTCAAATGTTACCTTCCAAGTGAGTACCCTGCCACCCTCTTTAAAATCACAATCTATCCACACATTCCCTTGCCACACAGCTGACCTGTGTTAAGCTCCACACTTTTTACTCCCAAGGCTGTTTGTTAAGAGGCTTGGTTGAGACCACCCATGTGAAGTACACACCAAATGGGCAATCCTGCACCTTCCCGAGAGAAGCCCTCCAATCTGGCTGGCACCCTGGGTGGGAATGAAAAAGCTGGGGTTGGTGGGGCGGTGTGGGAGACCCGTCTTGGCCGCTCAAACTCTGCTTTCAAACATAGCCCACAACCTCATTGTCCGCACGCAGGAGCACAGTCACCTCAGGGTACCAGTCAGCTTGCAAAGAGGAGCATCTGTGAGGCAGACAGGATGCTGACACAGACAGGATGCTGACGCAGAGCTGGCAGCCAGCAGGAGGGGCCAGCCCTGCTTTCCTGATGTCATCAGCAGGAAGGAAGCTGGGACCACAGAGCAGGAACCCCAGCCGTGGAGCCCCAAAGAAACCCATTTCATCCAGCCTCTCCTCCCACGGGACGGGGAGGGTGGTGGCAACTCACAGAAAGTGTCCAGCCTCCTCCAACCACCCAGGAAAACACTCCTGTTACGGGGGCAAAGTGTCAGTTTAACAAACATTCCTGCCAGGCGCTGGATGGGGGAGGCTGATGTTCCTCTGCCTTTAGGGAGCTCTTGGTTGCGGCAGTGAGAGCAGGCAAGTAAACGCTTTCAATTTTGTGTTATTAGTAAGCGCTGTGATCAGGTAAGCACAGGCATTAGGAAACACACATAGGACAGTTCCAGACTTGGAGGGATGGCTGGTGGGGGAGGTGACCTCTAAACTGAGTCTTAACTCATTCATTCATTCTTTCATTCAGTCATTCATTCATTCAGCCAGCACTTGTTGAGGATCAGCTGTGTGCAAAGAGGCCCGCTCTCAGGTAGGGAGGGTGCAGTCATGAATCAATAAAAAGTTTCCTCTGGGGCTTCCCTGGTGGCGTAGTGGTTGAGAGTCCGCCTGCCGATGCAGGGGACACGGGTTTGTGCCCTGGTCCGGAAGGATCCCACATGCTGCAGAGCGGCTGGGCCCGTGAGCCATGGCCGCTGAGCCTGCGCTTCCGGAGCCTGTGCTCCACAAGGGGAGAGGCCACAACAGTGAGAGGCCCGCGTACCGCAAAAAAAAAAAAAAAAAAAGTTTCCTCTGATTTCCAGGAACTTAGAGTCTAGAAGAGATGATAGATATAACAAGTAAACTAAAAGAGATGAGAGATATAACAAGTAAACTAAAGAATAAATGTAGAATTCTTTGTTGCTGTTGTTGTTAAAGACCATGAAGAAAAATAGAAACTTTAGATGGAGTGTTTATGGGAGGCTCTCTGTCATTTCCAAGGAAGGGGAGTTCAAAGCAAGAGCTGTAGGCTGCTGATGAAGCAGGGAGTGGGGAGGAGGAGCCCGTTGCATCAGAGGCCCTGAGGCCAGAAGCACCAGAGAATTGGAGGGTAAGTAGAGGGCAGCCTGGAGGAGGCATCTTGGCATGGCAGGGTTCTGAGTGTGGAGTGCAGGCCCCTCCAAGTCTGTCCCAAACTCACCCGCCCGCAGCCTCCAATGACTTGATGCTCGAGCCCCAGTAGACTTCAGACCACTCCTTAGGCCATTGGCTCGTAGTCCCACGTGTCAAATCCCCCATGTCCCTCAGGGCCTGGCTCAAACATCACTCCCTCCATGGCTCCTCACTAGAGCCTGCAGACCGGGATGGTCACGCTCACCTCTGAGTTCCCAGCCTGGACCTGTAGCCCATCTGTCCACCTGTCTGTCTCCCCAGCCAGGCTGTCAGGTCTTGACAACTGGGGCTGTGCAGCCTCTGTGTGTAGAGCCCATGGCTTAGACCAGGTAGGTCTAAGTGTACACATATAAATGTGTACACAGAAGGGAGGAAAACAGGAAGGGAAGAAGGGAGAAAGGAGCTAGCTTTTATTTATTTATTTTTAAATTTTTATTTCTTTTTTTATTGACGTATAGTTGATTTACAATGTTGTATTAGTTGATTTACAATGTTGTATTAGTTTCAATGTTGTATCAGCAAAGTGATTCAGATATATATATGTATACGTATGTATATGTATGTATATACACACACAAAAAATATTGAGTATAGTTTCCTGTCCTATACAGTAGGTCCTTGTTGTTTATTTTATATACAGTAGTGTGTAGAGGAGCTAGCTTTTAAAAAGCAGCATAGATTCTTAACCCTCACAAAGGATATATTCAGAAACCCTTGTAAATCCAGATGCTATTTGCAAATGTCAATCCAGAATATATTACTTTGGCCACAAAACTTTTCCTTCCTAAGAGCCGTTGCTTCCCTAGTCTTCATTACTTTTTCTTCCCTTCCATTACCAGCATTAGCTCCTGGTTTTTCTTTTCAGAAATCTGATTCACAGAGAAACCAGGTTTTGCACATTTTTAGCATTCAGTTCATGAGCATTACCTTGTAAACCTCTGAGGTATGCATGCTGGGGTTCCCAAACCCACTTACTCACAAAGCAAATAGCTCTCAAAAACCAAATTAATGATGCTGCAAAATGACAAATTACTATGTGTCATAGACCTCAGGGATCCCCAGAGAACAGTGCACGCGGAGGATGTGAAAGCCGGAATGCTAATGGCTACCTCGCTCATCTGCAAGGAAGAGGAGACCTCTGGGAAAGACTTGGCAACCGGTTCTCCTCTCCAGATGCAGCTCGTTCTCACTCGCACTGGGCCACAGGTTTAGCTAAGTACTCAGTTACTAAGGAAACCCAAGTTGTCAGTCCTGAGCCATATGGGAATAATGATGATTTATTTAGGAAAAGCAAGGTTTGTCACTTTAAGCTTACTGCTACAAAATTGCTTTTTGATTACCTCCCTCCTTATTGCATTGTCTTGTCACAATAAACTACAGAAACAAGCGGTAAGGTTAATAATCATGGGCTCTGTTCTTGTCACTCTCAAGGCTCAGCAAGGTCACGGCTGCAGGCTGAGTGTGGCAGGCAGGCTTCTTCTGCAAAGCCTCCTCTGGAGAAGAGGACTTCGCGGACGGGACAGGGCAGGCCAGGCTCTCGCCAGGCAGCTTTTACTCCTGACTCCCCTGGAGCCAGAGAGTTCCTAAAATCCAGCCCTCCCAGTTGGAGTTCAATCCATCCTTCAAAACCCATTCCAAATGTCATCCCCTCTCTGGTTGAAATCATCCGGTCCTTTCTTTGCCCATTCAAAGCTCACAGTTGGTACCCTCGGTTAAGACAGCTTATTGAGTAACTACTAAGTGCCATGCCCAGTGCTAGACTTTTCATGTGGCTTACCTCCTTTTGTACTCACAGCCGCCTACAAGGTGGTCCTTACCATACTTAGTTCTGCTTTGCCTTTCCTGTTGGCGCCATTCTCTCAGACTGGCTTCTCCATGATTTTCTGGCCGCCCACATCTCTAGCTCACAATCTCTATAAAAAGGGAGGAAAGAGTCTCCTTTGCCCTGGTTAAAAAATCCTGGTGAAGAATTCAGATTGGTTTTCCCTGATTCAAGGACCTACCTTTTCATGAATTGATTGAGCCAGGTCAGCAGAATCTCAGACAAAGATGTCAGCTTCCATTCAGATCAATTATTTAGAACAATATCTGAAAACAGAAGGGGCTGCTATTCCCATCAGGAAGGGGCTCCGGGATACAAAATGATAAACGGTCATTACAGAGCCATATGCTTCATTATCTACTAGATATTTGACTAAAAACACCTCCCAAACTATTCACCACTCACGCTCTGCCTCACTGAATGACATCGTCATCTTCACGTGCTCCTCAAACCAAGAGGTTTAGGACTTGCTAATGCCCCTTTCTCCCTCGTGTTTAAGATTAGACTGGTCACCAAGTCCTATTGTTCTATTTCTAAAAATGTTTCTTTTTTAAAATTTTTATTGGACTATAGTTGATATACAATGTTGTGTTAGTTTCAGGTGTACAGCAAAGTGAATCAGTTATACATATACACATATCCACTCTTTTTTAGATTCTTTTCCCATAAAGGCCATTACAAAGTATTGAGTAGAGTTCCTTGTGCTATACAGTAGGTCCTCATTAGTTATCTATTTTATATATAGTAGTGTGTATATGTCAACCCCAATCTCCCAATTTATCCCCCCCCCTTACTCTCTGGTAACCATAAGTTTGTTTTCTACATCTGTGTCTCTACTTCTGTTTTGTAAATAAGTTCATTTGTACCCTTTTTTAGATTCCACCTACAGGTGATATCATGCAATATTTGTCTTTCTCTGTTTGACTTCACTCAGTATGACAATCTCTAGGTCCATCCATGTTGCTGCAAATGGCATTATTTTGTTCTTTCTTATGGCTGAGTAATATTCCATTATATATATGTACACATCCTTTTTATCCATTCCTCTGTCGATGGACATTCAGGTTGCTTCCATGTCCTGACAATTATAAATAGTGCTGCAATGAATATAGGGGTGCATGTATCTTTTCGAATTATATATTTTCTCCGGGTATATGCCCAGGAGTGGGATTGCTGGGTCATATGGTAGTTCTATTTTTAGTTTTTTAAGGAACATTCATACTGCTCTCCATAGTGGCTACCTCAATTTATATTCCCACCAACAATGTAGGAGGGTTTCCTCTAAAATGTTTCTTGATCGCCTTCCTCTCTCCTTCATCCCACTGCTACTATCTTAGTTTTGAATCCCCAGTCTTTCATCTCAAGACAATTGCCACACCTCCTAACTGGCCTCCTGTCTATAGTCTCGCTCCCCATAACAGTCGGGGTCCAACTAGAAAATAGAAACTACTCTATATTTTTCCCCTAGGTTATTTAAACAGAGGCAAGGTGATTCAGGGAATAAATCCAGTGGTAAAGATGGCGTGTTTGCCTTAGACCATCCTTTTTCCAATTTTTCTAGAGGATCTCACTCTGTGGAGAGGAGACTAGGCAGGATGCAGGCACAACAGAGCACAAAGAACCCCAGTAACAGGTGTGGTTATTCCACTTTGGACTCTGCAGCGTCCTTTTAACTTCCTTCCATAGGCCTGGTGAAATCTCCATGTTGGACTATGATGGGTTAACAGCAGTGCTCATTAAGCCTTCCTGGGGTTTGTTCAATAATGATGCACAAGGAGCATGTCATTGGGCTGCTATGCATAGATCCTGCATGGTGTCAAGAAAGAAGAATCTATTCACCTCAAAAGGGAGACTCATAGGCCCCTTCCGTTGAGACTGACAATACTGATGGTGTAGGAGAAGACAGCAAAAGCAGAAACTAAAGACCCAGAATCCTGAGTCTGGGAGACAGGGAGTAGCTACCTGTACAGCATGCAACAGCCAAACCCCAAAGAGCTCAACAGGTAACAGATCCTGTATCTTAGGGCCGTACTTGGAGTGAGGCCATAAGCAAAGCCTAGTCACAGGGAGGGGTGTGGAGGGAGGAATGGGTTAGGCAGCCTTCATCGACTTTACAACGGTTCTCGTGCTTGGTCTTCACAGCAGCCTGAGAGGAAAGTATCGTAGGACTCACGTATTTTTGTTGTTCTTGTTGTTAGTTTCTGCTTTATAACAAAGTGAATCAGTTATACATATACATATGTTCCCATATCTCTTCCCTCTTGCGTCTCCCTCCCTCCCACCCTCCCTATCCCACCCCTCCAGGCGGTCACAAAGCACCGAGCTGATATCCCTGTGCTATGCGGCTGCTTCCCACTAGCTATCTACCTTACATTTGGTAGTGTATATATGTCCATGCCTCTCTCTCACTTTGTCACAGCTCACCCTTACCCCTCCCCATATCCTTAAGTCCATTCTCCAGTAGGTCTGTGTCTTTATTCCTGTCTTACCCCTAGGTTCTTCATGACATTTTTTTTAAATTCCATATATATGTGTTAGCATACCGTATTTGTCTTTCTCTTTCTGACTTACTTCACTCTGTATGACAGACTCTAGGTCTGTCCACCTCATTACAAATAGCTCAATTTCGTTTCTTTTTATGGCTGAGTAATATCCCATTGTATATATGTGCCACATCTTCTTTATCCATTCATCCGATGATGGACACTTAGGTTGTTTCTATCTCCGGGCTATTGTAAATAGAGCTGCAATGAACATTTTGGTACATGACTCTTTTTGAATTATGGTTTTCTCAGGGTATATGCCCAGTAGTGGGATTGCTGGGTCATATGGCAGTTCTATTTGTAGTTTTTTAAGGAACCTCCATACTGTTCTCCATAGTGACTGTATCAATTTACATTTCCACCAACAGTGCAAGAGTGTTCCCTTTCCTCCACACCCTCTCCAGCATTTATTGTTTCTAGATTTTTTGAGGACGGCCATTCTGACTGGTGTGAGATGATATCTCATTGTAGTTTTGATTTGCATTTCTCTAATGATTAATGAAGTTGAGCATTCTTTCATGTGTTTGTTGGCAGTCTGTATATCTTCTCTGGAGAAACGTCTGTTTAGGTCTTCTGCCCATTTTTGGATTGGGCTTTTTGCTTTTTTGTTATTGTGCTGCATGAGCTGCTTATAAATTTTGGAGATTAATCTTTTGTCTGTTGCTTCATTTGAAAATATTTTCTCCCATTCTGAGGGTTGTCTTTTGGTCTTGTTTATGGTTTCCTTTGCTGTGCAAAAGCTTTGAAGTTTCATTAGGTCCCATTTGTTTATTTTTGTTTTTATTTCCATTTCTCTAGGAGGTGGGTCAAAAAGGATCTTGCTGTGATTTATGTCATAGAGTGTTCTGCCTATGTTTTCCTCTAAGAGTTTGATAGTTTCTGGCCTTACATTTAGGTCTTTAATCCATTTTGAGCTTATTTTTCTGTATGGTGTTAGGGAGTGATCTAATCTCATACTTTTACATGTACCTGTCCAGTTTTCCCAGAACCACTTATTGAAGAGGCTGTCCTTTCTCCACTGTATATTCCTGCCTCCTTTATCAAAGATAAGGTGACCATATGTGCGTGGGTTTATCTCTGGGCTTTCTATCCTGTTCCATTGATCTATATTTCTGTTTTTGTGCCAGTACCATACTGTCCTGATTACTGTAGTTTTGTAGTATAGTCTGAAGTCACGGGGCCTGATTCCTCCGGCTCCGTTTTTCGTTCTCAAGATTGCTTTGGCTATTCGGGGTCTTTTGTGTTTCCATACAAATTGTGAAATTTTTTGTTCTAGTTCTGCGAAAAATACCAGTGGTAGTTTGATAGGGATTGCATTGAATCTGTAGATTGCTTTGGGTAGTAGAGTCATTTTCACAATGTTGATTCTTCCAATCCAAGAACATGGTATATCTCTCCATCTATTTGTAGCATCTTTAATTTCTTTCATCAGTGTCTTATAATTTTCTGCATACAGGTCTTTGGTCTCCTTAGGTAGGTTTATTCCTAGATATTTTATTCTTTTTGTTGCAATGGTAAATGTGAGTGTTTTCTTGATTTCACTTTCAGATTTTTCATCATTAGTGTATAGGAATGCCAGAGATTTCTGTGCATTAATTTTGTATCCTGCTCTTTACCAAATTCATTGATTAGCTCTAGTAGTTTTCTGGTAGCGTCTTTGGGATTCTCTATGTAGAGTATCATGTCATCTGCAAACAGTGACAGCTTTACTTTTTCTTTTCTGATTTGGATTCCTTTTATTTCCTTTTCTTCTCTGATTGCTGTGGCTAAAACTTCCAAAACTATGTTGAATAAGAGTGGTGAGAGTGGGCAACCTTGGCTTGCTCCTGATCTTAGTGGAAATGCTTTCAGTTTTTCACCATTGAGGGTGATGTTGGCTGTGGGTTTGTCATATATGGCCTTTATTATGTTGAGGAAAGTTCCCTCTATGCCTACTTTCTACAGGGTTTTTATCATAAATGGGTGTTGAATTTTGTTGAAAGCTTTCTCTGCATCGATTTAGATGATCATATGGTTTTTCTCCTTCAATTTGTTAATATGGTGTATCACATTGATTGTTTTTAGTATATTGAAGAATCCGTGCATTCCTGGAATAAACCCCACTTGATCATGATGTATGATCCTTTTAATGTGCTGTTGGATTCTGTTTGCTAGTATTTTGTTGAGGATTTTTGTATCTATGTTCATCAGTGATATTGGCCTGTAGTTTTCTTTCTTTGGGACATCCTTGTCTGGTTCTGGTATCAGGGTGATGGTGGCCTCGTAGAATGAGTTTGGGAGTTTTCCTCCCTCTGCTCTATTTTGGAAGAGTTTGAGAAGGATAGGTGTTAGCTCTTCTCTAAATGTTTGATAGAATTCGCCTGTGAAGCCATCTGATCCTGGGTTTTTGTTTGTTGGAAGATTTTTAATCACAGTTTCAATTTCAGTGCTTGTGATTGGTCTGTTCATATTTTCTATTTCTTCCTGATTCAGTCTTGGCATGTTGTACATTTCTAAGAATTTGTCCATTTCTTCCAGGTTGTCCATTTTATTGGCATAGAGTTGCTTGTAGTAATCTCTCATGATCTTTTGTATTTCTGCAGTGAAAGTTGTCACTTCTCCTTTTTCATTTCTAATTCTATTGATTTGTGTCTTCTCCCTTTCTTTCTTGATGAGTCTGGCTAATGGTTTATCAATTTTGTTTATCTTCTCAAAGAACCAGCTCTTAGTTTTATTGATCTTTACTATCGTTTCCTTCATTTCTTTTTCATTTATTTCTGATCTGATTTGTATGATTTCTTTCCTTCTGCTAACTTTGGGGTTTTCTTTGTTCTTCTTTCTCTAATTGCTTTAGGTACAAGGTGAGGTTGTTTATTTGAGATGTTTCCTGTTTCTTAAGGTAGGATTGTATTGCTATAAACTTCCTTCTTATAACTGCTTTTGCTGCATCCCATAGGTTTTGGGTCATCGTGTCTGCATTTTCATTTGTTTCTAGGTATTTTTTGATTTCCTCTTTGATTTCTACAGTGATCACTTCGTTATTAAGTAGTGTATTGTTTAGCCTCCATGTGTTTGTATTTTTTACAGATCTTTTCCTGTAATTGGTATCTAGTCTCATAGCACTGTGGTCAGAAAAGATACTTGATACAATTTCGATTTTCTTAAATTTACCAAGGCTTGATTTGTGACCCAAGATAGGATCTATCCTGGAGAATGTTCCATGAGCACTTGAAAAAAATGTGTATTCTGTTGTTTTTGGATGGAATGTCCTATAAATATCAATTAAGTCCATCTTGTTTAATGTATCATTTAAAGCTTGTGTTTCCTTATTTATTTTCATTTTGGATGATCTGTCCATTGGTGAAAGTGGGGTGTTAAAGTCCCCTACTATGAATGTGTTACTGTCGATTTCCCCTTTTATGGCTGTTAGTATTTGCCTTATGTATTGAGGTGTTCCTATGTTGGGTGCGTAAATATTTACAATTGTTATATCTTCTTCTTGGATCTATCCCTTGATCATTATGTAGTGTCCTTCTTTGTCTCTTCTAATAGTCTTTATTTTAAAGTCTATTTTGTCTGATATGAGAATTGCTACTCCAGCTTTCTTTTGGTTTCCATTTGCAAGAAATATCTTTTTCCATCCCATTACTTTCAGTCTGTATGTGTCTCTAGGTCTGAAGTGGGTCTCTTGTAGACAGCAAATATATGGGTCTTGTTTTTGTATCCATTCACCCAATCTGTGTCTTTTTGTGGGAGCATTTAGTCCATTTACATTTAAGGTAATTATCGATATGTATGTTCCTATTTCCACTTTCTTAATTGTTTTGGGTTCGTTATTGTAGGTCTTTTCCTGCTCTTGTGTTTCTTGCCTAGAGAAGTTCCTTTAGTATTTGTTGTAAAGCTGGTTTGGTGGTGCTGAACTCTCTCAGCTTTTGCTTGTCTGTAAAGGTTTTAATTTCTCCATCAAATCTGAATGAGATCCTTGCTGGGTAGAGTAATCTTGGTTGTAGGTTCTTCTCCTTCACCACTTTAAATATGTCCTGCCAGTCCCTTCTGGCTTGCAGAGTTTCTGGGGAAAGATCAGCTGTTAACCTTATGGGGATTCCCTTGTGTGTTATTTCTTGTTTTTCCCTTGCTGCTTTTAATATGTTTTCTTTGTATTTAATTTTTGACAGTTTGAGTAATATGTGTCTTGGTGTATTTCTCCTTGGATTTATCCTGTTTGGGACTCTCTGTGCTTCCGGGACTTGATTAACTATTTCCTTTCCCATATTAGGCAAGTTTTCAACTATAATCTCTTCAAATATTTTCTCAGTCCCTTTTCTTTTCCCTTCTTCTTCAGGAACCCCTATAATGCGAATGTTGGTGCATTTAATGTTGTCCCAGAGGTCTCTGAGACTGTCCTCAGTTCTTTTCATTCTTTTTTCTTTATTCTGCTCTGCAGTAGTTATTTCCACTATTTTATCTTCCAGGTCACTTATCTGTTCTTCTGCCTCAGTTATTCTGCTATTGATCCCTTCTAGAGTATTTTTAATTTCATTTATTGTGTTGTTCATCATTGCTTCTTTCCTCTTTAGTTCTTGTAGGTCCTTGTTAAATGTTTCTTGCATTTTCTCTATTCTATTTCCAAGATTTTGGATCACCTTTACTCTCAGTATTCTGAATTCTTTTTCACGTAGACTGCCTATTTCCTCTTCATTTGCTAGGTCTGGTGGGTTTTTATCTTGCTCCTTCATCTGCTGTGTGTTTTTCTGTCTTCTCATTTTGCTTATCTTACTGTGTTTGGGGTCTCCTTTTTGCAGGCTGCAGGTTCGTAATTCCCGTTGTTTTTGGTGTCCGTCCCCAGTGGCTATGGTTGGTTCAGTGGGTTGTGTAGGCTTCCTGGTGGAGGGGACTAGTGCCTGTGTTCTGGTGGATGAGGCTGGATTTTGTCTTTCTGGTGGGCAGGTCCACGTCTGGTGGTGTGTTTTGGGGTGTCTGTGGACTTGTTATGATTTTAGGCAGCCTCTCTGCTAATGGGTGGGGTTGTTTTCCTGTCTTGCTAGTTGTTTGGCAAAGGATGTCCAGCACTGTAGCTTGCTGGTCATTGAGTGAAGCTGGGTGCTGGTGTTGAGATGGAAATCTCTGGGAGATTTTCACTGTTTGATATTATGCGGAGCTGGGAAGTCTCTTGTGACCAGTGTCCTGAAGTTGGCTCTCCCACGTCAGAGGCACAGCACTGACTCCTGGCTGCAGCACCAAGAGCCTTTCATCCCCACGGCTCAAAATAAAAGGGAGAAAAAGTAGAAAGAAAGATTAGTAGAAGTAGAAAGAAAGAAAGAAGGAGGGAGGGAGGGAGGGAGGGAAGAAGGTAGGAAGGAAGGAGGGAAGGAAGGATAAAAAGAAAGAAAGAAGATAAAGTAAGATAAAATATAATAAAGTTATTAAAATAAGAAATAATTATTAAGAAAAAAAAAGAAAAAAGTTAAAAAAAAAAGAAACGGATGGATAGAACCCTAGAACAAATGGTGGAAGCAAAGCTATACAGACAAAATCTCACACAGAAGCATACACATACACACTCACAAAAAGAGGAAAAGGGGAAAAAATCATAAGTCTTGCTCTCGAAGTCCACCTCCTTAATTTGGGATGGTTCGTTGTCTATTCAGGCATTCCACAGATGCAGGGTACATCAAGTTGATTGTGGAGCTTTAATCCGCTGCTTCTGAGGCTGCTGGGAGAGATTTCCCTTTCTCTTTGTTCTCACAGCTTCCGGGGCTCAGCTTTGGATTTGGCCCCGCCTCTGCGTGTAGGTCATCGGAGGGCGTCTGTTCTTCGCTCAGACAGGACGGGGTTAAAGGAACCGCTGATTCGGGGGCTCTGGCTCCCTCAGGCTGGGGAGAGGGAGGGGCACGGAGTGCGGGGCGAGCCTGCGGCGGCAGAGGCCGGCGAGACGTTGCACCAGCCTGAGGCGCACCGTGCGTTCTCCTGGGGGAGTTGTCCCTGGATCCCGGGACCCTGGTAGTGGTGGGCTGCACAGGCTCCCGGGAGGGGAGGGGTGGATAGTGACCTGTGCTCGCACACAGGCTTCTTGGTGGCGGCAGCAGCAGCCTTAGCGTCTCCCGCCCGTCTCTGGGGTGCGCGCTTTTAGCCGCATCTCCCGCCCGTCTCTGGGGTGCGCGCTTTTAGCCGCGGCTCGCGCCCGTCTCTGGAGCTCCTTTAAGCAGCGCTCTTAATCTCCTCTCCTCGCGCACCAGGAAACAAAGAGGGAAGAAAAAGTCTCTTGCCTTTTCGGCAGGTCCAGACTTTTCCCCGGACTCCCTCCTGGCTAGCCGTGGCGCACTAACCCCTTGCAGGCTGTGTTCACGCCGCCAACCCCAGTCCTCTCCCTGCGCTCTGACCGAAGCCCGAGCCTCAGCTCCCAGCCCCGCCCGACCCGGCGGGTGAGCAGACATCTCAAGCTGGTGAGTGCCGGTCGGCCCTGATCCTCTGTGCGGGAATCTCTCCGCTTTGCCCCCAGCAACCCTGTTGCTATGTACTCGTCCGTCGCTCCGAAGCTCCCCCCTCCACCACCCGCAGGCTCCGCCCACGAAGGGGCTTCCTAGTGTGTGGAAACTTTTCCTCCTTCACAGCTGCCTCCCACTGGTGCGGGTCCCGTCCCTATCCTTTTGTCTCTGTTTATTCTTTTTTCTTTTGCCCTACCCAGGTGCGTGGGGGGTTTCTTGCCATTTGGGAGGTCTGAGGTCTTCTGCCAGCGTTCAGTAGGTGTTCTGTAGGAGTTGTTCCACGTGTAGATGTATTTCTGGTGTATCTGTGGGGAGGAAGGTGATCTCCACGTCTTACTCTTCTGCCATCTTCCCGGAAGCCCTCTTCGACCCACGTTTTTTTAAAGATGGAAAACTGAGTGTTTTGTGTAGCTCTGTAACTTGCCTGGGGTCAGTGGCTACCAAGTGGCAGAGGGACATTTAAGCCCAGGTCATCCTTGACCACTTCCTTATTGAGGAGGTTGTGGAGACTGATACTGGTGCCCATTTTATCTCCTGATATACACGGGCATACAATTCTCTCTTCAGGCTGGGGGTTTATTATTATTATTTTTTCATCCTTGTGTCATCTTTCAAAAGTTCTGGATTATAAAACCCCTTTTAGGAATTGTTCTACAATCATTTCCTGGACTAAGTAGATCCTACTTTCCTATTAAAGACAAAATTGTGCTCAGAGCATCAAAACCTGACAAGCACCTTTCCCTTCCCCAGAATGTGGCTTGTATCTCTGTCTTATCATACAGTGTTTTCAAACTAAACAAACAACAATTTATTGAGCTTATTTACTATGTGCAAAGCACTGTTCTAAATTCTTTGTACAGTTTATTCATTTAATCCTTATAATAACCTTAAGAGATAGATATTACTATTATAATCAGTATTTTCAGAGGGGGAAATAGAGGCACAGAATGGGCGAATTGTTAGCCCAACATCACGGACCCTAGAGCTTGGATTTGGAGTCTGATCATTTGTTTGCAGAGTTCAGTGTTTAATCGTTCTGCCTGTTATTGTTTGATTTCTGGATTGGGGGACAAGGGAGAGAATGAAAGAGGGCAGGGAACCATCATGCACTGGTGTTGGGCTGCACCCTGCAGGCCTGCAAGCCTTGTCGTCGCCCAGCCTTGAGACTGAAGAAAGAGCCCAGAGACATAGAGAGAGACATCAGTGGTTTATTGGACAGGACATCTTAGTCAAAAGGTCCTAGAGCGACACCCTACCATTGATGGCAGGTGGCAAGCAGGACATGGCAGCGGGCTTTGCTACTTGGGGGAGGAGGATACCATTTATAGGGGGAATTGACATCAGGTGGGCTCACCAGTTACCAGGGACTAATTAAGCCCTGTAATTAAGAGAATTGGGTAGTCATGTGAGTGAAGCAGGGACTGGTTAAGCAGGGGATTACAGAGAACGAGAGAACACCCAACTTGAATGGCCTGACTGTACAGCTGGGCACTGACTGGGGGCCAGCACTCTGCACAGGATGCATGTGTGTCATCTCACTTTATTCTTCTAACCATGTGTTTCCTGCACATTCTAACTCCTAAGGGAAGCCAAGGCATCCTCCCCACCTTTTACTTCTCTGCTAGGAGCGAAGAACTCTGATATAGCCCAAGCACACGGTAGAGCTCCTTTTGGAAGGAGTGGGGAGTTTAGTGGGAGGAGTGAAAGGAATATCAATGAATTAAGTTTTGAAAAAAGGGGAAATGATCTGTCTTAGATAGACTTTCCTTGCAGCCTGTATTAGTCAGGAGCCCTGCAGGAAATACTCTTTCGAAGAGAATTTAGTAATAGAATCAAGTAGAATGGGGCAGGGCTAAATGAGCCAGCAGGTGATGTTGATGTAGTCAGAAACTAGGAACAGTGGAAAGTCATTCTTTCCCCTAGGCCTTAAGGTGAAAGAGAAGAAGGTGTTCCCGGAGCCCAGGAAGTAGTCACCTGGCAGGAGCCATAGCCACAGAGGGATGTAGACACTGCCAGAACTTCAGTGCTGATAGGTGGAGGAAGCAGGGAAGAAATACCTCCTCTCTCTCCTCTTGACTTGGGTTTTCTGCCAGTACGTCCCACTGGGCAAACTCAACTGGAAACTTAAAGGTAAGGAGCTCTGGAGATGTTAGCCTTGCGGGTCAGCCTCTCGGCAGAAGAAAGGCAGAGAGTGGATCTGGGAGGGTGCGACTGGCACAGGAGGATAGCTAGCGCAGGGCTGGGGCCATAAGATGAGCCTAAGCTGACCTCCAGTTGGGAGATTCCCTTTGCTCTCCCCCTTCCGTGGAGCATAAACAGGATCACAAAAGGAGAAACGGACATTGTGCTTAGGGCGTCAACTCTGTGCTTTAGGGTGAAGTGCTCTCTCTCTTTCGGGATTGGATTTGGCAAGGTTCTTCCTGCTGTGGAAATGGTCAGATTTAAGATTGGGACATGGTTAAGGAAAAGGCCCAAGGAGTAGTTATTTGCCTAAATTCTTGTCTGGTTCTTAAGCTGGAGGAGCAAAAGAGATTTTTTCAGAAATTGTATGGACAACCAGAGAGGGCTCTGGAGCTGAAATCCTGGCTAGTAGTAGACAGGATGTTTTCCTAGAAGGTTGTTTATTCACCTTGGAACAGCACAGTGGAGGCATGACGGATATGGTAAATTAGAACTCAGTATCCATTCTTACCCTCCTTGTAGTGCACTTTTCTGTACTGCAGCATTTTGAAAGGTCATTTTCAAGACTCCTTTCCTAGACTCCCCTGCAGTTGGGGTTCTAGTTGTCATTGGAGTTCGGCCAATCAGATCGGCTTGTGTGAGATTTAGAAGTGAGGGAGGCCTTCCTTCTGCTACTTCTGCTGGAAACTGGCAGAGTCTTGGTTTTTTTTTTCTGCAGTTGCAGGAACAGAGGTTTCTCTGTCCATGAACCAGCTTCATGGGGGTTGAGATGCAGGGTGTCTGTGGCAGTGCAGCTGAGGGGATTGCAACAGGCACCATAGTCATAGCCTCCTAATCACGGTGGTTTCCTGATCACAGTGGCTTCCTCACTATGGCCATGAAGATGGATTTGTTGCTGGGTGGCCTCTGATGGTACGAGAAGCAGCAGCTCTCTTGCGACCTATGGCATGGCTTTGGGAGTTTCTTCTTGAAAATTCAACCTTGAGCTTGTCTTCAACAGTCAATAACCCTCTCAGACATTTAATCCCTATAATCAACCCCATTTCTGCCTCAACTAGCTAGGGTGGATATTCTCCTCTGAAGCTGAACCTTAAACAAAAGAGTAATAATAATACTATCATTAAGTGCTCACTGTATGCTGAGTGTTCCAAGCAAAACACCTTCCATGAATTATTTTCTTCATTCAATTCTCATGACAGTCCTATTAGGTGTGATATTAATCTTTGTTTTATAGGTGAGAAAGCTGAGTTCTATGGTGATCCAGTTACTTGCTCCACGTCACCAGGCTTTACGTGGTGAGAATGCAATACAGTCTTCTTCTAGCTCCTGGGCTATTGAATCTTTGTTCCATGAGGCAGGTAAGCTGAAGAATCTGGGATTCCAGATCTCAGGCATCGTCTCCTGTTTTAAGATGTAATTAATACAACCCAAAGAGGAAACGGAGGCCTAGAGACAGGGTGTATTTGGCCCAAGGTCATGTGGATAGGAAGTGGCCAAGCTGGGATTCAAATACGTCTCCTTGACTTGAAAATCTATGCTATTGTCCACTTCAGAGTCTGTTCCTGTTGCCCCATGTCAGCCCTGCAAGCCCAAGAAGACAGCTCTCATATCTCAGTGACTCTTCTCTGCAAATTAAATGTGCTGAGTACTTTCAGGTGCACCTCTGTGGGCTCTCTCTCCACCTGGATCACCCTCCCCCAGTTTGCGGATGTCCCTCTTCAAGTCTGTCACCTAGGACAGATCACAGAGCTCCCTGTGTGGTGTGACAAGCACAGCAAAGCCCCCAGCATGCAGGCTCTTAATCTCGGTCAGACTCTTGAAGTGGACAGGAGCAAATCTCTCTCCTGCTGCCATCTTCCCGCAAAAGCCTTCCCAGTGGGACCCGTTCCCTTTGCCTTTGAGGAAGACGTGACATATATATTTCCACACAAATTAAGAGCTTTTCTTTGGCCAGGCCATTCCAAGCAGGAGGTTGGGTTTGGTCTCCTGTCTGTTCCAGAACTGGAGTGGACTTCTGAGGAGTTACTTATGGGCAGAATGCTAATTACTTAACTACAAATATGTAAATACTTTGAGAATAAATTCATCACAATATATTAGGCATCACACTGTAATTAAGCTCAATTAGGTGTTATTAGCGGTATTAATGTCATGTTGCTCTTGCCTGTTCCTAATGAATATATTAACCCAGCCTTGTTGCCACCATCCATGTGGCTGCATTATGATGACGACGATAATAGACACATAATTAGAGCATTATTGCTTTGCTTGCAAATTGTGGAGAGAAATGCCATTGTCTTTGGAATCTGAATGACTGTCCTGACTGGATGTGTTAGATGTGGCCTGGGGATTGTGTGGTCTGGAAATAAGCATTAGCAGTTTTGTCATCTTAGTTCGTAGCTCTCGAAAGAGAGAGCCTTCTGGTTTTCGTTCATGGATTAGGGTAAATCAACAGAAACAGAGTGTGGAGCGGGGAACCACCAGAAAGGTGTTTGGTATAGCATGGCAGTGAGTTTGTCATTCCAAATCGTAGCAGAGGAGAGGAGCCGTGTCTGGACGTGAAACAGGAGGGGGCGTGATGGTGAGGCAAGATATAAGTCTGCAAGGAGGTTAGGGTTCAAGGAGGGGGGGGAAGAAAATAGTCCTCAGCTCCATCTATCCTTACAATAACTCTGTGAGGTAGGAACCAGTCCCTCAAAGATGCAGAGTAGGCAACATCTCAAAGACATTAGAGCTGCCCAAGGTCACACAGTAATATGTGGCAGAGCCAGAATTTGAAATCAGTTTGTGCATAAAAAGTTCAAGGTAGGGCACTCTAAAAACTTAGGACCAAGCGGACTTACATTGTGCCAGTCCTTGAATTTATTTATTTATTCACCAGACTCTCAGCAGATACCTTTTGTGAGCCCTTTGCTCTGAGCTGGGTGATTTTAGCAGGCGCTACAAACAGACCCATCCAAGGTGCTTATGATCTGCCTCTAGAAGCACATGAGAGAAAGATCAGCTGGGCCAATGCACAACAAAGAATGATACAGTTAAATCTTTTACTCCCAATTCAGGGCTGGGTTGGGAGCATGTTGATGTTATATATCCAAGTTTTGAGTATTGGTGGTATGGTCGGATATTAATTCTGATTTGGAGCAAACTGATGGAACCAGAGAGATGGCCGTGGCTAGAGAGAGAAAGAACTTAGCAGGAGAAGGAAACATGACCAACTGTGAAATTCCCTGGACAAACAATTCCTTGAATGTTAAAAGTGGAAGATGTCTTAGAGGTAGGATCATCCACTGGCTTCCTTTTACTAGTGAAATGACTCACCTGGGTTACCAGTCAGTTCAGATAGTAAAAAAAAAATCTCAAGGAATAGGAGAAGCTAGAAGCCAAATGGGATGGAGAGGCAACCTAGGGACTGTCAAAAGCAGATAGCTGTGACTTTCCTGAGGGCTAAAGGGCCAATAGGAGGAGGTGGAGTTATCGGAGGTCCAGAGCCAGGCCCATCTTGTAGGAGCTAGAACCTTAGGACTCTGGGAAACTTAGAACTCTTGCAACGCAGAAAGATCTGGAGCTATTGGGATACACGGCAGTTGCAAGATACAGCACCTGAGGCAGAGCAAGAGAAGAAGAAATGCCCTGGCTTTTCCCCTTCTCCTGTCCTCCAGCCTCCTGCTTCATTGAGAGCATCTCAGTGGCTACACCTGCTGGGAAGCCAGTAGTTAAAGAAGCCTGGAAAATATCGTTCCTGACACAATGAAAGAAGCAGGGGAAGGGCTGGGGAAGGGATCAGAAGGAAAAGGGCAGGACTTGGACTAGAATTCAGGTCTGACTTCAATACAGTATGTTTCACATTGAGATGCCAGTGTGGTTTATTTATCACATGTGGTTCTCATTGAGAAGTAAGAGGGAAATAATGGTGGTGAAAATGATCTTAGAGATATTTGGATATTTCTCATAATATTTTATGAGAAAGTTTACCAAGAATTTTCTCATAAAATATTTCATTGAATCCTCATGAACCTTGTGAGAGACAATATCAGTCCCATTTTATAGATGAGGAAATTAGAAGCTAAAGGGGCCAAGGAGAGTCTTACAGTTTCACACCTGGTACAGTTTCAGACCAGAATTTGACCCCAGATGTATTTTACTCCAAAACCAAGGAGCTCATGGAAAGGAAGAAGGAGATGCCGAAATCCAGGGGTCTCTGAATTTGCATAAGCATAGGGCTGGAAGCAGAGCTAGCAAAAACAAATGCTCGCTGCCATTCTGCCAAAGGAAGTGCATGGCTGACGAACTCTTGTCATTTACGTAGGGCCACTAGGGCGCTCTTAACTCACCCTCACCTCTGTCTCCACAATACACTGCAGTGTGCAAAAGATGTTCATGAAGAATTAAATTTCAGTTTTCCAACTACCCTTAGAGATCAGGTGGTTGGGGACAAATGGTAGAACAGAATCGTAGAAAGATGAAGTGACTTAACTTGGAGCTCATCACTGACCATCCCATCATGCAACTTAGACTTCAGCTAAACTTACTTCTACTCTCCAAACAAATAACATCTCTGGCTTTGCATTTGCTGCTCTCTTCCTCTGCCTAGAATAATCTTCTCCCTCAAAGAACTTTCCCTGGTTGAATTAGTTGGTTCCTCCTCTAGCTCCTGTAACGATTTGTTCTTGACTCTGTTGTATTGCTGTGTAGGTATTTGCTCACTTATCGATCTGTAGTAGACTCTAGGAGACTGTGAACTCCTTGATGACAATGACTAGGTCTTAATCATTTCTCTAGATTTTGCTGAATAAATGAATGAACGGGTGCATGCATAACTGAGAGTCCAACCCAGTTCTGCTGGATCCTTCTTGCCACCGGTCTGTCTTTCAAAGCAGCAGTTTTGCAAGCAGATGAGGAAGCTGTTCACCAAGGAGTGTAGCTGGGGCTGCTAGTATGGCTTTTTATAAATTTCTAAACCATCTTTTCTTTCCCTTTTAACAGGAGAGATTGTGCCAGGAATTAAGTTCTCTTCCTGAGACTAGTTTTGCCGAATTAGCAATTCCTAATCAATTAGATGAAAGGGTTTTCTCTAAACATGCCAGGTCTTAATATTTTTTATTTTGCAGCAAAGCTATGAGAGAGGATAAGAGAGCAAGGATGTGGCCGAGGGTCTCAGGCACACGTGAGAGTGTGGTAGAATTGCAGTGCCATGGCAGGGGATGGGAGTGGGATGGGAGGATGACCTGCAGTCAAAACTGAGTCTTCCCTTTCCAATAGGGCACAGGCCCCCCTAGTTTCTCCAGGGGCGTCCAGCCCCAAGAAGAGCAAGAGCAAGAGTTGAAGCAATTGTGACAGGTTCACAGTGGGAGGGAATCCAGCATGTACACTCTTCTCCCATTTTCTAGTTGAGGAAATGGAGGCTTAAAGAGACAGAGTGACGACTCAGTGTCAGAGCAGAGACTCACCCGCTGCTTATTATAGCTCTTAAGCATTTACCTGTACCCAGGCCACTGCGATGAGTAACATATGTGACTCTTGCCTGCCCAGGATCCATTTTCTTTTCTCTAGTACCCTGATTCTCCTTTGGAGCACTGATTCTTCTCTACTAAATAGTGTCTTCGTGGGTCTGTCAATCAAAGTGCCTTCCCATCCTCCTACCCTTCCTAGCCAAGGGGCTGGCAAATGAGTCAGACTTAGGCAATTAGATTCTCTCTTCCTGGAATTTGGAGTATTGTGACATGGAGGTTGAAAATAGAGAACTGCATCCAGGAGGCAGGGACCACCTCTGCCTCCCTGCTCCCTAGGTCCTGCCCTGCATCTTTACCCAGGCCTGCTGCTTCAGCTTTTCCTTGGAGCCATGAGATTCTCATCCTTCTCTATTTGGTTAAGATAACCAGAGCTGATTTTTACTGGCTGGGCCCAAAGGATCCTAAATGGTCCACTTTCCCATCCAGGACGTGTAAGAACAGCCAGAAGACAGGGAGAGGAAGGAAGATAACCGCTCCCATGTGTGTGGCCCTTTTAACCCCTCCCATGTGTGTGGCCCTTGACTAACGCTGTCCAGTAGACCTATCAAGTGAGACAATAGGAAAGTAAACATTTCCCAGTGGCCACATCAAAAAAAAAAAAGAAAAGAAAAAAGCATAAAAGATGAAATTCATTTAAAAAATAAATTTCAACTCAATATATCCAAAAGATCATTTCAATATGTAACCAGCTAAAAGTTATTGAGATACTTTACTTTTTTATACGAAATATTTGAAATCCTGTATGTATTTCACACTTTTACATTTCAATTTGGTTGCTAAATTTTCATCAGAAACACTTGTTTCATCAGAAACACTTGATCTGTATTAAGATTTCACAAAATAGACTGTTGAAAAAGTAGGTTCACATACCCCAATTGGGAATAAATACCTGGACATTTTCTAGTAACTGAATTGAATATTAGTTTTTAATTTAACTGAAGTTAAAGATTCAATGTCTCAGTCACACCAGCCACATTTTAAGTGCTCACAGCCACCTGTAGTTAGTGGCTACTCTATTGGACAGTGTAGCCCTTTACAGTTACTACCCCTTTATCACAACATGTCTCGTTAAAGCCTCCCAGCTGAGAGGGAAGAATTATGACTTACTAATACTATCATCATAAGTAGCATTATCATACCCATTCTCCGGATGGGAAGATGGAGGTTCAGAGAGATTACATAAATTGCTTAGGTCAACAGAGCTGGGAAGCACTAGGTTCAGAGCCTGAAATGTGTGACTCGCTATGTCAGGCCAGGGTCTCTGGGGTCATCCACACAGGGGTGGCCTTGGATCAGAGTACAGCTGAGACTCTAACACCAATATGCTGTATCACCTGGGACACACTGCTTGTCTCCTCTGAGACGCCATTTACCTGTCTTGTAAAATAAGATGGTGGGACTGCACCCTCACCGAGACTCCTGGCTACATTAGTATTCTGCATCTCTCTGAGGGCACATGGGTGGGAAACAGGATGTAATAGAAGCTGCTGTTTATTGAGGTTTACCCCATGCCACACACAGTTATAAGCACTTTACTTGAATGCCTCATTTGGTCCTCTCAATAGTGCTATAACGAGGGGTCTAATTATATCCCTGTTTAATAAGTTAAGAAATGGAAGCCGAGCAATTTACCCAAATTCAACAGCCAGTTGGTGGCAGAGCTGAGATTATATCCCTTGCTGGCTGGCCGCTGTGGCAGGTGCCTTATCAGCCGGAAACATAGCCCCTGAAATGTAGGCTCAATGAAGGTACGGATTCTGTTTTGTTCATTGCTCTGATCCTGGTGCCTGGCACATAGATGGTACTTAATAAATAACTGTTGAATGAAGAAATACATGAATCGATGGGGAGGAAGAGAAAGCCCAATGTTGTGCAGATTTAGTTCTTGAATATTTTGGTCTCTGGGGCATTTCACAAGTGCGAGTAGGTATTTTGTATTCTAAATAAACTAATTCCTGAATGCATTCATCAGATGAAGTGGAGATATGATTTCTGCAACTGCTTCATTTGTTTTTGTCTTCTCTCCAGCACATACATATTCCCCAAGGGCAGCCAGTGACTGTGAGAAAGTCCAGTGGAACCCACATCTAAGTGGAAAATAGATTTCTTTTCTTTTTCTGAAACCTAGATAAAGAAAATCGTACAGGATGTGATGCCAAGTATGACAAACCACACAAAATTATGATAATTTTTTACCTGAATATTTTCTGTTAACATTTTTTTACTTTTTCAGACACCCCTTCCCCATAGCCTAGATCTTTGGCTATATATAGGTAAATATTTTTCCATACTATAGCACAGTGCTAAACTCAGAATTGAAAAGCCTCTTTTCTTTCCTAGACTTGCCATATACTTGTTGTGTGACATTGGGTAAGGTTTTTCACTTCTTTAGTGCTCTTTTTTCTTATTTTTAAAATGAAAGGAAGGTCTAAAAGGCTTCTTAATTTGTGACCCTCTACAATTCTATGCTTTTCCCTATAGATAGTCATAGAAATAAAAACATTACTGCTTGCACGTGATTCTTTGAATATGTCATTCATTCACTCATTCACACAAGAAATGTGGAATACTTACTTGACACCAGGCATCACTCTAGGTATGGGGGATATAGAAACAAAAACAAAATAAAAACAAAACAAAGCACAGTCTTTGCCCTCAAGTTCTTCCTAGTCTCGATGGGGACACTAAGAAGAAAGCAGACAGTTACAACCCAGTGGGGTGAGCTTTCTGCTGGAAGATGCTGTAGGAGCACATATCAGTGGTACTCAAACCAGCCTGGGGGTCAGGGAAGTCTTTGAGTATGACAGCACATGAGCTGCTCCTGAAGGATGAGTGTGAGTTAGAGAAAATGTGAAAAGAAAGCATTTCAGGCAAAACATAACATTCACAACAGGGAGAAATGAGAGATTCTGGAATCTGCATGGATAGTTCAGAATGGCTGGAGCACAGGAATGTGAGGCAAGTATCAGGAGGTGAGGTCAGGGAGGGGATCAGAGGCCAGATCACCAAGGCCCATAGTGCAGAACAAGGGTGTTTGGACTCAGCAATGGGCAGCCACTGAAAAGTGTTAAGTAAGGAAGTGATGTGGTCAGATTTACATCCTGGGATGATTCCTTCACCTACAGTGTGGAGGCTGACCCAGAGGGCATCTCGGGAAGCAAAAAGACCAGTTGGAAGTTGTAAAAATAGAGTAGAGGAGAGATGACAGTTTCTGAAGCAGGAAAGAAGCAGTGGAGTTGGAGAGGATGGGTCAGATTTGAGAGGTAAAGTCTATGGGATGTGAAGATGAGGGCTGGAGAGCATCAAGTTTGGGGTGTGGGCCATGGGTGGACCATGGTATTTTCTACTAAGATGGGGAGCATGATATAGAGGTCTCTATGATTCCCTAATGTCGAGAGATAGGTTTTTAGCAGCTCTGACTGTTCTGTTTGGGGGGTGTTTCCATTCCATTTAGCTTCAGAATATGTTCTATATTAAATACTGTCAGTGTAATTACAGAATATGATACACTGTAATTATGCTCTATAATTACATTTTCTTCCATTAGCAACATGGCATTCCCACTCAACGCAGGCCCCCAGCACACACAGCTGTTAGCATGGTGGGGACTGCAGAGGCCACCTGGAGCAGATCTAGGTCTGTCCTTCTCAGCCTTTGTCAAATGATACAGTGGGAATCACAAAGAGGCCGTGCAGTGTAATGGTTAAGAACATGGGCTTTGGAAGCAGGCCGCCCAGGTTTGAATGACATTACCACTTACTAGCTGTGGGGCTCAGGCAAATTACTTAACGTTTCTGTGCCTCAGTTTTTCTGTGTTTAGAAAGAAGAGTATAGATCCTACCTCACAGAGTTATTTTTAAGAATAAATGAGATAATGAGTGATAACTACCTAGCATGGTGGCTATCAAATTTTAGCCCTCAGTACAAGATTTTATTGATGAGAAGGGATGACAAAGGGGGACACTGCCCGTCTTCAGGCTCCTGGACTAACAACTTGCCTCCATGGACATGGAGGAGATTGTAAGACACCAAGTGCTAAGCTATTAGTGAATGATGTTATCACATCATAGAGTGAGAGGATGTTCCTAAAACTCACCTAATCCTCTTCTCCCTAACCTCAGTTTATACATGAGTCAACTGAGGCCCAGAATAACCAACTTTTCACATTGATCACTAGTCTCAGAGATACCTCAAACTGGGATTCTGATTCTGGACTCGTTATTCTTTGACCAGCGCTAGGGACTGAAACTTTAACTTATTTAAATAAATATCTCTAGATTTTACAAAGCATGTAGCATGCGTTCTTTTTTAAATGTTTGAAGAGCATTTAACATTTTAGTATTTTAATTTTTTAAGATTTTATTTTTTAGAGCAGGTTTAGGTTTACAAATTGCGAAGCGGGTACAGAGATGTTTTTCCATATACTGCCCGCCTCCACACATGCATAACATCACCCCATTTTTTTTTAAAGATTTTTTTTTGATGTGGACCATTTTTAAAGTCTTTATTGCATTTGTTACAGTAGTGCTTTTGTTTTATGTTTTGGTTTTTTGGCCGCGAGGCATGTGGGATCTCAGCTCCCTGACCAGGGATCGAACCTGCACCCCCTGCATTGGAAGGTGAAGTTTTAACCACTGGACTGCCAGAGAAGTCCCAACATCACCAAATGTTGACTTTACTCACCAGAAGGGTACATTTTTAACAGGGTTGAACCTACATTGACACATCATAGTCACTCAAAGTCCAGAGTTTATCTTAGAGTTCATTCTTGGTATTGTACATTTACGGGTTTGGATGAATGTATAATGACATATATCCAACATGATGGTCTCATACAGAGTATTTTCACTGCCCTAAAAATCCTCTGTGCTCCAGCTCTTCATCTCTTCACTCCCCACCCTCCCCCTTTACCCCCTGAAACTATCGATCTTTTTATTGTCTCCATAGTTTAGCCTTTTCCAGTATGTCATGTAGTTGGAATTATACAGTATTTAGCTTTTCCAGACTGGCTTTTTTCACTTAGCAATATGCATTCAAATTTTGTTCATGTCTTTCCATGGCTTGATAGCTCATTTCTTTTTGGCACTGAGCAATAGTCTGTTGTCTGGATGTACCACAGTTGACTTCTCCATTCACCTACCAAAAGCATCTTGGTTGCTTCCACGATTTGGCAGTTATGAGTATGTAACATGCATTCTTTTATTCCATCCTGAAATGAGCCTAATAAATAGTGTCCCTATTTTATAGGGGAAGTAAAAAAGGGTAGAAACTGAGTCTAGGGGAGACTAGTGACTTTTCCAAGGATACCCATTTAGGAAATACTAAACCTGCAGTTTGAACCCTCATCTCTAATGCTCTTCCTTCATATTCCTTTTCTTTTTCTCCACAAACATTTATTGAGCATCTGCTCAGTAGTAGATACTGTAATACACACCATGGGGATACAAGGCTGCCTGCCTACTAGTTTTCCTCTCAGATGCTCAGTAGGATATATGCCAAATTCTACCATGGACGGTATGATGTGGTAAATGCCGGTTGGCTACTGCAGACCTGACTGTTCCATGAGTATAACGAATGTGGTGGGATGGGGGGGAAAGTGGGTGATGCTTCTGACTGAGATGATCACGGAAGAGTCGGTAACTGTGCTAAACCATGACAGGAGACAATGGGGTCAGAAGTGAATTAGAACGCTTTTTGGTTTGAAGTGACAAAAACTTAATTCAAAGCAGTTTAAGAAAAAAAGGAGAGGGAGGGAATTATTTGGCTGACATAACTGGGAAATCTAAGAGGAAAGCTGGTTCTAGTTTGGTATCAATCAAGGGGTTCAAATGACAGACTCCTGCCTCTGTTTTTCCTGCCATCTTATGGCTCTGCTTTTCCCTACTTGACATTAGTCCTCAGATTTTTCTCCTTTTGAGAGGCAGGCAAGATGGTCTGGCAGCCCTAAACTCATGTCCTTCCAATCATAGGAATGGTGACTCCAGAGGAAAATTCGATGGAGGACTCTGGATGGCTCAGCTTGGGTTATGTGTCCATACCTGAAGCCATTACTATGGCCAGAGAGTGGGTTATTCTTTGTGGGTTATAGTCTGGTGGTGGGGTTAGCTCAGGATGAGCCCACCTGAATAACATGGAATGGGTGGCCCGTAAGAAAGAGGAATTCTGTTAGCAAAGATGTGTGAAGGGGTCCTGAGAATCAAAGTCCCAAATATTCACCTTAGGAACCATTCCTGGGAGGAGAAACAGCATTTAAAAAGGCCTGGATGTTGATAGATATGTGAATAGTACAAAATTGAGAGGTAGTTTTCAAAAGTAAGTTAGGGCCAAACTACAGAAGTCTTTAAGTGTCATGCCAGAGATCCAGACATAGAAAAGATTTTCTCATCATCAAGTCTCTGAAAAGGAAATGGTTAACGCACATCCTTGTCTTGCCTTCTTTGCTTCAGGTACACTGAACTCTTAGACTTGTTTGAACACTCTATGCCTACTATTTATTCCAGGACAGTGTCTGCAGTTCCATTTCCTCTCCCTGAAATTGTTTTCTCCTTTGCTTGTACAACTCCTGCTTGGATGTCTTACTTAGAGGTCATGGCCTCCAGGAATCCTTCCCTGGCCACCATCCCCAATGGATTAGATGCTCCCAAAGACTTCTGTACACGTACTTAATTGTCCTGTATATGCCTGTTTACTTGTCACTTGCTCCCGTGTATTCAGTGCTTACGATATGCCAGGTTGATAGTGTTCTTATCCTCATTTCATATACAGGGACATTTGTGGCTGTGGGATTGGGAAGGAAGACAGGTCTCCCTCATTATCACACGACAGTAACCTTGTAATTCTTGACCTGTCATTTTAGAAGTTCAGCCCTTCCAACCTGGGTCCTCTTCTGAACTCAGGAAGAGAAACGAGGCCACACGGTAGTGAGGGGGACACCATGGCATGTTGGAAAGGGCCTTGGACTTGGGATCAGAAGAAGCGAGTTTGAATCCTGCTCTAGTGGAGCCTCAGTGTCCTCTTCTGGAAAATGAAATCGATAATACTCGCTCAGCCTATTTCTAGCCTCTTCATGAGGATGATATGACACTGTGGATATTAAAGTGCTTTGTCGGTACAAAGCACAGTGCGTGTGGAGGAACTGTACGCATTAGGTAGTGGAGGTAATCAGTTCCCTCTCCTCCCGCCCCCTTTACAGCATCCTTCAAGAAGGGGGTGGGGTGGGGGAAGGCAAAAGAAAGAGCCTCGGGCTTCCCTGGTGGCGCAGTGGTTGAGAGTCCGCCTGCCGATGCAGGGGACACGGGTTCGTGCCCCGGTTCGGGAGGATCCCACATGCTGTGGAGCGGCTGGGCCCGTGAGCCATGGCCGCTGAGCCTGCGCGTCCGGAGCCTGTGCTCCGCAACGGGAGAGGCCGGAACAGTGAGAGGCCCGCGTACCGCAAAAAAAAAAAAAAAAAAAAGAAAAAAGAAAAGAAAAAGAAAAAAAGAGCCTCATTAGGAAGAAGGAGCTATTCCCCAGAATCATAAATTCTATCTCAAGACCTTAACAGACTGCAGAATTGTTATCTGAAGACTGGAAGTGATTTAGCAAAAAATAAAAACTCCCCCTCCACTGCAGAAAGCATCCTTAAAGATCTTATGTATGATTTCCGAAAGCTGCGTGGCATCTTTTCAATTCCTTCACAGAGCCAGGTGGCCCCAGAGCCCAGCGTGCTGTTGAAGGGGAGGGTTGGCTGAGACTTGAAAGGAGAAAAATCCAATTACTTTTGCCTCGGGAAAAAGGAATTCTGGGGATTTGAGATCACTGGAGCATAATTGGAATTCGAATAAACTGAGTTTTTTGAGGGGTGTTGAAGGGATGGAAGTACAGTTTCCCAAGCCTGCTGTGGGAGTGACTCCAAAAGTCTTTGTCATCACACCAGTCTTTTGCTGCCTGGAATTTTCCGCAATACGGGTTTACTTGTGGGCAACTGGAGGCAAAGTGGGAAGGAAGTTAATTTCAAAGCTCCCAGGTCATGTGGCTGAACAGGCCCTTCACTGAGGGTTGCCAGAAGCCTGGCTAGAGCTCAGCAACCCTGACTTCTATGTCTACCCTTTAAATCTGAGAACCTTTGAGTGCGGGGTCTGGAAGGAACTTTAATGGTCATATAATCCCATGACACAAAAATGAAGTCGAGAGAGAAGGACTGTCCCAAAGCCATGTATCTAGGAATGAAATCGTAGGATCGTACCTCCAGAAACTTAGAAGTTGTCAGTTTAACACCCCTCTCTCGACAGAAATCACGGCATTATCCCAGACAGATGATTGCTGGTTTCTGGTTGGATGCATAGAGCAAAAGAGAGCTCACCAGCTCATGAGATGACCCATCACATGGTCAGACAGCCAGGCTGGTTGGAAAGTTCTTCCGTACATGAAGCTGAAAATGCTGTCTGCTTAACATCCAGTGAGAACAGGGGTCCTTAGGGGCTTTTTTGTTGTTTGTTTGTTTGTTTATTTTGAGCAGAGGTGCTCTATCACCTTGTACAAACCACTTCAGCTGTCTGAGGTTTAATTTTTCTCATCTGTGCAAAGGGGCCTCTGGTAGTTAATTCCTAATAGGAGTGTTGTGAAAATTCAATAAGGGTTCTAAGAGAGCATTTGGACCAGAATCTCAACAACTGTTATTATTTTTAATCATCTGTAAAATGGGGATACTTAACAGAGTTTCTGTGGGTATCACCTGAGATATTTTATGTAAAGCACTGAGGAGGTGCTTCACCTAGAGAAGGTCATAAACACATTTCCTTTCTTAGCATTGTCTGTCTTTGTACATGATTGCTTCTGTGCCTGTCTTAGCTACCAGATTAAACGTTCAGCTTCTTGAAGACAGGGTTCGTATCTAGTTCTCCTCTGTGCTCTCCAAAAGCCAAGTCTCTAAAACGAATGAATGCAGGAAGTTCATGTGTAAAACCTTCAGTCCCAGGTCCCCACATCACCTCTGCATGAGGTCACAGTCAACCCAGTAAAGGTCAGTGGCTCAGGGGAAACTGAGTCTCTACTGTGTGTCATGTAGACCTTCAGCAGCACTTCTCAAAACTCCCTTTCCTCTTTCTCAAGCCTCTACTCCTTTTATTTCTTAAAATTGTCTTCAAGACCCCAGTTTGAGTATTTTATTTTTCTTTCTTTCCTTGTCCCTACTCATTATAATATAAATTGATACCTTTTTTGGTTCTCTTTTAGTTTCTCTTCTGCTCCCCACTAATTAGATTTTCCACTTATTCATTCCTTTAACAAATATTTTGAAAGGCACTGCTCTGGGCACTAGGGAGAGAGAAATGAATGAGACAGACAAGGTTCCTGCTCTCCGGTAAAGCTTACATTATAGTAGAGGAGAGAGAAAATAAATGACTATTAGAATTTAATAATATGATGCCTGTAATGAAGTTATATGATATTACCTTGGGACAGATATTACCTACATAGAGTGTGCAGGGGAGGCTTGTGTAAGAAGGTATCAATTGAGTTGAGGCTTGAAGGACAAGGGTTTAATCATATTAAACCCTTAAAGATCTGGGGGAAGAATATTCTAGACAAAGAGAAGAGCAAATGCAAGGGTCCTGAGGTAGAGATGAGCCTCTCTGTTAGGTCACTGGGTCTCAAACTTGAGCATGCCTCGGAGTTACCTAGAGGGCTTGTTAAATCACAGGTTGGTAGTCTGATTCCTGGAGTTTCTGTTCAGTAAGTCTGGGGTGGGGCTGGAGAATTTGCGTGTCTAACCAGTTTCAGGGGTTGCTAATGCTGCCGGGCCAAGGATCACACTTTGGGAACCTCCAGTTAGAGAAGCAGGAAGTCAGTACGGATGGAGCCGAGTGAGGAGACAGGTGGTAGGAATCAAGGACAGAGAAGCAGGTGAAAGCCAGACCACAAAGCAGGGCTTTGTAAAACACAGTAATGAGGTTGGATTTTCTTCAGAGGGCAATGGGAAGCCATAGGTTTTCTGAAGGGTTCTTAGTAGGAAACTGACTGGATTTTTCAAATGTTACTTTGGCCGCTTCGCGGAGAGTAGATTTTAGCCGACAAGAGTGGAAGCATCTGATAGATGGACGTTGCAGGGGAACCAGTGAAAAATGACAGAGTCTTGGCCTCGGGATGGTCACAGGACACATGCTGCACGGAGAGCTGACTGCGCTTGGAGTGGGGTAGGGCTTCTCAGCCTAGACGCTCTTGACATTTGGGGCTGGATAATTCTTGGTTGTGGGATAATTCTGTCCTGTGCATTACAGGATATTAGCAGCATCCCCGGCCTTTATCCACTCGAGGCCAGTAGCAACCCCTCCCAGATGTGACATTCGAAAATATTTTCAGACATTGCCACATATCCTCTGGGGGAAGGGACAAAATCAGCCATGGTTGAGAAACCACTGGTGTCATTCATCTTTCTTTCATTTATTCGGTGAACGCCTACGATGCTAACAAATACCTACGTGTTGGGATTGTAGCAGGTGTCGGTATATGGCCGTGAACAAAACAGACCAAGTCCCTGCTGCCGTGGAGTTTGCATATCTGGTCGAGAGAAAAGAGGTGGAAGGTCACTGAGGGCCTCAGGGAGGGAGCGGTGTTTGAGCACTAACCATTCTCTCAGATCTCAAGCACAGAAATCTAAAAAAAAAAAAAGGGCTGGCAGTCTCCCTGGGGGGTGGGGGCGGGGAGTGGAGCCAGGAAGGAGCTGCATGTACAAAGAACGTTTTCTTTAGCAGGTAGGGGATGTGGGGGAGGTAGGAGACGAGAGCAGGGGGAAGACAGGAATGCTTACGTGTTAATAATTTTGTTACACAGGCACGAATGAACTTTTGGAGACCAGAAATATGTAATAACACTAAGTCAAATGTCAATCTTTCTTTCTCTGCTACTAGCAGTGATAACATTAGCACACCCAGCCACTGTCACTGACATTCTAGATGGACCGTTGTATAGGTATTAATTGATATATTTTTCTCCAGCTGAAAAAAAATAAAATGGGTCCAGAGAGGTTAAGTAACTTGTCTAAGGTCACACAGCTGGTGAGGAGCATGGTCAAGCTTCCCACTCTCAAACCCACGGTGTTTTCATTAACCTTGGCCACTGAGAATCATTCTTTTCTGCTGCTTCACTGGGGTGGGAGGTGGAGGGCTGTGAGATGGTGGGTGGGGATGGCGGTGTGTGGGGGATTTATACTATCTTTCTTTCATAATTATCTTGGAGAGAGAGTCAGAGAGAATCAGAGCAGGTGCCAGACGAACTGACCTTGAAGGCCATGTCTCCTGAAGAGCCCAGGGCCAGGGAGCCATTGTCATCGGCGGCATATATTTCTAGTGCAATTATCCCCTCGTCCTCTTACAACTCTCTCAGAAGTTCCTTCCATGATCATTAAAACTGGCTCTGGGCTACAGCTTTGAAAGTGGCTGGAACCGCCCAGGGCTGGATCGTGTCCTCGTTAAGCAGGGACAGCCTTCCAGGGACTTCAGCAGGATTTCTGCCTCATGATAAATTGAGGGAGATGCCACCGGGCCATGCCAATTACAGGTGGGTACCTCTCAAAAGCGGTTCTTCTCTTTTGCTTTCAGAGAGTCTAAGATTTCCGGCTCCATTTAAGCTCAAAGGCAATCCTGTGTCTCACAGGGTCTGTCACATGCCTGCTGGTCACCAGAGTGAGAGCTGAGAGAGGAGGCTGCATCGCCCCATGGTTCCCCGATGTGAGGGTCGGATGGTCTTGGTCGGCAGTCCTTCTCTGCCATGACTTCACGCAAGGCCCTTGAGCTCTCTGTGCCTCACTTTCCTTTTCTGAGATGAATAGAGGGTGACCATGGGGATTGAGGTGACATCATGCACATCAAGCATGGTGCACAGTGCCTGGGACTTGGTCGCACTAACAAATTGTGTGTTCCTGTAGCTCTGGGCCAGGGATGCTTTACTGAGAGCTGGCCTATCCTTTCCCTGAGTCCTGCTCAGTCGCCAGCCTCCTAGAGCAAAGCAAAGGGAGCACGGGGGCAGTGAGAGGACAGCCACACAATCCTATGAGAGATGGGTGAGTCTGCACTGAGCCTTAGTTTTCTCATCCATGAAATGGGATGATAACGACAACGTCCATTTGTTCATTCACGCATCCATTCACTCATCCCTCTCTGAGCGCCTCATTCTGCCAGGCTCTAGGATGCAGCCATGAACCAGAGAGATGACAGGCCTTCATGGAGTTTACACTCTAAAAGGGCAGCCTTACAATAAACAGGTAAACACAGAATGAGTTTATAGACTTATGATCAGTGCTCTGAGAGAATCAAAATAGGATGATGTGACAAAGGTACCTGGGAGGAATCTGCTTTAAATAGAGGGGTCAGGGGAGGCCTCTTCGAGGTGCGGCATTGCAGGGAGCCCCATGCTGAGGATCCGGTTTTCAGATGGAATGGGTTAGGGATAGATTCCAGGCAGAGAGGAGAGCAAGTGCAAAGACTCTAGGTGATGAAAAGACTTGGCTTGTTTGAGGAACATGTGGTGGTGGGTGTGATGGGGAGAGGAGTGAGGAAGCAGGAAGGGCAGTAGTGGGAAGTGAGCCTTTAGGATTCAATGCAATCAGCTGTGTGAATAGCTCTTTATGAACTATAAAGCACTGACCACAGGGAGTCAGGGTGATTGATATGGCAAGAGAGCCTGCTAGGCCCAGCTGGAACCACCAGCCCAACTGGGAGATTAATATGGGCCGAAGGGTCTTAAACCTGGAGGAAGAGGAAAGCAAAGTGGGATGAGGAGAGAGGAAGGTGGATGGGCTGCTACTCCCTGGGCACCCACGGTTCCGTGGGCTTTGTGCTAAGAGTGTTTATTCCCATTTCATCTTCCCAGCCACCCTGGGTAGCACAGATGAGGGACTTAACCACGGAGAGGTTTAACGATGCTCGGTTCATAGACTAAGTTGGATTTGGACCTAGATTCTTAGGATCCCTGAGGGAGGGCTTGCAACTTTTGCAATACACTGCTTCCTACTTCAGAGCCATGGCTCTTGGTCAAAGGGAGGCTGCTTTTCCTACAGTCTGCCTGGGCCAGGCACTCTTCTCGGTAGTCTGTGAAGGAGACAGACTTAATCCAGGTGGCCCTCGGGGCTGATAAGTGATGTTAGTCCTGTTGGTCCCAGCTGCCTTGGGGACTGTGTAATGATCATGATTGGTCCCGATCACCAGAGACATGAGACGGGAGGAATCTAGGACTCACGTCAAAGCCAACAAATGGCCCAGCCTCTCCCCTTCATCTTGTAACAGTCCACTAAGGCCTTGGGCTTTCAATGGGAACTTAACTGCTTGTGAAATCTGACCCCCAAGACTTGCCTGAGAATCTCAAATGTACATCTTGTACTGAAAAGGCTCTTAGGATCTCAGGGCCTGGAGGAACTTACATCTCATTCCTGCATTCTGTTGACATGCCTTCCAGGCAGGTCACTCAGCTGGCTTGCTCAGTGCCACTGACGGGAGTCTCACCACCTCTATGGAAGTTTGCGCGTGTTGGCCCTGAGAAAGTTCTTTACACTAAGCAGAAACCTGGTAACCATCACTTGTTGGCTTTAGTTCTGCTTCTGAGAACTCACAGAGCAATTCTGGTCTCTATTCCCTATGATAATCCTTCAAGTGTTCTTTAGAACCCTCTCCAGACCAAATAAGCCCAAGTTTTTCCATATTGTAGACTTGAGTCTCCCCATGATGCTAGTTAAAGCTTGAAGGTAATTTTCAGAGTGAAGATTCTAGAGTCAAAGACCAAGTTTCAAACCCTGTTCAAGTCATTCGTGTGTGTGTGTGTGTGTGTGTGTGTGTGTGTGTGTGTGTATGGTGTGTGTGTGTGTATATGTGAATTAACATTTGCAAACATGTATCAGGGCTGGGAGCGTAGTGGCCGGGAGCCTGAGCACCTGGGAAGCTATCAAGGTCCAACTTCACACCCCAAATCTGACTTCATCCTCACAACCCTGTGAGAGTGACAAAACCTCCTCTCCCCATTTCATACCCAAGGAACCTGAGACTCAGAGGCGATAATTGCTCGCTCAGATCACACAGCTAGTGGTTGAGTTTTAAACGAAGGCTCTCTGATCTTTAAAGCCTGATCTAACAGTTAACATTACAGAGGGTAGGATTCTGCATCTGTAGATAAGAGTAAATAATGACGCCTTCTTCCCGGATGCTGGGATGTTCAAAGGAAGTGGTGCCGGAAAAGTCTTACGAAAATCCCAAAGCACTATAGATTTTACTTATTTTCTTTCAGTTTGTCTCTATTCTCCAGAGTTGAGAGATGGCTTTTGTTTTAGTGAAGTTTCCTTGGGTTGCAAACATAGATCCCAATTTTGGTTAGCTTAAGCAAAAAGGGAAATGTACATACAGGTCCTAGGGAAGTTTCCAGAATCCAAAAGAATCAACTAACCAAGACTCAGAATCAGCGAGACCAGGGACAGTCTCTCAGCAGCAGGATTTCTACAAGTTGATTCTAAAATTTTGACTTTAGCACAACTCAACTGCAATGCATCCCAGTCTCTGTGTCTCAGGTCAAAATCTCCAGTTCTTGCTAGAGAGGTAGCTCAGCTTAGCCAAGGTGTGAAGTCACATGGGAGAGACATCACCATTGGGAACACACCCTGAGAACTGGGGGCAGCTTGTCCCCAGGTTCCAAAAAAGTGGGTGGTTCTAAGGCATTCCTCACGGAGGTGTTCGACTTACAGCAAGTCATAGTTTGTTTGTTGTTAACATTTGCCACTAGAAGGAGGATGCTTTAGGGCAGGAAATGTGTCAGTCTGTTCACTTCCAGTATTAGCTTCAGGCATGGCACCTAACATATGGTACTAACTCCATAAATAAGTGCAGAAAAAAATGAATAAGTGTTTGGATCCAGATACAAGTGAAGTCACCAATTCTCTCTCCTCGTCCCCTTCAATAATTCATCTAACGTTATTTATTGAGTGCCTACTATGTGTCAGCAACTGTTCCAAATATTTGGCTACAGCATTTTGCTTTTGATCACATTCTCTCTCTCTCTCTCTCTCTCTCTCTCTCTCGTCTCTTCTCCATGTATGTTTTTCTTTTTCTCTCCCATTGCAGACTTTCTTAGTGCAGCAGGAAAGACGGCTATCTGTGGCCCCCTGATACAAATCTTTCCATCTTCATTACATTAAAAAAAGCGAGAACCTTACCCTGCTAGGTAATCATTTTTGGGGGGTGGGGGGAAAGGAGTTTGATTGGGCCACTACAGGACCATTCACTGGACCAGAGGAAAGGGACACTATAAGTGGCTGGTCTGGGTCCCATAGTAGAGGACACGGGGCAGGACTGGTCCAAAGATGGGTAGCTCTTCTAGAATGATCTGACTGGAGTGGAGAGTAGTGACTCTTCTAAGGGAGGTGGACAAATAAAAACGGCAGATGTCCACTCCAGGAGCCTGTGAATACAGGGCCCTTCTCACGCCTGATGCCAGAGGACATTCATCTTCACCCTTTCTCAGCATATGGATTTCTCAGTGTAATCAAGACTGTATCAAGAATTGATCATCACAGGTGTTGCCAGCTGTAGACAAAACATTTTTATTACCTTTCCTGGGACTTGGATAAATAAGTCAATTCAGCAAATATTTGTGGAGCACCTTCTATGTGCATACAACGTGTAAAAAAAGCAAGGATAGAAATCCAGAGAGGAAAACCCCTGACATACGGGCAGTCTGAATATGAAATATGCTTGAGTTCAAAGAAAACATGAGCTACAACTAACATCTAACTTAGACCTGAGGAAAAGCAGTCATTTCGGAAGATGTGGAAGGAAGGAAGTGATAGCGAGTGCCGGCTATGTGCTGAGTTTTGTTCTAGCTGCCTTCACGTATTCATGCATTTAGTAAATCTCTCGAGTTGCCTCCTCTGTGTAGATTGCTGAGATACTGTAACGAACTAAACAGACAAAAATCCATGCCTTTATGAAGACTATGTTCTGATGGGGAAGGACAGCCAATAAGTAAATTATATAGTCAAATAAAGGGGATATGAATAATAGAGAAAAAGCAGGAGAGGGGGATAGGTCATGCTGGGGAGAGGGGTTGCAGTTTTATATAGGGTGTTCAGAGAAGATGAGTTTTCAGCAAAGACTTGAAGGTGAGAGGTGTGTCTTAAAGATGGCAAGGGGAAGGGCTCCCAGGCAGAGCGAACAGCAGGTGTCAGCCCTGGTGTGGGAGCCTGGGTAGGGTGTTTGGGAGACAGTAAGGAAGCCGCTGTCACTGGAGGGGTGTCAAGGAGGGAATGAGGGGGAACAGAAGATGAGGTCAGATACAAAATGGCACAGGACGGCTGACGGGAAGATCCCTGTTGGCCTTGCCAGGCATGGGAAAGACTTTGGCCTTTACTTGGAGGCCTTTGAGCAGAGGAGTGACATGATTTGACCCACATCAGTTATGCCAGTCAACATTCTCAAGGACCCTAAGAGTTTGGTACCATGGGCTCTGGTTTGTGAAGAGGAATTAGAAGTAGAGAGGGTAGGGACTTCACTGGTGGTACAGTGGTTAAGAATCCGCCTGCCAATGCAGGGGACGTGGGTTCGATCCCTGGTCCGGGAAGATCCCATAAGCTGCAGAGCAACTAAGCCCGTGCGTCACAGCTACTGAGCCTTCGCTCTAGAGCCCGCGAGCCACAACTACTGAAGCCTGCGTGCCTAGAGCCCGTGCTCTACAACAAGAGAAAGCACTGCAGTGAGAATCCCGCGCACCGCAACAAAGAGTAGCCCCCGCTCGCCGCAACTAGAGAAAGCCCGCGCGCAGCAATGAAGACCCAATGCAGCCAAAAATAATAAATAAATAAATTTCAAAATAGAAACGGTATATAACTTTCCCAGCATCACACTGCTAGTAAATTTCAGAGCTGGGTTGGGTTTCAAATGCACATGTTTCTGATAACAGTGCTCTTTCCATTAGACCACACCGCCTCCCTAGTCCTTGCACTCTTATGTAGTTGCAGCTAAAACATAAAAACCCATCTGGCCTGTCTTTTAAATTTTATATGGTAATTTTTTTTTTTTTTTTTGCGGTACGTGGGCCTCTCACTGTTGTGGCCTCTCCCGTTGCAGAGCACAGGCTCCGGACGCGCAGGGTCAGCGGCCATGGCTCACAGGCCCAGCCGCTCCGTGGCATGTGGGATCTTCCCAGACCGGGGCACGAACCCGTGTCCCCTGCATCGGCAGGTGGATTCTCAACCACTGCGCCACCAGGGAAGCCCTATATGGTAATTTTTTATAGCAAAACATTAATGTAATTCTCTTTAATATACCTAAATAATAACCTTCAATTGTGAATGTCAACATATTGTATATATATTTCATAATCTAAAATTAAAATTATAAAATGTGCTTTACAGTCTTTGTTTATACATACACACACAATATGCATCATTTAAAACATGACTACCTCTGAAATTCTGATGATTTTTTGTGCAATGGTTAAAAGAGTTGCCTTTCTTGCTTTTCCTTGGCAAAGTTGGTTGCTTTCCCCCCGAGCTGTCTCAGCAATGTACATATACTTCTCTTAGGACCCATGCAAGGCTGGATGGAGATTATCTGCCTGTCTCACTTGCTAACTCTAGTTCTTTAGGGACCAGGATCTAATCAGTAGTAAAAAAAAGAAAAAAAAAAAAGCTTTGGGGTATCTTCTTTCCTCTCCCTTACTCTGATGTAAGGAAGATGATTCCTCTTCCTTACTCTAAGGGCTGTTCCCCACCCACTGTCATGTTTGAATAAGGTGTCCTCATTCTAATGGCCACTGTTGCTTGGACCAGGGATGGGTGGTGATCCAAGCTGGGCCACTCAGGTGATCTTCTGGAACTTGGAGGAAGCCTCAGAGGTTCTGGCTCTGTCGAGATTCGACACTTGAGAGAGGATATGAAAACTCAGGAATACTTATATGGCCTGCCATGAGGATTGGGAAGCATGGAAGTGTGGTTTTTAGAGGGAGAAGCAAGGGGCAGAGAAATGCAGACAATAGGGACAGTAGAAGCCTGTCTGGGTTGCTGATAGACTTCTGTTTCCTTGTTTCGGCCTTTCAAAAGGCTGGCTGCATTTTAGGTTTCAAAAAACATGCTATATTCTTATAATAAATTCCGTTTTTTTTGCTTAAGCTAGCTTGAGTTGGTTTCTGTTACTTACAACCAAAGAGTCGTAAATAATCCGATGTCTAGTCCCCTTGTATCACCCGAGACCCTAACACAGTATCTCACTCATGGACCAAGCTTGGGTTTGGCATTTTACAGACCTAGGTTCAAGTCCTGGCTCTGCAGATTACATTGGCAAATTATGTCACCATTTGGAGCCTGTTTTCTCATCTGTCAAATAGGGATAATAAAGCCTTCCTGACAGGGTTGTGGGATTAGAGTAAAGCATTTGGCATGTATTATTCATTGCTCAGTAACTGGAAGTTGCTATTATTAATGTGTGTTATGGAATCAATGGAAAGATAGATGATTCTTACCCACCTCCTTGCCCCAGAGTTGACCTGGACGGGATACAAACAGTGAGAACTTGGGCTCCAGAGTCTGACTACCGGAGCTTGGTTCCCAGACTCACCATTTACTATACATGAACCTGGTCAACTTACCTGACTTATAAAAGACTTGGTTTTCCCACCTGAAAAGGGAGACAATTGCTCTTTTCCCATCTTTGGCACTGAGAGCACATAGACAGACCACTCTGACTCTCAAATAGCCAAGCTGGCCTAAGAGGTGGAAGGCCCTGTTTCCGTCCCTGCCTGTGTAACCTTGATCAAATCACGAGATCTCTGTGGGCCTGAGTTAGGAAAGTACTTATCTGCAAAAACAGATTGAATTTCTCTTCTGTCTGCTTCACAAGATTGTCAAGGATCAAAAAGAAACAAAATGAATCATCTTGTTTACTGTAAAGTGCTTTATGAATGCAAATTAAATACTTTGTGAATATTCAGCTGAACGCCTGTGCCCCACGCTGACCTTGCTTTTCTCAACGGTAAAGTGGGACTAATCACGCCGACACCGCATAGCTGTGATTAGGCTGAATTGCCATAATGTATGAAAACACAATTCCAGTGCCTGCCACTTAATTGTAGCCCCATATGTGGTGGTCTTCCCTTCTTTGGGTTTTACAAAGCAGTTCACTACCTTTTTTTTCTACTTGGTCTTCGGCCTGGTCTTGGAGTTAAGGCAGCATGGTGTTATCCCCATTTTGCAGATGAGGAAGTTGAGACTCTGAGATACTAGGTGACTCGACAAAGTTGCACAGCAGTGGTAGGGGTAGGACTGGAAATCCATTCTCCAGTCACCCCTTCTCTGCAGGTTGGGAAGTGTGTCCTGGAGCCAGCCTGCCTACTTTCTATCCCAGCTCCCCACTTGGTAACTTGGGCAAATTACCAGGGCTCTGTGCCCTGGTTTCCTGCTCTGCAAAATGGGGAGAATAAGAATCCCTGCAAAAGAACACCTACCTTAGAGGGTGATTGGGAGGATTAAACAAGGTAGTGCATGTGATGCTTAGCAGATGCCTGAGAGACGGGAACTTCTCTATACACGTAGGCTGTTATTTTTGTAGTACCTGTTGGCCGTGTGGCACAGTGGGTGCAGACATGGGAGCAGAGGGCCTTGGGCTTAAGTCCAGGCTCTGCCTCTCACAGCTGTGTGTCTCAGACAGGCCGGGGAGCCTCACTTCCTTCTGTAGAGGGGAGGTGAGTGCCTATCTTGGGAAGATTAGAAATGATATACATACGTAAAATGCTAGGTACACGTGGACACTTAAGAAATGGAGCAGTTGGGGAGCTGGGAGGAGGAAAGGTGTTCCAGGAAGAAGGAACAACAGCAGGGAGGCTGAGAACAGCATGGTGTGCACAGATGCGTCTTTAGGAGGGATAAGGCGTGGCAGAAACAAAGAGGAGAGACTAGGCAAGTCCAGAGCATGGAAGACCCTTTGTGCCACCAGAGGCGCTTGAACCCCATCCTGTGTCCACATGGGCTCCCCAAATGGTTTTCTGGGGGAAGATGGAAAGAGAGTTGTCTGTCCTGTTGGGAGGTCATCCTGGTGGCTGTGGAGGATGGACTGGAATCCATGTGCCTGGAGACAGGGTTCAGGGAGTGCCGTGGCTGCGAGCAGATGCTGGGCTGAAGGAGGGCCGAGGCAGCGGGATGGACAGGAAGGAACAGCTTCTGTGACTACTAACCACTGGCTGATACTGAGGACTTACTCTAGGCCAGGAATTCATTGTTGCAAGTGTTCTGCATACATTAGCTCATTGAATTATCTTAACAACCCAATGGGTAGGTACTATTGTTACCTTTATGCTTCAGATGCAGAGATGGAGGCATGGAGAGGTTAAGAAGTGTTGAGGAGATAAAGTCCAGAGGGCAAGATGCATGACTTGATGTGGGGTGAAGAAAGGGTGATCCCCAGGTTTCTGGCTGGGATGATAGGCTGGGAGCCCAAGCGTCAGGAGAAGGAACAGGTTGGACAAGGAGGTGGGAAGATGCTGAGCTGAGTTGTGTCTGTGCTGAAGGCACCAGAGGCTGTTGTGAGAGGCAGTGGAACGCTGGGGGATTGGTACATTGGAGCATTGGTGTGCAGAGCTCAGGGGGCTGTGCTGGACATGGAGGTTTGGGCGTCAGTGTTATTTTGGGGTCATGAAGCCGAAGGAGAGAGAAACTCTGGGAAATGTGCGGGTGGTGAGTCCCGTGTCCTGGAGCGTGACAGCCCCCAAGTCCAAAGCCAGTTCCGGTCTCAGTGCCTGGACCAAAGTGTTGGGCAGGGTCTGGCTGCCTCTCAGGAGTTCTCATTTCCAGCTGTGGGGTGATTAACAGGGTCCACAGGTGGAATAGGAGAACAACCCATCCCCACACACTCGGGATAGGAATTATGTGCCTGGGCTGTGTCTGGGGCTCCGCACGGGTCCCTCAGGAATCCTCTCAGCCCCTGGACCTCTAGCTACCGGCTCTCTCTCCTTCCCTCCTCTCCTCCCTTTCTTTCTCTTTACCTGCTTCTCTCTTGTCATCTCTCCTTTATTTCCCCGCTGCTTTGTTTCTGCCTGTCTCTGTCCTACTGCTGTTCTGTCTGCTTCTTTCTCTCCCTCTCTCTCTGGTTCTGCCCCTGTCTCTCCCATGTGGAGACTCTTAGACTCTTTAAGTCAAAGTAGAGACCCTTTTTTGTCTCTCTTTGCTTCTCTCTCCCTCAGCCTCTGAGTCTCTCTGCTGCCTCTCTTTGTCTATGTGTCTGTCTCTGTCTCTCTTCATCTCTCTATCTCTGTCTTTGTATCTCTGTCTCTCCCTTTGTCTCCCTCCATCTCTCATCTTTGTGTCTGTGCCTCCCCCTCTCCTCACTACCTCCTTGTTTTCATTCTCTCCTTTCCCTCCTCCCTCCCCCTCTCCTGCCTCTAGGAAGAGGGCATAGGTCACTGGGTAGGATTGGATGTCATTAAAAGCGGAAAAAAGGAGAAAGGACCCCTTTTCTCCTGCTGGCCCCTGGGGAATGCCTAACAATGAGAGACACTTTGGTGGGTAGGTAATCGATAGGAACAAGATGCAATGAGACATCTTTGTTGGGCAGCGGCAGCCGGCAGTTTCCTCTGACTGGAGCCCCTGGGAGCAGGTGGCCCCTCGACCAGGCTCAAACAGAGTGCATCACAGTGGAGCGACTTAAAGTGTGAGCCCAGCATATCGTGAACCGGAGGTGCGTCATTTCCATCACCTCCTCTCTCTCCCTCTCTGGCCCTCCTCCCCCTCTGTACTCCTGCTCGAATATCATGAATAGAAAGAGACGCCGTGATGGACAGGGCGTAGGTTGTAGCCAGCATAGGTTGTACAGTTGGCTAAGAATCAGTCTCTAGCTGGAGCAAGACTTTTAGTCCTTCTAAGCCCTGATTTCCTTGTATGTAAAATTAGGGAGACTTACACCTGTGATCCATTCCAGGCAAGGGAGCCAGTTTAATTTTCAAAAAATTAAATCTGATCAGTGCCTCCCCCACTTAAACTCCCACAGCATGGGTCACATCTGATTTTTTCACTGCTCAGTCTTAGCACCAGCTTCCCATGAGGTACTTAATAAGGATATGCGGTATCATACACAGTAGGCACTCAAATGTTTGTCAAATGAATGTAGCTTCCTGCTTCTAGACCTGGAGTACCTGGCTGCCTTCAGAGGAGGAGCTCTGACTTCCCAGGACATAAGCTCCAGGCAGAACTCTAGATGTTTGTCCTTCCTGGCCAGCTCTATCTTCCTTTCTTTGTTTTCCCCCTCCTTGCATGTGACCCTTGGATGTTTTGAGGACGAAGAGAAAAGGCAGTGAGACACACAGGCAGGAATTCAGAACACTGGCCTCTTTTTTTTTAATTGAAGTAGAGTTGCTGCACAATATTATGTAAGTTGTACAAGACAGTGATTCACAATTTTTAAAGGTTATATTCTACTTACAGTTATTGTAAAATATGGGCTATATTCCCCATGTTGCACAATGTATCCTTGTAGCTTATTTTATACCGAATAGTTTGTACCTCTTACTTCCCTACCCCTTTATTGCCCCCTCCCCCTCCCTCTCCCCACTGGTAACCACTAGTTTGTTCTCTATATCGGTGAGTCTGCTTCTTTTTTGTTATATTCACTAGTTTGTTGTTCTTTTAGATTCCACATATAAGTGATATCATACAGTACTTTTCTTTCTCTGTCTGACTTATTTCACTGAGTGTAATGCCCTCTAAGTCCGTCCATGTTGCTGCAAATGGCAAAATTTCATTCTTTTTTATGGCCGAGTAATATTCCATTGTATTGAGATATATATATATATATATATATATATATATATATATATATAAAACACTTTTTCTTTATCCATTCCTCTGTTGATGGACACTAGGTTGCTTCCATATATTGACAATTATAAATACTGCTACTATGAACATTGGGGTGCATGTATCTTTTCAAATTAGAGAACCCTGGTCTCTTGGACATACCAAACCTAGCAGAAGAGTGCACACCCAGTAGCATTCTGGACTGTTGTGTTATAGAAGGAAGTTATAGAAGGAAAAACCCTTAGAGATCATCAAGTCTATTCATTCCCCTCCCATTTTACCGATGGTCAGACTGTGTCCAGAGAAGGGGAATGACTTGCCCAAAGTCTGATACCATGTCCCTGTGACAGAGATGGAAAGAAGAGATAAGAGTTCTGAAATCTGTCAAAGTTCCTCACACATCATCCTTGGTGTTTATTTCTACATATGCACTGGTAATTACAAGACCTATCGAACCCCGTTCTCCATTTTAGCCTTAAGAATGGAACTCACCAAACCTTCCCATCCTCCGAAATGCAGTCTAATGTTGGGACCCATTCCTAGCCCTTGGCCAATGGAGGCTAACAGGGGCTCTCATTTTGCAGAATCAGCCACAAGGACCCACTTTCTGCCTGGTTCATGCCTTCTTATTTTTTAAGATTCAGCTAGACTGTCAGAGACCTTCCATGAAAGCTTTCATTCTAAGTTATGCAGGTTTTTTTGCTTCCTCAATATCCTGTACATATCTTTTCTTTGCACTTCCCATACATTATAATGAACTTTATGATATATAATTTATATGCAATAAAATTCGCCAATTTTATATACACAGTTCAATGAATTTTGACACGTATGTACAGTAATGTGACCACCACCACAATCAAGATAGAACATTTTTATTCCCCCAAAAGTAACCTCATACATCCTTGTAGTCAATTCCTTACCATAGCCAACCTTCCGTAACCATTGATCTGATTTCAGGACCTGTAGTTTTGCCTTTCCCAGAAGTTTATATAATTAGAGTCATTTTGTATCTGGTTGCTTTCACTTAGCATAATGTTTTTGTGATTGATCAATGGTGTTACATGTATCAGCAGTTCGTTCCTTTCTATTGCATTAAAATGGTTATCCAGTTGTTCCAGTACCATTTAATTAGAAGGCCATTTTTTCCCCACTGTATGGATATACCACAATTTGTTAAACCGTTCATCAGATGATGGACATATGAATTGTTTCCACTTATAAAGCTGCTATGAACATTCATGTACAGGTCTTGCTTTATTTCCATATGCTCTCATTTCTCTTGAGTAAATACTCAGAGCTAATATTGCTATTCAAATGGTAAGTGCATGTTTAGCTTTACAAGAAACTGTCAAATAGTCTTCAAGGTACCTGCCCATTCTCCATCAGCCCTAACAATGCATTGGAGTTCCAATTGTTGTACATCTCTGCCAACACTTGGTATTATCAGTCTTTTTATTTTTAACCATGCTAGAGTACAGTGATAGCTCATTATGGTTTTAATTTGCATTTCACTAATGACTAATGAAGTTGTCAATCTTTTGTTTGGTAAAGTATCCATTCAAACCTTCTGCCCATTTTTATCAAGTTGGTTGCAAGTATTTTTTCATATTTTCAATACTAGTTTTTTAATGATAAATATATTTGGCAAATATTTTCTCCCACTCTACGGTTTGCCTTTTCAAGGCACGTCCAATAGCATTTACTTAATCATGGCCAGGCCTGAGGTTTATTATCCCTGTAAGCCTCAGTTTTCTTACCTGTAAAATGGTGCTAAAATGTATCTACTTCTTAGAGTTTGTGAGGATACAAAGAGATAGTGCAAGTAAAACTCTTAGCATAATGCTGAGAACTTAACAGCTTGAAAATCATTAGCTAATTGTTATTATTCAGTATTTATTCACTCCATCTCTGCTCACTCAAAGAATCCCTCTTTGGATATCACCTTGTAGTATTGGCCATTAGTACCTGAAATAACTTTCTGGAGCTCAGGAAAGCAGTCTGAACTAGAAGTAAAGATTAGGAAGAAATTAGCAGGTAGATATATTTGAAGTCCGGGGCTGGGTAGGTTCACTGAGTGAAAATGTATATAGTGAGATGTCCACAACTGGAACCCTGACCAATCCCAACATCTAAGGGATGGGCAAAGGAAGAGAGGATCATGAGATGGTACAGCCTGAGAAGAGGAGGAAATTCAGGAGAGAACAGAGTCATAGAAGGCCAGAAAGGAGTGAAATCCAAGACAGAAGGAATCACTAACAGTGTCAAATGCTATAGACGGGGTGAGCCCTGAAGAAGGGAACTTTGGATTAGCCAAGAGCAGAGTATCATTACCCACTGGGCTGGACCTTTCATTGGGGAGGCAGGCAGGAAGTTCAATGACAGGGCGTTAAGAAGCAGGTGGTTAGGTTTGGGGAGCATCATTTATTCCATTTCTTCCCCTGTAAATATTGGTGGAAATGGGGGGAGAAGAGAAGAGGTAGCAACTTTCTTTAGAGGGTAGCAGTTGTGGAGGGAAGGTTTTTTTTATAGTATGGGAGAGACTGCACATGTTTTGGGATGGATGGAAAAGAACCAGTGGAGAATGAATACTTGAAAGTATAGGAAAGAGAGGTTTTAATCTAGAGTGTGAGTCCCCAGAGGAAGGGATGGCATCCAGATGGTAGCATTAGCCTGGAGTAGGGGAGTGGGGTGACTTCATACTGTGTCAACTGGCTGAGCTAGACCAATGTTGCCCTTTATAGTTCTGGGTTGGAGTTGCCCAAAAGAGAAATTTGCATTTGGTTTGGGAAGTGCAAGTGAAACAGTAGCCATTACTTTCTGAAGGTCATCATGGTTAAACAGGTGAGGGGAACCTACAGAGGTGCAGCCAGAATCCAGCTTGTCTTTGCTCTTTCATGGTGAGAGTTAGATGCAGAAATGTCAGAAAATTCCAGCTTGTCCTTACTATCCTCAACTCTGTTCTCAGCTCTTCTTCCTGCTCGCTCACTCCCAGACCCACAACCAGATGCAGGAATGCTCTTTTAAAGACTCTTCCATCAGTTTCCCTCTGCAGAATGGCCCCAGCAGCTGGACATGCCTGGCTGCCCATATTCCTTTATGAGCTCCACCTTGCCCACCCATTCCAGTGTCTCAGGAGGACTGCTTGGTGACTTCTGTTTGCTCCTCCAATTCTCTCCTTTTGGGCCCTTGCTTCCTAGTTTCTCCCACGGTTATATAAAGTGTTATTCCTACAATACATCTTTTATTCCATAATACTCATAGAGTTTCAGCTTCCCTGATTGAACCCAGACAGATATGGGGTGGATGGGGCACTCTTGTTCAGATTGGGAGAAGGCACTAAGACTGGGTTCAGAAAAAGAGTAAGCAGGTGGATGTCAAATAATTATCACATGGTCTGGAGGCCATATGAAGACATGGGAACCAGGTCAACTGCAGAAAGAGATTAGGGTTAGGGGAGGGTTTGAGGCTTGAAAAGACTGGAAAAGCTCTAGAAAATATAGTATAATAAGTAGAATAAAGAGTTGAGAGAATCCTTTGTTGCACAAGTCAAGGGACTGGGAAGCATCCCAGAAGAGTAAAAAGTTAGGAGGCCTGGACTCAAGTCCTGGATGTACACTCTATGGTTCCAATAAGTCATATATTTTCTTTTCCGTGGCTGTTGTTTGCCTATTCTCTCCCCTCCTCTGTTCTGCTCCATATTTTGAGAAACTACATTCCCCAACTTCCAGTTAGGCCTGATCGATGCATGGTCCTAGCAGAAGACTGGATGAGAGAGAAGGGAAGCCAGGGCATCTGCCACGTGCATGCCCACTGAATCTTCTCCATGATGCGACTCTCAACAGCTTCTTCCTCAAGGGTCCCAGCTTCTGGCTGGCTGGTTCTTGATCCAGCCAGAAGGCCTGGAAGTGGTAGCAATTTCGTGTTTGTTACTACTCTGGGTTGCTACTTCAGCTCCCCCGTCACTGCCTGATGAGGTCCCTATATGCAGTTCTCTGTGTTTGAAGTATTAGAGTGGTTTTGTTTTCTTGATTGATACTCTCATCTGTACTGATACTGCTCACCTCCCAGGGTTAGTGTGAGATGATGGGTGTATCATTATAGCATATGGGGAAAGGGAAGGAAAGTAAGTAAGAGCTGCTCTGTTAACGCAGGCACACCTCCCTGGGATTGCTACCACTGACTGAATCCCACTGCATGCCGGACACCTTCTGTTCATTATATCGACACATTATTCTTACTCTCTGTTGACCCTTGGTGACTTACTTCACCTCTATGTGCCTCAGTTTCCTCATCTATAAAATAGATGAGGAATACGGGGGACAATAGAATGCCTACTCCATAGGGTAATTGTCAAAATGGGATGAGACACTGCATGTAAAAAGCTTAGAACAGGGCATGTATTAACTACCCAGTAAATGTTAGATATAATTATTATAAAGTTCATCTGTTATTATTGCTTTTTGAAATTAATATTTCACAAGAAGCTTGAGGAAACTGAGGATCAGTGGGGTTATATGACTGGCTCAGAGTTCAGAGACTGTAGGTTATAAGACTTGATCTCAGGTCCCCCGACTCCAAAATTGTGCTCTTTCCCCTGCCCCCTGGTTATGTTGGTGACACCCAGCTGTGCAGATGCAGGGCCACAGCAGCAGTGACTGCTACAGGAGCAGCCCTGGCTTCTTTGCTCTCCCTCCCTCGCTTATACACCATCTATATTTAAACCCAAGTGCAACGGATGCAAGGCCCTAAGAACAGAATGGACTTGATCCTGGTAATAAGTTTCCTGAGAGGCTTTGACTAGCAGAGGGGCAGCTGGAGGGTCACAGAGGAGGGCGTCCACTGGCCAGGAGTGGGTGTGTCTCCACCTGGGCAGCTTCCTCTAGAGGAGCTGTGTGCATTCTGGGGGATTTTATTACCAACAGGCAGTGCTCAGCTAGGCTCTCCCCTCCCCCAATCCCTCCTCAGCCCCAAATATATTGAGCTGTGTCGGATACAAAGTATATTTTTAGCCCTGCTGGGTCCTCAGAGAGATGGCTACAGTGGAGAAGAGCCAGTGAGCGGCATAGGGCTTTGAACCCCTCTTCCAGCATCTGCCCCCCATCCTCCCAAGTGCTGCTGCCCTGCAGGCAGCTACCACCTCACAAGCTAAGTGGTGGGGTCTGCTTCAAGGCTAGCATTGACCTAAATAACCTCCAACAGTGGTTCTTTGCAGATTAGTTAATCTGTGTATTTGGGATTCAATTTATGGCTGCAACAAACTCTTCCCTCCCCTGCCCTCTTCCCCCACCCTGCCAGCACTGGGCTTACTACTCTACCATAGTGGAAAATATAAATATCAGTAATATTTGTGCAGGTTGAGCATATTCGTATATGTTATCTCATTGGAGCCTCTTGACAACCTCTGTGGGGTTCGTGTACCAGACAAGGAAGAAATCCAACCTCAGAGTGATGATGTAATCCACCCAGGTTATGTAAGTAGAAAGAGGTGGCACCAGAACTCAAACCTAGAGGTATGGCCCCAAAGCCAGAACTCTTAATCTTATGCCGCACTGCCTCTGAAGTTGTTGACGCTAATTTAGATGCTGGAGTTCTGGCTTGGTGGCTTCATGGGTGATTTTTCCTGTCCTGTAGTACTGCATCAGAACAGGGTTTGACCAAACAACTAGCAAGTACACGTCTTCACTAAGGACTCATGACCCTCAAGTCCAGATCAGAACCTCAAAATGCTGTTAGGGTCTCCTCTGCCCCAACCCCAAACACCGTAATCATTTGTCAACTACTTAATATGCACCGTGCCCTTTTCATGTAGAACTCATTGTGAGATGCAGATCATTGTTGTCGTTTTACAGTTAAGATCCTGTTTAGGAGGACACAGCTAGTTGATAACAGTTGCGGAATTCAAAATTGGGCTTCTCCAGGCCTAGAAGTCACTTTTAAAGTATCTGGCTCTTCCTGTTCTGTCATACGGCATCACGTTCTTTAATGACGCTGAAGGAAGAATCGTAGTAAAGAGCCTGAGAAGGCATTTTAACCCTTCTCTTGTGGCTGTGATTAACAGCTGTGGTCAGCTAGGATGGTGCTTGGCTGCATGTCATAGAAACCTGACCACAGTGGCTTAAACAAATATAGCTTTATTTTTCGAAGGGAACAAGAGACAGAGAGATGATCTAGACTTAGGGCAACTGCTCGAGCAACTATTCAAGACCTGGGCTCCTTCTTGCTTTCTGCTCTGAAGATATGGCTTTTGTCTTTATGGTGGCAAGATGGATGTCTTGTCTCCAAGCATCAAGTCTGCGCTCCAAGCAGGAAGAAGGGTAAAGGAAAGAACCGCACGACAGTGGAGTCTGTCTCTATCAGAGAAACGATAGCATTTCTGGAAACTCTGCTCAGTAGACTTTATCTTACATCTAATTGGCTGGAAATGGTCACATGGCTACGTGTGGCTCTAAGGGAATCTGGGATGTGAATATTTCTAACTAGGTACATGGTCTCCTGAAATAGAATCAGAGTTCTGTTAATGTAATAAAGAAAGGAGAGTGGTTATGGGCAAGAGTCAGAAGTGTTTGCCACCAATTTGCACTAGGCTGTGCAGTAATGACCTTGATAATCCCTTACATTGATCCAGGCTTTTAATTTTCCAAAAACACTTTCATGTGCATTATCTCTTTTAATCTCCCTCCGTGAAAACCTTTTAAAGTAGATAGGGTATGAATCGCCAGGAGTCATGCAGGTCTGACATCAATATTTCCCATTTTACAAAAGAGGAAACTGAGGCTCAGAGGGGTTAGGTGACTTGCTCAAAGTCATAGGACTAGTAAGTGATCAAATCTGGAATGGATTCAGTATCCTGCGACCCACTGTGAGTTTAGATAAGTCACTTCTACTCTCTACCTATCATTTATCCATCGAATAACAGTAATCCTACTAACTTAATAACGTGTGAGGAATCAATGACGCCCCACTGCCTGCATATCTTAAGTGTTCAGGAAAAATGACAATAAACATTTTATGGACTCTAATACATTTTCTTGATCATCTCCAAAGCAAGTTAGCATCCTTCCTCCAATGTATGATTTCTCATTAAGCTGGAATATAGAATTTATCAAACTATTTACACCTTTTCCCTATGCACAAGGGATACATAATTCCCATTAAACTGAGAGGTCCGTGAAGATATGTTTTGAAGGAATCTATTTCTTAGGGCTCTTGTTTCCCTAAGGGATTTCCACTTCATTTCTTAGGAGGAAAGAATACTTGAGAAACCTTTCTATCCTAACTCGTTACCTTTTAATCATCTCACCCCGTGAAGGAAAACTACCTTCCTCCCTCCCTCCTTCCATGCTTCCCTCCCTCCTCTCCCCTCCCTCCCTTCCTTCCTTCTTTCCGGTTCTTGTTCAATGGTATGGGAAGAAATTCTTCTTGATTGGATAGAGTTAATATGCTATAAATGGCACTTCTGAGTGCAAGGCACGTGCTAAATCCAATGTAGTTGGCTGAGTAATTATCTGTTCCATAGAATTTTTCCTTGGCCAGATCTCAAGGGCTATATACCTGGTGGTAGGGGCAGGAGGTGGTCTGGGAGGAAACCTGATTTTGACGTTTGATTCAAACAATGTTCACTGTGCAGCTCTGCAAGCAGTAATGTTGTTACCTTGACATCCACTTGACTCCCTTGTCTTTTTCTCATGGTTCAGGCCTGAGCAGTATAGAGCCACAGTCTACAGCAGATACGGCTGTTTTCCTTCTTTGCCCCCCTGGCACATGGGGACAATACTTGGCCTCCAAAATGAATGATTAAATGTGTAAGTGAAAGCACCTTATACACCACAGAGTGCTATCAGATAGACATTATTAGTATTACTACATCTTTGATAAAAATCCTCCTTTTGCTGAGAGGAATAGTCTTGGCTTTGGATGGAACATAATCTCTTTAGGAGGTCTTGGCAGTGTGAGGGTGAGGGGTTTGCAGAAGGAAAAGGTGGAAAGCGTGATCTCAACATGTTCAGCCAATACGTACTTTTGGGGGAGGGTGAATAAAACTTGGTCAATAGGAGGCTGGTGGGGAGGCAGACATATACAAGAGTAACTGTAGGTAAGACGTTAATCGAGTGCTGTAAACCTATTGCTGTGAAAGCATAGTAAAGGGGAATATTAATTTTAACCTGGAGGTGGATGTAAGTATGGGGTTACGGAAGCCTGGCAGGAGATATTCAAGCTGAGATCAACAAATGAATAAGCACTTTAACAGGCAGTAGTTGTTAATAATACTAACAACAATATTATTGAGTATTGTGTTAGCACTGTACTAGAAAGTGAACATATGGAACTCAGGTAATGCACCCAGCAACACTGTATGGTAGGTATTATTTTCATTGCTTTCTTAGGGGAAGAAAATGATATTGGTAGAGAACATTCAAAAAGGAAGGCCATTCAAAAAGGAAGGACATCATCAAAGGTGCACAAGCCAGAAAAGGTTGCATAATGATTCATAGGGCCTACAATATATTAACGACCCACTTTGTCACTATTTTGGGGTCCCAGGAGTGCAGTGTGGGTGTTGGGAAGGATTCAGGGAGATAAAGTACTGTTGGCAGGATTTTAAAATCTGGGTCTCAAAATCAATCAGATATGGCATTGTCTTTGTTTTGGTTCTCCCAGCAGTAAACCCTGAGACAAAGATTCAGATGCTGATACTTAATTTGGTAGATAATATAGGACACCCTGGCAGGGGAGAGGAAGTGTGAAACAGAGAAGGAAAGCAAGCCAATAAAGAGGGCTTTATCAAACACATTACTTTTGAGGGGAAATGGAGCATAATAACACTGCGAAATTCTAGGAGTCAGCGTTAAACACCACTTCAGAGCTATTCCACCCAAGGTGCAAGGGAGATGGGTTATTTATGCACCAACTTCTGTTAGTCCTTGCTTGAGGTCTGCTTCTGGGGGCTTACTAATTCCTTGGTATTTCTCCCTGTCCCGTGTGTCGACAGAGAAGTTTCCAGTGGCCAAAGGAAACATCGGGCAAGGTCGCAGATGGATGATGGACTGATTTCAGTGGAAATAGTAAGGCTGAGGCAGTAAGAGTAAGATGCCAATACAGTATGCTACAGTCTACCCCTTGGACTGCCCAGGTCCACTTCTGCCCAAGTTTCCTGCAACTTCTCACTGATTTTGCAAGAGTGTGGCCTGCCATAATTCTGAAAGCAAACAAATGAACAAACAAACAAAAACTCTCCTGCAGAACGGTAGTGAGGTGTCGTCTCTGCCACTGCAGTTGTCATTAAGGCCATATTGATAATCATTCCCTCCTCTCATTCTAAATCGCACTTACCCTTGGCTAGCACTTCTCCTAGTTTACATTGCTTGCCCAGTGGGGGAACACAGCTTCTTATCTTTGAGGTCTCAGAACTTTTAGCTACCATGCCTTTCTCAGGCTGGTGTTGCTGTAATTGCTATTCATTGTTATCACTGGGCATAGAAGAATTAAGAGATGTTCCTGTAAATCCTCTGAGTTCCAGATGTATTCCTCCACGCCCCAGATATATAGCACCGACTAGTCTCCTTATGATAACAATAGTCACTCACCCCTGGCACCATAGGAACTCCTTTTAAAAATCTGCTATCTACTGGCATGAGGAGTTCAAAATATCGAGAAAGCAAACATTTTGCGCAAGTTCCCCAAGTGTGTCGCTGGGAGTGATGGTGACAAAGGCCATTTCTTCCACCCTTTTCTTCTTCGATCCATGTATTCTACCTGTCAGGCATGCATCACTATAGAATGGGCATTGGTTCAAAGTATAAACTGGATCTAGCAGGACGGCACTCTGACACTGCAAGGTGTCATCCCAGAGCTGGTGCTTCGGCTGTGCCTTTAAGAGCCATTCCAACATTCTATCAAGCCAACAGCTTTGGATAGTGTGACATATCGCTGCATCAGTGGAGCTCATGGTCATGAGACATGACCATCACTTACATCTATTGACATAAATTGGGTGCCTGTTTCCAAGGTTTTTTATGCAGGATCCCATGGATCCCTTGGGTGACGGTGCTGGCTGAAAAACTGTGGAAAAGAAAGGCAAACTTACACCTGGAATATGTATCAATCCTAATTAGAACAAATCACTCCTCCCTCCAGGATGGAAGAGGACTGTGGTGACTAACTTGTCACCAAGTAGCTGGTTCGTCTACTTAAGAGATGGTACTATACTGAAGGTTCACATTTGGTCTCTGCTGTCTATAGGTTGGACATTCTGCAGTAGTGGCTCAGTCAGTCTTGGTGAGAGGGCCCAGTGCTGTGGGGCATGGCTTCCACTTCTGACACATAGATGCTTGGTGTTTGAGTCCATTGGGCAAGCACTGGGTGGTTGAGGACAGAAACTGGTTGCCTTACTGGGGTGAATTGTGCTACCTAGTTGGTTGTTTAGTGCGTTCTCTGCAGCCGATGATTTCTTGTGGGGCTTGGTGTGAGACGTCCAAGCAAAGCTGCTGAGCAGAAGTAGTATATCTTCAGTCTGCACCAATATATGAAGTTGACTCCTACTGAATAGTCCCGGGCTTTTACCTACTTTGTGGGGATTAGGGATTCCCCAGAAAAGTCATAGGTGTGAACTGAGGAAGAAGTAGAGGTGTAACAGAGGTAGGTGACATGATTAGTACTAGTACATATGAAACTTCACCTTGGAAAAGATATGAAGTTTGCTTATGGATGTGGCCATTAGGTAGTTGCAACTTGTGAATTATTGTGAAGCGGTGGATGGAGGATTATTTGAAATTGGATGCAAAGTTTGACACCAGATCTGGATAGGTGTGGCACGCAGTGAAATGAGGTAGCTGGTACATATTTGAAGTGTGTACCTGTGTACATTTTGTTTATTCCCATGTGGCTTGGTTCACTTGGGTGTTCTTCTAGTTCACTTAGTGTTTCTTGCAGGACAAAAACACTCATAAGCAAATATGAAATTCCTGTTATGCTCAAACTGTCCCTAAAATGTCAATCACGTTGGAACAAATTTATGTTTTCAAAAGAAGCATTATAAAAGAACTGACTTTATCTCCAAACACTTCGGTTATGTGGCAGGCCTAGAATCATCTTAAGGTTTATTTCCCACCCTCTGTTGTGCATGTGTCATAGGAGAGCATCCAGGTGACTTGGAATTCTGATTAACATGAGCTCATCAATACAGTGGACCAGTATGACATGCCAAGGAATGTCCAGATGATCAACTTACCTCTTGGTAATGACATATCCAATAGTAAAAGTTAATGGAAAATAACAGTAATCAAAGTAAGCCAGGACAAATGATTCAGACTCCTCAAGAATGAAGGTTTAGATCACACTGTCAGGTAAAGAACCCAATCATTTGAGGTCCTGGCCGAGAACAAAGGAAACAAGGAAAAGTAAAGAAGTTATAAATACCAACTATGGCCTTTGACCAGTGAAAGAAACAAGGATGGTAGCAGCTATTAGTACTTTCTTCTTTGTTTGTTATGAATACATACACATACTCATACATACACCCATGCATATAAATAGACAGAAACTATTTTCTTTTTCCCTCTCTCTCCCCCTTTCCCCTTATTATTCCACATAAGGATTGATGTTGGTGATTAGCATTACAATGCAGTGTTTAATTTACAAAATATTCAGGAGTAGCTGTAATTACATTTGAGAGATTCGAATATATAGAGAGAGGTGGGTGTGGATGCTAAGTAGCCAAAGGGGTGGACTGTGCCGGTTATTAAGCTGTTACTGTCTCTCAGCTCCAAACCTACCATTTCATCACACTCTGTTTTGCAGTGCTGGGACTGGGATTGTAAAAATGCATTTCTCTGTTGTTAGCTGGCTTCCTGATAGTTTCTGCAAGACTGGAAGGCTGAAAGAGGGAGAAGGCCTTCCTGCTCCCCGTTTGCTTGCTATTCCTGCCGCTGTTAGCCCAGCATATTCCTTACTCTGGAAGCAGTAGTTGGTTCCAGTAGCAGGTGGTTTCAGCTTTTAACCTCTTATTACACTCCCAGAGCCAACCTCTTCACCTCTCCTCTGAGGTACCAAGTCCAGAACAACTGTGTTCCCCTCCTCAGGGGCTGAAATCCCAGTTCCAGCATCACAGAGCTGTGTATTAAAAGTGTATTTGGGGCTTCCCTGGTGGCTCAGTGGTTAAGAGTCCTCCTGCCAGTGCAGGGGACACGGGTTCGAGCCCTGGTCTGGGACGATCCCACATGCTGCGGAGCACCTAAGCCCGTGCACTACAACTACTGAGCCTGTGCTCTAGAGCCCACAAGCCACAACTACTGAGCCCGCGAGCTACAACTACTGAAGCCTCCACACCTAGAGCCCGTGCTCCGCAACAAGAGAAGCCACCGCTCGCTGCAAATAGGGAAAGCCCCTGCGCAGCAACGAAGACCCAACGCAGCCAAAAATAAATTAATTAATTCATTAAAATAAATGAATAAATAAATAAAGGTGTATTTGGAGTTGGGAGGCAATGGTTTAACAACCTGTATGTGCTACTTATAAAAACATTCCCCAAGTGTTGTCCTTTAGAAATAGCTTCCTCTTGGGTCATAAAGTGAGCTTGCTGACCCTAGAAAGAGGGCAAACTTCCGCCCCTAGGCATGTAGCTGCTCTTACTGGAGGTGGAAAGTACTCCGTCCCAGGACGGTTTTGTGGAAAGCCCCAGGATCTCTCCAGGTCTGGGAAGGGGGAGACAAGGGCTACCCCTGAGGCTCCCCGATGCAGCAACAGAAGACAACAGGGTGGGAGAAGGCTGGATGCCACTACCCTCAACCCACAGTCTGAGATAAGGAAATGAGGCAGTGCTCCATGTGGACCTTTCTTTCCAGCTGTCTGGCAGACTTTCCCCCAGAAAATGAAACTTTCCACAGTGTCTGTCTTAATTATGCATGGATGCAGTTGATTTGCATATCCAAATACTCAGAGCTGTGGAGTGAATGAACAATTGCTGCCTGGTGGTCGGCTGCAGGAGAATGAAAAAAATAGGCAAGGCTGGCAATGTCCTCTAGTGTGTACTAACTTGTCTGATCAGCTCCCCCAACAAAACTGTGAGGTTTGCGGAATTTGCGGAAAAGACAAATTCAAATGCCTTTGCTGTTTTACACTTACTCTCACCCATTACCAGCCCACACCAGCAGCCTCCTTGCAGCCTCACATACTTGTTGATGCCTTTAGGTTTTCTTAGCCTTTCAGAGAATAATCTGGTGGGTAAAATCTGCCACCAGGTCATGATGGGCCCTTGGAAAATCTCTGTATTTCCTTGGACCTTAATTTCCCCACTTGCCAACAAGGAATTTGTACTAGATGATCTTTAAAGACAATTCCAGCCCTATAAGTTCTAAAGTTGTGTATCATGGACTAAATTGTATCCCCTCAAAATTCATACATTGGAGTCCTAACTTCCAGTATTATGGTATTTGGAAATGGGGCCTTGGGGAAGTGACTATGGTTAGATGAGATCATGAAGGTGGGGCCCAGATATTAGGGGATATTAGAGATACCAGAGAGCTCCTCTCTCTCTCTTTCTGTCTCTCTCTGCCATGTGAGCACACAGCAAGAAGGTAGCCATCTATAACCCAGGCAGAGCCTGTACATGAAACCAAACCCTACTGGACTTTGATCTTGGACTTCCCCCTGTTGTTTAAGCCACTCAGTCTACAGCATTATGATAGCCTGAGCTAGGGCGCTGTGACTGCTTTTCCCACAGAGTGATCTGGGCAAGCTCTGTCTCCTCCTTGCTCTGCATTTTTCTCACTGGTAAATGAGAAGTTTGGATTTGGTTAAATTATATTTAAGGACCTTTCCACATTTGAAGTTCTCTGATTCTAATTTACTCTTAGGTGTCACTGATGGAATGTATTGCCCCTTCTGAGGATACTTTCAAAGAATTAAAGTAATAGTCTTCTCTTCTCTTCCCTTACTTTCCCTTCCCTTTCCTTCCCTTCTTTTCTACTCTTCCCTCCTCCTCCCCCTCTTCCTCCTTCTCCCCTCCTCTCCCCCACTCCCTCTTCCTCCTTCTCTCTCTCTTTCTTCCTTCCTTCCTCCCTCCCTCCCTCCCTCTCAGCTATAAGTGATACAAGCAACCTTGAATGTAAGTAAAGAGAGGAATTTATTGGCCTAGGAATCCAAATCCAAAGAATAGTCTAACTATCAACATTCAGGAAGGGCAGGCAGGCAGTGGGTCTCGGGAACTCTAGAATGTGGGCCCAGAAGCCTTCTGCTCTTTTCTATGTGTTAACTTCACTTGCTGTCACCACAGGCCAGTTTTCTCCCCACAGGATGAGAGACATGACAGGAAACTGCTTGAGTTTCACATCTTTTAACATCTGTCTCTAGGAGGGACCAAACTTGGCATTCTGGGTTTCTATTTCAAAAATCCCAGAAAAGAGAGTTCTTAGCCAAGCTTGGTGCAGGTGGTCCAGGTGGTGCATCTCTGGACCGATCAACCAGCTAGGAGTCAGAGGAATTTAAAAACCAAGTTTCACTTAGTAGAGCCTGGAGTGAGGCAGCTTCCAGTAGAAGGGAGCATGTATGCGCTAATTCAGCATTCCAAAGGAATGTTATTATCATAATGGAATGGATTTTTCATGGTGGCATATTAGGCCACAGTGAAGGGGCCACGAGAAAGGAGCTGTTGGCCTCAAAGGTTGAGAACAGCTGAGAGGCAGGTAGAAACTATGATTCTCTCAATTTTATTCATGATGCAACTGAGGCTTAGAGAGTTAAAAACAAGAAGATGGTAGAGCTGAGACTGAAACTCAGGGAGTCTGATTTTAAAGCTCATATTCTTTTAAAACTCATGATCAACCTTAACCTCATGATTTTAAAGCTCGTGTTCTTAACCTAACCTCTAGGTTATCATGCCCTGGAGCTAGAAAGTTCTTGCCACTCTTTCACAAGCACTTACTAGGCACCACAGTAGGTACTGGGATGAACAACAAAGACAAGTTCTCTGCCCTGAAGAAACAGTCCAGTAAGGATAAAAACAATCACGTGGGTCATTGCACACAGTGGGGTTTTGTGGACACAATGAAAGCCTTTCCTTAGTGGTCTGACTTACAGGAGAGCAGAAAGCACCTAGTAGGGACACCCCTAGACATAGCTTGTTGAGGTGAGCCATGGAGTTATTTCTCTGTAAACACATAACCTTGACTGTGCCAGCCTGAGAACTTCCCAGTAGTGAGGAAGCAGGCAGGAGGGCTGAGGCTGTGGTTGGCCTGCCTCTCTGCAGATCTCCAGCCACAGCAATCATGGCAGACTCCAGAGCTTCAAAAATGTCTGTAGCGTTTCACTTTTTGGGCTGGGAGGTAGGTACATGGGCATTCATTATGTTTTCTGAATCATTTTTTATATCTGCAGTCTCTCAAATTAAAAAAAAATGTTGCAGAGGAATTCCATGATGAGATAATATTCACAAAATAGTTTCAATTGGAATCAGTCTGGTTACAAAGCAATTTATTTAGAATAATTCTGATTTGGGGGAAAAAAAGTAAGAAAACATCAAAGTTATTTACCTAAATGACGAGAGTTTTGAGTATTTTTTTCTTTTTCATTTTTTGTATTTCCAGATATTCTATAAGGAGCATGTATTATCTGTATAGTTAGAAAATAAGTTGTTACAGCTCCTAATGTGATTGCTCCAAAGCCTGAAGTCTTCTTGGTTCAGTATTTGTCTTTCTACAAGTGCACATGATTGCTCCTGATGGTGAAATAAAGCTGCCTTCTTGCAGTATGTCTCTGGGTGGTTCCTCTTCATCCTTTCACAAAATCTGTGTTCTCTGTCTCCTTTGCTTGAAGGAGTCCAGCCCCATGGCTGTGGAAGAGAGGCTGTGTTTTTTGCAGAAACTGTAGCGGAAAGCAGGGTAAATAAAGGCAGATAGAAAGATAGAAAGGCTACAAGACGAGATGAAGCCTCCGTGCTTCCCGCTGTTCATGGATCCATGTAAACAAAATGTGCCCCTAAGTGTGCAGAGATGGTGCTTTATGGAGTCCAGAACACCTTCACATCCACACACGCATTTTATGGTCACAACAGAAGCTTGCCATTCCCACAGAAAGCCACTTTTCAAGTTCCTCTGCCTTTGCATTCGCTATTCTCTCTCCTCCATCTGTAAAAATTCTACATGGTCCATCTGAAGTACCTCCTCCTTGAAGCCCTCCCTTGAATCCAGACAGAATTAATCACACCTTTCCCTGTGCTCCCAGAGTGCATTGTACGCACATGCCTGCCGTTTTCGTAGCTACTAACAGTAGATATTGGAATATAGCTTTGTATCCCCCACTAGAACATGGCTTCCTCAAGGGCAGAAGTGGAGTCTTATTCATCTGTGTGTACTCAGCATTTAGCACCTAGCCTGGTACAGAGGAGGTGGTCAACATGGTAGACGTGAAATAAAGGCAAGCAAGGCAGTTAATATTACCTCCATTGGAGAGAGGAGTATACTGACGCTCAAAGATGGATGAGTCACGTTGCCTAAAATCCCTCAGCTAGTAAGTGATGAAGTTAGAATTTGAACCTACGTTAGTTTGACTTCTAAACCTGTGCTCTTTCAGTTCTGTGATTGACAGTCATCTTCACTGTCATCACCATCACCATCACCATCACCATCACCATCATCATCATCATCTTCCCACTGACAGCACTGGGCCTGGAACATAAGAAATACTAATTGAGTGAATAAATGCACTATTGCCATCATCATTATTATTATCACTCTCCCCTTCTTGCTATTTAACACAAGCATTTGTTGACTCCTGAAGCATCCAGTGCTTCCTAAGCTCCTCAGTATCCTCTGTTCTAGCTACAGCACAGTTCTGACCTATCAGCTCTTAACAATAGACTCATTGACTTGCCTTGATGACCTTCACATTCTAGGATGAGGAAATGCCCCCGAGCTGAGAACTCAGCACACTTCAGGGAAGAGGGAACACAGCTTGACCATATCCTGAAGACAAACCTGTCACACTTAACATTGCAAACCAGAAGTTTAAAGTTAGTGTGGTAGAGTGGAAAGAACCCTGAACTTGAGAACCAAAACCCTTGGTTTATGTCCTTTTGTGTTGATTTGCAAAGTAATTTTGGACAAATACGGTTATAACTCTGAGTCTGTTTCTTCGTGTATGAAAACAAGAAAGGTAATATTTTTACTTCCTTCACAGGTTGGTATGAAGGCTGGTATGGTATAAGATCATGTGTGCGAAATTGCTTTCACTCTGGGAGCTCTTCCTCATAGGCAAGACATTCTCGTTATTAAAAATAGAGGGAATAGAGTCATGAACTAACAAAACAACCTATCATCTTCCTAGTCCACCTAATATTTTGGTAAAGCATAGATCACAAGTTCACTTTCCTCTCTTTAGAGCCATCCTGGATTCCAGCATCCTTTAACTGTGTGTGTGTGTGGTGTGTGTGTGTGTGTGTGTGTGTGTGTGTGTTTATGTGTGTGTGTGAGAGAGAGAGAGAGAGAGAGGGGAGAGGAGAAAAGAAAAAAGGCAAGGAGACTAGTCATATTATTCTGGAATTCTGGAAAGCATGTACAAAGGGGATCACAGGATTTGACTCGTACACAGGCAGCTCTTATTTGATGGTGTGCTATTTTAAACAGTTCTCTGTTGGGAGGCTGACAGCTCTGATTGCTGTCTTTTATCACCATCGTTTTCTTCATGCATAAATCTAGTCTGTGTCCCTACCTTCTGTTTCCTTTCTGTCTTTGAGCTGAGAAGTAAGCAAGAAGCAATTTAGTAGCTGGGCTGGAAGGGGACTGGGTTGCTTCAGAGACATCCTTGGTTTAATTGGCTTGTTTGCTTTCAGATGAGTCATGTTCAGTCTGAGTTTTTTCCCTTAACTAGATGTTGGTGGTGGGTTTTTTCCCTGTTATGCTTCTTTCTTTTCTTTTTTTTTCTTTGTCAAGCACAATCAGTATTTATTCTGATGGAGCACAGGCCTGACTTTGAAGGAAACAGTCTGTCTCTTCTTTCCTGAAATTAGAAGGAGGTATTCCTCACTTGGCTGCATTTCGATGATGGCTGAACTTCTAAATCCCCAGCTCTTCTCCTCCCCAAGGTCAAGCTTAGCCGAATCTTTCTAGCCCCACATTTTCCTGTTCCCCCTGCTTCATCTGCCCAGAGGTACTTAAGGCTCCTGAGGGGATCCTTTCAAACAGGTGTTTACGTTCTTCAATTTCGAATCTGGATATTTCTGGAAACAGGTAAACAGAGCCTCTGAGTTCAGCAGAAAAGTCTTAGCAGCAGGGGATGGGAAATTTACCTGCAGAATAAAAGACTGAATTAAGGTTTGGCAACGGTCAGTCGATAGAGGAACATAAGAAACTGTTCAGCACAGCTCCTGACACCTAATTGCTCTCATAAATGTTTATGGGTGATGCAAGGGAGGGAGGATGGAAAGAATTGAGGGGAAGGCAGGAGGGACATCTCCTTTACTGACTCCCTCTTTACCTGATGTAGACATTGGATTTCAGAGGTCTCTGTCCTGGTCCACCTTCTCTATCTACCCATCCTCTCTACACGCTTGCCATTCAAAATGAGGTCTGCACCTGCATCACCTAGGAGCTCCTTGGATATGTATACTATCAGGCCCTACCCCAGACCCACGAAATCAGAATCTGCATTTTAACAAGATTTAAATGCCCATGAACACATCCAGGCTTACAGCTTCAAACACGTGTTTGCTGGTGATTTCTAAATATGCTTCCTTAACTCTGATGTTCTCAGGAACTTCACATGCACGTCCCTAAATGCCTACTGCACCAGACTTTCTTACTTGAAAGCCAACGTGGAGTCATCTCAAGCTTTATATGACTGAAAGCCAGTTCTTGACCCTCAAAACTACTTCTTCTCTATTATTCGTCTTCTCCAGAAACGGCACTGCCACCCACAAAGTTCCGTAAGCCCCAAATGGGCATGTTACTTTAGAGTTCTCTCCTTTCCTCACCGCCAGCATCCAATTTATCAGCTAGTGCTGTGCGTTATTCTTCTAAGCGTACATTCAGTCCTCCCACTTCTCTCTGTTCTTACTGCTATAGACCTAGCGCAAACCACCCATCATTTTTGGTTCCAGTCACTGTTCACTTCCTCTTTTACCCCATTTGCCGAAAAGCTGTCAAGGAAATCCATTTAAAACCTGTATCTCGTCACTTCACTGCTTAAAATCTTCCAGTGGCTTCCTATATCATCTAGAATACAATAAAAAAAATCTTTAGTAAAAAAAAATCCCATGAGGTCTGTGGCCTATGTACATCTCTGACCCAAACTTGTATCATTTGCCCTCTTTTCTACTGGGCTTCACCCACGCAGTTCTTCATCTTAGAGCTTTTGCCTAAACTAGTCTCACTGTCTTGAATGTTCTTTCTTGGTCTTACCGTACTGGTTCTTGCCTTGTGAACTCAAATCACAGTGCAGATGTCACCTCTATAGAACAGCCTTTCTAAATCGTGTAATATAAATTTGCTTCAGTTACTTCCTAGGATAATAACCTGCATAGTACTTGTCACTGGTTTTGTATTGTTGGTTGTTATGTATGAATACGTATATTTTTTAAATTTCTTTTTTAGAATGTAAGCTCCCTTTAAGCAGACCTCGATTGTCTTATACCAGCTGTAGTGTCATGGCACACAAACAGGCAAGGTTCTTGCAGACATACAGACAACATATAGGCCAATGCTATCATTCTACATGTAGATTATTGAATAGAACTTTTCTGGTTGCCCAGATTGGCAATCAGAACCCAAAGTCCAGGTCAAAGGGAATCAAGTGCCAAGTGAATGAGGGCAGACACTACTTTGAGGACTTTGGAAACCTCAACTTTCATCCCAGTTTTCATCTCCATCTATTTCTATAAAGCTTGCGTACATAGAAGACTGAGGAGGAGAGGAAGATGGCCAGGATTAGAAGTTGTTGGCTTGGGAGGAATACTGTGGTCTTTTCTTTCCCTCCCCAATGGATGTTCCCTCCAGCTAAGTGAGGAGACTTCTAAGAGAAGTACTGATACTTACAGAGACTGGGGTGCTTTCAAGAGGGGAGATTGGTATCTCATTTCTAGTTATGCTGTTTATCACTACAGTGGACTGGCTGATCTGACCCCTGCTTTTCGAAGTGCTCTTAAGACTTTGCATTTGCCTAAGATAGAAGCATCCCTTGATTTCTTATAACACAGGAGGAATTAATGGCAACCTAGAGTTAGTCAAGAAAAAAGGGAAACAACCCTAGGTAGGAGATACTTATCCTATATTGTCTCTTTCTCTACCCCACCATCCCAGAGGAGGAAGGGAATGAGAGAGGTGTCCAGAGACCATACAAGCCTTCTCTTCACACACAAGTCCCTCATACCTAGGTCTCCAAGGTCAGGAGTGAGAGGAAGAAGTGAGCATAAAATTGGGATGAGATAACTGATCCAATCTGGGCTGGACAGTTTAATTTGTGAAAGTGACCAGGAAGGTCAGAGGTCTGTCAGACAGTTATTAAGGGGTAGATTCATCAGAGCTTGAGGGAAAAGAGTGATGGGAGAAAAATAAAATTCTTCCATGGTTGCAGCGCATCGAGTTCAATCTGGTCAGTAAACTAGCTGCAAATTTCCACTGGTAGACCACAAATTGTATAATCTATCTAGAGATAATTAAGGATGGAAACATATAACCTTCTCATTCACATTTACCACTGTATGGAAACCCTGAAATTGAACTGTCCAATTCACACATGGAGACTGGCTGGTGAATTTGGCTAAAGGGTCTTGGAAACATTGTATTATGGAAAAATAAGTTGTGGGTTTGCTTCTCTATCTCCTTTTAAGTTTCTTTGAAGTCGGTATGGCATCTCCTAACAACCTCAGGATACTTTAGATCAGAAACCACTTCTGAGATATTTCATAATTTTTTATCATACCTAGGAAAGGACCTGGCACACAGCAGACGTTCAGTAACAGTCCATTGAATTAATGAGGAAATGAATTTATCGATTCCATTTGATTATTATAGCTAGACTTTGACCAGGTGAGTTTTCGATGAAAAATCAACTAATTGAGGGTACGAAGGTTAGGATGAAGATTCTAGCGATGCTGTTCCCTAGCTGTATGAATTCGGGAAGTTACACGTTTTTCTGAGCTTTGGTCTTCTTGCCCATAAACAGCAACATCTATTCCTGTGTCATAGGTTGTGTGGATCAAATGAGGTAGCACATATAAATGAACTGAGCACACAGAAGGTATCCCAAAATGTGTTTTTGAAGCTGTAGACGCAGGCACAATCTTCCTGGACTCTAGTGTCCACAATTGTTTGACAAACATTCCCTCCTCCCTCTTTCTTCCTCCTCCTCTATGTCCTCCTAGATTATAAATGCAGGCTGAATCCATCCTCTCAGACACATAAGAGACACGTGTGAGTAGGCCGAAAGACCTTTAAGAAAAGACCAATATTTGCATATCTATTAAAACTACTCACTGTTCGGCTTGTTTCATTACAATTTCTATTTGGATAATGTGTAAGGTCAATACTATCACTGTTCTGGAAAATTCATTTTTTATTAAAGCAAAATGCACTGTATTTATAGAGATAACACCTTAAATGCTACGAGAGAAGGTGCACCAATTACACTGGTTCCCTTGATGGGGCAGGTTTGCGTGTTCCGTGTTTTATAATATGTTACAAGAAGAGGGATCTTTGCTTGTATCGATGTGTTTCAAGTGTTATCCTTGGGCTGAATGTGAATAGGGCTGATGCCTTGACCATCCTTTTTAGACCTGGGAGCACTGAGATAACCACATTGAGAAAAGAAAAGGGAAAAACAAAAATAAGAAAGGTCCCTCGTCTGCACCCCTACATCCATTTATTCCCACTGCATTTCTATCAGTTTCCCCATGAGCTGCTCGCTTGTCTCCCCCATTAGACCACGAGCCACTATATAACAGGAACAGTGTCTGCCATCTACTAGGGGCTCAATAAATATTTGTTGAATGAGTGAAGGTGAATGCCTGACACAAAGCAAGAGCTTGGTAATTGTCTGTTGAATTGTTTTTCTCTTCAGGAGACAAAATGGCATAATAAAGGAAAAATACACATAGACTTTGAGCAAGAAATCTTGAATTCAAATCCTGGTTTTTATCGCTCACTGGATATGTGGCAATGTATTTAGCTAAATGGAATTCAGTTTCCTTTTTTTTTTTTTTTTTTTCTGTACTCGGGCCTCTCACTGCTGTGGCCTCTCCCGTTGTGGAGCACAGGCTCCGGACGCGCAGGCCCAGCGGCCATGGCTCACGGGCCCAGCCGCTCCGCGGCATGTGGGATCTTCCCGGACCGGGGCACGAACCCGTGTCCCCTGCATTGGCAGGCGGACTCTCAACCACTGCACCACCAGGGAAGCCCTCAGTTTCCTTTTTTATTAAACAAGGGAAATACTTGTAATGATTACAGTTCCTGGCACATAGTAGATAAAAAACTGCATTATAATTCCAATTCCCTTCACTTCTTTCTTTTTGGTGAACAAAGAAGAAAGTAGAATTGTTGGTATTTTCTTGTCATCCTATTCTGCCCATGTTAACAAATGTAATTAAAATAGGGAAAATCTTTTCGTGTATGTGTTTTATGGTATTTCCTACAAAGGTTTTGATTTCTGTTTTGTTTTTTTCCCCATCCACTAATTTCAAACTCAATAAACAATTGACCAGCCTGGTTATGTTGGCATAGTGAAGATCCTAAAGCAGGATCTTACGGATAACTAAAGTCTGTGACAGCACTAATATCAAGGTAGCAGTGGGGTTCTCTAGTTATTTTTAATATGTCAAGAGGTTTAAGGGAAATAAAATATTTACTTGTTTTAAGGTTTCATGTGCTAACTCAAAGGTCAAATCTGTGAGTGTTTGGATGGAATGAAATCAACTTGAAATTGTAACCTTGGTTATCTCCTGGTGATAAAAACATCAATAGATGTTTTATAGTATTTTGGATCATTAAAACAATGGGAATGTGATTTCTTTATACCTTAAAAATGAAGTTTATTTGAGAAACTAAATATTTCAAAACATGAATTCATGAAGTGGGCATGAATAAAGAATGGGGCCTTTGGGAAAAGAGTTGTTGGAGTTTCCTAGGAAAGATCCAGTGTTGCATGCAGTGCATCCAGTTATGCACTGCATGGCATAACTCCAGGCAGTGGTGTTTATATAGATTTCAATGTGAATGGCGACTCCTGGAATTATGTAATGTGTCGTTCTCGGTCAGACTCATTTTTTTCTGATAGTCTCTTGTGCTGCAATGAAGCAGAAAGAGCTGAGTCTGCAGTTAGAACTGGCATCCATTAGCTGTTGCCTTTCATCAAATCTCTAAACTCTAGGGCTTCCCTGGTGGCGCAGTGGTTGAGAGTCCGCCTGCCGATGCAGGGGAGACGGGTTTGTGCCCCGGTCCGGGAAGATTCCACATGCTGCGGAGCGGCTGGGCCCGTGAGCCATGGCCGCTGAGCCTGCGCGTCCCGGGCCTGTGCTCCGCAACGGGAGAGGCCACCGCAGTGAGAGGCCCGCGTACCGCAAAAAAAAAAAAAAAAAAAAAAAAAAAAAAAATCTTTAAACTCCAATTCTAAGTTTATTCATCCCTAGGTGATGGTTCCTTTCTCTACAAATGTTACACACACACCTGATGTCTGTCTACTGAGAGTCTGAGCATATTGATGGGTGACTAATTCTATTTCTTCATCAGCATTTTTCAGTCTTCAATAACCATTTATTACTGTTGCTAATAGGAAGGTTGGATTTCAGACTTAATTTCAAGTATGGCACTTGGAAGAAGACATCAGCATGTATACATGGACCACCTTTTCCCTACATCGCTACCCTAGCAATGTAGATCAATTTAGAGGAGGCAGGGGAGGTATCTGGGCACAAGAGGGAAAATGAAGGTTTCTGGAGAAGAAATCAGTGCTTCCCGTGTGTGTCCACTGGAGGACATACCTTGTATGTGCTGTCACTGTAACCCTGTGAGTCAGGCCAGACTGAGACATGACTGGGATAAGTGGGTGCCCTGGGCAGGCCAGCAACAAGGCATCCCTTCACACTGATGGATTTAAAGGGCAGGCTGCTGCTACACGAGGGAGGAGTGGGGAAGGAGAACCAGTGACCGAGTGGTCAGTAGCTCCTCATTTTTTCTGAACAATTTAGCAGTTTCCCTCTGGTCCTGAACTTGTAAGCCTTACCTACTGGCTTCCTCACTCACTTCCCCACATCCAGGAACAGCCCTGCCATTGCCTAGATTCATCCTCTTTAAAGGTGTTCATCCAGTAAGACTCTAGCAGTCCCCTTATGGATCTCAACACCCCCACCCCTTCCCAAGAAAATCAGAACTGACCTTCCTGCCCTGTACAATGCTCCACGTTACAAGCATCCTCGCTAAAGTTCTCTTGCTTCTAGCAGGGCCCCTGTTGTCTCGTGTGGCCCCTGCTCTCAGAGGTGTTGCAGATGAGAGTGAGAAGGCCAAGAGCAATTTTATCCTATGACCCGCCTTTGATCTTTCCCAGCTGTTTCTTGTATTTGACTCTTTGAAGGTGGAGGCCATGATTATATGTGGGCTTGTGCAAGAACCTTGCTTAAACTTGAGGCTCACGCGAGCCCCTTTCTTTAAAAGGATGCCTGTTCCCTTGAAGCAGTCAGGTCCAGATGTTGAGCTAGAGAACTTCTCTTTGGACAGGGCTTGGATAGCTACTGCCCACAATTGCTACTGACAACACTTTCTCCAGTGGGCACCTGCTCAAGCCCCTTGACTTGCATCCTGGGGTGTGGGAATATGATTCAGGTATGGGCACCAGAGCAATGACTAAGGCACTGGGTACCACTTCTTGGAACTAAGGGAAAAATGGGGACTCAGGCTAAGGAGCTCAGATACTCAAACCAAGACCGAGGTTCTAGCATGGTCAGTGTCCTCATGTTATGTGCCATTAAGGTCCTGGACACACAGATTTCTCCTGAGTAGGAACAGAGTAAGTTTCCAAAGACTTGGGCGGGGCTTGTTCTGCAGGTGGGGTACAAGGTGCCCCCTTGGGAGTGAAGAAGCCTGTGGGATGTGAGCCAGAGCCTCTCCTCACTCAGAACCCCTGTTCTGAGCTCACCTTTTCCATGAAACTTCCCCGGATGAGCTGTAGCCAGCCAAGCACTGCAATCTCCCTAACAACATCTTGACGATCTAAATCAGGGTCAGCCACCTTTCTGAAGTCTCCTGCCAAGTCTTCCTTTGTTCATTCTAATTCAGGGTCTGAAAACCTTTCAGAGTGGCATGCCAAAGACTTCCTTTATTCACTTTAATTTAGGGTTTCATGTGCCAAAAAATATTCCAGCGTGTGTAAAGTCTCATTGTAGTGTGAAGCAAAAATCACTATATAACCATACCATTAGAATCACAGAATCAGAATGCTGGATAACTGAGTCCAAAGACCCCATTTTAAAGATACAGAAACCGGGGCCCCAAGAGGACAACAGTGTTACCTGAGGTCTCATAGTCAAGTTAGGAGCAGACTCAAGATCTTCAATCTGAAGCCCACTTAATCTTCAATTTTCTTTTTACTATATCACTGTCTGTCTTTTAAAAGCAAATTGAGCCTCAAACAATAGAGCATCTGCTCTCAATACCAAAAATATGAAAACCTGAAACAAAATCAAAAGTTTTTCTTTTTTTTTTTTTTTTTTGGTAATTCTTGACATGGATTTCTCCAGCATTTAGAGACTTTTAGCCTCACATGATTTAACTAATCTCAAGGGAAGGCTTGTGGTTTGGTGGAAAGAACATAGACTTCCTGGAAAGTCTCATAGACTGAGTTTGGATTCAGTTCAGCCACTCTATTTTGTAATCTTGAGTACATCATTTAACTTCTTTGAGACTCAGTTCATTCAAAGGTAAATACGGAAAAATAATAACTTCATAGAATTGTTAGGGGGTGTATTCATCAGGGTTTTATAGGAAACAACTCATGTTGGGTGACTCAATAAATGGAATTTTATATGAATTGGTCATAGAGTGGTAGAAGGAGCGACACAGCAACCTGGGGAAGGTGAAGCAATCCCAGGATTTGAAAGGGTAGGAAACCACTAGATTAAAGGCAGTGTTAACCAGAGACCTGGTGTCAGAGCCCAGTGGGAGCCGGGACCTTGGCAGGCAGCCATCCTGGGGTAATCAGTCAGGACTGGGAGGTACTGAAGAGGCAGGCTTCCTGGCGGGAGCTCAGATCGTGGTTTAAAGGGCTGACTAGGGAGCTACAGCAACTGCTGGAGACTCTGCCTAAAGCAAATGGGGTGAGGTGAGAAACGCTCTGACTTCTCTTTCCCCCCACTTCTTCCAATATCCCCCATTGCCTCTAATTGTCTAAACCCTGCCTTTTGGCAACGGGCATTGGACTTGTAGTTGGCGAGGGTTAGCCTCCCTGTGGTAGAGAGTGGACTGGGGAAGGGTGAGAACAGATCTGAGAGCAGACAAGAGTTAAATGATTTTCTGCATATAAAGCATCGAACATTGTGCACGAAGGTGCTTTTTGTTTTTTGTTTCTTTTGCAAATAACATCTTACATAGTATCTCAATACAGGAAGTAGATAAAAATGGAGCGTCTCAATAAATAACATTCTTCAGGAACGTAGGGTTCCAGAGAAAGCTGTTTGAAATGTACTGATTCATTCCAGTCGTCAAGCATATGTACACATCCATTCTACCATATCCCAGCATGCAACCATCAGCTTGATTGGCTCTAACGATAAATACTATGTATAAAATAGATGACTAATAAGAACCTACTGTATAACACAGGGAACTCTACTCAGTGCTCTGTGGTGACCTAAATGAGAAGGAAATCCAAAAAAGAGGGGATATATGTATATATATAGCTGATTCACTTTGCTGTACAGTATAAACTAAGACAATATTGTAAAGCAACTGTACTCCAATAAAAATTTTTTTTTAAAAAGAAGCTCATTAGGCCTTCCCTGGTGGCGCAGTGGTTGAGAGTCCGCCTGCCGATGCAGGGGACGCAGGTTCGTGCCCCGGTCCGGGAGGATCCCACATGCCACGGAGTGGCTGGGCCTGTGAGCCATGGCCGCTGAGCCTGCGCGTCCGGAGCCTGTGCTCCGCAACGGGAGAGACCACAGCCGTGAGAGGCCCGTGTACCACAAAAAAAAAAAAGAAGCTCATTAGATTGAGTTAAAAATAATATCATTCCAGTCCTAGAACCTCTTACTAACAAGTTACATGACAATGGGCAAGTCATTTAACCTCACTGAGACCTCAGTATCCTCACGTAAAAATGGTGACCCTCCTCCCCCTTATGACACAATTACTGTGCTCCAGGAAACCTGACTGAGCCTCGGAGGATTGTCCTTACCAGCTGGCTCAGAAATTGTTTGATCTGAATGTGGTAACTGTCAACTCGCCACCAAGATCAAGGTGGCTGAGGCTGGCTTCCTATGTGCACCTTATTCATAGCAATCATCATCATCATCATCCCCTGTGTTTCATAAAATGCATCTCTGTCACATATTTAATCTTCAGACAGCTCAGTGAATCATGTGATGAAATTGATGATAAAATTGAAGTGCAGAGAGGTTAGGTAAGTTGCCCAAAGTCAAACAGTTAATAGGTGGCAGACTCAGGTGTGAATTGCAATTCAAGTTCAGTCCTTTCACTTATAAATTGCTCTCTGTTCCACCAGTGTGCCTACTGATTTCTTGAGTTTTAAATGTTTCCATACATGGTATTTCATCTTTTCCTTCTAACAGGCAGTTGTTCTTATTTTGCTTTATGTCTACATGAGGATACTGAAGTCTAGTGAGGTTCAATGACTTGCCCACGGTCGCATAATTCATCAGTAAGAGGTTCTAGGACAGGAACGACATTATCTGTAACCCAGTGAACTTCTCATCATTAGAGCTAATCAAGCTAGTGGTTGCATGCCAGGATATGGTAGAACAGCTACCTATGTATGCTTGGTGATTGGAACGAATCACTGTATTTCCAAAGAGCTTTCTCTGGAAGCCCTAGTTTCTCAAGAGCATCATTTATACACAGAAGCTCCCTTTTTAATCTATTTTCTGTGTGGCGTTACCACGTAAGATGTAATTTGCAAAAAATGGTTTCAGTGCTTTATAACAAGAGCAAGTTGATTCCACTGACTAAATGACCTTCAAAGTTTTTGTTTTTTTTAAAGCTCTGATTTTACAATATCCTGAAATAACATACACCAGCACACATTGCTGTTAAAACTGCAATACGGGGGCCCTGTGTGGAGGACAGGATCCTCTCATAAAAGCTGAATAAACAGCTATTGCGAGTTCAGTGGGTGATGGCATGGGTGCCTTCATTTCCGCTCTAGCCAAGGAAAGTTTTGATCAGGCTGCGAGCCGCCTGCCCATTCATCTGCATCAGGAAATGGATTTAGCGTCTGTATGGGTTGGACTCCCGTATTTATCATCCAGTTAGGCCTAATCAAAATGTTTTCCGTTTCACCTGGTAAGTGCAAAGGGCTCGGAGGAGGATCTGAGTGGTGGCGGTGGGGCCCCATCACTTTCTCATCACTGAGCTGCAGTTGTTACAAGTCCCATTTCTCGTCAGTGCCTCACTCAGAGCTGAGACAGGCACTCTCTCCTGATGCCCCTCCTCAGCTCCCTAGAAGCTGCTCTTGGCAGCAGCAAAAATCTATGGAATTGACCCGGGAGGGGGAGGGAGGAGGGCAGATTGTGACCCAAGGAAGGCTCAGGTCACAGGTGAAGCTCAGAACTGATAGATGAAATGAACCTCTGAGCAGAAGCCTCCTTGGATAATGAGTGGCTACAGCCTCTTGGGATGGGGGAGGGGAGGCCCAGAACTCCTCTTCAGCATGGGGGGAGCTTAGGAGGGAGATTGGAGTATCTCTGGTCCCTGGAGTAAAGAGGAGATGGGGGGAAGGGCTGCTGATTAGAACAGAAATGTGACGGTCATGCAAAGCTTCCAGTTGGATTTATGCATCTTTTGCCAGGATGCTGGGAGGAGGGTCCTTGACAGCCCCCATTAGAGGAGGAGAAATGGAGGAAATTAAGCATTGTTATGTTAGGGGAATCCCCGAGACTAGGGGCTGGAAGAGCCCCTGATGAATTCATTACTGAGGAAGTACTGTTTTCATGAGAAAAACAACGCAGAAATTCTTCCACTTTGATGCAGCAGATTCTGATTTGGACTGCACCAGGGTGAAATCTCCCCATGTGGCTTTCAGTATCCAGAGCAGACATAATTCTTTTCCTTTGCTGGTGTTATAGGTGGTGTGGGGGTGGTGCAAAAACAGGAGCCTGCAGCTGAGTTTTGGTTGGCTGGGAAATGGGTTGTTCCAAGTAGTGGTGAATTAACAGTACCGAGAGAGGCCAAGCACTGTGGTCCTTGTTTTAAGGCGATGGAGAGAGAGCCACAGATGTTTTTTGAGCAGGGGAGTAATGAGATCAGAGCTTTGCTTCTGAGGATAATCCTGACAGCCCAGTGGAAGGTGGGCTGAAGGGGCTGAATGGGAGCTTTTCCCTTTTTGTTCATTGAGAAGCAGATGCATTTATTGGACGCCGGGCAAGGAGGCCCTTCGAAGCCAGTCACAGCAGTAGAGTAAGGGAGGGTTAAGAGCCCTAGCCTGAATGGGGAAGGATGGTGAGAGGGTGGTCGAGAATGAGAAGATTTTGAGTATTTAATGAGAGCCTGTCTTGTGCCCAGCACATATCACCTCATTCTGCCATTGCAACCATCCTGTAAGAGAAGGATTAATAGTCCCTGTTACAGATGAGAAAACAGGCTCAGTGATGTTAATTAACCTCTCAACATGACTGTAAGCAACATACACGTTTCATCTGCCAAGAAAAGAGAAAATCTGTCTCTTCCATCCATTCACCTCAGGCTGCCATCATTTTTCCTTTGGAGAAATGGGGTTTTACATCCAGAAGGGGCTTTTTTGATTACCTAGTTCTCCCTTCCCCATTTTATAGAAGAGAAGACTGAGGCAGGGAGTAGAGGCAGAGACAGCTCAGGTCTGTGTCCTCTCATGCTCAGTTGGCCATATGAACTGTCCTCTCATCTGAGGCTCACGCTACATGTGCAACAGGCAGGAAATTGACTTACAGCTATTATGTCCCTGGGGCAGTGCAAGATGAAGTGATTGTCAAGAATCCATCCCATTTTTCTCCACCCCACTGGGACACCAATCTCATCTCTCATCCCTTTTATCTCTGATGCTTAATGATCTTCCTTCATCTTTATCACAAGAGATACTTTCTTTAAATCACCTACTGTGTACTCAGGAGCTCCCTTCTATAACATCAATTGATTTAGTCCTCACAACAAATTTATGAACTGAGCAGCATGGGGTTTTTTTGCCTATTCATATTATTCTATAACTTTTTTATTGAAGTATAGTTGATTTACAATATTATGTTTCAGTTACACAGTACAGTGATTCAGTTATATATATATATTCACATATATGTATATATATTCTTTTTCAGATTCTTTTCCATTATAGGTTATTACAAGATATTGAATATAGTTCCCTGTGCTATACAGGTTTATCTATTTTATATATAGTAGTGTGTATCCGTTAATCCCAAACTCCTAATTTATTTCTCCCCACCCTTTCCCCTTTGGTAACTGTAAGTTTGTTTTCTATGTCTGTGAGCCTGTTTCTGCTTTGTAAATAAGTTCATCTGTATCATTTTTTTTAGATTCCACATATAAGTGATATCATATGGTATTTGTCTTTCTCTGTCTGACTCACTTCACTTAGTATGATAATCTCTAGGTCCACCCATGTGCTGCAAATGGCATTATTTCATTCTTTTTTTATGGCTAATATTCACACACACACACACACACACACACACACATACACACACCCACCCCACATCATCTTTATCCATTCATCTGTCGATGGACACTTAGGTTGCTTCCATGTCTTGGCTATTGTAAATAGTGTAAGCAGCACTGTTTTGACAGCTGAGAAAACTGGGGCTCAAAGAGTTTAAATAATTTACCTACAGTCACACTACTAGGAAGTGGCACAGCAGGATCCAGACTCGGGTTGGTCCCATTCCAAAGCCTCCTTCATGAAAAGGGGTACTCCTCCTGTTTTTATGCCATTTTATTATTAAGCAAACATTTTGGAGTGCCCACTACATGTCGAGTACAGTGACAAGCACTGGAGACTTGCACCAAGGGAGAGAGATTCATCCTGTGCCCTCACTGAAACCCTAAAAGGAAGGACAGAGGCTAAGCAGCAATGTTCCTATTCTCTCTTAATAATGAATAGAGCACTTGTGTCCACAGCACTGGAGAGTTCACAAGGCAGTTCACATTCATTATCTCAGTACACCCAGACAACAACCCTAGGAAGCACACTTCTGTCCCTCTCTTCACATATAGAAAACAATATGGGAAATAGAGTCAACAGACTCACAGAGGTCAGGTGAGATGTGTAAGTGCACACAGCTGATAGTGTCGTCTGGCTTCTTGCCCACTGCTCTTCACACAGCACAACATGGATTCTTTCTCCTCCCAACCTTTTGTCAGCTAACCCTGACCCTTCCTTTTATTGGGTTGGCCAGAAAGTTCATTCGGGTTTTTCTGTAACATCTTATGGAAAAACCTGAACGAACTTTTTGGTCAACACGATACCTCTGTTGACACTGAGTCTTTAGTCTCCCTTGTAGCAATAAGCTGACATCTTGTCTTCCTCACTTTAAATAAGACTGTACGTATTCATACTTTTCAGACCTGTGACACCTTATGTGGCCTTCTTTTCTCCTTTAGATTTTGTGTGACTTGAGTGACCCCTGAAAACCATTCTGTTCCAATTCAAAGGGTAAGTCTAAGGAACTAAAACAGGTCCTATAGTGCACAAAGTTCTCCCTCATTCTCTTTGTATTTATTCATCCATCCACCCATCCATCCATTCATCTATCCATCTGTCCATCAATCCTTTCATCTGCCCTCCCCCCCCACTTTCTTTCCTCCTTTCCATTTCAGTTTTCCTTCCTTCCTCCCTTTCAACTATCCATACATCCATCCACTAAACAAATATATACTGAGAATCTACTACATATTGGGCACTGTTCTAAGTACTAGGAACATAGCAGAGATCAAGACATACCACTTTCTTATATTATAGATTTTATAGTAGGGCAGACAAAATATAAGTAAGAAAACATATCAAAATTTCAGATACGTAGTGGTAACTGCAGTGAAGAAAATAAAATGATGAGGTAGAGAGTGACTGCACCATGATACCTTAGTTTGAGTGGTCAGGGAAGGCCTTTTGGATTAAGGGATATTTGAACTGCAACCAGCTCTTTCAAGATCTCTGTCTAGGCAGAGGGAATAGAAATTGCATAGGTGATCTTCTACCCACTCTCACTACCAACTCACTAAATTAAGGTCCACTTGACTCTCCCAATATTTTTACCAGCGGAAGAAGTGCAAGGATTCTTGCTGACCCAATCCCATTTTATAAAGAAGATGATGAAAGACAAGATTGCTCAGGGCTCCTTCTCATGATCACCGGGGATGAGGGTAGCAAGGATAACATGGTGGGATCTGAGGGAATAAGCCCTGGGAAGAAATCGGGAAGCCCGGGTTCTGAGTTCAGCTCCACACTAACTTGTTGTGAAAACATGCAGAAGTCACTTGTCCAACGCAACCATTGGTTTTCTCAAAAAAAAAAAAAAAAAATTAGTAGTTATAGAATCTAAACACAGAAACCAGTGTAGAAAGTAAGCAAAATAATAATGCTAAAATTTATTGGGGGCTTATGTCGTACCAGGAATTATTCTAAGTGCTTTATATACAACTTTAATCCTCCCAACAACCCTATAAATACTGTTATTATCTAAATACTAAGGCACTCAAGGCACAGGTGGTTAAGGAACAAGACAAGGCACTCAAGGCACAGGTGGTTAAGGAACTTACCCTAGTCTCACAGACAGTAAGTGGTGGAGCTGGATTCAGACGTAGGCTGTCTGATTTGAGTGCCCCAGCTCTTAAGCCTTATACAATAATCCTTCTCTCAAAGGGCACCAGAGCAGGTGAGCTCTAACCCTCCCACTTCCTCCCACTTCCATCTTGTCTTCTCCCCAAAGATGTTCCCCTGGACCCTGGACTCTGTGAGGAAAGGTTTGAAAGTCTGAGGACAAGAGAATGGTAAATGCTTTTCCAGCCTTAAAAATTGTGGTTCCAGGGCTTCCCTGGTGGCGCAGTGGTTGAGAATCTGCCTGCTAATGCAGGGGACGCGGGTTCGAGCCCTGGTCTGGGAGGATCCCACATGCCGCGGAGCAACTGGGCCCGTGAGCCACAACTACTGAGCCTGCGCGTCTGGAGCCTGTGCTCCGCAACAAGAGAGGCCACAATAGTGAGGGGCCTGCGCACCGCGATGAAGAGTGGCCCCCGCTTGCCACACCTAGAGAAAGCCCTCGCCCAGAAAGGAAGACCCAACACACCAAAAATAAATAAATTAATTAATAAAATCCTACCCCCCCGACATATTCTAAAGAAAAAAAAACCTGTGGTTCCAGGAATAATCAGGTCTCAGCTGGCATCATGAAATGGGACTCTAGAACCATTTCTCATCAGAGATCATGAGTGTCCTGGGAAAAGGGTATGATTAGGGATGGGGCACATGTAGTGGCCAAAGTAATTTCACCTGGTGGAATCCATCTGGCTGAGGATCATTTAAGGTTTGCCAGGGGAGAATCAATGTCTCTCTCTGACCCTTTGTGAGGCAGACCTGGGAGGAAAGGGAGTTCATTGAGATCAGGACACAGTGGACTCTCCCCAGACCACCTCTACTAATGTCTTCTCCTGTTTCATTCAGCCTATATGCAGTTTCCTCTCTCCAGTTTTCAAAATTGATATTCTCACACTGGTTCACATGGACCAAAGGATACTTCTTCCTATTCTGGGTAAAAAAAGGACAGGTTTTCTTAGTTCCACTGAAGTGAGGTTGGCAGGGAGTATGATGTAGTGATTAAGCTCATGGATTCTGAAGTCAGACTGCATGAAATTAAATCCCATCTATCTCTATCATAGCTTCTAATCTTGAGTGACTTTTAAACCTCTTAGTTTCCTCATCATAATGGGACAATATATTAACACGCTTAACTCATATGGTTGTTAAAATTGTTAAAAAATTAAATGTGATAATAAGTGTAAAGCACTTAACATATTAACTGACATTTGGTAACTGCTCAGTAAAGCCTTTTTTTTTTAAATGAAGCACATATTAGAAAGGGAGGGAAACTGGTATTTTTACTTAATACATATTCCTTATCAAAATTTAACTGAACTTTGATACCAGATGGGGTTGGTTGGTCCAGGTTACATTTAGTTCATTTACTAAAAAATTTTACTGAATATTAATAATTACCAGGAATTTGGCCAATGTGGAACATACAAAGAAAAAACATCATTTCACCCCACCCATCCCCTGTTCTTGCTTTGATCTCACTCTCTAGCCATTTTTTTCTCCATCTTTTGGAGTACTACCCATGCAGTGAGGTAGAAATGGTAACAGCCTCAGATTTGAGAAACATAGTAGCTGTAGATATAAACTTAGTATTTGATGATTATGTGATACTGAATAAATAATAAAACCTCTTTGGGTCTCAGTTCACCCATCTGTAGAGTTTTAGACTATCTGATACCAAAAACCACTTCCAATCCAAAGATTCTACAATCCCATGTTTCCCTTAAATGGAAGTTGAAGTGGAACTGAATTCACCAATGATCCCCAGTCTCTCCTTTGATAGGATTCATTATCTAATCCTTAGGCATGATTAGATACTGCTGGGGCAAAAGCAAGCTAGAGTTGGAAGGAGTTAAGTGTTATTACTAGAACCATCAGACCTAGGTTCAAATCCAGTTACACTATGTAGTAGCCATGTGACTTTGGAGAAATCGGCACACTCTGAGCTTCAGTTTTCTAAAGTTTAAAATAAAGACAATAAACATATTTATCATGTGTAGTTGTTGTAAGGACTGAATGAGAATCAATGTATATTAAATATTTAATACATGTTAGGCTTTAATATATGTCCCGTTACCATGATTTCTGTGAACTCATTTGTATACCTTCTCTATCCCTTACTGACACTGCATTCTAATTACTTACTTGCATATCTACATCTTTCCTTAACAGTGAGCTCCTAGAGGGTACAGACTCTTTCCTCCTTTCTTTTGCCTAATGCCTGATACAGTGCTACCAGTATCTTGATAGATAATCAATAAATGTTTATAGCAACCAAGTAAAACATGTTGGTACATAGATTCATAAATGTTTCTCCCCATTTTATTTTCCAAACACTAAAAACACAAAAGAAAAATAGAACCACCTAAACCCAGTATATAAAGATGAAAAAGGCATATTTTTGTTGTATGACAAATTTCAAAGATTTCATCAATGCAGAAAATAAAAACAAAGAAAAACTTAGAGTTCTAGGAGCATTTGGACAAGAGGGTCCAGCATCCCACAGAAAACTGCAACAGCCAATGCTGGTTGATTCAGCACCACGGACAGCCACACCAGCATTTCAGGGATGCCAAGTCTCTGGAAAAGGGCAAGAGTTGGGGCTGGAACATATAAGCCAAGTGGGAGACTATTGATGGATGAATCTAGAGAGGTATACAAGAGCCAAGTCATGACTGCAAGATAAGAGGTTTGAACGTAGCCTATAAGTAACGGAGGCATGAACAGAATTTATGCGGGGAGTTAAATGACCAGATTTTAATCCTAGCGAACACTTTGTTTGGGTGTAGTGGGTGTGGAGATTGTATTTGGACAGCCAGTGTTAGAATGCAAGAGATCATTTAGAAGAGAGTCGCAACAGTTTGAGCAAACAGTTATGAGGGCCTGAACTGGGTATACGTGGTGGGAGAATGAGAGAAAAGGGAAAGTGTGGGAGATAATAAAGAGATGGAATCAGTGCGTTTTAATGGAAGGAGACTGAAGGAGGTCTAGGAGGCCTTCAGGATTTTTGTTTGGGCTATGAGCTTTGAATAATGGAGAGAGAATGAAATTGAGAGCCAAAAAATATTGAAGTCAGATTTGATGTATTGAGTTTGAGATGTTAGTGTGACATTCGTGTGGAAATGTACAGTATGTATTTGGAGTTCAGAAGAAAGGGTGAGATATAATGAATATGGAATGGAAATCTGTCGTTCTGCTGTATTATGCTAATCTGGCTCAGACACTAATTATAGATTCACCCACATTCTCATTAGGCTGTTGCTGATCACTGGAGCCCACAGGCATTGCCTCTTGATAGTAAATCCATACAGCCTGAGGTCGTAAATCCAAGCTGACCAGTTCACTGAGACACTTTTTCATCTTTTGGGCTCTTCCAAGATTAAGCCACCTTCAAAGTTTCTCAGATCCTTCCTGAGTTGTGGCCTCTTCCACTTACACATACCTAATTTTCTTGGCCTTATTTTGCTAGAAACTCAAGTGCTGCTGTCTGTAAGTAGCTCCATATATGTGGACATTCCAAAAGCTGCAACTCACACTATCTCTCTGGCCATCCCAGAATCAAATATTCAGAACATCTGAGGCTAGAAATTGCTCTTGCCGAAAAGTACATTTATAAATGGAAAATGTGAAGCCAAAGCAGAGAAAGTGACTTTCTGGGGTTCCCGTTCACTCAATAAAATGTTTATTTATTGGGTGTCTACCATGTGCCAAGCACTTTCCTAGATGCTGGAAATACAATAGTGAAGCTGAAAGATGTGGATGCTGCTCTGTTTTAGTGAGTTTACAGTCTACCAGGAGGGAGAGAAATGCCACTAACCAGGACACTCACACAGCTAGGGAAGTTATAACTAACTTGAGATTAGGTATCTTTCCACACTGCATTTAAAAAAAAAAATCTCTTGGTGAATAGCAGTGTTTAGCAGAGCAAAGATTCTGATATCAGGTCTGTCTAACCCCAATTCCAAGTTCTTTCCAATATATTATTTGCCTCCTTTATTAGTAGGTAATAGAATTTGCTTAAATCATGGTTGAGGAGTAGTTAAGGGCATGAGTCAGATTACCTGGATTCAGATCTCAACTCCTCACTTACTACCTCTGTGACCTTGGATAAGTTACTCACCCCATCTGAATATTAAGTTCCACTCATCTGTAAACTGCAGATAATCCCTACATAGGGCATGCTGTGTTTAATAAATGATACTAATTTTTATGTTTTAGGTAAACTCCAAGGTTCTTTCCAATTTAAAAAATGGTCTCTATTGCTTTCTGCTAAGGGAGGCTGGGGATATGAGTAAAAGAGCATAAGACTGGGAACTAGGATTATTGGGTCTTAGTCCAAGCTTCGGTCCTATATAGCTGTCAGTTTGGGGCAATCATGTGACTTTTCTGGGCCACAGTTTTTCCATTCTTCAGTTGTGGTTCAGGTTATATAATCTCTAAGGTGCCTTCCCTTTAACTGATGGACGGTTATGAGGAAGATGGGCCTTATTTTGGGATATTATAAGGAAAGACTTGTACGTCTTAAGCTTGACTGTCATATGACACACTTTCCTCCTTTCCCTTAAGTCTTAATTTCTGTGCTTCAAGTTACTGCACATTGCTTTTATCCGATAAATGATACTATGTGGGTAATGTACTGCATTAGCTGGATCTGCATGGGGCACAGAACGTCTGACCATAAATTGAGAAAGAGACACTGGTAACCACCCAGCTGTTTTATCAACACAGGCCTCAAATGCACAACATTTTGAATATGCAATCTGCAGCAAGATGGAAATTTCAGCAAACATCTGTGGAGATTCATCTTTTTCCAGTACCTACTATGTGCCAAAGTTTTCCACCTATGGAAGACAACTCTGAGAAGTAGGCGTTCCATTTCAGAGATGAGGAAACTAAGCTTTGAAGTAAAGTGACTCGATGGAGGTTGCACTAAGAAGTAAGGGCACAACATATGGATTCCAACTCAACTTCCAATGTCAAATTGAGTCCATTCTTGCCGTAGAATTTTATTTCTATTTCCGTCTGGAGTAGTCACAGCAAGTCATCCCGGTGACATGTGATTTTGTGACTTGGGAAGTTGAGAAGCTGCACACTCCTTTCAGTATAGGCTCTTGAATCTTTTCTAGATGAGGGAGAAACTATGATGATGAAGGGGCACAGGTCCACCTTAACTCAGCTGCTGTCCGTGAATCTGGGGCTCTGAAGTTGTATTATTATTCTAATGACCTCATCATTCGCATCCTTTCAGAGGGAGTGGAGTGGGGTGGAAGGGTGCGGTTGGTAGGGGGAACAAAAGGAAGCTGAATTCAGTACAAGCTGATCCCCAGAGACTCCTGAGCCGAAGGCTTTTCGGTTCAAGGAGCCTGGCTCATTAGGGTGACATGTCTTCCCCTCTTGACCCTCATTCCTGCGCTTTTATTATTGTCCTGGAAAAATTGGGGAATGGATGTCTCTAGCACCTGTTAAAGAACAATAGAAAGGACTTCGTTGGGTGGGTTGGGGGAGAACAGAGAGAAGATGTTTACAGTGGAAAGCTGGAAACTCTAAGATTCTCTGACAAAAGCATGAAAGCAACATTCTTTAGAGAAAAGCATCAGAATGTATTTGGTCAGAGATATCTTTCTTTTACTGATCAGCTCTCTCATTTTTTTTTTATAGCTTTTACCACAGAGTTAATAAAATCAATGTTAGTTTGTTTCATGGAGTAGAAATAATCTTGAAAAACTTAGCTGTGATTAGAATTTCTAAAAGGCAATCCTATTCTTCCCTCTTAATTCAAATTATAAAATTGGAGAAGTATTCAGTGGAAAGAATATTGGCCTAGGATATCACAAAATCATTCTTAAGATTGCAGCATATCTCATAGAATCATGCATTTAAATGTTTAAATATTAATTTTAGAGTTAATAGCACTGCAAAATCTTCAGTGAACAGCAACTAAAATATTTCTGTTTGGAAAATTACCTTAAAGTCATACAGAACAGGAACATGCTAAAAATAGCACTAAAGTTTTAGCTTGACAGATAACATTAAATGAGGTAAGGAATAAAAGAGAAAGATTAAGCTGGCTCAGGATGGGGAAGATTCACGAGTTATCCACATACAAGTAGAAAGAAATTTTATAAGGTTTAGTGAAATGTCAGACTCTCTTTCTCCTGGGCCTTTGAACATTTTCCCTTTTGTCTGGATAATTTTGCTGTATTTCATCAACCTCTAGAACTCCCTAAGCCCTTGACTCTACTATATTTTTCCACAGCGTTTATCACCTCCTAACATAATATAAAATATTTTTATTATATTTTTGTTTGCCTCTCCCATGCTCCCCTGCCAAATGTGACAGGACAGGGAGGTTGCCTGTTGTCATCACAGTTGTATCCACAGCATCTAGAACCGGGCCTGCTGTGCAGAGAAGCCTTGATAAATATTTGTGTAATGGATGAAAATTCCACCTCGTAGGGCATCTCCTCCACGAAACTTATCCTAAACAAATTTCATCTTGTACTTACTCCATCACAGCACCTTTAACCCCATACATTTAAAAAAATTAAATTGAAATACAAGTAACATAAAATTAGACCATTTTAGAGTATGTAGTTCAGTGGTACATTCACAATGTTAGTAGGTTTAGCACATTCACAATGCTGTGCAAACACCCCCTCTATTGAGTTCCAAAGCATTTTCGTCAGCCTAAAAGAAAACCCAGTAGCCACTAAGCAATCTCTCCCCATTTCCCCTTACCCCTTAGCACCTGGCAACCACCAATCTGTTTTTTGTGTCTATTTCATATAAATGGAATGGTACAATATGTGATCTTTTGTGTCTGGGTTCTTTCAGTTAGCACAATGTTTTTGAGGTACATCCATGGTATATAGTATGTATCAGATAGTCATTCCTTTTTAAGCCTGAGTAATATTCCATTGTGTGTGTATATGACATTTTGCTTACCCATTCATCTGTCAATGAACATTTGGGTTATTTCCACCTTTTGGCTATTGGGAATAGTGCTGCTATGAAGAGCCCTATGCGAGAATTTGTTCACGCCATATTTTGATGGCTTCTTTTCTCATCTGTCTCCCCTACAAGATCATGGACTCCATGAGGGCAGGGATCCAGTCTTGTCTTTTTCACAAATACATTCCCAGACGGAGCTGTGGCCTGGAAAATATTTGTTCAATGAATGACTTGAATACAAAATGTCCAATTCTCTTGAATTTTTAATTAAAAGGGAATGATTGGAATTTCCTAAATTAACAGGGATGTCACCACTTTAAAAAAATTCAGTAATTCCACAAATGTAAAAAGATATCTATGCCTTAATTCTATATAGGCTAGTTGCAGGAGGGGGGAGGGGCATGAGGCTCACTGAGAGGAATGAAGGACTCAAGAGGGGCCAGGAAGGAAGATGCAGCAGACAGAGGTGTAAAAGCATGGGGAAAGGTAGGGTGTCCGGAGGGCTGAGGCTGGGGCAGCAGGGAGCTCAGAGATGAAGGACAGGGAGCAGCTCTCAGGTTGCTATATGCCTCTCAAGCCGAGAGAAGCTGAGAGAAGTCCTCTCTGCCCCCACGAAGCAGCTTTTTGTCTTTCATTTTCCAACATCAAAGTTTATTTCTGAAATAAGGCTTTGCTTTTGTGTGGAATTCTGAAGTTGTTCCCCAGGGGTTCAAGAGTGACCATGGCTTTTAGAAGAAACTTTTGAAATGGAGAGTTGTCTTCAAAATTGTAGTCATTATTTTTTTTTAATTGTGGTAACAAAACACATAACAATTTTACCCTTTTAACAATTATTAAGTGTACATTACAGTATTGTAAACTACATGCATGTGGTGGTACAACAGATCTATGGAACTTTTTCTTCTTGCATAACTGAAACTCTAAACCCATTGAACTTAAGTAAGCATTTATTGGACACCTACTGTGTGCCTGCAATAAAAGGAAGCCATTGTCTCTCTGGGTAATTTGCTCCTTTGTCCATTTAAATCTGGAGACTCCGTGTTCATTTACATATATTAATAATAATAATATATATATTTATAGTGCTTCACAATTTACAAGGCACTTTCCTTGTATTTCCTTATAAATACCTTATAAGATACTTCCTGTTTATCCCATTATTTGATCCCCTCCGGAATTGTCAGTATTTGGATTTTACAAATGAGGAACCTAAAGTCAAGAGAAGATAAGTGGTTTATCCAAGGTTATAGAGCCAATAAGTTTTAGAGCTGAGATTTGAAGTCAGTTTTTGAAGGCAAGCCCTTCCCCAGTGTATTATGCTACAATGATTCATTCCAAATAACATTAAAGAGTGACTTTAACTTTGCCTCTGGGGCTGCTTGGAAAAAAGAAAAATATTTATAAAATAAATTTCATTATCTGGTTCAAAATGTCTTTTAAAAATTCATCATATAAGTTGCTTTTTTCTCTTAAGCAATTCCTCTGATCCAAAACATTTTTCTTATTTAACTTTTATTTATTGTTCTGAAAATTATTACTATTATTATTATTTTTGCGGTACGTGGGCCCCTCACTGTTGTGGCCTCTCCCGTTGCAGAGCACAGGCTCCGGACACGCAGGCTCAGTGGCCATGGCTCACGGGCCCAGCTGCTCCACGGCATGTGGGATCCTCCCGGACCGAGGCACAAACCCGTGTCCCCTGCATCGGCAGGCGGACTCTCAACCACTGCACCACCAGGGAAGCCCCCTGCACATCATTAATTTGCAAGTTTTAGCCATTGCATTGGATAAGTACTAAGGTGTTGGAGCCAAATTTGGGCTAGAATCCTGGATTTGCTACTAAATTAGTTGTATGACATTGGAGAAGTTATTAACCCTAAGTTTCAATGTGCCCATCTGTAAAATGGTGACTATAATCATGGCTACCTCATACTGTCCTAACGAGGAGTAGATGAGATAATGCATCAGAATTGCTTAGCATATTTCCCTGGTCCACAGCAAGCACTCAGCAAATGAGAGATGTTATTATTATCCTAAATATAAAAAATGAATATTTTATCCAATTAAACCCATTTTTAGTAACGGACTACATTCTTGTAGCTAGAAAGTATGGAAAGAGTCCAGAATTTGAAGCTAAATCGAAATACGTGCCAGTCCCCTTTCTGCCGGTTAGGAGCAGTGTGGATTTTGTTTCCTCATTGCAAATTGGGGATGGTAATACCTCACTCACGGGATTCTCGCAAGGATATTTTTAGAGATCCTGAGACGTCATAAGGGCTTCATAAATAGAAGCTACTGTTATTATTATAAATATTATTATTTCAAATAAAAAATCTAAATCTGGGACTTCCCTGGTGGTGCAGTGGTTAAGAATCTGCCTGCCAATGCAGGGGACGCGGGTTTGATCCCTCGTCCAGGAAGATCCCATGTGCTGCAGAGCAACTAAGCCCATGCACCACAACTACTGAGCCTGCATTCTAGAGCCCGTGAGCCACAGCTACTGAAGCCCGGGCACCTAGAGCCCATGCTCTGCAACAAGAGAAGCCACTGCAATGAGAAGGCTGTGCACCGCAACGAAGAGGAGCCCCCGCTCACCACAACTAGAGAAAGCCCGCACACAGCAACGAAGACCCACTGCAGCCAAAAATAAATAAATAAAATCATTTTTTAAAAAAACCATCTCAGAGCAAGAGATCTAGATAGAGAAGACACCCAAGGTGAATGCCAACTGAGCATAGAATTCTCTTTTGGGATCAGAACTCAGATAACCCTTAAATAGTAAACCAGAACACAGCAACGACAATGAACAAGATGCATCTTATAGCCTAAAGGGCAAAATGCCAAGGTCATTTTTCTGTCATGGATGTTTGCATCTGCATTTTATTCTTTCTTCTGGCCCAAAGCTTTTACATCCAATTTAACTATCATTTATTGAGCACCCACTGCATGCCTGATCCTGTGCTAGTCCCCATGGAAAACACAAAGACAAATGGGCTAAGCCTTGGATCTCCTCTTGGTTGACGTCCCTGGGAGGGGTTTTACTCAGTTCCATGACTTTAGATACATCTATATGCTGATGACTACCAATGTATTTCTTCAGTCCCACTTTCTCCTCTTGACCTTCAGAATCGTCTCCATTTGCCTCTTTTCCGTGTTCACTTAGGTGTGAAGCATCCCAAAGGTAGTGGGGCGGAAACAGAACTGTTGACGTATTCTCCTTCCAGCTTCCATAAACTTGCCCTTCCCCCAGTATATCACATTTCAGTAAATGGCGCCATAATTCACCCAGTTACTTAACCCAAAGTTGGAGTAAACTATGACTTTTGCCTTTCTTTCACAGCCTATATCCAATGTATCAGCAAACATCTCAGCTTTACCTTCGGAATATAATCCCAATCCAACCACTTCTCACTGACCCCCTCCACTACCATCCTAGCCCCAAACAGCAATCTTTTGCTCTCGCTTGACTGAACCCCCTACTTCCAGCCTTGCCACCAGGCCAGTGACTCTGACCACACACATCGTGCACAGCACAACTCCAGGGACACCATCCACGTCGACTTCAGTGTGAGGATGCCCCTGGAGTCGTGCAACGCAGTGACCTTGCTTGCTCTCTTCCAGCCTACCCTCCATGGAGCAAAATGTTCAAATTTAAGTCAAAGCCTGTCGCTGCCCTGCTCAGAACTCCTCAGCCCTGCCTTTCACACCTATAGGAAAGTCTGAAGTTCTATAAAATGCCGCAGAATCTGGCTCCAGGCCACTCCACCCTATTTGGTTCTCCTCTTCCACTTTCTCACTGTCTTCTGGCCACACAAATCTCCTTGCCTTTCCTTGAGCATCTCAAGAACATTCCCCTCAGGGCCTTTGATGTTGCCAGTCCCTCTCTCTGGGATGCTCTTCCTATAGGTATTTGCATGGTAAGTACCCTCACTTAAGCCAATCTTTGCTCAAGTGTTCCTTCTCAGAGAGGGCTTTTCTGATCATCCCATGATTTAATGTGATATTATTTTACCCAGATATTTTTCTTTATAGAACTTATTCTACCTTGCATGATATATTTACTTATTTATTTGGTTGTTCTCTGTCTCTCCCATGAGCATTTAATCTTTATGAGGGTAGATATTTTTTCCCATTTTATTTAATACCATATTCTAAGAAGGACTAGTGTATAATAAGTGTTCAGTAAATATTTAGAGACTGAATAAATGGAATATGAAATTTATTCATTGGTTCATGAATTCCTTCCCTCCTTCACTGAACAATCATTCACTAATAAAGTATGTGCTGTGCTAGCATCTTATACGCATCATTTCCTTTCATTCTAACAATAATGTGATCTTCATTTTTACCACTTAACAGGGTTTTGTGGAGAGGAAGAATCTGGGCTACATGAGGTATCCATCTGATGGACCTCATTGCCCACAAGCTTTCCACTCTGGCAAATTCTCACCTGCCTGACCCATGCTTGCTAGTGGTTATGCATGGCACTTGATGAAATAAAAAATGGGAAATGATTGTTTTGACAATATGTAGAGGTTATTTAGATAGTATATTAGTCAGGTTTTGCTGCAATAATAAACAGCTTCATATCTCAGAGGCTCATGACAACAAATATTTATTTCTTGTTCACATTACATGAAGGCTATGGATCAGCTGGGTTCAACTTAGCTCATGTGTCTTCTCGTCCTGCAACCTAAACCAAAGGAGTGGCCACTAGCTGGGAAATGCTCTTTTCGTGGTTGAGGTGGGAGTGAGAGGGATCAAGCCACGCCCTGCAAGCACATTTAAAGCTCCTGATTGGATATGGCAAGTGTCACATAGTCCTGACATCCCATTGGTCAAAGTATGTCACATGGCCAAGCTCAAAGTCAACGAGGCCAAGATGCAGATTCCTCCCTGTCTTTGTGCAGGCACATCACATGCCAATAGGTGGGAATATATAATCCTATTTCAGTAAAACAGAGATTACTTCAGAAAAATAATCCCCAAGCTATTATAGACAAAGAAGATATTTTATAAAACGAGGTCCATGGGGCAAAAATAACAAAAGCCCCCCTTTAGATATCCTTGTAGGAGAGGTGTCACCATGGTTTCAGGTCTGGCTTCACATTGGCAAATTTGGATTGACATTATTATTATTTACACTAGCATGAATGGCTTCAGAGGGGCTTCACTCATGCTTTCTTTCATGCATTCACTCTGTGAAGACTGAGATCTTACTCTGTGCTAGACACGAAGGAAACGAGATGAACTTCACAAAAGATTGTTGTGAAAAACAGCTGTTAAATATTTGTTTGCAGTTGGAGCTATACATTTTTTAGCAGCCCAGCTCTTTGGTACACTGTCCGAAAGATCTTTTGCTCTTGAAGCTAGGGAAGCCAAATTAGCCTTGATGAACAGGGCATTAGAATAAAGGGAATTAAAATGTCTCATCAGAGTTTTCACCGAGGCATTGACTCAAATGAACAGATAAGTTTTAACCTCCACATATAGTATCTCAGTCTCTCTCTCTCTCTCTCTCATACACACACACACACACACACGCACACGCGCACACACACACACACACACACACACACACACACACACACACACACAGTGTTATAGATGCCCTGACATATGCATGCTCTTTTTGCATCTTTTCATTCAGATTTCGTGTATAACTCTTTAGCTAACATCCTTTATCAAGGCTTTAGTGGACAACTATAATTTTATTTATTCAACTGCATCCCTCTCATTTTTCTGGGAAGAGACTAATTTTTTTCTTCTGAGAACTATGCCTTTCCCTTCCCCTACTACAACTATGCAATCTGCAGGTACCACCTCCTGGTTTATATGTAGGCATCTGACCTAAGTCTGGCCAATACAAGCTCTTGCTTTATAATTTTAGAGCTGGTATTAGGAAAATGCATCAATCCCTCTCTCTGTAGAAATAAAATGAGTGATGTGAGCCTAAGAAGGTTTAGGTCTCCATGCTTCCTCTCTTGTGATGGAAAATAGCCTGAATGAGACAAAATAAAGCTGACACACTGAGAAAGTCAGAGAAAAGACACTGGCATATGCCATTATGGGTAGTTTTCAAGTTCCATGTCCAATTGTTCTTGATGTCCAGCTGTCTTACTGTCCTGATTGTATCTGATTATTCATCCCTTTCTTGGATCCTGTGAATAATTAATTCCCCACCTATTTAGGCAAAGACAGTTTAAATTGTATTTCTGCTTTTTGCAAACAGGTCATTCTTTGGAGTATAATGGCATTTTAAAAACTGTCCTGGGAAAAAAGAGATACTGAAGGTATTTCAGGGATGGGCAGGGGAAAGGAGGCTCTGGCAGAGAAGCAAGAGGAAAACCAGGAGGAGGGTGGGGTCATAGATGATTTAGAGAGGAGGGTTTTGAGAAGAAAGGCAGAATCTACAGTAGTCATACACACTTCTGAGAGAATTGGCAAGATGGGGACCAAAAAATATTGAATTTCATCACAAGGAGGTCACCTAAATCATATACAGAGGAAAGGGAGACGCAGAAGCCAGCCAACATGGATTAGGGAGTAAATGGAGCTGAGGAAGTTCAGACCGTGAGTGTAAAGAGTGTTAGGAGATTTGACAGTAAAGAGCAAGCAAGAAATAAGGTCAGCGTCAGGACCTTCCTTTGAGGAAGGTTTTAAATTTTTTCCCTTTCTTAATATAGAAGAGATACAATCAGTAAACATTTACTGAGTATGTATTGTATTTCAGATACTATGTTACGTGTTGGAATAAAAAGATGAATAAAACACAAGCAAGATTGAATAAATTATGGCTAATCCATAAAATGGAAAACTAACATCCCTAAAAATAATGCTGTAAAAGGACTATTTAAACAATAAAATCTGTTGGAATATTAACTTTAAAAATCAGGTTAAAAAACCAGCACGTACACATAGTTCAGTTTTTATGTGTACATTAAAATAGATGTGTACACACAGAAAAAAGCCTGGAAGAATACACAGAAAAATGTAATTAATGGTTAGTAGTGGTGTTGAGATTTATGGGCAACTTTTACTCTTTTGCTTATCTGCATTTTCTAAATTTTCTACTTTTAACCTATTCTACTTTTGTAGTAAGAAAAATACACAAAGATTTTATATATATATATATATATATATATATATATATATATATATATATATATAGAAATAGTTGTAAGGCAGACCCTGAAGTTGGTCACCAACTAACAGAAGAAACAATAGACTAACAACCAAGTGCATGCAACACTACTAATTAAATCCAAAGACGAGAGTTTACGTGGGTAGAGAGTAAATATATCTGCCTGGTGGGACTGGAGAGACTTAGAGGAAGTGATATTTCAATTAGGCCTTGAAACATAAACAAAAATTGGTCTGGCTAAGAAGAAGGCAAGAAAACAAGCATAAAGTAGGGAAGTCCATGAAGAATTCAAGGAATTTTAAACAGTCTGGGGGCAGAAGGAAAGGAGCAGAGGGAGGGTGGCTGCTGGAACCAAAGGTGTCTGATGCCCACTAAGGACTAGGACATGATCCTGTAGGGCAGGCAATGGAGAAAAAGCAGAGAGTCAAGCAGGTCTTTGTAGAGAACCATTGGAAGATGGAGATGGAGAAGATGCATCGGACGTGATAGGGTCAGTGGGGAGGCTGAAGGTCTGGGTGTGAAAGGGTAAGGACCTGAACCAGGAAAATGGTAGGACTGGAGAAGCAGGGCTGTATTTAAGAGTTATTTAGGAAGAGAAATTGATAGGGTTTAATAACAGTAGTTATAGTTGTTGCATGGGTGCTACAGAAGCAGACCTTCGAGATGGATTTTGGGGTGCAAGATGTTTATCAGGGATCCACACACATGAAGGGAAAAGATCAGAACCATGAAGCGTTGGTCAGAGGGAGAAGTTAGATTGCAGTGCAGGCTTGACAAAACCTTAGCTCCATTTTTTTCTTTTTTTTTTTGGTGGGGATTCTTTATTGCTGTAAATTTTTACTTATTTGTATATATTTATTTCTCATTCATTCACCCACTCCGTCATTTATTTTCTAAATTAAACAATTAAGGAATCTACCACCACAGACAAAAATTGAAAACATTACTGATAACTCATGTCTACCTCTGTGCTCTCCCCCATCTCTCGCTGTCTCCTCCCACCCTCTTAAAGGTATCACCATCCTAACCTTAGTCCAAATTGCAGGGCTTAGGAGCAAGTATTGCCCATTAAGCTGTACTGTACTGGACCCAAATGGCCATGCCTTTCTACCCCTGCCTCACTCAATCACGGGATATGGTGACCCCAGAAAGGGTGTGACATCAGGTGAGGTAGCTCTATGCAAGCAGATCTTGAAGGAGCTGACAGCTGGAGGCTGGGGAGCAAGTCTTTCCTTGAAGAGGTCTGGGCGGCACATCTGTGAATTTATGGCAACTAACAAGTGTGGACAGCATGCTAGTATTACAGTGCTCATTTCATCTTCACTCCACCCTACAAAGGAGTCAACGCCATCATCCCCATCTTGCACATGGGGGAAGATGGACAAAGTGATCAAGAAATTTGCCCAAGCTCATTCAGCTAGTAAGCAGTAGAGTTAGCATTTAAATCTCCAGAATTTGGCTTTGGTGCCTATGTACTTAACCACTGGACCACACTGCCTGTCGTTGAGAGTTTGGATGAGGGAGAGGGAATTGTGACCAGGGGCGTGGGTGGGCTGGGCCTGAGAGTTCTGTAATGGTACAGCCTGAGGACTTTGATGTTGATCGCTGTCTTATCTTCCCTCTGCCTGCCCGCACTTTCTCCCCTCCCTCCTCCCCTCCCTCCCACCCTTTCTTTTTTTCTCAAACATTTATTATCATAGGAAGGAGAGTCAAAGTCAATAGAGTACACACTGATTTATTAAACAAAGTCCAACCCGGGGATTAATAACATAAATACAGACTTCAGTGAAATTGTGCCCTAGCTCTTATTTTTAAAGCCATGTTTCAAAAAGGTCATCCATACAAGTTACAGATAATTTTAACCAAATGACAAGAATAGACACTAGTTAGTAAAGGTAAATTTTTGTATTCTTAGATTGTCATTGAATACTTAGGTGTTCAATATTGTTCCTTTCCCTTTCTTCTCGGTGATACAATCACTTGAAAGCATGGTTCACAGAGGGAAAATTTAAAAGCACACAAACACCAAGAGTCTGGAGTGGGGAAAAGTGCTGAGGGGTTTGGAGGTGGGCTGCGGGAACATGGGGACCCAAGAGACAAATAGTGACCAAAGAGAGGGCATGAGCCCACCCTTCATAGGTTTGGACCGGAGGACCTGGAGATAAGCATCGGCTTCTCCTACTCACTGGCTCTGTGATGAGTGAGGTCACCTCATGTCCCTGAGCCTCATTCTCCACAAGTGAAAATGCCCGTGTCATCGGATTGTTGTCAGAATTAAAGGAGATGGTGCCTATGAAAGAGGCAGGCTTCCTGCAGCTACTAAGAAGCCCCATCTAATGGGAACCAGAAACACCTTTTCTTCATTTCAGGCATTAACGATTCAACATAGCCTCTTTTGCTCCTTGCATCTTTCTCCTCCTCCCATCTGTCCTCATGCAAGATGGGGACTTTTGCTTTCAGGGGCTCCCGGGAGCTTCAGGTGTAGAGCACTGGCCGAGAGGATAATTCCACCCTTGCACTCAGTCAATCTGGCATTCATCTGCAGCCAGGGAGAGCAGCCAGACTGATTTCTTGACATAAACACACCAAACAGGCAAGACAGGCCCCACGAAGTTATTTAAAACCTGATCTGAGAGAAAGCATTTTGAATCTAAAGTTCTTGCCTAAATCTAAATGGCAAAGCTTATTCAACATCAAATCAAATCAATGATAATTTGAGGACTAATTAGCATTTGGGGTTTTTTTCTGCAGTGCGGTGATGTGGTGTATAACGCTACGTGATTGGGGAGAAGCATGTAATTACGAAGCTGAATACATTGTCTCCTAGAGACCTGGGAAGGAGCATTCCGTAGCCAAAGAGGCCTGCCACGGGCCAGAGGGTGGATGGGGGTACAGGCAGGTGGGGTGACTGAGTGGCAGAGTCCATTTCTGAATCCTTCGAGGGCAGGACATGGGCAGCCTCCTGGGTGGCCCTCCCTCCTCTTTGACAGAAGGTTTTCACTTCTACTCAGATCAACAAAGCTTCACCTCTCACTTTAATTCTGGGAAGTAAAAGAGGAGATGAGATTATTTCAGAAAGGAATTGAGCAAAGGGGAACTAAGATTTGGTCCATGCTTGCTAGAAGCCAGGTGTCAAAACAATCAGAGCATGTGGAGTACTTTTCATATGGTTATGTGAATGCCCTTTACCTGCAGCACCAATGTGATCCTTAGAATGGCCCTATGAGATCAGTACTTTTTGGTGTTTGTTTTTTTTTTTTTGATGAGAAAACACGTTCTGAGGGGTTAAAAACTTATCTAAAGTGTTACAGATAGAAATCAACAGATCAGAGCTTAATCTGCTTAATATACTTCTGGTTCCAAATTTTGTGCTGCTTATTCCTATACTGTAAGTTTTATTGTTTATTCAATTTCAAGAAGCTTATGGAAGGTGCTGTGTTCTCAGAGATGAAGAAACCCCAGCTTAGAGAGGTAAAGAGACTCACCCAACATTACCAGGTAGCAAGTGGCCAAGTCTGAAGTCTAAAAGAAAGGTAAAATGAGAACAGAGAAAATGATTGCAAAGAAATGTTAGCTCTGATAAAAAAAAAAAAAAAATTAAAAAAAAAATCCAAAGAGTACACAGCCCTTGTGTGAACCGTTCACATGGGGTGAATAGTCCTCTTCAAGCAGGAGACTTGGTTGAAATGCAGTGTCCTGTCTCCTTTAAATCAATTCCCGTAGGCCTGGGGTTTATCACCAGATGCCCCAGGATTCAGGTGTCCAATCTAAGACTGTAGCCTGAGAGCTACAAGCAGGAGAGGGCAACACATAAGAATCTCTCATATGCTGAATCTGATCCACTGGTAGTGGATGCCTGGGGTGTTGGGTTGAGAAAGATTCTGAGGCCCAGTAGGGCTCAGTAGGAAAGAGGGACAGGTTGATTAGTGGTATCTACGGTGGCGACAGCACAGTGGAATGGTGACATATGTGCGAGGCATTGGCCGCGCCTGTCTTATGTTCTGGTTATTCCAGCTGCCCCTCTAGTTTCTCTTTGTGCGGTGAATATATATAGGGGGATGTATTCTAATGAGGTATTCTAATGAGACTCAAGTTGAAACAGCTGAATTCTATAGGAGTCCCCAGCATGCACATGCAACACACCCAGCAGTTAACCACATCCCTTTTCTTCAAGGGACTCTGAGGTGCTTCATTTTAACATTCAGACATGATCAACCGAGAGGCAGGTGTCCTGGAACAGAAAACTACAGTAAGAAAAATAAAACCCTTTGGACGGAACTTTTTTCCCCCAGATTGAATATTAAGAGACCCGAGAGCGGCTGCTTTTCCAAGCATGATGAGGGTGATTCAAATTATACTCACTCAACCGGGATGGCCTGATGGGGGTCCAATTGCTGAGTATCATGTTGGACATAAAAAGTGAGGCAATTAGTCTTCTCAAGAAGCTATTAAGATGCCTTAATTGGCACCAGGAAACAAGAGCTCACTCTCTCTCTCTCTCTTTTAATATGATGAGGAAAAACTCAAAAGAGCTGAGGCCTGAGGATATTGGCACAAGCAATTGTCATGAATAGATTAGCAATTGCATTAGATTATGGTCTGGATTATCATCTGACTTTGACAATAAATCAATTCTTTATTGAGCATCTACTATATACCTATATACTAGATGTTCCTACAAAGAGGAATCATGTATTATTTGTAATATGTACTCAGTCAACATGTAGAAGGTATTTGAGGGGCCCTACCATCAAAGATATGTATAAAATAAGGCCGTTAAAATAGAATTAGACAATATATCTGGAAGAAGGCAGAGGCAAAATCACTAATTATATAGACTAATGTGGTTACTATGATTGAGGATTAAAATTAGCTCTGAGAAAAAAAAAAAAAATTAGCTCTGAGATTCCTGGCAGACAGGTAAGATGGGGATTTTGATGGATGCATGTTTGCCCTACCAGATAAAATAAGAAAACTTGGAAATGTAAACTTTTTGCTATACTAATTTCCAAAAGAATTTGGATGGGCAGCTTCCTGAGGGCAGCGACTGAGTCTTATTTATCTTAAGACCTTGGTCACCTGGTAAAGTGCCTGGCATGTACTAGATGTATAATAAAAGAGTTCGTTGAATTTATTCCATTGATAATTGCAAAGATATGTTAGCTCTGATAAAAAAATTTTTTTTTAAAATCCAAAGAGCACACAGCCCTTGTGTGAATTGTTCACATGGGGTGAATAGTCCTCTTCAAGCAGGAGACTCGGTTGAAATGCAGTGTCCTGTCTCCTTTAAATCAATTCCTGTAGGTTGATGGGGATGTCGAGGCTGGGAAAGGCTTTCAAGATAGACCAGTATTATGATCTCTTTTGGGGAAGCCTTTTTGTGGGTGTTTACGGTAATTTAAAGCAACTATACAGCTTCCTGGTGATCTGCCTAGATACAAAGGTAAAACTCAGAATACTAAAAGGAGCACAGGTGTAGAAAACTACCACTGAGTATTTTTGTCAACAGCAAATTATAATTCATCCAGAAGCCCCTGGGGGGAAATCATAATCTTTACTCTGCCACCAAAGAGTGACAAAGGGCAAGAGTGATGGGTATGTGAGGGCTCTGGTTCCACACGGCTATAGCAAGAAAGAGGAGAGAGCCATATCAGTCAGGGCCCAAACTGGAAATGAGCCATTCTAAGTATATCAATTGCAGGACATTTAATGTAGAGAATAAGGTGCATAGGTAATGGAGGATCTGAGAAGGCAGGAGGGAATGGTGAGGCAACTTAGAGATCAGCAACACGAGAGAGCCACTACAACTTCTAAACTAGAGGGGGGAAGCGGTATCACTAAAGTTGGAGTCACCTGGGGGGAGCTGACACCATAGCACACTGTGCGAGGTGGGAGCTAGAGCTGTTTTGGGAATGCAACTACTGACAGAGATGCTGACCTAAGGAGTCGTAGGGAGAGAAAGCTGGCTTTTCCCTCCCTCACCCTCTAATCTCTTGCCTCCCGTTGGCTGGGCTCATTTGAAATCAGCTGATGTAGGAATCTGGGAAACACAGTATCAGGTCTAAGCCCCTCTGAGATAGAGCAATGAGTAGAGGAAAGGTAAAGATGGATCTGAGGGTGAAGGACCCAGGACTGGCCCAGGTACAGATAGGAATCTGCTATGTCTGTGCTCAACTTGTCCCAGGCCTTGAACATGAGCATCGTAAGGATCTTGGAGAAGCTGAGGCCTGATTTCTTTTTCACAATTTCATTCATAGAAAATACTTGGGCTCCTAATCATCTTTAAGCGCTTGAGAATGTGATTTGATTGTAAACAGATCTAGGTTTAAATCCCAGCACTGCCACTGAAGGCATGCTGAAAACCTGGGCGAGTTAGCCCACTTCTTTGAGCCTTGGTTTCCCCATCTCTGAAATGGTAATGATCACAGAGCCATTGTGAAGATTAAATGAGAAAATAAATGTAAAACACATAGCACAGTGCTTGACACATAGGAAAAGATGAGCCCCTGGCCACTCTCAGCTAACCACCAATAGTTGGTGACGACTTCACACTCACATGGCTACTGCTTTCAGCAGAACCTGCTTGGCTTTTAAGATTCAACGTAAGTGTCATCACCTCCTTGAGGCCTTTCCAGAGTGTTCTTCCTGTGTGTCCTCAAGGCCCTCTGGATGTGCCTCTATCCAGGCACATTTCATGCCATCTTAGAATGATCTGGTTACACTCTGTTTCCTTTACTAAAATGTGAGCTCCTTCCAGACAGGAGATACTGCTCTCCCCATATCACACCTAGCATAGTACTTGACAAAGAAGATGAGCTTAGCAATTTTTCTGGTTTTTTTTGGCCGTGCTGCACGGCACGCAGGATCTTATCCTGACCATGGATGGAACCCCTTGCCCCCTGCAGTGGGAGCGCAGTCTTAACCACTGGACCGCCAGGGAAGTCCAGCAAATGTTTTTTGAATGAATGAATAAATGATTGCTACCTGTCACTCACCAAAAGCAAGATGAACAATTTTCCCAGTCATGGTCTCTACCTTCTCTAGCTCCGTCTTCATTATAGGCATCTTTGCCTGTTTTTTTCTGAGCCAGTCCTGAACAATGTAGTGAGTCTATGATTAACCAGTGAACAGCAGATGGGAAAAAAATGAATGAAATATTAGAGTTGGCTAGAACAAGTCAGCAGAAAGATAGTGGACACCTATGGGATGTCAGATGAGTACTTCTTTCCTAGAAAAAGTGACCATGGGAGCTGCTATATTAGTATAAAGAGCCCCTGGGCACTGTTCTCAATTTATTGCCCCAGTGCAGTATAGGAGACCCAAATGGGGCCAATCAGTTTTGATCTCTTGGAATTTTAGAACAGGAACCTATAAAGAGAAGCCAGTAACTTACCAGTGACTTCAGCGGGCAGCCATCCATGTTCTCCTTGTGATACAAAGAGAAGTCATTCTGAAGAAAAAGAAAATAGTAAAGAAGTTATGCAGACAGGAGTGGAGAGGAGAGAGAGAAGAATCCTTAGCGTGTTTGAATCCCCAGTTCAAATTGTCCCTGTCACATTTCCGTCCATGGATTCCACGGATCATAACAAACATTGTATTATAAAGCCCCGTTTTTGTTTATGTTAATTCAGCTTTGGTTTCTGTTATGTGCAAACAAAAACATCCTAATCTAAAAGGGACGTGAGAGTAGAATGTGAAGCAGAAACTGTATCTGAGACTAAAGTATCCGTAGTCGTGGATGCCGGGATACAACCTTTGGATTTTATTCTGTAAAAACGTGGAGCCTTTGCAAGTTGTTGAGGAAGGAAGTCAGATGGATCCTGCTGTGTGAAATGAAAAGGCCCTACTTGACACCTAAAGAAAATGTGTATCTCTCTCCTTGTCACCTCTGTATGTGAAAAGAAATAATCAGTAAATAATCCTAGGGATGTGCTCGTCCCAATTCCCCCCCCCGCCCCCGCCCAATACCCCTGACTTACACGAATGCCCAGCACACTTTTCCCTGATTCCAAAACCACCTTTTTTTTGCAAATTTGTTGCCTTACAATGATCAGCTCTCTGCCCGTGAGACAATTGCTCTAGAACCAGCACTATCACCATGGAAAGATGCCAAATGTCTGTTAGCTGCAGAGAGGGTTACATTCAACACATGCGAAAGAAGACAAAGATTTACAACGCATGCTTGGATTAGCTAACATATTCATCCTTTCTGTCTTTCAGGTCTTAAGTTTCAAGGTGAGTAAAGATCGAGATTCCCTGGGGAAGAATAAGAGCCTGAGACCATTAGTCAAATGGATGCTGGGAGGCAGTGGTGATGTGGATTAGGGAATCAGAAACCCTGGGCTGTAGACCCAGCTCTCAGACTAATTTGCTCTTTAGCACAGGCTACTTATATCCTCTCTCTGCTCCTCAGTTTCCTCATCTGTAAACTACAGGAATTAATACCCAAGGGTCTCACATTTGGTGTTTCTGTGTCTGAATATGCTGGGTCTGGGTCACAATCGCCGAGGATGGCCCACTTCCTGGACAGCTCCCTAGACCAGGCCTGTAAATAGACTTGTAGGAGCCTCTCCCAGGTTTCATCACAATCACTGGAGGCTAAACATCTGTGGGTTGTCCACTCAGGATGCAACGTCAGCACAGACTTAAGTGATGCCCCAAATGTCCATCTGGAGCTTTCAGGAGGATCCACCTCCTCCAACACCAGCTCAGATTCTCTTTGCATTAGTAGGAATAATGTGTCTAGCATGAGGTGAGACGTGAGGAGGTATTTAATGGAGTAAGGAACAAGCTCAAGCCTTCCCTGAATGTTCCAACCCCCATTCATCCCGAACCTCCCCTGACAGTTATGGGAGCTCAGTCCAGCCCCTGGGTCGCTTTGTCTCTTGAAGTGCTCCCTCATTTTGTATTTGTGCTCACTTCAGATCCCTAATCTTGCTTGAATTCATTTAAGTTCAAGGGCAAATATTTATTGGGAGCCTACTCTCTGCCAGGCATTGAGCTGCTCATTGAAGATAAAGTGACACATGGCACAGTCTCTGCCTTTGAAGAGCTCACTGTCTACAGGTGGATACAGACAAGTAAAGAGATGTTTACACGGAGGGTGTTAGGATAAAGGGATGTATTCGTTTTCCTATTTCTGTGTAACAAAGCACCAAAAATTTAGCAGCTGAAAGTAATAACCATGTCAGCTCACAGCATCTAGATGGGCTCAGATGGGTTCTCTGCTTAGGGTCTCACAAGGCCAAAGGCCAGGTGTCAGCTGGACTGGGATCTTATGTGGAGGCTCAGGAGAAGAATCCACTTCCAAGCTCCTTCAGGTTGGTGGCAGAATCCAGTTCCTTGAGGTTGTCGGTCTAAGGTTCTTGTTACTTTGCTGGCTGCTCACTCTTCCTAGAGGTCAACTACATTCCTTCTCACGTGGCCCCTTCCCTCCGTCTCCAAGCCAGTGGAGGATGGAGTCCTTCTTGTGCTTTGACCCCCTGCTTTTCTCTTCTGTCACATCTCCCTGCCTTCTGCTCCTGCCTTTTTCTTCTGCTGCCAACCTGAGAAAGGACTGTACTTTCAGGGGCTCTTGTGATTAGATCTGGCTCACCTGGCTATGTTCCCTTTTTAAAACCCAGCTGTGCCTTACTACACAGTCATGGGCGTGATCTCTCATGACATTCACAGATTCCAGGGCTTAGGATGTGGGATCTTCAGGGCCATTCCAAGAAATTCTGCCTGCTACAAGGTGTGTAGAGGATGTTAGGGAGCACAGAGTGGGTGGGAGCAGACACCCCAATTCCCACAAGATCATGGCAAGGCCTTTGGCAGAGGACTTGCCTGGTTGGATTTTTGGAGGCAGAAGTCGACTTAAGCAGGGAGAGAAAGGGAGAGAAGGGAGCTATTTGGAAAAGACCAGTGGAAGAGCACTGTGGCAAGCTCAATACCCTCTTTCCTCCCCAGCATCTCACCCATTGCTGTGCATATTAGAGTTTCTGAACAACATTTTCCTGACAAATTTGCTGATTGGTTATAGGTTGTTGTAATTATTAAATAATGTAATGCTCAGAAAGTACTTAGAACAACGCTTGGAACAAACTAAATGATTACTACGTACTAGCTATTATTATTATTATACAACTCAAAATAGGAAACCTCTGGCAAATAGATCTGGAATGTGTATTCCTTCATTTAACAAATATTTATTAAGAACAAACCCATGTGAGCCGCTGGGAGGACAGTGGAGAGCAAAGCAGATGATCGTGACCTCGTAGAGTTTACTGTCTGGTGTGGGGAGACAGACAAACAAAGCGGCAGCTCTAACAAGTGTGCCGAGTGCTATAATGGTCAGGTGCTGCCCTGGTCATGGGTCTGGTCTTTGGAAAGTTGTTCCCTTCTTGTCTGCCTAATGTTTGAGCAGAAGTATCCTTCCTTAGGTTGACATTCCTTTCCGATCCCAAACCCTCCTTATTCATATTCACATTCTCTCCCTCTCCACCCCACCTCCCTCTGTTAATTCCTTGTTGTCTTGCCTGCCTTCTCCCCCGATTTGAGCATCACAAGGGTAGAGACTCTATTCACTATTTGTCGCCAGTGCCCAGCACCATGCCTGAGTCATGGAAGCCCTCAGTAAATCAATGCTGGATCAATGAGCTCTTACCTTAGACTCGGGTTTCTTGTTTGGATCAAACCCACCCTTTTAGTTTAGTTTAAATAAACATTTGCATAGCACCTGTTACATGCCAGTAAGTAAGCAACAGAGCCAAGATACAAACCCAGACAGTCTGTTGCACTTGATGCAGGTAAGTGTAGAGCTTGAGACCTTCCTGCCCAGCTTTATACCCATTATGACTAACAGCAGCAAACAAAATCAGTCACCACAACCACTTATGAGTATTGTGGCAGGCTTCCTGTATTGACTTTATAGCACAAATTCCTGCGACAGCGCTGGGGAGTAGGAATTATTATCTTCATTTTAGACATGAGGATTCTGCCCCTCAGGAAGGTTAAGTCACTTGTATATGGCCACAGGCCACCATGCAGCAGACCTGAGACTTAAACACAATCTGATTCTAACCTTGGGCTCTTTGGGGGAAGATTTAGTGCTCAGACCAGTCATTTTCACTGAACTGATTGTTCCTTTTCTTTTGCAGTGACTTCCCATGTTAGCATCATGGGATCACTATCTCTGATACACTTTAAGAATGTTCAGGAGAAAGTCAGAATCTTGTTATTTCAGACACAAATAGCATAAACCAGTTCATAATGATGTCGCCCTGATCTAACGGAACAAAGGATCAGTTTAACTGTGTCAGTCAGCTCATGCCCTGTGTCTTCTGAGTCCCCATCTCAGGGCTGCAGTTCTATCGTTGTGAAAATGAAACAAATAACATTTTTCCAGGGCACCACAGAGAGCCTGAGTGACTTCATTAGCTCACTCTCCATTGATAAAACTTCTCTTGAAATCATTTCTTTGTTACCCAAGAGAGGTCCATAAACATGCAGATACACCAAGTTATGTGTAAATTCCAAGGGTCAGCTGTACAGGCAAGACCCTGCTATATCCAGTCTGTACCCAAGCACCCAACAGAGGACGTGGCACATAGAAATTGTTCAGTGAATGTTTGTCAGATGAAAGAAGAAAGGAAGCCAAAAATTGAAAACACACATTCCCCTTGTGCTTAGCAGTAGGGCTGAGTCTGAAAGAAGGAGAATGGAGGGTTGGAATTTAGCACAAATGGAGTAAATTAGAGCAGTGCCTATCAAAATATCTGTGGGGAAAACCTAGTCTCTTCTTTTATCTCTAATCAGCTAAGGATTTGATACATGGTCCTACTACTGGCATGTGCTTTGTACCACAAGCAACTTGTCTCTGTGAATTCAACAGAACCCTAGTTGGCATCTCGTACAATAAGACAAGACAGTAGTCACATACTGGCAAATCAAAGCAATGTTAAATTGCTTCTATAAGAATTTCTACAAGCTTTACCCTCAGTTTCTATACTTACCTCATCACAAACCAGAAACAAAAAATTCACAGTCCAGCCTTGGTCCCTGAATCACACTGACAGTAGCACCCTTTAGAGCATGGCCTTGGACTCACAGTTGAGTTAGAGTCTAACTAGATGTGAGTTAAAGTAAACTACTTAACCTCTCTTAACCTGCTAAGTTTTCGCATCTATGAAATGAAAATAACAATACTTCCCTTCTGGGGTTGGAATGAGTATCCAATGGAACCATTCATTCAATATTCATTCAATAAACATTTATTGAGCTCCTGTTATGACAGATACTCCTTTAAGCACTGGAGAAGAAGTAGTAAACAAAACAGACAAAAATCCCTGTTGTCATGGAGCTGAGATTGTGGTGAGACGTTCTATATAAAGAAGGTAGCCTAGTGCCTAGTAGTTGCCAGCTGGGTGTCATTTGACAGGTCACTTCACTCTACCGAGAGTTAGTTTACTAAAAATGGAGCAAAAATAACACACACCTCCTATGATTGTTTTGAAGATCCAGTGCGATCAAAGAGGTGGTCACTTGCTGTGTTCGTGAGTAAATACAGCTCAAAGTTAAGTGCAAAGTATTATGTGTCCTTGATCGGTGTTGTGGATTGTCCCAGCAGTTAGGAGATTCAAGGTAGTGGGGAGCTTCCACTTAAAACTAAGGGGCACAAAAGCCGAGGAATCCACAGAGCCTCAGGAACCACAGAGAAACCGAGGTGTAACACCAGATGCATGGCCAACTGAACCCACAGAGGAGCACACCAAAAGGACTGCAGGAAGATGTCAAGGCCAAAGAATATAATCAGGTTTGGGGGGTTTTTTGGTTTGTTTTTTAATCTTTCCCTTGTTTTTAATAATAGTCAACATTAAAACTATAGTAGTTACATTATCAGGTTTTTTTTCAGATACATCTTCTTTATTTCTTTTTCTTTTCCTTTTTGATTTTTTTATTGAACTACAGTTGATTTACAATGTTGTGTTGGTTTCAGGTGTCCAACAAAGTGATTCATTTATACATACGTATATGTCTATTTTTTTTTCAGATTCATTTCCCATATAGGTTGTTACAAAATACTGAGGATAGTTCCCTGTGCTCTACAGTAGGTCCTTGTTGGTTATCTATTTTATGAATAGTATTATCAGGTTTTTGGAATCAGGCAGATAAGAACTAGAACAGAATAGCACAGTTTGGAGCTTGCTTTAAGTGCGTACAGGGCCATGTTGTATGGACATGAGGCAAGGTTTAAGGGGATGGATTAGAACAGACTCCCCTTCTGAGGGAGATAATAAAGAATACAACCAGAGGGCCCAACCTGTACTCAGGTGCATGGAGCAAGATTAAAGCCAGCAGTTGAGGAACCACACAAAGTTAAGAAGGGAGCATAAAGCAAAGAGCAAATTATGCTAGGAGGCTAAAATTTAGGCTGGAGAACTTCTGTTAGCCCTATCAGTTCTGCTGTCTTCTATTCTGTATCCCGTTCTGTGCCCCTGGAGGCAGACCAACATGGAGAGTAAATGAATCTCTTGGTATCTGGTTTCTGAATGAGTACAGACAATGGGGAAGACAGGCAGGAGACTGGAAGGAGGGTGGGGAGGAGGGAGAGGGAGGTCAAGGGATGTGTTCCCCCAGATTCCTCTCTTCAGACCATCGTGGGGTGTCTGCATCTCTCAACCACCAGTCTGTGTCCCTGTTGCGCTTTCTGGTTCTGTTAATCTCTCCTTCCCCTTCCCCCTTCAGACCTAGAGACATCAGGGAGCCCCACCTATTACTAACCCCGGGGTGCCACACTATCCCCTGTGGTTTCCCTGTATGCTGCCCACAACTTTGTGAATAATCCTGTTACCCCAATCGAGTATGCCATCTGTTTTCTGCTGGAACCCTGACTAGACACTCCAGGGCTTTTGTCCAAATATCTGTCTTATTGGGTTCTTTTTGATAAACTATGGGTGGGTCAGCCTAATTTAAAGAGACAGTGTTGGGCAGATCCAAAGTAGAGAGTAAGGCAGGCTGGGGTCAAGACATGGAAGTAGTCATGCTGGAGTCTTGGGTGATAACCAAGATAGATCCCAGAGGATGAAAAAAAAAAAGCTAATATTTAATATTACACTTAATGTATGGCAGGCACTGTTCTAAGTGCAATATATTTGTGAACTCCTCAAATCCTCAAAACAGCACTGTTAAGTAGGTAGGGCTGCCAGTACTGTCTTACAAAAGGAGGAAACTGAGAGAGGTCAAATAACTTGCCTGAAATCACACAATAAGTAAGTGGCTGTAGCTGGATCTAAACTTAAATAGTCCTATTCCAGAGTCTATGGTCCTAACTACCAGTCTCCACTCTCCATAAACATTCGTTATTCGTTTCCAAGTACTGGGCCTGTCCCTTTCTTTCTCTCCTTCTTAGTCTGAAAATTGCTCATAATACCCTTTGCATTGACTTTAGCACTTTAATAAGCTTTAACACATTCTGAACCACCTGACTCAGTTTTTATAGGTTCCAGGGTGCTTTTGATTCATCAGAAGTTTGCACATCCAGCCCAAGATCCTACAGCCAATGAATGATGGAGGGTGACTTGAAGTTCAACCCTTCTAAGCTTTTCTATTCTATCTCATAATCCTTAGAAGTTCCTACAGAGCAGGACAGTGTCTGTCTCTTTCACTGCCATACCCCAGTGCCTGCGTCATGACAGTAACGTGATAAACATTTTACTGAATGAATGAATGAATGGTTTTGACATATCCTTTAAAATTTAGAGCTCATTGGAGGATATCCAGCAAAACCATATTACTTTCTTTACGTATTCTTTTTTAAAATTGGAACCCATCACTGTGGTAGCATCAGAACTGCCTTTTTGCATCTTCCAGCCCTCTTAGGCCATTTTCCTTTCTTAGGGCAGGAATTATACTTGCTGGGTAGACCTCATCTGCAAGTCTACAAGCTTTCTCAACTAGTGATCACAGGGTCTGATGGGGTCATTTTCTTGTTTCCTTTATCTCATATTAATTATAGAAGGGATTAGATGCTAATGCTTTTATTACAGTAAGTCATACTTGGGTTGGAATCTACTTTGTCATTTAACTGTGCATAGTTTGCCTAATCTCTGTGTGTTTCAGTTTCTTTATCTATAAAATCATTAAGTCTGTGAGCCTATTTCTGTTTTGTAAATTAGTTCATTTGTATGAGTTTTTTAGATTCCACATATAAGTGATATCATATGATATTTGTCCTTGTCTGACTTACTTCACTCAGTATGACAATCTCTAGGTCCATCCATGTTGTTGCAAATGGCATTGTTTCATTCTTTTTTATGGCTGAGTAATATTCCATTGTGTGTGTGTGTGTGTGTGTGTGTGTGTGTGTGTGTGTGTGTGTGTCACATCTTCGTTATCCATTCATCTGTCTATTGACAGGTTGCTTCCATGTCTTGGCTGTTATAGAAACAGACTCACAAACATAGAAAACAAACTTATGGTTACCAAAGGGGAAAGGGGGGAAGGGGGATACATAAGGAGTTTGGGATAAACAGATACACACTACTAGATATAAAATAGATAAACAGCAAGGACCTACTGTATAGCCCAGGGAACTATATTCGATATCTTGTAATAACCTATAATGGAAAAGAATATAAAATATATATATATAAAGAATATATATATATATACATATATATATGAACTACTTTGCTATACACCTGAAACTAACACAACATTGTAAATCAACTATACTCAATTTAAAAAACTGTTATAATAGCAGTATCCACTTCACAAGGTTGTGGTGAAGATTAAATGAGATAATGGATGCTTGTCAGTTCAGATCCACCTGGAAGCAGATGTGAATACAGAGTTAGAAGTGCAAGAGGCTTATTGGGAGTAACGCCTGTGAAATATAAAGGGGGAAGGGAACAGGAGTCATCAGGGGGAGCTGCAGACTGAGATGCAGTTCTGACACATGTGAAAGGAGTGGAGGAAGGAAGCAAGGATGGGTAGGAAGAGCTGCAGACTATGGCTCAGCTCTGAGTAAGTCTTGGTCAGGCTGACAGGGAGCTCTGACACCAAGACTGCCCATAAAGGACTTTTGCATTGAGCAGAAATGGCCAGGCCCTAGTCTCCACACTGTGCTCAGTCTTTGATTAGAGCTTCCAGGGAATACGGCTGCCAAAGTATGTAGCACAGTGCCTGACCCCAAGTAATACTCAATAAGTGTTAGCTATTGGTACCATTACTTTTAGTAGGAGCTTGAGGAATGGAAGCAAGTGTTATTCATTGCACTATGTTTAGCTGTATGCAGGCCTGCATTAAATAGAAATTATTCACTGGACACTTGTTAAAATAGCAAGACAGATTTTATTTGAGCTACTACAACAGGATTGGGCTCAACTCTGAATACAGCAAAGGTAGCTGGAAATTTATAGCCAAAAAGTAGAGTGAGGAGGTCAATGGATGGAAAATTACTAAGAGAAACTTAATTAGACATCAAGGGTAGAGGGATTCTTACTAAGTTAGTTTAATAGCATTATTGCTAAAGGAAGGTCAAGGACTTAGATATCAAGGGTGGAGGATGAGGAACTTGATTACATATCAAGGGTGAGGATTCTTGCTAAACTGGCTTAGCAAGGCTCTTTGCTAAAACTTGGCTTGACAAGCCAAGGATGGGGCCCAAGGTCAAGGCCTAGTAGAGAAGAGGACTCAGAGGAGCCTGACTAAAGTTTGGACAAGGAGAGAGTCTTTGCCACCTGTCCCCTCTCCTAGATGAAGGAGACCTTGGGTAGGAATCATACCTGTGCCATCTTTTCACCCAACCTCCGCCTCTCACCCAGGGCTCAATAAAGGCTTATGGAATGACTGAATATCAGTTTATGAGTGAATATTGGTTTGTGTAAGGAGTAGACTTACTAAACTCAACCTGATGGTCGGGACCGGCACATGGTGTATGTGGATAACACCTGTGGGCAGCTGGTGGGTGAGCCTCCTGCGTCTCTCAATTTTCAACAAGTAGAGTCCTCATGGGCCTGAACTCAGGTTTGAATAACTGGGCAGTCTGTGTACATAGGACCCCGGCAGTCATGTGTTTGAGTAGAGACAATACAATATGCCCTAAGGAGCCATAGGCAAAGTCTTTGCTGAGTCAAGAGAAGGCCAAAACTCTAATGTCCAAATTCTTAACTCTAAATTTAACTTCTTTTCAGCAAGTAATTCAGAATATTGAAAAACCTATACACATTGTACTTTCTTTAATGTTGTCCTCTGGGGACCATCTTAAATTCCCACATGAATTTCTTGGAATAGCATCCATTATATTCCAACTTTATTCTGAATACTCTTCTATATCAAATTGTATGAAAGCAAACTTTTTTTTGGATATCCACCCTCAATTTATAAATGGATAAATAGATGTTCATTGAGGTCACAGATCTTTCCCCAAGGTCTAAGAGTACGTGCATGGTAGAATTAGAAATTAGACACCACACTTCAGACTCCGGTCCCATGCCACATTCTCTTAGGATTCTGTGTGTGTGTGTGTGTGTGTGTGTGTGTGTGTGTGTGTGTGTGTGTGTGCGTGTGAGAGACAAACTGATAGTGATCAGCCAAGTAGTCATTTGACTAATTGCCTTGATCAAAATTGTGCTTGGGGGGTGCTGGAGGGGAAGCACATTATTTTTGAAATCAAGGTATTGGAAATAATTAAGCAAAATCTGGACAGGAATCATCAAGATGAACATTTCTCCAGCTGTCTGCCAATCCAAAATCCTACTTTCTTTATTAGTCTCCATTGTGAGATTTCCTACCCCGACTTTTGCTGAGCTTGTAACTTTGAGCTTGTAACATTACCTCTCCGGGCAGTTCCAGGTCTGCTCCTGTCCATCTGCACACAGATTTGTGAAGATGCTTAGAGCATGTATTGAAGCAGTCATTAGTGCTCCTGGGTCAGTTACAGGACCTTCATTATCTCTGGGAAAGAAGCCCACTGCAGGGTTATGTTCACTTCACCCCATTCTAAGATTAACAAATGGACCTGCCTAGAATAAGGAAAGTAGTAAGGGAAAGGGAGAAAGCAGTGAACTCGTAGTTGGAAGACCCAGGTTTGACTATATGCCATAGTCTTAATAGCTATGTAACCCAGGAAAAATCTGTGGACCTGCTTGTGCCTTAGGTCCCTTATTTATAAAAAACAAGGAAGAGTTGGGAGGAAGGCTTAAGGACCCCAGTCGTAGCCCCACCCCTTCCAGTCACCCACAGGAAGGAGAGACTCAGTATCTGGGCACACTGTAAAACATTTGTAGCAATGCAGTTGGGAAGAACTGCTCTATTAAAATGCAAGCATTCTATGGAAGGGCCCCAAAGTGAAGCTTTTATAGTCCATATTGGCCCTTCAACAGTCTCATGCTAGCCAGGAGCAACAAGATCCATTGTGTATGGAACATCTATATCTACAGCATGCTTTCTATAACAGTACCTCAAATCCCGACAGCAACCCTGCAAACAGATAATATCATCTCCATTTCGCAGCTGAGAAGACTAATGCTCAAAGAGGCTCTAAGCCTAAACCTTTTCCTATTATCACCCTTTTACAGTTCAGTTCCAGTTTCTCCCATCTCGTACTGCATAGCGATTATTCATTCACTCACTGGACCCCTGAGGCCCTCTTTAAGGCCGTGTACACAGTAGGTACTCATTAGGTCTTCTGAAATAAATGAGAAAATAAACGCTGCCTTTCTATCTGGAGATTTGACCAGGCAGACCCCCAAATGTGGGGAGTGGTGAGGACTCATTTTAAGAATTAGGTCCTTGTCCAGCTATAGGTGGTAAAAGAGGCTATTTCCCATTGGGCAAGACCCACAGCCAAGTGGTCTAGAGATTTCTGCACAGAGGGATGGCAAAGTGGTAGCAACAGTGGTCCAGGACTAATCAGCAGGTTGCTGAGTCCAGCAAGTGGTAATTTGTGGACAAGCAATCACAGCAACTAGAAGCCAGGTTATCCAAAAAAGGAAATCCTCAAAGGTTGCCAGGGTGGCTTGATGCTGAGTGTGTCTGTTTAAATCCTTTCTACTTGAGACTCAGATGCATTCTAGGAGCTGTGTGTTTTGACAGAGAATAGTAATGGTCAAGTGCCTCAACTGTGGAAGGAGGAGAGAGGAGAACATTAGGAAATAAGCTGGGTCTCCTAGCTCTAGTCTTCCAATCGACCCAGTCAGTGTTGTGATGTCAGGTGTCATGGCTTCCCTTCCATCTGGCATATTTGCATTAAAAAAGGCTTTTTGAAGAGAAACTAGTTCAATCCAAAGGAATGCATATCTAATTGGATGGCTTTCATGTGCTTAGATAAAAGGATGAGAGAGATCCCTTATGAGGTCAGGCCTTCCCAGCAAACCACTCTCAGGCCACTGTTTTTAGCTGTGTAGATTGGGCCCTGCACAGTGATATGTGGCATCCTGAATCTCATCCTGGAAGAATGTGTTTCCTGGAAGAAAGTTTGCTGGATTGTCATTCTGTATGCACAGGGAACAGGATTTGTACTACAGAATAAGTCAAATCTTCCTAGAGTTTCCTTTTTCAAAACCCAGCTCAAATGCAGATGCCTCTTTGAAGCTCTCCCTGACGGCCTACTCCATTCCCTCCCAGAATTAACCACACCCCTTCCTTCCATTGTGTTCCTGTAGTGACTTGTTTGCCTAGGTGCAACCATGAAATGGTCCCTGGCCAACCCTGCAGCTCATTTCTTGGCACTCTCTCTTCTCATTTATGCTCCAGCAATGCTATTCCCACCTCCACCCGGCCCAACACACACACAGCAAAAACACCTCACCTCCTAATGCTGCTTCATGCTTCCCTGGCTAGGCGGGTACTGCTCACTCCCTCTGGAAGGCCTTTCCCCACTCCTCTCTTTCTGGCTAGGTTTTAGGCATCTTTCAAGGCTCAGCTCTGGCCTGAAGTAGTGACTGCAGCTGTTTGATTCACCAGTGTAGTCCACGCTCCTAGCATGCCACCTGGAATGCAGTAGAAGCTCAGGGAATACTGATTGCATGTATGAATGAATGATTCTCATTCAAGAAACATTTTCTCTGATACTCATCCTGCCGGTCTGAGTTAGGTGTCAGTCCTCTCTGCTCCTGTATCATCCTGTACTATGTTCTCAGTTACCATTGTATACTGAAAAGTGTCTGTGTCTGTGTCTAGTCTAGCTCCCCTGCCCCTCCTGCCCACCACAGGATTCTAACCTTCTAAAGGGCAGGGGCCAGGCTTCATTCATCTTTAGGTTCCCAGTGCCTCGCAAAGTGCCTGGCATGGCATGTGGTAGGCCCTAAATAAATTCTGAATAATAAATAATGGAATTGAACTAGATGATTGCTATCCTTAAGATACTGCATTATGGTAAGTAATTGTCTCTTTCTCTTTCACTGACTTGGGGTTCCCAGTACACCACATAGTGACTAATAGGTACTCAATACATAGTTATTATTTGGTTTGTAAAATAAACTACCTTGTAGAGTAGAGAGAACACTAGTTGAAGAGTCAGCTTCTGGTTCTGATGTTGCCACATGGCAACTGGAGACCTTGGGAAAGTCAATGGGGCCCTTTGAAACTCAGTGGGTATAAAATGGGTGGAAAATTGTTACTATCTTAGTTTAGTTCTCCCATAAGTAGGCTCTTGGACAAGGGCTTGAGTTATGTAGTTTATTTGGGAGGTGGTCTTGGGAAGCACTAATGAGAGAGTAGGGAAAGTGAGATAGGGAAGAGAAGTAAGTTAATAACATGTGCGTTAATGATGGGTTGCTGCAGTGGACAGGGTGGGCCCAATCCCACTGGAGACATTCTGAGAAACCCTGTAGAATGCACCTCAGAACTGTCTCTAGAGATGAGCCAGAAGCTGGGGGGTATTGCTCCATTACCCTCATTCCCCATTGGTTGAAGATTGTCCCTGGAGAGTTAATTTCCTCTCAGTTCTGCAGCCAAGCAAACTTCACTAGGTGCTGAGGAACCCTCAGGCAGAGGAACAGTGAGATGCAGTGACTTGAGATGGGAAGCTGTCGGTATGCCGGAAACCCACGACCACACCTGAGATACCTGTGTCTCAGAGGTGGACGAGGAGAAGCAGGATGGGGCACGAACAGCATCTGTCCACCAACTCCTAGTGTCCTGAGATTATCAACCAGATTCTTAGAAGGGATGATGCTTTTTCAATTGAATGCACTGTATTAAAGATCAGGTATTTAAAATGGACTATTTCTTTATGTTTCAACATCCCCTTCAAAACTTCACTTTGCCCCTTCTAAATCCTCCTTTCCTCCCCTCTCCTCCCCCTGGTGGACTCCTGTTGTTGAGTTAGCCTAATCAAACCCAGCTTGTTTGCTCCTGAAGGGTCCTTGAGGAATCCACAGAGCACTGGCGGCACTCGTTATTTCTCCAGGAGAATCCGAGATCTCCAATAATGAGCACTCACTCGGAGTTCTTTTCTTTTTGTCAAAGAGCCAGCTCCTCTTTTCCCACCTTATCATCCACACAGCTGAGCCCTGACCAGTGTACAGGCACCCTGGGAGGGATGATTCTTTCCTCCACAGAGAGGGCACCACAGCAGGGGTGCTCTTTTCACAGACCCTCCCTACCCAGTTCTAGAAACCTAGGAAGATCCTCATTATGTAGCTTTCCCCTGCATGTCAGCTCCATGGCAAGGACACCTTAGATTCAGCCATATAATGAGATTTCTGTGTAGCTTGTTCAAGGAATTCTTTGCATCTTTGAGATGTTTTCTCTTGCAGAATCAGTTTTAGTTTTGTAGAATAGAATTAAATATTCCAGGAACAGAGACGCTTAGGGAATGAGCTGACCTACTTGATAGAACTTTTTAGGTAATTATGATGATTTGATCTTTTTTGTAAAAGAAAAGTCTTAAATATTCATATGCTTTGATCCAATAACTTTGTTTCTTGCCATGTATTGTAAGAAAATACTCCAATATCAAATGCTTTACACACAGAGATGTGTGTCATAAAATTGTTTGTCAGTGCCATGATGGCAAACAATACAGCAGGGGTCAAATATTACGAAGAGTTTGTAATAGTGTGGAAAAACTTGTGCTATCACAATGTTCAGAAAAATACAGATTTCAATATTTCTTGTGCAGCTCAATCATCCCAATGAAATAAACCAATTAAAAATGATGCCTAGAAAAAAGACAAGAATTTTATATCAAAATGGTAATGGTGGTTGTCTAAGGGTGTCGATTATAGGAGATTTTTTTCTTCTCTTGACTTCCCTGTATTTTTATATTGAGCAGACATTTCAGCTCAAAGAACACTTACTTTTCAAAGTTACATAAAAATATTTGTGTTCAAAGTTGAGTATCTTTACAATTGCATAAACATATGCATGTGAAAAAAAGACTGGAAGGGAATACAGAGATGATCATTGTTTGCTGTGATAAAAAGGCGGTGACTCCCACTTTGGCTGCACATCTGAGCCCCCTGGGAGTGAGTGAAAAACACAGGATCCCGGTTTCATCCTCAGAGATTCAGTAAGTAAGATGGAGTCCTGGGGTCTCCAATTTTGATCAGCTTCCAATGATTCTAAGAGAGTTTATCCATAGGGCAGCACTGGGCAGCTACTGTCATTTGTGAACTTGGAGATCTTTTTTTCTATATTCTAAGCGTTTTGTACTGTTGCCAAATTATTTTTACAATTAGAACACACAAAAGCACACCTGAGTCTAAGTGTTCAGCACTATGGAAATGGCTTCCTTCCAATTTTGTAATCTGCTCTTGTCTTCTAGCATTTTTAAGTTTCCCTTCCTCCTTCAGCAGTATTATTTTAGTGTAACGTATTATTCTATCTAGTGTGTATACTGTAACTCATTAACCCGTCCTCTGCTCCGGAAGAAGTGTCACAGGAGGAATGATTGAAGAAATTAGAAATTTTCATTTTAAGAGCAAAGATATCTAAAAATAGAGTGAGTCTTGGGGAGCAAATTTGTTTCCTGTGGTCCCAGCAGGTAAAACCATGACCAGTGAGTGGAAATTACCATTAGACAAATGATGGCTTTCAAAGCTACACTTGGCACATGCCTTGGCTAAGGTATTTCAAACAGGACCTGAGTACCAGGTATTTAAGATTATTCCTGACAGCTCTAGGGTCTTTCCAGCCCTGATATGTCCTGGAATCATAATTTCATTTTTTCCCCCTTACTTACCCAGAATACACTGCTACTTACCCTGGGCAAGACTATTTGCAAGGCTAATATAATCAAAATTTTACTAAACTGATTGTGGTTTATTCGAATCAGTGCCTAATTCAAAGCAACTGCCTGTCCCCAGCTGAGTTGGGCCCTATTGTTTCTGGATATTAATAAATAAATAAATAAATAAACAAACTCAATATATGAAAATCCAAACATAAGCAAATAAATTAGGGGGATAATTATTTGCAGAACAAAAAGATTCCCCACAGGGCTCCTTTAAATTGTGAGCTCTCCTACGGCTCTCCTACAGTGTAATTAAATTAGCTAAAATGTGCTTAACACCCAACCCTCCGGGGTCTCTCAGGCCTTGCCTTGTTCCCCCTTCTCCTTCTAGACCAAACCTTTAGATCTGTACCTGAAGGCTCAGTCCTGCCTTAGGATTTTAGTACCGACCTGCCTTCATGAAGGAGTCCATGCTCCGTGTATAGGTCCTATGCTCCATGTATAGGTGTCATGTCACCTTGCTCTGGCTTGGGCTTCACCTTTTGGGTTTCAGTCATGATGACTGTGTTCCTGCATTGGCTTCTGGAGAGCCAGAGTCCTTATCCTGCTAATCTGTTTAGGATCATGCCTGATTTTGTTCTTACCTGTTCTGTTCATCTCCATAAACTAGATTTATACCAGCTGGGGTCTAAGCAGCTCATCAATAGGCAGGAATTCAGTATGATCAACTGGTTACAAAAGTGTTAGAAGAACTGAAAAGCCATATGGGGCTAACTGAGGCAACCCAGAAAATAGCAACAGCAGGAAGCAGCTACCAACCTTAGGCTGGGCTGAAAAGGGGGGAGGAGAAGCAGTTCTCAGAGCCCAGGAGCAGGGACCATCCAGTGGGAACTGGAACAAAGGATAGAGGCTGCTTGGAGGGAGGTGGGACCATAGATGGTAAAGGCATCAGGTGAGGGCTGGAGTCCTGAAGGAGGTAGGGTGTCCTCTTCCTGCCCTCCAGTCTCTAGCCGGTACTTCTTTCTTATTGGCTGAATTCAGCTGAGAGCCAGTTAGCAAGGGATCCTTATAATTGGTAGGATTCCTCCCCCGCTAATAAGAGCAGAACAGGGTAAAGTGGGGAACAGAAGTAGATACCAACAGGCAACATGCCTGGTGCAACAATTAAGAAACTAGAATTGGTAAGATGGGAGTTCTAATTCAGAACTGGGTAACACCAAAGCCCTCCAGGGCAAGGATAAAAACAGTGATTTTTTTTAAGTAATAAAAATAACAACAGCTAATATTTATTAGTTACATTTCTGTAGTCACTTTCTGTTCTGGGCACTTTACATATACAAATTTAATAGCCCTATGAAGTACTTTCTATTATCATCATCTTATCATCTCATAGATGAGGAAGTGGAGACTCAGAAAAGTTAAGTAGTTTTCTCTGGGCTACACAGCTAGAAAATGTCTGAGTCCGAACCTGAACAAAAGCAGCTTGGCTTAAGAGCCCCTGTGCTGAGACGTGGCAGTGCCAAGGTCTGGAGGGTAGGGGGCATCATCCTGGAGTCTTGGGGGGAACCTAGACAGCTTCAAATCAGACCGAGTGCATTCCCAGACGCTGGGGGAAAATCAGAAGTGGCAACCAGCGGATAAGAAAACTGAGTCAAATGGAAAGATGAATGATGCTTTTGGATGGGAAGACTCAGAATCATAAAGATCTCAGTTTTCTCCGTGTGGATGAAAGGATCTTGGTGCTGCAGCCAGGAGTCAGTGCTGTGCCTCTGACGTGGGAGAGCCAACTTCAGGACACTGGTCCACAAGAGACCTCCCAGCTCCACGTAATATCAAACAGCGAAAATCTCCCAGAGATCTCCATCTCAATATCAGCACCCAGCTTCACTCAACGACCAGCAAGCTACAGTGCTGGACAACCTATGCCAAACAACTAGCAAAACAGGAACACAACCCCACCCATTAGCAGAGAGGCTGCCTAAAATCATAGAAGGGTCACAGACACCCCAAAACACACCACCAGACGTGGGCCTGCCCACCAGAAAGACAAGATTCAGCCTCATCCACCAGAACACAGGCACTAGTCCCCTCCACCAGGAAGCCTACACAACCCACTGAACCAACTTTAGCCACTGGGGACAGACACCTAAAACAACAGGAACTACAAACCTGCAGCCTGCAAAAAGGAGACCCCAAACACAGTAAGATAAGCAAAATGAGAAGACAGAAAAACACACAGCAGATGAAGGAGCAAGATAAAAACCCACCAGACCTAACAAATGAAGAGGAAATAGGCAGTCTACCTGAAAAAGAATTCAGAATAATGATAGTAAAGATGATCCAAAACCTTGGAAATAGAATAGAGAAAATGCAAGAAACATTTAACAAGGACCTAGAAGAACTAGAGAGGAAACAAACAATGATGAACAACACAATAAATGAAATTAAAAATACTCTAGAAGGGATCAATAGCAGAATAACTGAGACAGAAGAACGGATAAGTGACCTGGAAGATAAAATAGTGGAAATAACTACTGCAGAGCAGAATAAAGAAAAAAGAATGAAAAGAACTGAGGACAGTCTCAGAGACCTCTGGGACAACATAAAACATACCAACATTCAAACTATAGGGGTCCCAGAAGAAGAAGAGAAAAAGAAAGGGACTGAGAAAATATTTGAAGAGACTATAATTGAAAACTTGCCTAATATGGGAAAGGAAATAGTTAATCAAGTCCAGGAAGCACAGAGAGTTCCATACAGGATAAATCCAAGGAGAAACACGCCAGGACACATATTAATCAAACTGTCAAAAATTAAATACAAAGAAAACATATTAAAAGCAGCAAGGGAAAAACAACAAATAACACACAAGGGAATCCCCATAAGGTTAACAGCTGATCTTTCAGCAGAAATTCTGCAAGCCCGAAAGGACTGGCAGGACATATTTAAAATAATGAAGGAGAAAAACCTACAACCAAGATTACTCTACCCAGCAAGGATCTCATTCAGATTTGATGGAGAAATGAAAACTTTTACAGACAAACAAAAGCTGAGAGAATTCAGCACCACCAAACCAGCTTTACAACAAATGCTAAAGGAATTTCTCTAGGCAAAAAACACAAGAGAAGGAAAAGACCTATAAAAACGAACCCAAAACAATTAAGAAAATGGGAATAAGAACATACATATCGATAATTACCTTAAATGTAAATGGATTAAATGCTCCCACCAAAAGACACAGACTGGCTGAATGGATACAAAAACAAGACCCATATATATGCTGTCTACACGAGACCCACTTCAGACCTAAGGACACATACAGACTGAAAGTAAGGAGATGGAAAAAGATATTCCATGCAAATGGAAATCACAGGAAAGCTGGAGTAACAATTCTCATATCAGACAAAATAGACTTTAAAATAAAGACTATTACAGGAGACAAAGAAGGACACTACATAATGATCAAGGGATAGATCCAAGAAGAAGATATAACAATTGTAAATATTTATGCACCCAACATAGGAGCACCTCAATACATAAGGCAAATACTAACAACCATATAAGGGGAAATCGGCAGTAACACATTCATAGTAGGGGACTTTAACACCCCACTTTCACCAATGGACTGATCATCCAAAATGAAAATAAATAAGGAAACACAAGCTTTAAATGATACATTAAACAAGATGGGCTTAATTGAAATTTATAGGACATTCCATCCAAGAAAAACAGAATACACGTTTTTTTCAAGTGCTCATGGAACATTCTCCAGGATAGATCATATCTTGGGTCACAAATCAAGCCTTGGTAAATTTAAGAAAATCGAAATTGTATCAAGTATCTTTTCCGACCACGGTGCTATGAGACTAGATATCAATTACAGGAAAAGATCTGTAAAAAATACAAACACATGGAGGCTAAACAATACATTACTTAATAACGAAGTGATCGCTGAAGAAATCAAAGAGGAAATCAAAAAATAACTAGAAACAAATGACAATGGAGACACGATGACCCAAAACCTATGGGATGCAGCAAAAGCAGTTCTGAAAGGGAAGTTTATAGCAATACAATCCTACCTTAAGAAACAGGAAACACCTGGAATAAACAACCTAACCTTGCACCTAAAGCAATTAGAGAGAGAAGAACAAAAAAAACCCAAAGTTAGCAGAAGGAAAGAAATCATAAAGATCAGATCAGAAATAAATGAAAAAGAAATGAAGGAAACAATAGCAAAGATCAGTAACACTAAATCTGGTTCTTTGAGAAGATAAACAAAATTGATAAACCATTAGCCACATTCATCAAGAAAAAAGGGAGAAGACTCAAATCAATAGAATTAGAAATGAAAAAGGAGAAGTAACAACTGACACTACAGAAATACAAAAGATCATGAGAGATTACTACAAGCAACTCTATGCCAATAAAATGGACAACCTGGAAGAAATGGACAAATTCTTAGGAATGCACAACCTGCCAAGACTGATCAGGAAGAAATAGAAAATATGAACAGACCAATCACAAGCACTGAAATTGAAACTGTGATTAACAGTCTTCCAACAAACAAAAGCCCAGGACCAGATGGCTTCACAGGCGAATTCTATCAAACATTTAGAGAAGAGCTAACACCTATCCTTCTCAAACTCTTCCAAAATATAGCAGAGGGAGGAACACTCCCAAACTCATTCTACAAGGCCACCATCACACTGATACCAAAACCAGACAAGGATGTCCCAAAGAAAGAAAACTACAGGCCAATATCACTGATGAACATAGATGCAAAAATCCTCAACAAAATACTAGCAAACAGAATCCAACAGCACATTAAAAGGATCATACACCATGATCAAGTGGGGTTTATTCCAGGAATGCAAGGATTCTTCAATATACGCAAATCAATCAACGTGATACACCATATTAACATATTGAAGGAGAAAAACCATATGATCATCTCAATAGATGCAGAGAAAGCTTTCGACAAAATTCAACACCCATTCATGATAAAAACCTTGCAGAACGTAGGCATAGAGGGAACTTTCCTCAACATAATAAAGGCCATATATGACAAACCCACAGCCAACATCGCCCTCAATGGTGAAAAACTGAAACCATTTCCACTAAGATCAGAAATAAGACAAGGTTGCCCACTCTCACCACTCTTATGCAACATAGTTTTGGAAGTTTTAGCCACAGCAATCAGAGAAGAAAAGGAAATAAAAGGAATCCAAATCAGAAAAGAAGCAGTAAAGCTGTCACTGTTTGCAGATGACATGATACTATACATAGAGAATCCTAAAGATGCTACCAGAAAACTATTAGAGCTAATCAATGAATTTGGTAAAGTAGCAGGATACAAAATTAATGCACAGAAATCTCTGTCATTCCTATACACTAATGATGAAAAATCTGAAAGTGAAATTAAGAAAACACTCCATTTGCCATTGCAACAAAAAGAATAAAATATCTAGGAATAAACCTACCTAAGGAGACAAAAGACGTGTATGCAGAAAATTATAAGACACTGATGAAAGAAATCAAAGATGATACAAATAGATGGAGAGATATACCATGTTCTTGGATTGGAAGAATCAACATTGTGAAAATGACTCTGCTACCCAAAGCAGTCTACAGATTCAGTGTGATCCCTATCAAACTACCACTGGCATTTTTCACAGAACTAGAACAAAAAAATTCACAATTTGTATGGAAACACAAAAGACCCCGAATAGCCAAAGCGATCTTGAGAACGAATAACGGAGCTGGAGGAATCAGGCTCCCTGACTTCAGACTATACTACAAAGCTACAATAATCAAGACAGTATGGTACTGGCACAAAAACAGAAATATTGATCAATGGAACAGGATAGAAAGCCCAGAGATAAATCCACTCACATATGGTCACCTTATCTTTGATAAAGGAGGCAGGAATGTACAGTGGAGAAAGGACAGCCTCTTCACTAAGTGGTGCTGGGAAAACTGGACTGGTACATGTAAAAGTATGAGATTAGAACACTGCCTAACACCATACAGAAAAATAAGCTCAAAATGGATTAAAGACCTAAATGTAAGGCCAGAAACTATCAAACTCTTAGAGGAAAACATAGGCAGAACACTCTATGACATACATCACAGCAAGATCCTTTTTGACCCACCTCCTAGAGAAATGGAAATGAAAACAAAAATAAACCAATGGGACCTAATGAAACTTCAAAGCTTTTGCATAGCAAAGGAAACCATAAACAAGACCAAAAGACAACCCTCAGAATGGGAGAAAATATTTTCAAATGAAGCAACTGACAAAGGATTAATCTCCAAAATTTACAAGCAGCTCATGCAGCTCAATAACAGAAGAAGAAACAACCCAATCCAGAAATGGGCAGAAGACCTAAATAGACATTTCTCCAAAGAAGATATACAGATTGCCAACAAACACATGAAAGAATGCTCAACATCATTAATCATTAGAGAAATGCAAATCAAAACTACAATGAGATATCATCTCACACCAGTCAGAATGGCCGTCATCAAAAAAATCTAGAAACAATAAATGCTGGAGAGGGTGTGGGGAAAAGGGAGCACTCTTGCACTGCTGGTGGGAATGTGGATTGGTACAGCCACTATGGAGAACAGTATGGAGGTTCCTTAACAAACTACAAATAGAACTACCATATGACCCAGCAATCCCACTACTGGGCATATACCCTGAGAAAACCATAATTCAAAAAGAGTCATGTACCAAAATGTTCATTGCAGCTCTATTTACAATAGCCAGGACATGGAAGCAACCTAAGTGTCCATCATTGGATGAATTGGTAAAGAAGATGTGGCACATATATACAATGGAATATTACTCAGCTATAAAAAGAAACGAAATTGAGTTATTTGTAGTGAGGTGGATGGACCTAGAGTCTGTCATACAGAGTGAAGTAAGTCAGAAAGAGAAAGACAAATACCATATGCTAACACATATATATGGAATCTAAGAAAAAAAAATGGTCATGAAGAACCTAAAGATAAGATGGGAATAAAGACACAGACCTACTAGAGAATGGACTTGCAGATATGGGGAGGGGAAGGGTAAGCTGTGACAAAGTGAGAGAGTGGCATGGACATATATACACTACCAAACGTAAAATAGATAGCTAGTGGGAAGCAGCCGCATAGCACAGGGAGGTCAGCTCGGTTCTGTATGACCACCTGGAGGGATGGGATAGGGAGGGTGGGTGGGAGGGAGATGCAAGAGGGAAGAGATATGGGAACATATGTATATGTATAACTGAGTCACTTTGTTATAAAGCAGAAACTAACACACCATTGTAAAGCAATTATACTCCAATAAAGATGTAAAAAAAAAAAAAAAAGAGCCCCTGTGCTTAAACATGTTATCCTAAGTCTGAAGTCCTATGCCCTTACCCAATAGCTGTTTGAGACTGCAAAATTCTTAGCAGTTTCTCTAATTGTCAACATTTTTATTTTAGAAAAACTAATAATATTACCTATTTCACTAAGCTGTTGTGAAGATGAAATGACATAATGCATACAGACTGTGAGCAAAATGCCTGGCACATAGATGACGTTAAAAATATACTGGCCACGTCTTCTTTATCCATTCATCCGTTGATGGGCACTTAGGTTGTTTCCATCTCCGGGCTATTGTAAATAGAGCTGCAATGAACATTTTGGTACATGACTCTTTTTGAATTATGGTTTTCTCAGGGTATATGCCCAGTAGTGGGATTGCTGGGTCATGTGGTAGTTCTATTTGTAGTTTTTTAAGGAACCTCCATACTGTTCTCCATAGTGGCTGTACCAATTCACATTCCCACCAGCAGTAGGAGTGTTCCCTTTTCTCCACACCCTCTCCAGCATTTATTGTTTCTAGATTTTTTGATGATGGCCATTCTGACTGTTGTGGATAAAGAAGATGTGGCACATATATACAATGGAATATTACTCAGCCATAAAAAGAAATGAAATTGAGCTATTTGTAATGAGGTGGATAGACCTAGAGTCTGTCACACAGAGTGAAGTAAGTCAGAAAGAGAAAGACAAATACCGTATGCTAACATATATATATGGAATTTAAGAAAAAAAAATGTCATGAAGAACCTAAGGGTAAGACAGGAATAAAGACACAGTCCTACTGGAGATCGGACTTGAGGATATGGGGAGGGGGAAGGGTGAGCTGTGACAAAGTGAGAGAGTGGCATGGACATATATACACTACCAAACGTAAGGTAGATAGCTAGTGGGAAGCAGCCGCATAGCACAGGGATATCAGCTCGGTGCTTTGTGACCGCCTGGAGGGGTGGGATATGGAGGGTGGGAGGGAGGGAGACGCAAGAGGGAAGAGATATGGGAACATATGTATATGTATAACTGATTCACTTTGTTATAAAGCAGAAACTAACACACCATTTTAAAGCAATTATACCCCAATAAAGATGTTAAAATATATATATATATATATACTGGCATTTCTAGCATTGATTGATTTCCCCCACCCTCAGAAAGGAAAAGTACAGGAGCTGTTTTCTAGGTCACACCTAGTTCAGGTTCCCCCTGTTTATCCTCTGCTCTCCTCTACCCAATCACGCGTCTCTCTCCAGGCCCTAGTTCCTGCATCAGGGCCCTGTTAGGGCTCATATAACAACCATCTAGTGTCTTTCTTTGGCACATCATGGCCATCTTCCCCCTTAGTGGAGAGAACATTCTTGAGAAAACAGATTTTTCTTGGAATAATGAGAATGTGTTAGTCTCTTATTATTTCTGTGTCATAGTACAATGTTTATAATGAGAAGGGATGAATTTTGTGACATTCTCAATGCCATCATGCTCATCAAAGACCTAAGTATACACCAGTCTCAAAATTGTCTCTTAGTTTCCATGATGGCAAATTCCCTGATGCCCCCGCCCCTCATTTCTCCATCCTTAACTACAGAGTCCTGAACTATAAGATGAGGAGACCAGATACTTCCTTGCACAGCTAGCCGGATGTAGTGGTGAGGATTAAATGAAATCATAGAAGGCAAAATGATAATAACAAGAAAAGCTAACATCTCCATAGTGCTTGCTGTTCTGGGCACATACACTGAATTATTATACAACCCTGTTGAGTCGATGCTACTATTATTCTCATTTTACAGATGAGGAACCTGAGACACAGTCAGATTAATTATTTTACTCAAGGTTACAGAGCTAGTTTGAACCCAAGGTAGTCTGGGTCCAGAGTCAAAAAGATGAAGTAGTTCCTCTGAGCCTCAGTTTCCTTGTGTTTGGCTCTTTCCATTCTAACTTTCATGGCAGCAGACAGTTTAGGTCCCAACGATCTATAGAGGAAAGAGACATACAAATGCCCCTACAGTAAACCAAAGTCTCATGGACTTTCCCCTCTTCTCAGACATTGAGGTAAACTTGGCTCAAACCTAACAGTCTTAACAGCTTGTGTGAGTCTAGTGCCTTCCCCAGCACTTCTGTGAATTCCTGACTTCATTTATTTTATGGCTCTCTCTGCCTATGCTCTTCTGTTAGTCTTGAAAGTGACAATATGCCAACAACAGCACACAACTTCACCCTTTGCAGGCTTCCACAGGCAATCCAATAATACCTAGCACATCATATTTGTAGTTTTCCTGAACGTTTTTGAGTCATGATATGGAATCCCATGGTGGGTGAGACCTTTTATCCATGGCCTCCAGGTACCCATACCACACCTTTGTGCAAATTAGGAAAAAAAAAAAAAAAACCCACCCCACCCATCCCTGGAGTCAATTAGAAAAAGGATCCCCTCTGGGCAGACAAATGAGGAAAATCTGCCCCTTCTTTGCTAACACAGGGCCACACCAAGACCCCAACTTGGTAAGCAGAGTGCACGTGGGCTGGATTTTAGCTCCCACTCCTGCCCTCGAATGCCCCCCTTACGCATGGCACGATGTGCAGAACTGTACGCATTAGCCCTGCCTCCGCCATCTCGATGACCCCAGGCCGACTTCTTTGCTTTCTCTCCTGGTCAGTCTTTAAAACTGGCGCCACCTTCCTAAAGCTCAGTTCCAACTACCAAGCTTCTCCGCCATGCTCGGGCCTTGAAAAACATATTCTAGAACCTCCTCTTCCTTCTGAGCAGGGCCCACCCCGACCCACTTTTCTACATTACCATGAGTCATCAGAGGAGTCACTTCTTGGCCTAAACCTAGCTTTGTCCTTGAGCCTGAGTCCTCAGGCCCCTCTCCCCTGCAGAGAATTGCTTGCTTCTGCCTCCTGGATGTACATGGCTGGACAGCCCCGGTTATGCGGCAGACAAAGGTGGTCCCAGCAAGCCCAGTACATCACAATCAGCCTTTGGTAGACAAGAAGACAAATGCACAGTTCCTAGAAATTCTGAGCAGTGATGTTTAATGTTCCCGCGGTAGTCATGCTCACCCATCTCTTGCTTTGCCCCCTCAGAAGTCTCAGCAGGGTGTGTCACATGCCATGCGCAGTGTTTTTAAGGGACATGGGCTTGAGCACCACCGTGTTAATATCACAGATTAAAGACAGCTGAATCAGTTACCTCCCAAGGTTTAGACTGTGCACCCCATCGGTAAGGTATTTTGGGTCAAGCACCCCATAAATGCATGTTTATTTATATATTCATTATATACATGTTTCTCTGTACTTACACTTATGTCATAAACATATGAAAATAAAAATGGATATACTAAATATGAACTGAAGTTCCAATATGCTCTTCCCACACCCCAGCCAATCATCTGGCACACTCCCTGGGAAGCACAAACCTATTCAGATACAACCGAGGTAAGCCATTATCACCTCCTTGCTTGGGACTGTGGGAAGGGCATACCCTTGGGAATCAGGCAGACCTGAGTTCTGATTCTAGCTTCCCCAGTTCATGGCTGGGAGATTTTTGGATAAGTGATGTGATTGATTGGACCTTCGTTTGCTTGTCTGTAAAATGAGGTGTGATACTTTGAGCCAGACCTTGTCTCCTCTTTGTTAGGAGTTCAATCCAGACAAAATCTCCCAAGATCTGTGACAACTAACTTCAGATAACTTGGGAATCTGGTTGAAGATGCTGACTCCTGAGCCTCACTCAAAACATAAAATCAAAACCTTTTGGAATGGAACCAGGGAGTCTGGGTTTTATACAATCTCTAGTGATTTTTATGTACATAAAAGGGAAAGAGGTAATCAGAAGTAAATAGATGTAGGGACATAGTGTCATGTAGTGAAAAGTAATGAGAAGTGCTACAAAGAGGGATAAACTCTAAAGGATTTGGGAACCCAAAGGAGGAGCACCTGTCTCAGGCTGGGCAGCTTCCCGGAAAAAGTGATGCCAGGCATTGCTCTTATCTATTCCAGGCGGTTTTCATTCAGGGTCAGGCTTTGGCTTGGACCATGCCCCCTATCTAAGCATTTACTTGGCTCAGCCCTAGCCCTCTGAGTCTTCATTCTCTTTCCAACTTCCCTTCACCATCCCTGGCATGTGTGCAGTGACAGGTGTCAACTGGGCTTGCGGAATGCCTGTCCTGCCAGCTGCAGCAGGCTTGGAGTGATGACAGAGGTGCTGCAGAGGCATAGGCTCCTCCTGAAGGCCGTGTCCATTGCTGTCCTGCTGAAAGCCTTGGGCTACACTAAAGAGTTTAATGTTGGGTTAACCCTAACCCTAACCCTACCTCATTCCAAAATAGGACTTGCAGTGTCTTCAATAGGTATAAACAATACAAGTCAAAAGATGAGATAAATGAGCAAAGATGGACAAAGAAACAATCATCGTAGGAAAATAAGATGAGGACAGTGGTAGAATCAGTAAGCAAACTATTGATATTTAACATGTGATCTGCCACAGCTGCTACATGTGGCCGTAAGTTTGGCTTTGAGTTTCTTCGTTGCCAGCAGAAACAGGGAAACAAATACTAGTTTTATAATATTCATGCCATTTGAATATCCACTTAATAAGTTGAACTGGTTGCCAAGAAGAAGCATAACTTTTCTTAGAGCTGTCGTGAAGATGTAAAGCGTCCAGTATATGACGGAGTGAATGATATCCACAACACCTTTGCAGTAATTGGTAATCATATAATTCTTTAAGAGTCTTTCAGTGTGTAATATTTAGTTAATCAAAATAGTTTACCCGAAGGCACTTTGAGGGTCATCTGTTCTACCTGACAAGAGAGATGGCAGGCTTTCTCCCAACCTCCCACTACAGCGACATTCCTTGTCAGCTCTGCCCTTTCCCCCAGAAAACCCTATCCAACCACACTTGGATGTTCCCAGATAGTCTGGCACAAGCTCCTCCTTAAAACTTTGTTCAGTCTGCTCCTACTTTCTCAAACGTCTTCTTTATGAAGTCATTGAAATCACACCATGCTTTCAAGATACAGTTCAGATCTCACTTTCTCAGGAAGCCTTCTCTGATCCAACCAGTTAGATTTACATTCTTCCCCACCATGCTTCTATATGACTCTGCTGGGATTTCCGTTTTAACATTTATTATAATCCACCGGGAGCCAGAGCATAAATGGGCATATCCATTAAATATGTCTGTCCCATTCCCTTTATTCTGTCTCCTGAACCCAAAGGGAAGTGGAGCAAAGGTCTCTTGGAACCAGATTCTGGAAACCATGCAAGAGCCCTCCATTGGGCATTTGCAGGTTGGGGGAGTCCTGAGATGAGGAAGACCTAGTTATTGTCCACAAGCCACTGCAACAGCCCAGTAACCATGGGCTCTTCAAGGGCAGGGGGCATTTGTACTCATCATCACACCTTTAGACCCTGATGTTGATATGAACTTGAAGCAACCTAATCAAATAACACAAAGTGATGGGTCACTTAAAATACTCATCTTAGCTTCCAAGTCATCTGCTAAATCAGATATGTTATCTCTTAATTCTCACAACTCTGAGATAGTCATTATTAACTCCATTCTACAGATAAAGAAGCTCACATTTTAAAAAATCCTATTAAGTTTTAATTTCTTCAAGTGAAAAACAGGTTTGATACTACTTACCTTGCAAGGTTGTTAAGAATAACAAAGAAATGGCATATATAAAATGTCTTATCACAGTACTTGACTTAGAGAAGTTGCTTCAGAATTATGGGTTTTGCTCCCCAGGAACTAACATTTTATTGAATTCATACTATTTATCAAGCACTGCCCAAAGTACCTTAAATATTTAACTCATTTTCTTTCCTGGACAACCCTATGCAATAGGTACTAATTATTATTGCCATTTGGGAGATGAAACAGAGATCAGTGACTTGCCCAAGGTAAACAGATAAATGGAGGTGGATTGGGATTGGAACCCAGATAGTCTGGCTCCCCCCTGAGTTTTTGAACCTTCAACAGTTTTGCCACTTATTAAAGCTGCAATCCAACATAACAAGTGTTAAAGATATGTTCCCATTATTTCGTTCTTTTTTATGACTGAGTATACCACATCTTCTCTTTCTGTCGTTGTTGATTGTTTTTTCCATCTTTATTGGAGTATAATTGCTTTACAATGTTGTGTTAGTTTCTGCTGTACAACGAAGTGAATAAGCTATATGTATACATATATCCCCGTATCCCCTCCCTCTTGAGCCTCCCTCCCACCCTCCCTATCCCACCCCTCTAGGTGGTCACAAAGCACTGAGCTGATCTCCCTGTGCTATGCAGCAGCTTCCCACTAGCTATCTATTCTACATTTGGTAGTACCACATCTTCTTTATCCATTCATCTGTCGATGGACACTTAGGTTGCTTCCATGTCTTGGCTATTGTAAATAGCACTGCTCTGAACACTGAGGTGCATGTATCTTTTCAAATTAGAGCTTCCTCCAGAATATGCCCAGGAGTGGGATTCCTGGATCATGTGGTAACTCTATTTTTAGTTTTTTAAGGAACTTCACAGGGAACTATATTAAATATCTTGTAATAACCTATAATGGACAAGAATCTGGAAAATAATATATATATCTCTCTCAATATCAGTTATATATATATATATATATATATATATATATATATATATATATATATATATATATATATATATATAACTGAATCATTTTGCTGTACACCAGAAACTAACACAACATTGTAAATCAACTACAATTTTAAAAATTAAAAAAATTTTAAATTAAAAAATTATGTGCTCCCAGTGCATCCAGGAGGAATAAACTAGAAGGAAAGGCTTCATGTGAAAGATAAGGTCTGAGATTTGAGTGGGTGCTAATCAAGCAAGCATTGGGGAACAGTACCTCAGATGAAGGGAACAGCATATGCAAAAGTATAGAGACAGGAGACAATGTATACATGAGCCTCTAGCAGGACATGCCACTGGAGCTCTTAGTTGTTCACTTGGTTCTCATGCTTTCTGCTGCATTCCTGGTTTCTGGCCCTCTTGGAACCTTCATGGATTGTGCTTTGCCCCTCAGCTGTCCTTGATGCACTCTTCACTAGCCCTGCAGCTGCTTACCTCCCCAGAACGATCTGTGCCATACTGGTGTTTCTGTGCAAAGCCTCTGCTGGCTGGTCGTAGTACCAGGTCATTCAGGCAGGACAATGGCTAACCATTGCCCTCAGGCTGAGTGTCTACCAGAAGGCTTTTAGCACTGTGGACACACCACAAAGACTTGTTGACTGTCTCACTTCTTTTAATGTGCACATTGCTATCTTTAGCTTTTCTTCCCTTTGCATCCCACTGTGTTTGTTGTCTTAGTTATTCAACACTAGAACAGGCTAGGCATGTCCTTGGTGCCACGTATACAGCAGTAAGTGAAGCAGACAAAAATCTCTCCTCTACTCTCCTTTTAGAGAGGAAGGAATGGCAACAAACAAACAAAAAGGAATATAGGATGTAAGTCATATTGAGAAAACATGGCTTGAGGATATAGAGAATAAGGAGAGTGGAGGTGGTCAGAAACAGCCTCTCTGGACAATTTGGATCAATGACTCCAAAAGCCATTGTGGTCTCTCTAGTTCTAGAGTTGACAGAGGGTGAAAAACATGCTTTCCCTACCTGCTCCCCCCACCCCCATCAACACACACACATTGCCACCCCACGAAACAAGAAAATCTGAAAATAAATTTTGCCATGACTGGCCTTGTGATTGAAGCCAATTATTCAGTTTCTCCACACCTGTGTGAGAAGTTGCTTCAAAGGCACAAAAGGCAAGTAAAATTCATTAATTCAACACATTTCTTCTGAGTACCTACTGTACACCAGGAACCCTGTTGGCATGGGGGTTCAGTGAATAAGGCAGTCATAGCCCCCAAGTGGCTCACTGTCTAGGGGAAAAGGTGAGGAGTAATGGAAAATGATAACGTCAGGGCTTCCCTGGTGGTGCAGTGGTTGAGAATCCGCCTGCCGATTCTGGGGACGCGGGTTCGTGCCCTGGTCCGGGAGGATTCCACATGCCGTGGAGAGGCTGGGCACGTGAGCCATGGCTGCTGAGCCTGCGCGTCCGGAGCCTGTGCTCCGCCACGGGAGACTCCACAACGGTGAGAGGCCCACGTACCGCAAAAAAAAAGAAAATTATAACGCCAAATCTCAATTGTTCAGAAGAGGCACCTAAACCAGCAACAGGTGGTCAGTGGGGAGCTTTCCAAAGAACATGATCCTTGAGCATCGAGTGATAGCTATAAAGTGCTTTGATAATGAGTAGGAGAACTAATTTGAGTCCTCAGCCTTAAATCTTTCTCATCATCATTTACCCCTCATCATCGACGTGTGCACACTTAATGTTCTGGGCAAAGCACGGAATTTCACTCCTTAGAACAGTATATACATCTAGCATGCCAGCTTTTGTTTTTGTTGTACCATCTACCTAGAATGTGTTCTTCCTATGTGTAGCTACCAAGTCCTGTCCATCACAGCTAACTTTGCACTTTCCAGAAGCCATACCCTCTCTGCCCTGGTTGCAAATAACCTCCTTTCTCTTCTAAGCTTGAAGTGCAGTCTGTATCATGATTATGGCATGTTCTTTCTGAAACTGGATTTATATTTTCCATGACTTTTTTACTAGATGGTAAGTGCCTCAAAGATGGACCTGTGTTTCCTTCACCCCTGTATCCTAAGACCATGCACAGTACCTGAAACACAGTAAGTGTTTAACAAGTACTTTTTAGTTCAAATTTAATTGAGTTGAATGGAACTAAAACATGTTAGGTATTGAATTAGAATTTCCCTTCATCCACTTGCCACTTAAGATGCTATGAATGGATATGTTAAGAATTAATTTTTATAGAATTTATATAGATGAGTAATTTTTCCAGAAGTTCATATTGCATCAGGCAACTGGGTAGTTTTCCCATGGCCAAAGATGGTTAAGTCCTATCTGATGAAATTCCATCTCAACTCTCTAGTATGATATCATTTATCTACTGGTAGAATTTGGGTAAATTAGGGGGCTGTCAGCTGCTTGAGTCTACAGGGTTTAGACTAGATCCTAACATCTGGCAAGATAGAAGACATTAAAGGACTCAGCCATGAGTGATAAAGAGAAAGAAGGAAGACTGAACGATATGGGAAATAAACCACCAGTTACAAGATGTACTGCCAGGGCTCAAACAACCATGAGCTCAAAGAGGGCTCTCTGAGTGGCTGGCTGAGGGCCAGTCCCACCCCCAAGGAGTCCTTCTGAGCAGATGTTACTGAATATCCATTGATTACTTCACACTGGGGCATTCCTGAGATGTCTTATCTTGAGCCTTTCTTAGACTGACCACCTTGAGGGCAAATGAGGCAGTTCAACACAAAGAATTGTATTTATTATGGCTTCTACCTATTGGCCTATCTCATTTCTCCGAACAGCCCTCCTCGGTATCAGACTCAAGCTGTGGGTGCTCTCCTGCATTTGGAGAGCTGGACCATGCAGCCAGCAGCTGGGTCATGTAAAGGTTACGCTGCCAGTGCCGGGTTCTCTTGTGGTTTTCCAGAGTGAATGGGGGAGGGATTATGTGAATTAGCCTCTCCATCAGTGTGCAGGCTTTATTTATACTCTGCTTGGCTATTTTCTCCTCTTATGACTGCTGCCATCTCTCCTGGGGCTTTCTGAGGCTGCTTCAGTAAGTTATATTTTTTATTTTGATTTTCCTTGGCTTGCTGAGGATTTGCAGAAACAAAAAACAAATGGAAACAAGATGCACAAACTCACTGAAGTACAGGGGGTTGCTGAAAGCAGGAGCAGGAAAGCTGATGTCCAAGATGAAGGTTTTGGACTCAGGCATTTCAGCCTGTTCTGTTCACAAGCTGATGTCCTGGCAGTATCTGGTAGTTTAGTCAGTCTCAAGCCATGACTTCTGCCTAATTACCAAGCTAATGACTTCTTTCTTTGCTTACTGAGGAGTTTTACAATACATCCTTGTTCACTATCCACTCCTTCATTCAACGAGCACTTCCTGAGAGGCAGCAGTGGACCGGAACCTTGGATTTGAGTCTACGCTTTACCATCACCTCATTGACCAGTCTTAGGCAGGACACTCTACCTTTCCGGGCCTCAGTTTCACCAATCTCAAATGTAAATTTTAGAATGTGATCACAGTGAGGGCAGAAAATGTCTGCTTGTTTATTTTTACATCCCTAGTGCCAAGCACGGAGCCTGACACATATTTGGTACTCAGAATATTTGTCGAATAAACAGATTGTAGAGTGCAATAGGTTAAACTGCATGATCTCTAATATTCCAATGTGGTCCGTCAATTTTTCATGTCTTCACTTGAGAATTTCCTACACCTCTTGACCCTATTAATAACTAAGCTGTGCGCTTTCTAGAATCTATGCAGAGAGCACCTATCATAGGTAATACTCCAACTCCCTAACTCTAAGGTGCCTTTTCTCTGAATTTCCATAGCACCCACACTAACCTCTATCTAAACATTCATTATACCATCTTATCCTCTTGTCTTTTTACTTGTCCTTGCCCATCACTATTTATGAACACATTGAGGGCAGGTTCTTTTTTATTTCTGTATCCTCAGTGCTCAGCACATTCCCTCTGTATTAAGTGGAATTGATGAATTGTTATTTTAATCCTCATTGTAAGGCCTCAGAGGCTCTAATAATATTTTTAAAGTTTTGAGTCAAATTTCACTATTGTGTCTATCGCTTTCTGGTTTCTCTGTGCATTTCTCCATCTTTTCTTCTCATCATTATAGTACAGTGGTTAAGAACATGGGTTCTGGATTTACATTTCCTGTCTTGGACTCTTGCCTCTGCATTTCCTAGCTATATGACCATGGGAAGTTAATAACTTCTCTATGCCCCAGGTTCCCCATATGAAAAGTGAGATAATAATACTACTTATCTCATATAACTGTTATGAGCATTAAAAGAGCACATGCCACATAGTAAACACTCAATATATATTAGTTAATATTATTGCTGTTGTCACTACTGATCACATATTAAACACCATTATAGGTGCTGTGAACAAGAAAGAAAACTATCCTGTTCTCATGGAGCTTAAATTATCGTGGATCAATCCCTTCTGATTTACGTATGAGAGACAGCTCTTTAAGTTTTAGCACCCACTTACACCTTAGTATAAATCAGATAGTGGATCTTCTCTGGAGAGGAACTTTTAATTGTAGTAGGGAGATACATGAGACCATAGAGCACCTGTCTTAAAGGTAAGAAAGAGAAAAAGAAGAGGAAGCTGTGTGATTCAGGAAATAAACCAACAGTTACAGAATTTCACTGTGCCTCCCCTTGCCTTCAGGCCATGGTCAGCAAGTTAATTGATTGGTTTTTGTGAGCCGCCACAAGGCATGTCCCATCAATTTTTTTGTTTTCGATGACTGCGGAATGGCTCAGGCTATTAGCCTTGTATGATTACAGCATCTGTATTATGATGTTGAGGACATGTTGCTGCTACAATTTATTCCCTTTATTTTATTCGCTTTGTCTCACTCAGCATATTGCTCAGTGGCTGCTGGCGAAAACACTGGTGATGGACAATTTCCCTTTCTCTCTGCTCTCCTGATATTCCTTCTCCTTGCCCTTCTGCCTTTGTTGATGTCTTGTTTAAAAGAAGATTTGTGGATTTCCTGGTTTCCTCTACATTGGCTGACCCTCGGGTCTGCAGCTCTCAGCAATGCGGCACCTCTCCATGGTGCTGAAAACAAGCACGTGGTTCTAGCTCTGCGGCAGCAGCTAAGGGAGCCTGTAGTGTCATAACATGCAGCAGCAGGCAGTGGCCTGAGAAAGTATCCTGGCTTGTCCCTTTTATTTCAACAAAAAGGGACAAGAGACACAGAAATGAAGAGTCATTTCCCTAAAAAATTGTATACATCTCACATGAGATCAGAATACAGCTTTTCTGGAGACATATTCAGAGCTTCAGAGACAAGCTAAGAAAATTTTTAGTGTCCTTAGCCCTTATTGTTCTCATCTGTAAAATAGGGGAATACTAAAAATCTTAACAAGTACTGTGACATATAGATTAGATAATATGATACTAATTCCAGAGCACACTGCCTATCTCATGCCTACTTCTCTATCTTCATCTCCTGCTGCTTCCTGCCTGACATGTTTTGCTTGAATAATATGGAGTGATTTATGGTCTCCCTTTCCCACACCATGCTGCTTTATGCTTTACTCATACTGTTCCTTCTGCCTGTGGTGCCCTTACAAGTTCTTCTATGCCTTTATGACACCTACACTTCGCTCACAGTTCAGATCTGCTGACAGCTCCCTCAGAAAGCCTCCTCTGCCCTTCCTTGCCCCTCCTCCAATGTGGACTAGGTGTCCCTTCCAGGTGCTCTTATGTCACTCTTTGTATATCATTTTACACATCTCCCTATCAAGACACCTACCACATGATCATGAAATTGTGGTGTCTCTGATTTACTAGATTATAAGCTCTTTGAAAAAGGGCCATATGTCATCATCTCTAGAACAACACATATCACCAAGTGGGTGCTCAATGTTTGTTGTTTTGAATTGAACATGATAGGGACTTAAATCACGTAAGTTTCTTTCTCATTTCCAGTCCAGTGCTCTCTTCTCGTATTGTGCTGTCTCTAGCTTGTTGGAAAGTTTTTGTGTTGGCTACCACTGTGAATACCTTCATTTGCTAATGCCACATACTTGTAGGGTTTACTCAGTTTGCTCTGGGTCATCCTTGAGTGTGCTGGATTCATATCAAGATGCTTTGTCTTATTGTCTTTGGCATAGAGTCTCTCCAAACCAGAGAATTCACATAAGCCATGAATTAGATCCAGAGGGGAGAGGGCACCTGCCTCCCTGAATTAGCTACAAAATTATCCTGGTCTGGCTTCCAAGAATCCTTAACAAATTCTAAATCGTCATAAGACTTCTATTTAATATCCATTGGCAAGAACAGCTGCTCTTATTTGAGGAAAATTAATTGCCTTTCAAATTGTTCTAGAAGCCTAAATCCATTTTGATAATTCAGTAGGAATAAACATTCACTTTTAATTTGAGGTCCATGAAAGCCCAGACTCTAATGACTTCCTTTGGACTTTAAAGTCATGTGTCATCTGACATCATCAGTGACCTCATTAGAGATCACATGGTTATTATGGAAATGAGTAGAATCTAAATCATGACACTGAAATTCTATTTCTGCTCTGATAATTTACTATGATGACATTGAGCAAGATATTTCACATTTTTTAGCCTCTGTTCAGTCATCTGTAAAATGGCAATAATTGCAACAATTCTGTTATCTTTATTAAAGATCCCAAGGGGATGCACTAAATTGATGCAAGAGCGCTTCGAAAAGTATAAAATTCTATACAAATCCAGACATAATAACAAAGGTGATACCTAGAAAAAGTAGAAACTCGTAGTTGAAAAGAGAAAGGGAAGGAAAAGTGGATGGCAAGCTATGGTGATGTTTATTCAATGCAGATTTAAGAAAGGGGAAGAAAGCCTGGAAATAGTAGCTAATGTTCACTAAGCACTTATTACATGCTGGGTGCTCTACTGAGTGATGAACTTTTCACAATAACCCTAGAGGTAGAGTTTTTATTATCCTATTATACGGATAAGGAATAGAGACATAAGAACTTTAGCCTAAACATATATGCTAGAAAGGGGTAAAGCTAGGAATCAAATTTAAACCGTGTGACTCCAGGGTCTATACACATAACCAGCCAGGCTGGAAACTTCTCCATCTCATGATGCTACTGTGCTGATGTCCTTCCGGTTGCTAAAGAGATCCAGACAGAAACTTCAGATGAGCTGGAAGAGATTTATTTTTAAACACATTTATGTTATTTGGAGTAAAAGGCACCAAGAGATTTCAAGGGAGTAAGTAGAGGTCACTGAAGTTGGTCTCAGCACACTCTCTCTCTTCCATCCCACACAATTTGTCCGTTTGAGTCTGGTCAACAAATATTTAGTCTTTGTGTATGCCAGATGCTATTCAAGGTGTTGAGACCACAGAGATGACTAAAGGACCCTCTCTCTCTTTTTTTTAAATTTGTTTTGGGGTATAGTTGATTTACAATGTTGTGTTAGTTTCAGGTGTACAGCAATGTGAATCAGTTATACACATACATATATGACATTTTTTTAAGATTCTTTTCCCATACAGGCCATTACAAAGTACTGAGTAGAGTTCCCTGTGCTGTACAGCAGGTTCTTATTAGTTATCTATTTTAAAAGACCCGCTCTTTCTGTGGCATATCAAAGATAGTGGCAAACTTTTTGCTATCCCTTTGAATTTGGGCTGACTTTAGTGACTTACTTGACTAACAGAATGTGGGAGGTGACCTAGTGGGACTTTCGAGCCTAGGTCATAAGAAGCCTTGCAGCTCCAGATTGGGCTTCTTGAAGCACTTGCTCTTGGAACCCGGTTGCCATGCTGAGCAAAGCCCCAGTCCCGTGCGTAGATGCTCTGGTTGACAGCCCCTCTGAGTTCCCACCCAGGAGCCAGCATCAGCTGCTAGTTAAATGAACGAGTCAGCTTGCGTGTCCAGCTCAGCGAGTTTTCAGCTGATTCTGGCTTCAGTCACTGACTGTAACCACATGAGAGACCCCAAGGAAGAACTGCCCAGCTGAGCCCAGTTACCCATAGAACTGTAAGAGATAATAAAAAAGTTAGGTCTGTAAATTTTGAGGTAGTTTGTTATGCAGCACTAGATATCTGGGACACGTCATAAACAAAGTCTCCATCAGAGAATGGGAGGCAGATGTACGAACAGTTGATTTCAACATATGTTATAAATACCACACGGTGTAAGCAGAGGATGCTATGGAGTTAGCTTAGACCTCAAGGAATCAGAAAGTGTCCACGCTAGGACTAGCTCTGCTGCTTTAGTGTATATGAGGTTGGCCAGGATTCCATCATCTGGATGGATTCCATCATCTCTGTTTCCTTCCCAATAATAAGACTTCATGATTGCATAGACCCCTCACTACTACTGAGCCTGAGTTTACCCCTCTGTAAAGTAAGAGAAAATAAGGAAGCAAGAAACCTAACATAGACTGTGGAGCTGGGATAGAAGGCAAGAAGGATAGGAAAAAATCCACTGGAATTACAATGAGAGGATTTTGGGTGCATTGGAATGAGCACAGGCTCTGTGGTAAGACGGCCTGGGTTTGAGTTCTGGCTTCATATCTTCCCAGCTGTGTGACTTCACCTCTACGAGCTCCGGCTTCCTCATTTATAAAGTGGTCATAGCTGTGCCATGGGCACAAGGGAAAGCACCTGACAGCCTTATGTATTGCCTTCCTTCTAGGTCTGTGCTTAGTTCCAGGTCTCTTCTGATGTGGCTTTGTTCATGGAGGAAGCCAGGCTGGGGGAACTGAAGGAGAGGCAGGGTAGCAGTGTAAACATCAAGAGGCAGGGAGCCATGTGGGTTCACAGCAATGCCAAGCAATATGGAGCCTTGGCAGAGCTCTCCAAGGGCGGGCTGGATGGGGTTAACTGAGCCAGGGGGCCAGCTGGCATCTGTGCTGGCACTCCCAAGGAGAGAAAGAAAAGGAGCCTCAGTGTCAAGACAAGAAAGAGAAACAAAACAAAATACCAGCACTTTAGCCAAATTCCCAAGTTCCCATATGGATGGAGAAGGAAATATCCAGCCAGCTCCATGCAGCCGCCTCTGGTCAGAAAAGACCTGATGATCAGGCAAGTCTGTGAACACACCTGGGCAACTCGTCTCTGTTGGATGGCTTGTCACAGAACCAGATTCTTCATTCAATGTGAGAAGAAAAAGGTGCATTTCCCCCCTTTATTATTCATGCTTCCAACCATCTACCCATCCATTCATTCAGCCATCCATCAATTTGTGCATTTCTATAACTAACATGTATTAAACACCTACACTGAGCCAGACACTATGTATTAGGTAACTGGGACTGTAGACAAATCAGTGAGACAAAGATGAATGAGGCAACGTGGTCTTTGCCCCAAGGACAAAATCTGCCAAGACTAGATATTGTGGGCAGCTCCAAGGTGAGCTTGAAGATGAAGCTTGAGGGCGGAAAAAGCTAGCATTTACTGATCATTTATTGTGAGCCAGATACTGTGATAAGAGGTTTACATGCATCATCTCATTTAATCCTCACAATTTGCCTTTAAGTTTGGCAATGTGATTAGCCCTGTTTTATAGCTGAGGAAACTGATGCTCAGCTATGAAGGTACTCGCTTAAGGTTGCACAGTAACTATGTGTCAGAGTTCTGATCTGAGCTCATTGAGTGCCGAAGAGGAGAACCTGGATAAAGACAGACAAGGACATAAGCAGGGCCGGGACTCATGTGCCGCACAGAGTCTTGCTATTGTGTGGGAGTGGATGAGTGGTTGGAAGCGGTTGGGTGGTCATTGTAAGGTGCAGTGGGAAGGGAGGCACGTCCTGCCACCACTGGAACACAAATGGCAGAGTAGCACCCACATTTGAAGGGTCATTCCAAGCTGAGACGACACTACCCCAGACCCATCACCCTCTTCGCAGTTTTGGGTGAATGCATTTTCTACTCCTGTGCTGAGAACATGCTTATGAAATACAAATCCTTCTTCTCCTCTCTGCTTCCTGGCTTGCCTCGTTTACCCATATGTGCACTGGCAGATGGATGGCCTACACATGCAGCTGAGAATCAGAACAAGAGGGGAGGGTGCTGGGATTTGGGGGGTGGGGGAGGACTCCTGTGCAACTTTATTAAGTAAGGTTGTATGCCTGGGTATCTGAAGGGATGGAAGATTTGTTTATTTGTTTTACTATTATTATCTTTACTCCTCCATGTTATTACATGGTGGTTTGGGAAGTAGAAGGCAGCGGGTGGGTCACCTGAGAATTACTTCCTACGAGTTTCCCAGTGAAGTTGGCTTCTTCTCTGAAAACGATTTTCCTTGTTTGGAGTCAGTTCACACCTAATATGGAAGGATTGCTTTTAGTCTATACTTGTTGCTATGGCAGCTTCAGAAGTGGCTGCCAGCAGAGCTGGGAGCAGCCGCTCCCTCTTCTCCCAAACTCTTTTGGCATGAGGCTGAACACGAATGTTTTCAAGACTATGCAAGTGTCAGTGGATGGCATGTCTTTTATTTTGGGAGACATCTTTCAAGTGGGCAGAGTGGCAGCTTTTGCTGGTCCTTCAGAGCCTCAGCGCTGCTAATTCTAGATCATGCGTGGCTTCTATAGTCTGCTCCCTACCCCACCCCCCTTTTTAGAACAAAGGCTGAAAATGGCCTTTATAGATATTTTAAATAATTTAGCTAGTTGGATTAAAATGCAATCTTCTGGTTGGTTTTAAAAATAATTTTAAATAAAAGAGTGCTATAAATAAGTGGAAAACTCATTTCCAATGGGAGGAATGTCTCCCACTACAAAAATGAGAGGCACAGAGAAAGGAAATGGTGTGAAACATGGTAACACCTTTTATGTGGGAGTTGGTACAGTGGTGAGTAGGGCAGGTGGAATAGTGGTGACTGAGATTTACTTGGTCCTTGTCCTTAAGAAGTTTATAATCCAGTGGGTAAGAGACATATTGGATAAGTAATTACCAGTGTGATGAATATTGCAAAGTGGGGGAGTATGGGGTGCAGTGAGAAAGTGAGATGGGCATCTTACTCCCATCTGAAGCAGTCAGGCAAGGCTTTTCTGAGAAAGAGGATTAAGATAAAAGGTGAATCATGGTATGTGGATCTAGGGGTCGGCATATAAGAAGATTCTGAGGGGAGATAGTATGTTAGGAGGAATTAAATCTCAGTATAGCTGTAACAGAGAGCAAAAGGGAAAGATTATGAGCTACGAAGATGATATTGATGGCGGTGATGATGGTGATGACAACAATTAAAAAGCATTTATAATGCATTATTCTAAGTGATTTCCACATATTAACTTATTTAATCTTCATGACAACCTTTTAAAGTATGTACTATTATTATATCCATTTTACAAATGAGGAAACCGAGGAACAGAGAAGTTACATAACCTGCCCGAGATTACAAAGCGATCATGTAAGCAGTCTGGATCTAGAGTCTATGCCAAATGAACAGAGACCTGCCACAGTAAAGAGTTTGGAGTTTTATCCTCTGAAGCCACAAAATGTGAAGCCACCGAAAGGTATTAAATAGGATAGGGACATCTGTGCTGTAGAAAGATGTCGCTTTGGCTGCAGGAAGTAGAATGGATTAGAGGAAAGGGGAGTGGAGGCAAGGACACCAGTTAGGAGGTGGATGCAAGTGCTCGGATGAGAGATGAGGATGACTTGGATTAGGGGTGGGGGGTGTCAGTGGAGATGGAGAGAAACGGGTGGATCAAAGAGTTACTGAGGAAGTAGAATCTATAGACCTTGGGGGCTGTCTAGATGAGAAGGAAGTCAAGGATGAATGCCAGATTTCAGGCTTCATAACCTGGGTGAAGTGTCAGACGGACTTCAGTGCCAGTCCCTGGAATTGGGTGGGGCCTCCCCACAGGACAACCAGGGTAAATGGACGTTGGGCAGGCAAAGATAACAGATTCTCACATCAAAAGTCAGAAATAATACATCTCTCTCCTTCCTTCGCCCCTCTCCAACTCCCTTCCATGGTGAGGTCCCATCCTACTTATACCAAGTTATGGTCCTTTGTACCTGATAATGATTTAGTCAGGGGATTGTCCTCCCTGCTCACCTGCCTCAACTTGCCTTCCTTCCCAAGCAAATGGGCTGTGCCCATTTCACCACTAATGGAACGGCCCACTTATCTCTGCCAACCCCCATTCATTCATAAAGACATGGCCCATCCTACCTCCCCTTGTAGCCCTTATGGATCTCTCCTCTCTGAACCTCTTTGGCTCTAACAGTCTCTGGTCCCCACAGTAAGACCACCTCACAGATTGTCAGAGCTCTTTCTTGGTCTTGCTTCTATATCAAAACAGGGAGCTCCTTGACTGCCATCCCCACCCCCTGCCTCAGAAGTTTCATAAATGTTACATCATTTGGAACTTTCATCATTTCCACAAGGTCCAGGGGCAGCCCATCTCCTTCTCTCCTCCTCTCCCTCCTCTTTCACAGATGAGGGGGTTGGTACCAAGAGAATCTAAGTCACTTGCCTAATGTGATGTAGCTGGAGAGTGCCATGCAGGATTTAGAAATTCCAAATCCCTTGTCTTTCATTTGTAGGCTTTTAAAAAATCTAGGAATTGGGCAATTGTATTAAGCTTAACAGTTTGATTGTCTTTATGACAATCCTATGAGGTAGGCATTGCAATTATCCTCATTCTACCTTTGAGGAATCCAAAGCTCAGAATAATGGAATAATTTTTTAAAATAAATAAATAAATTTATTTATTTATTTATTTTTGGCTACATTGGGTCTTCATTGCCGTGCGCCGGCTTTTTCTAGTTCAGCGAGCGGGGGCTACTCTTCATTGTTGTGCGCGGGCTTCTTGTTGCAATGGCTTCTCTTGTTGCAGAACACGGGCTCTAGGCACGTGGGCTCAGTAGTTGTGGCACACGGGCTCAGTAGTTGTGGTTCGCGGGCTCTAGAGAGCAGGCTCAGTAGTTATGGCGCACGGGCTTAGTTGCTCCACGGCATGTGGGATCTTCCTGCACCAGGGATAGAACCCGTGTCCCCTGCATTGGCAGGCGGATTCTTAACCACTGTGCCACCAGGGAAGTCCCTAATGGAATAACTTGCCCAAGGTTTTAGGTGGCTAAGCCAGGACCAGAGCACAGATCTGTCCATTGCCAAGTGCATTCTCTTAATCCCCATGCTATGCTGCCCTTATTCTTTTTTCTACACAAGGCTGCAGCCATTCTAAGTGCCCAGAAAGAGACAGGAGTTCAGTGAAAGAGGAGAACATGGCATGGCTGGGGAGGTAGAGTGTAGAAGAGAAAAGATGGACACAGGTGGCTCTTCATGAGAAGCGAGAGCCTCCTGCATTAGAGGAGGGCAGGCTTCATGCAGACAGAGGCATTTCTCCTCTCTGGAGCTCACACTGCAGATGCCCTTACCTGAAGAAGGCCTCCCTCTCATCCATAGCCTGGCAGCCTCTGTCTCCTGCTGTTTGTCTCAATGTAATTCTTTTCTTCCTGGAGCCCCGGCTCAGGGTGTACAGATGGTTGGTCCTGATCTCCTGGAGTCATCCTGTTGATGAGGCCAATATAAATGCATGAAGGAGTCCAACTGCAGGTGCTGATTTCTGTGAGAGCTCAGCGGAGCCCATCCACAAAGTCATAGTAAAGGCTCTGACTGATGGGCTGGAAGGAGGCATTTGAAGGTCAAGCCCCTCCAGGAAGGTTTTTCACTACAGTTGTTGGTATAAGTCAGGGGCCTGATCTGAGATGACAACATCTGCCCTTTGGGCAACTAATTATGAAAGGTGTATATTTACAACCAAGCGATCCTCCATGGGCAGAGTTCTGAGAAGAGAGACTTCCTATAGGCCTTAGAGGTTTCCCTGGAAAAACCTGGTGCAGTGGAAAAGGTGTGGGCTTTGGTGCCCTAGACTCAAATCTCAGCTGTGCAACTTTGAGAAAGTATCTCCACCTCTCTGAAAATCAGTTTCCTCATATGCAAATTGGGACAATAATATCCTACTCAAGGATTTGCTCCGAGAATTAGTTTAAATGACTTATATAAAATGCTTGTTACAATTCATGGAGCAAATTAGATACTCACCTTACAATCCCTTTCTTTCTCCACCCAGGGAGATGGGTCTAACAACCGGTCAGGTGTAGCCCTGACTTTTCGTGTTTATGAGCTATATACTTCTGCAGGGAGAGATTTGAAGGAGTCAGGTTTATTAATCTCCATATAACCTGTAGAATAATTAGAGTGTTTATTCTTGGCTCTTTGGGAAGAAGTAACTATAATTACAGGACCAAATTAAATGGCATTATCTTTTAATGTTTCATACTGTTTGTAGGCTGTCTCTGCCAAGTGCTTTTAGGAATCTGAGAATTTTCCCCACATCACCTTTCTCTTTCAGTGTCTAAATGCTAAGCCTCCTCAGGCTGCAGGTTGAAATTTCCCTGGTATCTCCTGAGTAGGATGGGCATGTGTTTAAAGGGTCTATTTTGTCACCCATGTGGAGATGGCCACCTGTCCTTCAAAAACCCCTGCTCCCCTTTCACAGTTTAGAATTACCACTGGGATTGGTAATTCTAAAGACAGTGGCTGTCTTACCAGGGCCTACAGTTTCTAGCCCCCTCACACATTCAGGAGGGGCTGCGTGACCAGCTGAGATGTAAACAGAGGACATGTGTGCCCCTAATGGCCAAAGGTGGTTAGGCAGGGAGGGTCCTTTCTCCATTTTGTCTCCAAAGGACAAAATAGGTCCTTTCTCTATTTTGTCACCCATCTGGTGACTTAACAAGGACACCAGGGAGATATCGGCAACCATGAAGATTGCAGAACACCAGTCAAATTCGTCCCTGAATGACGGCATGGAGCACAACCTCCCACTGCCACTGATCAGGAAAATCTGGTTGGAATTTACATGAGCTGGACACTGAGACTTAGGTTTTATCTGTTAGAGCAGTTTGCTTTACCTTAACGAACACACTGCCTGATTCTGCATCCCCGATAGAGGGTGAAACCATGCTTCTAGTCCTGTCTTGTGGACTAGGAAGTCGTGTACATGAATACATTTCAAAACAGTGCAGTAACTGCTACACAAGTAGGAGGACAATGCTGTGGGCACAAAGAGGTAGGAGTGACTGCCCAGGAAATTTGAGCGGGGCCTTCAAAGCTGAATAGGTGTTCACCAGGAGGTGAAGGATGAGGGCTGGGGAGATTATTCTAGGCAAAAGGAACGGCAGGAGCAAACAAATGTGAAAAGCTGGGATGTGTTGAGTCACTGTGAGAAAGTCCTTGTCATGAAGGAGGACACAGTGGATCGAATATATGCCAACAACTAGACAGGTGGGCCAGGTTTGGCAGGCACCAGGGGAGTGGTGTAGAGAATAAAGTACTCTTGGAGTTCTTAGGGAGAGAGACCACCAGAAGTTACTGTCAAGGGGTCAAGAAGGCTTCATGAAGGAGGGGGTAGGTCTGGAAACGTACCTTACATAACGTTGGTGACACTGGATAAGAGCATCATTTGTTAATTTATTTGTCTTCCTCTTTTAGACTGTGAGGTCCTTTAGGGCAGGGAGCAGGCTGTATTCATCTGTGAATCCCCAGAGTGGTGCCCTACCCTTAGGAGGCACCGACTGAATGAGTGAATGACAGAAGGAAGGATTGAATTCAGATGCTTCTGAGGTCGGCCTTGCCTGTTCCATGTTTGGGCATTGAGCATCAGAGGCAATAGGAACTTCCCAGTGTTTCCTTATCCCCAGATCGTGACTAAGCTTACCTCCAGGCAAAGCGATACTAGATTAAGGAATAGGCTTTCAGTCTCTGTACCATTTTCTCCTGTGTTCTACTAGTAGTTAGAGAGTGCCTCCTGTATATACTGGGTTCCTACAAACTGGGCAGGACACAAAAGTCACCCTCATGAAGTAAGGAGAGTTCATACCACAAGCTGACTATATGTAGCATCCACCTTCTCCCACCACCAAGTCAGATCTCATGATTTACATGATCTCTAACATTCCTTATTTCCATGATATTTATGATGTTGACAGTCAGTGAAATGGAAGAAGAAAGCAGCATGGAGAAAATGTCAAGACTTGGATAATTCACACACGAGGTAGCCAGTTCTCAAATCATGGAGACATGACAGTTTTGATGAGTCCAATCCATTTTGTGAGTAATAAGCCTCCTGGTGTCTCCAGGTGGAAGTCCAGGCTCCTTACCAGGACAGACAAACCTTGCTTCTCTCTAGCCTCATCGGCCATCACTTTCTCTGCTCAGCTCACACCTGGACTCCCAGATCCTTAGGCTATTCTCTCACACGCTTTACACACACTGCTTGTCCTCTGTTCTGGAGCTGTCTATCTAGTCCTTTGTGTTGCAGTTAAAGTGTCTTCTCTTGTAGTTTTTCCAACCGAATTTTATCCATTCTTGCTTTGTGAAAAGCACTCTGCTAGGAACAGAGAGGAAGGAAGTTTGCATTAGGAAGCAACTGACTTTTATTGTTGTTGTTTTTTAATATTTTAAAATTTTTAGTTGTGACAAAATACACTTAACATAAAATTTACCATCTTAAACATTTAAAAATATTTTTTAACTTGAAGTATAATTGACTTATTACATTGTGTTAGTTTCAGGTGTACAACAAAGTGAATCAGTTATATATCTATTTTTTCAGATTCTTTTTCATCGTAAGTTATTACAAGTATTGAATGTAGTTCCCTGCTCTATATAGTAAATCCTTGTTGTTTATCTATTTTTATATATAGTGGTGTGTGTCTTTTAATCCCACACTCCTAATTTATCTCTCCCCCATCTTAAACATTTTTAAGTGTACAGTTCAGTAGTGTTAAGTACATTCACATTGTTGTGCAACCAATCACCAGATCTTTTCATCTTACAGAATTAAAACTCTATACCCATTAAACAACAACTCACTTCCCTCTGCCCCCAGTCCCTGGCAACCATCATTCTACTTTCTGTTTCTATAAATCTGACTACTCCGGATACCTCATGTAGAAGAATCATACAGTATTTACCTTTTGGGACTGCCTTATGTCATTTAGCGTAATGTCCTCAAGGTTCATCTATGTTGTCACACGTGTCAGAATTTCCTTCCTTTCCAAGGCTGAGTAATATTCCATTGTATGTGTATAGCACGTTTTGTATATCCATTCATCAGTCAGTAGACATTTGGCTTTCTTTCACCTTTTGGCTATTATGAGTAATGATGCTAGGAACATAGGTATACAAATATTTCTTTGAGACCCTGATTTCAATTCTATCGGATATACACCTAGAAGTGTTATTATTATATCATATGGTAATTATATTTTTAATTTTTTTGAGGAACTGTCATTCTGTTTTCCCTAGCAGGTAGGCCATGTTACATTCCCTTCAACAGTGCAGAAGGGTTCCAATTCCTCTATATCTTTGCCAACACTTTGTTATTTTCTTTTCTTTTTGTTCGTTTTGCTAGCAGCCATCCTAAAGGGTGTGAGGTGATATCTCATTGTGATTTTAATTTAAATTTCCCTAGTGATCAGCAATGTTGGGCATTTTTTCCTGTGCTTATTGGCCATTTGTATATCTTCTTTGGAGTCCTTTACCCAGTTTTTAATTGGGTCATTTGGGGTTTTTTCTTGTTGTTGTTGATTTGTAGAGTTCTTTATATATTCTGGATATTGACCCCTTATCAGGTATATGATTTGCAAACTTTTTTCTCCCAAAAGGTTGCTTTTTCACTCTGTCGATTGTGTCCTTTGAAACATAGAAGTTTTTAATTTTGATAATTCCAGTTTATCTGTTTTTATCTTTGTTGTCTCTGCTTTTGGTTTCATATCCAGTGAATCATTACCAAATCCAATATCATGAAGCTTTTACTCTATGTTTTCTTTAAAGAGTTGTATAGATTTAGATCTTATGTCTGATCCATTTTGAATTACTTTTTGTAGTGGTGGAAGTAAGGTCCAACTTTATTCTTTTGTGGATATCCAGTTTTTCCAACACCATTTGTTGAAAAGACTGGCCTTTCCACATTGAATGGTCTTGGTATACTTGTCAAGAATCATTTGACCATATATGCATGGGTTTATTTCTGAGCTCTCTACTGTATTCCATTGATCTATATGCCTTTCTCCCAGTTCCACACTGTTTTGATTACTGTAACTTTGTAATAGATTTGGAAATCAGGAAGTGTGAAACCTCCACATTTATTCTTTTTATTCAAGATTATTTTGACCATTTGGGGGTCTCTTGAAATTCCATATGAATTTTCAGGTGGATTTTTCTATTTCTTCAAAAAATGCCATTGTGATTTTGACTGCCTTGGGTAGTATGACATCTTAACAATACTAAGTCTTCCAGTCCATGAACATGAAATGTCATTCCATTTTTTTGTGTCTTTGGGTAGCATTTGTTTTGAACCAACAATCAGGGGCTTTTTATATATCATTCCAGATCTCATTTACCCCTAATCCCCTTTTGGGTGACTATTCAGAAATAAGAGCCAGAAAACTTTGCTTTTATGAGGACCGGGGATGTGTCTTCCTCATATTTCTATTATGCATAGAGGGTAGAAGAGAGATCACTTAATTTCCCAAGATTCCCTCTACTACTTCTTCCTGAGAAATGTACAGCTCATTTTAATAATTATGTACAATCTGTTATAATGTAATAATTATGAAGATCTATATATTGGCATCCTTACTTTTGCTTGTGTCTTAAATGTCTACTGTAATTTATGATTTCTCTGGCCCTAATATTTTTGTTTTTCTACTGCATTGTATGCATTGTTATAAGCTGCCTTAAATACATTGTAAATTGAAATGTGTCTATAAAATAATATTTTTAAGTGAAAGATATGTATTACCATCACCATATTACAGATGAGGAAAATGAAGTTAAGAATGGGTAAGTAACTTCAACAGATCATACAGCTCATAAGTGGCAAAGCTAGGATTCAAATCTAGATCTCTTCAGTTGCAATGCCCAAGCTTCCATTTCTACTGTAAGTCAATAAGATTGGGTCCCTGCATAGCTCAGAATCTAATTAGGGGTGAAGAATTTGATGGATAAATTGGCCATAAATAACTCTCATACCAGCCAGGAATATGAATGGCAATAGGGATGTTTGAGGGATAAAAATTGCAGGGGGTGGAGGATTCTTGGAATAGATGGGATTCCAGATTGAATGATCTGAATATATCATGTGTGAAATCATGAAGCAAGAACTTTTAAAAGAGGGTTTTAGAAATTGTCTCATCTCTGGGTTAAGAAATAAGAGGCACTGTGTATTAGGTTCTTGCTGTATGCTATTCTAATCCTTATGAGGTGGACATATACGAATGTCTGCTCAGAATCCCTTTCTTTGGAGGAACCACTCCTCCTCATTCCAGGGGGTTCAGTAAAAGATGACCTCCCTCTGCCCCCATCCCAGTTACAATACTCCTCCCTTGGCCACAGTGAGGGACAAGCTATGCCCAAGGTAGGCCAAATAAAGCCTTTTCAGGACCTTTGGAGAAAGATACTCTCTTCCTTTAATATCTTGAAGTATAAGGATGATGTAAGCTGGAGTCACTTGTGACTGTTTTTGCTGACACGGTGGAAATAGGAAAGAATTGAATTAACCTACAAAGAGTATAAGAAGAGCAGAGAAAGAACCCTGCTGACATTGAGAATCTCTATCCAGCCAGACCAAATGCTAGATACTCCTTTAACTATTTAGTTGAGAGAACCAATAAATTCCCTTTTCTCCTTAAGCTGATTTAAACTGAAGAGTGCCCATTTAAAGCCAAAAGAGAACTGACAGGATGGGATGGAGTAAGAGTATGGACTTCTGCTCGAATCCTTACTCCATCACTCACTAGTTGGGTACCCTTGTGCAAATTCCCTAATTCTTTGCTCCTCAGTTTCCCTTTTCATTCATGGATTCATAGGATTCTTGTGAGGAATGGATGAGAAATTGCATATAAATGCTAGATCAGAGCTTGGCATAAGTGATCATCCTAAGCATGTATATGCTTATAAATATACAACAACTTTGTGAGGGGTAGGGATTATTGTTTCTACTTTATGGATGAGGAAAATGAGGCTCATTAGGGTTAAAAAAAAAGTAATGGGTGTCCCACAGGACATCCACAGGAGGAAAGCTTCCATGGGGCACCCAGCCAATTGGGTGATCCTGTTCTGCTCATGGAACCACAATTGGTGACAGCAGAGGGAAGGGCAGAGGAGCCCACCACATCGCTCAGCTGTCTTCCACTTGCTGAGCAATGTGTAGAATCCTATCCCCATTTTCCTCACAGAAGAGGCCCCATCATACCTACCAGGCTACAGGGAGAAAGTGAAACAGCTGTGAAGAAGGTAGGATGCCAGGCTATATTTGTTCAGGTGAATACAATAGCATCAAACTAGTGTGGAGCTCAAATATTGAATCATAATTCTTCAGGCATCTTTGTATTTAAATCATAGCCCTGTCAAGCTCACATTTGATATGCACTAATTAATGTTCCCCATGAATTGTACCACATACTCTGGTGTGTGTGTGTGTGTGTGTGTGTAGAGCTAGAAAGAGATTCCTATAAATGGGAGTGATCAGAAATAAGCATCTGTCAGTGTCAAATTCAATAGTTGGCTCTTTGTGGCCAACGGGTGCCTCCTGGATGAGAGGGGTGGATACTACTTATTAGACAAATATGAATCATTTATGAGGATATCACCTAGAGCAAATGAAGCTAATATTTTTTTATCATCCCTCAAAACTGGGATCTCACACTGGGTTGAAGAGACAAAGCCAAATCCAATGTGGAATTTCATATTCCAATTCCAGTAATTCTGATCCTATGCCTTTCCTTCCCATTCAAAATGGCAGGGGCATAGCTGGCAATATGTGGATGGGATTTGGCTGAAAGGAGGTGGATATTTCAAGTGGAATATTCATAGATTCCACTGTAAAGAAAAAAAATTTTAATATCCCTTTGTGGAACATGGAAAATGGTTTTGATTAGAGGAGTCAATAAAAGTGGACAAGCAGTAGACATGCTTATAATTATGCCTATGGGTGAAATGTACAATGCAATGCCAGTGAAAGTGAGCATTAAAACCACTTGCAAGATTACTCTCCCTGGAAGAGAAGGAATTGGTGAAAGTTTGACTAACTGGAGGAGAGAGCAGGGCAGTGGGGAGGACTGAGATATTTAAGCTGAGAGGCTCCTCTTACATTCACACCTGGAGAAAGGGAGAACCTCAGCTTTGTAGTTAGACCAATTCAGGTTTGAGTCTGAGTTCTGTAGTTTCACATTAAGTGATCTTGAATAAGCCATGCCACCTCTTTGATCCTCAGTTTCCTTGTTTACTGAATGGGGGAATATGTCATCCCTACAGAGTTCATGTTAGCATTATGTGATATATTCTACGTGTAAAGTACCTTTTGCTAACTCTACTCAGTTCTAACTTTCTGTTCCTCTATCACTCTCTCCTTCAAGTTCCCAACACATTCTACATTCTACTTTTTGCCTCCAGCATAAAATTCATTTGAAATTTTTATAAGTTATGCCACAAGATATATAATACCTTAGGGCTGCCATGTTTAAATTAAAACCTTTCTTCTAGGACTGTGCAAATCACAGCAAAGAAAATACAGATGACAGTAGGTTTATCAATTATGAAAGATATAGCTAGCTGACCATCAAAATGCGTGATCCCCCTTTCAGAGAAGTAGAATAGATGGCCACTGGGAAACAGCCACCAAGCCAGGTAGCTCTTATATTTGACAGCACCCACTGCATTTAGAAGGTGTCATGTGATTAGTTCTCATCAATGGAATGTGAGAAGAAATGTGACTCCAGTTCCAAGCGAATCAACAAGAAGATGTGGTTTCTTCTTCTAATGGCTTGATGTAAACAAGCTTGGTTGTCCTTGGAAGCTAGGTGTTGAAGATAGAGGTAACCTATATCCCTAACTCACCACTTGAAGGAAAACCACCCACTAATCAGGAAAACCAACTTAGAACTTGAATAAGAACTAAACTGCCATCATAGCTGAGCTATATACACTTTAGATTTCTTTGTTACAGCAGCTAGTGTTATACATCAAGATATTTCAAGATGACAGACTATATCTATTTACGGAAGTGAGGTGGTGAAAGCCAACACATCACTGACAGGGTTTAATTACCCGGGAGTTCTGAATTGATTGGGGGTCAGCCTAGATGGCCTCTAAGGTCTCTTAATACCCTAAACTAGTAACACCAATAGCTTACATTTAATAAGTATATGCTATGTTCCAGGCCCAGGGCTAAGCACTTTACATCAATTTTCTTCTTCAGGACTTACAACAACCCTGAGATATGCTCATTTAAAGTTAAGAAGGTTGATGGCTGCTGACGGAGATAAGAAACTTGTAAGGTCAGACAATCCACAAGTAGTAGATTTGCATCCAAACCTATCAGACTGCAGAGCCTGAATTTCTCACCACTGAACTACACTGCCTCCCCAAATCTGCGAGTCCATGATTTTTTAAGTGCACACCACACACCTCATGCCTTTATTCCAGGAATTGCTCATACATTTGCTTATGGAAAATTAGTTGAAAGACCAGTCAATGGGTCAATTTGTATTGTAGCATTAGTCTATTTTTGGCTCTGTTTAAAAAGGAGAAATGAGGGAAGGGATGGGAACCAGCACTAACAGCGTTTCTGCAATGTACCAGGTGCATTCACATGTTATCTCATGTAAACTTTTCCAAGATCAGTGTTAATATCATCATTTTACAGACAAGGAAGCTAAAATTAGAGCTATCCAAAATTTGTCCATATGGCAACTTATTCCTTTAATACATATTTATGGACTTTCTATGTTACCGCAGGAAATCCCAAAGTGAACAAGGCAAACATAGGCCCTGACATATTAGAACTAATGGTCCAGCAACTGCCACATGAGGTAGCAAGCAACCTGTCACAGAGAGTGATTCAGAGAAATCTGGATGCCTACATACCAGGGAAATTGTGAAGGAAGTCCTGACATTGGGTAGAGATTGCGTTGGATGATTTCTGGGGTCCCTTTCTGCACTGAGAGTCAAGTTGTATAGTATCTAGTTGATTGAAAAGGATCACCAGAAATGATCAGCACGGAGAGAAAATAAATGCCAGGGAAAAGAGGCAAACAAAAGCAAAGACATTTTTCTATCCAGAATCTGGCTTGTAGCAATTGTTCAACAAATATTATCTATCATCATTACTACTAAAACAAGTTTTGTATCCCATAAACAACTTCACATACTTTTTATCCACTGAGTATTTACAGCTCCCAATAAGGGAAAGGAATCATTGTTTATTAAGTGGTTTCTGTTTTCCATATTGTCTGATTCTGTATGCCATAATCTCACATTTTCTCGTGTAACTCTCAACAGCAATTTGACGAGATAGTACATCAGTAAGGATAGGTTAGGAGATGCTTCAGTAACAAGCTCACCCAAAATCTAGGTGGCTTAAAACAGCAAAGGTTTATTTCTTCTTCATGCTGCATGTCTATCATAGGTTGGCTGGTGACTCTACTCAACGTTATGTTTGTTTTGACTCCGAGGCTCAGCGTGATAGGGTAGGACAGCCACTGTGAACACTGAGGTTGTTACGTCAGAGGGAAAAGAGAGTAATAGAGTGAAGCACACACTGGCTCCCACCTGGAAGTGAAGGAAGATATTATTTATTATACCCAGTTTGCAGATGAGGAAACTGAGTTTGGGGAGGGGACGGAATGCTTAATAACTTGTTGGAGTTCTGAGTACTAGTAAGCAGATTTGAATTTCATCGGACTGATTCCAAATCCATGTTCCTAAACTCTCCGCCTGTACTCTGGATCTCATTTTCCTGCCTTCACCACGGCTCTGTCTCTGTCTTCATCTTTCCCTTCTCTACTGGCTCCTTCTTCCCATAGCCATGCTTAAATACCTTTATATTTCAAATGGAAGAAAAACTTTCTTCCTCCACTTAATCTATACATCCAGCCACTGCCCTACCTCTCCATCCTCCCTCCCCACTACACTTTTTGAAAGTTATCTGCAAGTATCGCTCACCTCCCAATCATCCCCTGCATTCTGTATTGTGCCCATATCGCCTCACCGAAACGACTCTTTGTTGACCTTCACACTTTAAATCCAATGCTCTTTTTTCAATTCTTACTTCAAGCTTGATCCCTCAACAACATGTGGCACAGATGACCACTCCCTCATCCATAAACCTCCCTTCCCTTTGGTTCACAAGGTCAGTCCTCTCCTCCTACATCTCCAGCCACTCCTCAGTGACATTTTCAGGCTCTCCCTCTTTTTCTATCTCTTAACTGATGGTGTTCTAGAAGGATGAGTTTTAGACTCATTTCCATTCTCACTCTACCCACTCTCTGGAGAGTCTTATCACTCCCCATATCTTTAATTATCTCTACAGACTGACAACTGCTACAGTGATCTCTTAAGCCCAGACTAACTCTGGAGCTACGGGTATGTAGACCCGATAGACCACTTAGACATCATTGCTTGAATGTCCATAGGGGTCTCAAACTCAATATTTTGGGAAAAGCTATGAGTCCATGGATGGGCCTGGTAAATTTCATCTGGGGGATTTCTAGGGAATTGAACTTTTCTTCAGATTGGATTTGAAAGCTTGTCGTCTGGGTTGCTGTTAGAGTGAGACAGATATTTTTTTTCCCACTCCTGTTTACTAAGAGGAAGGATTTTCTCTTTGCATGTTCCTGATCTTTATTTGCCCTTCCCTTGGAGAATTAAAGCAATTTTTCTGATTGTGAATTTAGGAACAAAAACTAGGCACGCTTAGCTCAGATCCATCTTCCTTCTCTCTCAGGAGAGAGTTTGTTTGCAGAGAGCATTGATTCCCCTCTGCTCACTCATTCCTTAGGTCTTACCTGGGTAGACATCCCACGTAAGACAGTTCAGCTGTGCCTTTGACTGGGTGGGCATGTCTGCCCAGTTTTGGGGTTAAATATTTGCAAGCCACATAGGCTAAGACACCTAAAGCCATGTCCTCCAAATTGGCCTCTAGCAGTAATACAGTTGACACTTTGGTCTCCATAATTACAATTATTTATTTCTCAACTTATTTAAAACCTAGGCAAGGAAACAGTGCTACTTTGGGGCCATTCAAAGGATGCACTCAAAGACATAGGACTTGAGTTTCAGCTCCTACTTTGTTGTTTCTTTTTTTTTTTTTTTTTTTGCTGTACGCGGGCCTCTCACTGTTGTGGCCTCTCCCGTTGCGGAGCACAGGCTCTGGACACGCAGGCTCAGTGGCCATGGCTCACGGGCCCAGCCGCTCCGCGGCATGTGGGATCTTCCCGGACCGGGGCACGAACGCGTGTCCCCTGCATCGGCAGGCGAACTCTCAACCACAGCGCCACCAGGGAAGCCCCTGTTGTTTCTTAGCTTTGTGAATTTGGTCAAAACTTTATTTCTGATATGGGATTACAAATATTTAAAATTCTCTATCTTATTTCCTTCATAAGCCTGAGAAAAATATCAAGTCCTGCATACATTGCAATTTTGCATTGCTTTATTATTGATGTAGCAACACTTATTGAACACCTCTACCCCAGGTTTGGGGAATACAGAGATAAAAGAAACTGTCCCTGCCCTCAGGGTCTTATAGACCCCCCAGGAAGCCAGAGGAGAAAAGAGATAATGACAGTACTGTGTCATCACAGATCAGGGAACACAGATTAGGTGTGGGGTGAGCCTCAAGGAAATCTTAGAGAAGATGAGGCCTGAACTAATTCTTGAAAGATCAGTGGGAGTTAGAGGGGGAGAATGCAGGGAAGGATATGAAGGACTAGAAGAACAGCATACACAAAGGTACAAGCCTGAGACAGAAGGCTCTTTCGAGGACCTGCTGGGGTTTGGTTTGGCTGGACTGAGGGCGCTGGCTGGAGAGTGGCCAGAAATGGGGTTGGGGAGGTAGACAGTGGCTACAGCTCACCAACGGCCCATTACATGAGGTTTATGATTAGGCGGTAAGGACAGTGTTGAGGAGAGTGATGATGTGGACAGGTTGGATAGTGATGGTGCATCCTTATCAATCCAGTGGCTGGCAGAAGAGGTGATAGCAGCGGGAGCATCCAGCTACTGTCTCTCTGCGCATGGGAGGCCGATAGGATCACCAGAAAGAAGCAGGAAAGGGGCCCAGCGCCCTCTAGGCAGACCACTTGTAGTTCTAGTCTCCTCCCTAGTATTTCCCCCAAGCTGGTAACTTCAGCTGTTGCTTTACTTTGGTAAAGGGCCCATGAAGGTGAGAAGAGTGGCTCTGATACTACCTTCTGATGGGGATTAGAGCCCAGTGATGATTAGTGACCTGCCCCAGGTTCCAGAGGTTATAACCTACGATTTTTCTGGATCACAGGCAATTTTTCTGCTGTATTCAGGGAGTGCCATGTAGATTCTAGAGTAAGACTCCCTGGGTTCACATACCAGCTCCCCTACTTCCAAGCTGAGGGCATATTACTGAAGTCTCTGGGCTTTGATTTCCTCGTCTGCAAAATGCGTTTCATAATAGTCCCTACCTCATAGGGTTATTGTAAAGGTTAAAGTGGTTCATCTGTATGTGCTTAGAGCATTTCCTGGACCTTCGTGACAGCTATAAAGTGTTATCTATAATGATTGTTACTTTATTGTTTCAGTTAGGCTGGCCTTGCTTCTAACAAGAGCATTCTTTAAGGACAAAAGCTGTATCTTACAAACTTTTTGTGGTTTGGAAGAAAATTAGGAATCTTAAATTAGGTTTGGAAAAAGTCCTTCAAAGTCATGGACCTTCTGCCGTCCTTTCTCTAATTTCCTCTAGGGAGTGGTCCATTATTCCACACACACATTGGCTGGGCACCTGTGCCAGGCCTACATCTTTTTGAGATGTAATGGGAATAAGTGAGACCCACCTGGTTTCTAACCTGCAGGAGCACATTGTCTAGTGGGGATATAAGAGGCACATAGCTGTGACACATAGTCCAAAGGGATGGGTGCACACAGGAGGGGCTGGGAGAGTCCAGAGAGGAAGAGGTTACAGATAGCTCAGGCTTCACAGGAGTCTTTAAAGAGGAGGTGGCTTCTGAACTGAGCCCTGAACGATGCGTAGGATATTGCCAAACCTGAGCACGGGGAGGAAGGCAAAAGAAAGACAGGCAGAATGTTCCAAACTTCCAGGCATCTCTTGGAGAATTCTGATTAAGGAGCTTCCCATGAAATCCTGCGCTCTCTCCCAACCCATCAAATCACAAGTGGGTATATGCACACACACTGCTCTGTCTCTGGATCCTTTGTCTCTGTTCTAGTTTGTTTAAGCTTTTTGCAGTTTTATGTTGTGCCTCTTCAAGGAAAGAGGAAAGGAGAAGAAAACTAGTACTTCTGATTGCCTGCTGGGAGCTAATTATATCACCTCATTTAATTTCACAACCCTGTAAGGTCAGCATTATTATCTTCCCATTTAACAATAGAGGGAGGGGGTTTCCCTGGTGGTGCAGTGGTTGAGAGTTCACCTGCCAATTCAGGGGATGCGGGTCGTGCCCCGGTCCGGGAAGATCCCACATGCTGCGGAGCGGCTGGGCCCATGAGCCATGGCCGCTGGGCCTGCGCGTTCGGAGCCTGTGTTCCGCAACGGGAGAGGCCACAACAGTGAGAGGCCCGTGTACCGCAAAAACCAAACCAAACCAAAACAAAACAAAAACAATAGAGGGAAATCACAGCTCAGAGAAGTTAAGCAATTTGTCCAAGGACACACAGTGAGCTCGTTCATTCAGTAATTATCTATTGAGTGTTAGGGGCAGAACCAGGATTTTTTTTTTTTATTCTCTCATTTTTAATTTTTTATTTATTATTATTTTTTTATTTGGCCATGCTCTGCAGCTTTCAGGATCTTAGTTCCCTGACCAGGGATTGAACCTGGGCCCCCTGCAGTGGAAGCGCAGATTGCTAACCACTGGACTGCCAGGGAATTCCCCAGAACCAGGAATTGAACCTAGGGCACTTTGATTTCAAAGGCCTTATCCTGTTAACACAGGACACTGCTGCTTCTCGAGAGCGTCAGATCCCCAAGGGCATAATCCTTCTCATAGAACCCTCCAACACCTACCACCCTGCATTAATCCCTGGCCTTGTAAGGGTACCAAACAGGATAGTCAAGTAATGTCATCAGTGCTGACAGTGTTTGAGGGCTGGGCTCCTCATCTACCTACCAAATCTTCCTCTCTACCGAGCGGCCAGTCCCCCTTCAATACCTAGTGTTTTCCCCGTGTCCAGTGTTGCCAAGAGTCATTAAACCATCACCCACGGAACTGCCAGGAGCCTCAGACCCCGTCCAGTCCAATGCCCTGTGTTTACAAAGAAGAACCTGAGCCCAGAGAAGACAAGTGCCTGGTCCAAAGCCACACAGTGATTGAGTAGCAGAGCGGGCAGCCTAGCCCTCATTTAGTCAGGAGCCTTGGAAACCACAGACTGTTCATTTTGCCGGGAAGCCCCCAGCTAGACCTGTAAAATATCTCGGTCAGTTGGTTTAAAGGATTTTCTTTTTCACTCTTTTCACTGACTGAACTCCTGAAACAGATTGGGCTGAACAACTGAGCAGTAGGGAGGCAAAGTAAACAGAACGGGTCCTCTGTGCCCCCGGCATGTCTGCTGTCGGCAGCAACTCATCACTGCCTGTAAGGCTGACAGACAGCTGCTCCCGCACGGGGTTCTCAGACTCCTTCTGGGGTGTGAAGAGAGAGACCCGCATGGCAACGCCAGGACAGGGGAGCGCCCAGGGACCCGTGCTGGGGAAGCCCCGCGTTATCTTTGTGTATCCCTGTGTGTGTGTGGGGGGGGTCCAAGGTTGGGGGGATAGAGTTGGGGGTGGGCAGTGGGGTGGGGGACAGGAGTATGGAGGTCGGGGTTATACGGGTCGCGGGGTGTAAAGGGGTGGAGCCTCCTTATGACAGCAGCACACACTTAAAATCCAAATCAGCAGATCTTCCCGGGCCTCATTGGACTAAGTGCCCCATTGGATGCTTGGAGTCTTGCAGAAGCCAAGTGGTCAAGAGGGGGGCGCCCAGGACCTATTACGTTAGAGAAGCCGAGTTCCAGTTCTAGCTCTCACACTTACTTTACCTGTTTAAACCTCACATCCTAAACTGTAACCTCAAAGATGTCACTTCAGCTCTCTGAGATTTAAGTTGCCCCAACTATTCGATTGGATGGCTAATGTCTATTTTGTAGGGTTGTTTAAGGAATCAATTAGAAACTAGCGGTGGCTCCAAGTGGAATCTGTTTTTTTTTTTTTTTTTTTGCTCTACGCGGGCCTCTCACTGTTGTGGCCTCTCCCGTTGCGAAGCACAGGCTCCGGACGCGCAGGCTCAGCGGCCATGGCTCACGGGCCCAGCCACTCTGCAGCATGTGGGATTTTCCCAGACCGGGGCACGAACCTGTGTCCCCTGCATCGGCAGGCGGACTCTCAACCACTGCGCCACCAGGGAAGCCCCCAAGTGGAATCTGTTTTACAGAAGTATTCCGTTTGTATAAAAATCCATTTACTTGGATTTTAATGCCTCTGGGGGATGGGCAGGTGTGCCCCCTAAAGTTGATTTTCTGCCTATCCCTAGTACACAGCATAAGTAATGAGCCCTCCCTTAGCACCTGCAGTGTCCTTGTGCACTTGGAAAAAAAGTAGCTCTTGGTAGGCCGAAGGGCCTTCCAGTGAAAGAAAAGTTGTTCCTACCTGCAGCTAGACTTTGCTCTGCCCCCGGTGCATGGTTTGGGGAGCACAGGGAAGGCTGCATTTCAGCCCATCCTCACCCTCTCACTGGGGCCCTTTGCAGGTGTATAAGCTGCCCAGCCACGTACAGACACCCTGTGCAAACACACTCCCTCCCTCCGAGCAATCAACTGCTTCCCTCGAGCTTACTAATGCAGCCCTTCAAGGCACTTGAGTTTGAGTTCTTCGAGGACCAATGATATCGTACGCCGAGCACAGGGCCTATGACACACAGTCGGGTCTGAACGAAGACCTTCACGGAGAAGAAGGGAGGATTAAATGAGGCAACCCATGTGACAATCAGTGCATAATTCAATGAGTGCCTATTGCATGAATGAATGAGCTCTCAGTCCAGTTGTGAAAACAAGACATAAATCCCCATGTGAAATGTTTAATAACAAGAAGTGTTCAAATTATAGGTCAATACAACTCAAGAGGTGGCGCAAGTCCACATATGAGTGTCAAATTAATTGCCAGGCAGTAATTTTTATAGGAGTTCAGAAGTTGGAGAAGATCACTTTGGTGGACTCAGGGTCAGAAAGGCTGGATGGGTGCTTGTTCATGCACTTACACAGCATGTTTATTCATTCATCAGATGTTTCCCAGGCCCATGTTCGTGCCAGCTCAGTCACTGGACTCAGGGAATGCCAGGATGAACAACACAAAGCCCATGGCCTCAAGGAACTCGCAGGCTGGTAGGGGACCACAGTTAGGCAAACAGACAATGTAAACATGATGCTAAACTAACACTGTGGAGAGAAGGGGGAGGGTTCAAGGAACTAGTGCACACAGCAGGTGTGTCATAAACTGCGGCATTGCGATGCACGCCTCTGATTACCATCGGAGCACATTTCGGTTTTTTTTGAATTTTATTTTATTTATTTTGTATACAGCAGGTTATTATTAGTTATCTATTTTATACATATTAGTGTATATATGTCAATCCTAGTCTCCCACTTCATCCCACCACCACCACCTCCCCCGGCACTTTCCCCCCTTGCTGTCCCTACCTTTGTTCTCTACACCTGTGTCTCTATTTTTGCCCTGCAAACCGGTTCATCTGTACCATTTTTCTAGGTTCCACATATATGCGTTAATATACGATATTTGTTTTTCTCTTTCTGACTTACTTCACTCTGTATGACAGTTGCTAGGTCCATCCACATCTCTACAAATGACCCAATTTCGTTTCTTTTTATGGCTGAGTAATATTCCATTGTATATATGTACCACAACTCCTTTATCCATTCATCTGTTGATGGGCATTTAGGTTGCTTCCATGACCTGGCTATTGTAAAGAGTGCTGCAGTGAACACTGGGGTGCATGTGTCTTTTTGCATTATGGTTTTCTCTGGGTATATGCCTAGTAGTGGGATTGCTGGATCATATGGTAGTTCTATTTTTAGTTCTTTAAGGAACCTCCATACTGTTCTCCATTGTGGCTGTATCAGTTTACATTCCCACCAACAGTGCAAGAGGGTTCCCTTTTCTCCACACACTCTCCAGCATTTGTTGTTTGTAGATTTTCTGATTATGCCCATTCTAACTGGTGTGAGGTGATACCTCATTGTAGTTTTGATTTGCATTTCTCTAATAATTAGTGATGTTGAGCAGCTTTTCATGTGCCTCTTTGGCATCTGTATGTTTTCTTTGGAGAAATGTCTGTTTACGTCTTCTGCCCATTTTTGGATTGGGTTGTTTGTTTTTTTAATATTGAGCTGCATGAGTTGTTTATATATTTTGGAGATTAATCCTTTGTCCATTGATTTGTTTGCAAATATTTTCTCCCATTATAAGGGTTGCCTTTTCGTCTTGTTTGTAGTTTCCTTTCGGAGCACATTTCTGAATTAATCTCCACCAGTCAACATCTATTAAGTCTCTAAAGCTCCCACCTTTTCTCCTCCCCATCTTGCTCCCTCTTTCCTTAAATCTGCCAGCAGCCTTCAAGGGCACTGCACTGTCTACTTGCTGGACGCTTGGAGAGAGAGGGGACGACTGGAAAGGGGCAGCTTGCAGCTGTAAGGGAGGCCCACGCTGTTTTGGAGCTCCATGGAGCCTTTCCTGCCAAGTCCATCCTCACTGCAGTCACTCTGATCACCCTGGCAACCGTGCACCCATAGATTCTTTGGCAATAATGCCAGTGATAGTGAGGAATGTTCTCTTAAACCGCCACTGAAGAGGGAGAAAAATACCCCTTCTCAAAAAGGTAGCACATGGCTCTCAGTCCCCTTTTTCCCTCAGAGAAAGGCGGAGCTGGAAGGCACACCCTCATTGCATGGACCCCAGAGCTGAGCTCTGTGACTGGAGGCCCTGGGGGACCAGCCGTGAGGCAGGGGAAACAGCACAGTCAGTAGGGCCAGGATGTCCCAGAATCAAATCCTGGCCACGTTACCTTGGAGCACGGCAGCTTAGACACGTTAGTTCAATCTCTTTGGGGCTCAGTTTCCCTCTTTGCAGAATAGACATAATAATTCCTGCCTACCAGGCTTATGGTGAGAACTAATTGCAAGTGGGATAGGCATTTGATGAACATTAGTTGAGTGCAAAACAGAGGCCCAGAGATTAGCAGATGCAAACTATTATATATAGGATGGATAAACAACAAGCTCCTACTGTATAGCACAGGGAACTGTATTCAATATCCTGGGATAAACCATAATTGGAAAAGAATATGAAAAAGAACATATATATATGTATAACTGAATCAGTTTGCTGTTCAGTAGAAATTAACACAACATTGTAAATCAAATCAACTGTACTTCAATAAAATAAATTTAAAAAAAAAATAAACCCAGAGGCCCAGATACTTTCTAAGATCACTGAGCTAGTTACCAGCCAAATCTGAACGAGAGCCACCCTTGTCTTTTTTTTTTTAACATCTTTATTGGAGTATAATTGCTTTACAATGGTGTGTTAGTTTTTGCTTTACAACAAAGTGAATCAGCTATACATATACATATATCCCCATATGTCCTCCCTCTTGCGTCTCCCTCGCACCCTCCCTATCCCACCCCTCTAGGTGGACACAAAGCACCGAGCTGATCTCCCTGTGCTATGCAGCTGCTTCCCACTAGCTATCTACTTTAATTTGGTAGTGTATATATGTCAATGCTACTCTCTCACTTCGTCCCAGCTTACCCTTCCCCACTCCCCGTGCCCTAAAGTCCATTCTCTGCGTCTACGTCTTTATTCCTGTCCTGCCCCTAGGTTCATCAGAACGACTTTTTTTTTAGATTCCATATATATGTGTTAGCATACGGTATTTGTTTTTCTCTTTCTGACTTACTTCACTCTGTATGACAGACTCTAAGTCCATCCACCTCACTACAAATAACTCAGTTTCGTTTCTTTTTAGGACTGAGTAATATTCCATTGCAAATATGTGCCACATCTTCTTTATCCATTCATCTGTCGATGGACACTTAGGTTGCTTCCGTGTCCTGGCTATTGTAAATAGAGCTGCAATGAACATTGTGGTACATGACTCTTTTTGAATTATGGTTTTCTCAGGGTATATGCCCAGTAGTGGGATTGCTGGGTTATACGGTAGTTCAATTTTTAGTTTTTTAAGGACCCTCCATACTGTTGGCAATCTTCCCCTCCCCTCTCCCTCCAGCCCTTCCTTTTGTGGAGTATTCATTCGCCTGCCAGTGCTTGCCGTGGGTCGTGAAGAAGACAAGTCTGAGAGAATGTGCATGGCCCAAGGCAGACTTTGCATTAAGTTCACAATGGCAGCTTATCACAGGTGGGTCAATACCACTAGGCCAATATGAGCTAGATGCTGTTCTCCAGCAGGATTGGAAGTGGAGTATTCTAAGGACTATTTGGCACTCGATATTAAGCAGCCGCCCTACCAAGGGCTTCTCCAGATTATGGAAACTGATAATCCTGCCACACTGGGTCTTGGTTACAAGGCAGGGTCAGCAAATATGTAGCAAATACAGGCACCGTCCAGTCCACTCATGGCTTCCATCAGTAATCAATCCCACCTTTCTTTTCTATTGATCTCTGATAGGGACTTGGAATCCTTCCATCTCCTGTCAATTGGCTGGTGTTGTCATTCACTCAGTAAACATTAACCGAGTGCCTAAAATGTGCTATATACTGAGGAATACATCAGACATTGACTTACAGAGCTTTATCATTCTAGATGCAACCCACTAGCCATCTCAGGTTTCTAATGCTGCCGTGTTCCAAGCTTGGAATCCGTGTGGGATCACAGAAAGGGCTAAGGCTTTGGGGAAGCCAGTGTCTGAATTTGGCTTTGTCGCCACAGTGGATGCCTGTCAATTTTGTCTCCCTGGTACTCCTTCTCTTATCTGGTAACAGGATCTTCTTGATGTAGGGGGACTTCCTCTCCCACACTCCACAGCATTTGGCTACAGGATTGGGTCTGTGTCAGGCTTGGCCAGTCATGGTATCTCTTCACCCTTGGCCAGAGTAGAGGTTAGCTAAGCATGTGAGCCAATCTGGGACAGGGAGAACTTTTATTTATTTTTTTGTAATATGGTAAGATTCATATGTTTCATAGTGGGAGAGAGAATCTCTCTTTCTTGAGATGATACAAGTGTAGAGCTCTCAGTGGCCATGTCCCCATCCTGAGCTCTCCATACAGGAGAGAAGCTTTCTGCAGGGGAGAGGATGCTGGAAGGGCAAGAAAGAGAGGAAAGCCAAAGAGGGAGGGAGAGGTGGTGAGGTGGGGAGGGAAGGAGGGAGAGAGGGAGAGACAGAGAGAGACAGAGAGGGAGAGAGACCACAGACATGATGACATCATTGGAATCAATGGAAACTCTGGGCTGGCTTCACCCTGGACTGCCAAGTGACACCAGCCAATAAATTCCCTTTGCCTTAAGCTGGTGATCCTGACCTCTCAGACAGGGGTGAGTGGGGCAGAGGGAAGCATGAGAGTAAGGAACGACCACATTTCTATAGACAGCAAGAGGGAAAAACAGCAAGGCTTCTGAAACAATTCTGTCTTTGCCTGTAATTACAACTACATTGTTCCGGCTTCATACTCCAATTGTCTTTCTACCAGTAAGTGTTTAGCAGGGCACTGAATGTATATATCTCGTCTTATGTTTCCCTTTGAGAGTAGATCTGATGTGAGGGTGTTCAGGGTGGTCCTGCCTCCCCTGTGGTTGATAAGTCCCCCCAGGGCCTGGGATTTGTTGCTCCCCATTTTTCCCTCAGCCACTAACTGTAATATTCATGCTTTTATCTTCATAGGGTGCCTTGTGCTTTGCAAAGTACTTTCATCTGCATTATCTCATTAGCTTCTCAGAGCATCTGTGAAAAAGGCAAGGCTGGGATTACTATTCCTGCCTGTCAGATTGCAAAACAGGGGCTCAGGCCCTGGGATCTTAGCACCGAAAGAGAAAGACACGGGCAAGCCTCATGCAGTGATCTCATAGGGAGTGGATGAGACGGGGGTGGAAGTGTCCCTGGACTTGGAGCCACAAGGCCCAGGCTTGAGTCCTGGCTCTTTTACTTACTAGCTGTCTGACTCGGAGCAAATCACTCAATCCCTCCCAGTCTCGGTTTCCCCTTCTGTCAGATATAGGGATGGCATTTTCCTTCAAGAATTCTTGTGACTATCACAGGAGATGATATGGAATAAAGGGTATTGGGAGCCCTAAGGTGCTGCTCACCTGTTCGGGGTTGCTTTTTCAGAGTGGAGGGCAGTGGTGTTCCAGGTCCAGCTGGATAGGCTCACGAGAGCTATGTATGTACCTCCTCCCAACGCCACACTCAGTAACATCATGTTGGTACCTTGAAATCAGCCATGGTGAGGATATTTACACCAAGGAAATTGGCAAATGCCACAATTTTTCCCTCCCTGCCGAGAGTCAGTTGTTAACCGGCACACCAATGGTGGTGGGGACGGAAGGGGAGGAGGAGAAAAGGATACTATGTAAGTTTCACCCTTAGAGCATCTCCTTCAGTCCTCACACACATGCAGACCCTATTTTACAGATGAGGTAATCAAAACTTAAAGAAGGTTGATAGCTTGCTCAAAAACACACTATAAATGACAGAGCAGGGACTCAAAGTCAGGTCTCACGTTCTCTCTGATAACCATGCAGCAACCCAAAGATGCACCCGGTGGTGCTTGCTCTGTCCTTGATTTCAACCCAGCAATAGTGAGATATTAAGTCAGCTTCTAGGGCCACTTAACATGTAAGATCCCTGATTGGATTTCAATATCCTAGTTTCTAAATAAAAGTGGCTTGGAGAAAAATGGGGATGAGTGCAGGGCATTGAGCTGGGTACAAGGGAATGAGTTGACTGTCTTTGAGACCCACAGGTTTGGGTTTCAGTTGGATACATGTTTCAGGGTCTCAGAAGTTAGGCAATACCATTAGACTGGGGCCACTTGAAGCATCAGGCATGGAGAGGCAGAAGGTCAAGTGCACCTGAGCCCAAGTGCCAGCTCTGCTACTTCACTTAGCAGGGGGTGAAGCTGCCTCACCTGTCAGAGGGGGACAATGGTCCTACATACCTGTTTCACCTTATTGGGTTTTGTGGTATCAGTGAGGGGAAGGATTCTGAAGGCCTCTGGAATCTGTTATACCGCACAGATGTAAGGGAATGATCATGTGTCTCAGCTGAGAACCTTTCCTCCTGTTGCTAAGAGAAAGGACTGCCTGTTTTCCTTTCCTGCCATCTCTGGCTCTCCCCCGCCCCGCAGCCCTTTTTTCCCCTTCTATTTTTATACCTCGAGTGCTCATATGATGATGTCCTGAATGCTTCAAACTAGATGGGGATGGCAGACAGGAAAAAATAAACAAAAAGGACCTAAACAAAATGAAAATCTGTTTCTTGCTTGAGAAGATGATAGATGGGTACAGAGGCCAGCGTTACCAATGCAAGCCTTTCCCTAGGTGCTGGGATGAAATCTTCTTGGACCTAACAGGTTCCCTTGGCAGGCCCCGGACAGAAAAGTTCCTGGAGAGGGGGGATCAACCCTTCCTTTTCCTAGATGGGGACAGAGGTACAGTAGGAACACTCTGGAGGAGCCTGGGGACTTGAAGTGGCGGGTAAAGATGAAATGAACGGTTATTTAGTAGCTTAGGTGCCTTCACCGTCTCATTTAATCCTTGCAATAATTTTATGAGAATATATATTATTATTTACATTTGCCAGTTGAGGAAAAGGATCCTCAGAGAGTGGTGGGAGAAATCCACACCCAGGCTCCTGCAGTTCCTGGCAAGTGGCCTCTCTCCCTTGCAGACCTAGTGGAAGCGGGTGGGGGGGGTGGTCGGGGGGGGGGGTGTCACTGAGGTTGTGCAGGCCAGGGAATAGAAAGGGACTTTTATTCAGCACTACAGGAGACTCTGATTGTTCCCCCTGCTTCTAAGCCCCCTCCAGTCCATTCTCTGCGCGGCAGCTTTTACAAATGCAGATCACACTGTTTCCTATCCCCTAACAACCACAGCTCTGCTAACTCCAAACAAATTGCCTACTGACATCCTCCCATAAGACCAGCCTCTCTCTCTGACCTCCCTGTCTCATACCACTAATCACCCTCCTTGCTACATTTCAGCCACAGTCGGTTTCCTTCTGCTCCCCAAACACATTTAACTCATTCCTGCCTCAGGGCCTTTGCACTTGCTGTTCCCGCTGCCTTTAATGCTTCTTGGTCTCAGGTCAGTTGTCATCTTCTCAGAGAATCCTTTTCCAGCCCCCAGCCTGATGTCCTACCCCAGTTGTTTCCTATCACACGTCACCATCTGTTTAAATTGTTGTCATAAGCAGTTATTATTATCTGCCAGTTTCTTGCTAATTTACTTGTTTATTTTCTGTATCCTCATACTAGACAGCAAATTCCAGAGAGTAAGGATTACTTTATCTTTTTGAAAGTCTTACCCTACTCCATAAAATGGAGATGGGTACAGTTAGCATACAGTAAATTTTTAGTGAATGAATGGTTATCGTGTATTATTATCCCAGGAAGGGCAGACCTGCACTGAGTAGGGAAAAGTCCTCTCATTTGCTGTCACTTAACCTTTGTCAAGGTCTGTGTTTATCTCACTTCGTTCTCACAATAATGCTACGAGACAGATAATCTGGTTCCCATTTTGCAGATGAAGAAATGGAGCCTCATCATTCATCTGCCAATTTTCTGAGGGTCACACAACTGCAACTGCAACTCTTGTCTGCCTGTTCCTGTGCCCACACACTGGATGGGGTGGGGAGCACAGAAATGCGTCTCTGGGGATTCTGCACGTGCAAGAGAGTGTGTGTCTGCTGCTGCAAAGCCTCGTGTGTGAAGACTCCAGTGAGGATGAGGCAGTGTAAAAGCATGTGCGGACCAAGACTTCGGCGGCAGCTCAGGGAGGGCTTCCTCTGATAAATCCTTATTACTTGGCCTGAAGTCCAGACTTCTCTGGAAAGCGGACAGTCCCAGAAGGTGAGCACTGCGGAATGGCTGCAAGTTTTAGGCCTCGCTGTGATCGGAGCTGGGAGGGAACCTATCAGTGGCTACTGAGGTCCTTCACCCCTCCAGCGGTGCTCGTGTCCTGTCGGATCTGGCTTCGCCACTGCTGCCGGCGCCTGCATTCTGCGCTAGGTGGCGAAATGCTGTGGGGCTCCCCTATTCGGGGGAATGCGGTAGTGATGTATAAGGTATGAAAGATGTGGCCTGCAGAGAGCCGGCACAATCTCCACTGCTGCTGCTACTGCTGCCGCTGCCGCCGCTGCCACCGCCACTACTGCTGCCGGCAGAGCTGCTGGGAGTGAGCATCCCCGTCCGGGATACACACCTTCGCGGCATTTCCTGCGCGCCCTGGCCCCAAACGGACCTGCCAGCCCCAGGGAACAAAAGCGGAGACCCCTCGCCCTCTCCTGCTGCATCCGGAGGGTGAGTCAAGAGGGCTAAGCGGAGAGTGTGGTCCTCGGCGGCGGGCGGGGAAGGTGAGAGGTGTTGCGCTCGCCCGCTCCGGCGTGGGAGGCTCGGGGTGGGCGGGGCGGGGCGGGGTAGCACGCCGCCGGGTCCGGCGAGGTGGTGATCTGAAACGCAGCGCCCGCACCGCCAGCCAGCCCAGCGCAGGGCGGGCGCGCGCCGAGCTCCCGCAGCCGCGAGGGAGCCCCTGGGTGGGAATCGGAAGCAGCGGGGAAAAGTCCGGAGCCGAAGCCCGGCAGCGGCGGCTGCTGAGGGGCGGCCCAGGGCACTTCGTGGCGCGGGACTGGCTGCGAGGCGGGCGGCGTTGGCTGCAGTGTGCGCAAAGTTTTGGGCGGCGCGCAAAGGCTGGGCGAGGGCCCCGCGCGGCGCAAGTTGCCGCAGCCAGAGGGCGACCCCCGGGGGGCCTCCACGCGGACTCCCCGACATTGAGACTAGCGGCTTTGGCTCCCCCGAAGCCGGCCGTGGCTGGGTTGGCACTCAACCATTTAACCCTTCCCGGCCCGGGGGAAACAACTTCATACTCGTCGGAGGCGGCTGCACTCAGGCTGGCTGGGTGGCGTCGAGGCTCCCAGCTCGGTCCTTCCGAGGTTTTGCGAGTTTCCCAGCACGTTTTGGGTTTTCTGTTCTTTTCTGGCCACCTCTGTGTCCAGAAACCAGGCAAGCTGGCTGGGGCTGGCGGGGGTGGTGGTCGTGTCTTTCCCCCTCACTGTAATTTTACCCCATATACCATCCGGACGCATGTTTTCTCTCTCCCCACTCAGCTTGGCTCTTTGATGCTGCCTTGAAAAATGAGATGATTAATCAATTAGGTTAGTGGCCAATTAGGCATAACCTTGTAGGAAAATAATTATGCCCGGCTCTCCAGGCTTTCCCTGGTGATGAGGTGGGAATCCAGCCCAGGTGGATGGGCTGTTCCGAAAAGATAGGGCTGATCAGGGAATTTCTGGGAATTTAAGATGAAAAAGATTCAAATGTGTGGTGGGCGCGGGGGTTGCGGGGTGTGTATGTGTGTGTGTGTGTGTGTGTGTGTGTGTGTGTGTGAGAGAGAGAGAGAGAGAGAGACAGAGAGACAGAGAGACAGAGAGACAGAGGGGGTGTGGGGAGAGAGAATCAGTTTTTGCCGAGGAAAGTAACCCTTGGCAGCAGACTCTGGGAGGACTTTGCAGGCAGCATGTTTCAAACAGCTCAGAAAAGGTGTGTCCCCTGCGTGCCTTCCCCATCCCCCTTATCTCTGATGGGCTCTAGTCTGTAAATCGCCTCTCCGTGGCTTTGCCGTTGCTCTGAGAGGCTGAGTTCGGGTTCATGTCTGAGGAATCGCGTTGTAGCAAAGGGAGGTTCCTGTGCTGTGCCTTCCAAGGATACACATTTCCCCTGCCTGTGTTCAGTATAGCGGTTATTAAACGGGTGCCAAACGGAGGCAGTCTGTTTCCAGGGCTGGGAAGTTCTTGCTGCCGAGCGGGGCTTCCTTTTGCTTTTTTGGAATGACTGGCGGGGTTTGGCGCTGCAGTATTACAATACAGCCATATTAAAAAGGTCCTCAGAGCTTAGAGCCCTCCACCACTGCAGCCCCATCTTCAGCAGACTTTGATGCTCAAATCCTTCTTGAGGGGAGCATGCAGTGGATTTCTGATGTGCACCCGTGTGTATTTTAACCCCTTTCTGTTTCTATTTTAATCCTCTTCTATCTGTTGATACATCTGGATCCTGTATCGTGGATTCTTGTTCAGAAGGCAAAAACCTAGAGGTGTTCCCAGGGTAGGGGGATTTTTGCAACAGGTCCTAGGTCTGGGTTTTCTAATAATGGGTCCCCCTGGTATTTAGCAAGCTGGGGACCCAGTCTCTCCACCAGTGACCTGATCAGGTTGGAACAGGTGGTCTCTGAGATCCCCCGCAGTACTGACCTTAGCTGGTTCTGACTTTTATGGCTTTTCTTCCTTTCTGAGCTGATCCAGAGGAGTAACTAAGCAGTGCAGTGTGGCAGCGGTCGTGTCACCTCACTCCCATTAGAAAGGGATGGGGACTGGCTGGGGCTTATTAACAAATAGGAATTGTCCACCTGGAAAACTGCCTAGTGAAAACTGGTGTCCAGGGACAAGTAGGACCTATAGGCTCCACCTGCCTTCCTCGGAATCAAGGGCCACCATTCAGTCCTCTCTCTTTTTCAAGATTTTTTTTTTTTTTTTTTGAAGCTGGACTCAGCTAGTCACCTTACTGTGACCATATTTGTTGCTCTGACTCTTGTGCTAGAAAAGGCCTTGCTCCTGTTCTAAAATTGAAGCTTTTTTTATATAGTGAGAAGGGATATGGGCGGAGAAGGAAGGGAGAGAGAAAAGAGGGAAAGAGGAAGAGGCAGGGGGACAGTAGTAAGAGAGCTAGAGAGACAGAGACAGCCCCAGACTTCACATACAGCCAGACAGTGGAAAAGGGGGAGGGGAGGCAGAGGAAGAGGAGACACACAGGCAGAGAGGGAAAACAGAGGAGGAATTCTAGTACGGAGAGGGGGAAAGAAGGGCCCCCTGAAAGCAAAGTTTTGTTTTATCATATGGCTTTTCTAAAATGTGAAGGAAAACCCCAAACTGCGAAAGACTCGTTGCAGTTAGACAGCCTGGACTTCAGCGTTGACATCATCAGATAATTGCTTATGAAATAAACATTGTGCCACAGAAAGCCATTAGCTCTGTTTCTTGTTTCTTCCTTGGCCGGAACTCCAGTTGTCAGTATGGGGTCAGAGCTCGGAAGGGGGTCTGTTTGCTTGTGCCTCGAGAGCCTACTCCTATTTGGGTCAAGCTGGGGCACTCCATTCGGACAGGCTGGGTGTCAGAACAACTTTGGAGGGGAGGTATTCCTTTGTTTTAGATCTGTCTTCCACAGAATTGACAACTTTTTAAAAATCGTGCATTCTTAATTTATTTAACATTGGGGGAAAGAAGAAAAATGAAGGAGAGTGTAGTAAACATTCTTACCTGCCTCCCAGAACTGAGAGTGATGGGGCAATTATTCCAACTTGTCTTCTCTGCTCCAGCCTCCTTGACTCCAGTCCACACCATCCTCAGAGCCTCCCAACTCATCTCCTGGCCTCCAGTATGGTCCCTCTCTACAGGTGTGACATCGTCTTTCTAAAGGGTTAGGGTTAGGATTATGGTTAGGGTAGCTTTGATCATGGTACTCCCCAGATCAAAACACATCAAAGTTTCCTTGTTGCCTAAAGCATGTTATTCAAATCACTGACCATAGCCTTCAAGGCCTTTCATAGCCTGGACTTCTTGCTTTCTCTTAATGGGCTTCACACGCACATACACACAAACATGCACCACCACACACATGCACACTCATAAACGAACTCATACCCTCATATACACAGCATCGCCACATACTCTCTCTCTCTCTCACGTGCACACACACACACACATGCACACACTACACTCACATTTCACGTGCATACTACACACGGCTTTCGTACCTTTGCAGGTGCAACCTTCTTTCCTTGTCTGGAAAATACCTCCTACTCTTGTACCTGGTAAAGTCCACTCATCTTTCAGGATCTATCTCAAAAGTCACGTGCACTCAGAGATCCCTTTCCCTCAGGAAGCTGTGTTCCCTTAGCACTCTTAACACACTTCTTTGGAAGTATCAATACTATTCATGTGTTTGTCTCTCCCAGTAGATTGTAAGTTCTTTCTAAGTGAAGATAACTTATCCACCTCTTCAGTCTCAAGGTATATATAACACAGTGATGGGCACAAAGCTATGTGAGTGATGGTCAATGAATACATTCACTTTAAGAGCTTCTAAAGGATGATTAACATTTGTAACATCTTTTCACTTATTTCTTATTTTATCTTGCTTTCACTATTTTTATATTTTTTCTTTATTTTGATTACAAAAAAACTTTTTTAATTCAAATGGTACAGAAGTGTGTAAAAAGTGTCAGCCTCCCCCCCCACACCTAAATATCCTCTATTTTTAATGCACATGTTATTAAATACTTGCATGTCTTCTTGACCTTTGTCTTATATCATATTTTCCTAGCTAGATCATATGCAGGGATTATGCAGTATACAGTATATCTATATATATGCCAATAATGCCTAATGCAGAGTTGTACGTGTAGTAAGTGCCCAACAAATATGGAATAAATGAACACATATTAGTTTGGTTTAATTTTTAATTACATTAAATAAATTGCTTTACTAATCTTCATAATAGCCTTATGTGATTGGTATTGTAGTCCTTATTTTACAGATAGAGAAAGCTAGGCTCCAAGAGATTATATAAATTGGCCAGATTGGAGAGGGAAGGAGTAGTGGGGTCCAGATTCAAACCCAGGCCTCCTTCATTTTATTGCCTCTGCTCTTTACACTCTATTATTCCATGAGTGGATCTGTGGGCACCAAAAGGAAAAGCATCTTAGCTTTATATATGCCCAGTACTTGCTCAGAGCTTAAGAGTCTATGGAGGGCTTCCCTGGTGGCGCAGTGGTTGAGAGTCCGCCTGCCGATGCAGGGGACATGGGTTCGTGCCCCGGTCCGGGAAGATCCCACATGCCGCGGGGCGGCTGGGCCCGTGAGCCATGGCCACTGAGCTTGCGCGTCCGGAGCCTGTGCTCCGCAACGGGAGAGGCCGCAACAGTGAGAGGCCCGCGTACCGCAAAAAAAAAAAAAAAAAAAAAAAAAAAAAAAAAAAAAAAAAAAAGAGTCTATGGAGCCCTTAGCCCACGTCTTCATGACTTGGCTGAGCCCCTAGAGCCAGGAAGGACCCGGGACCGGGGCCCAAGGCTCATTCCCTTTTCTTAGATGTGAGAGTTGATCCCAGAAAGGGACAGTGAAACTTCTGCTTTCCCTTCAGTGCATGACTCAATGGGACAGAAGAAGCCCGGTTGGTAGGGCTGCTTCCTGAAAAGGGGTGGTCGTTGCTGGTGCTATGTCTGGGGACTTCAGCACTGGCAGGGTCCACATTTCCTGGGACCATTGCATCCTGGGACCCTTTTGTCTGAAGTCTTCTGCACCAGAATCGTGAATGGAGTTACTTGAGACTTTGGTGGGCAACTGTGGACATAGTTATGCTACAAAACCTAATGGGATGGTTTGAAACTTTGGTGTTGGGATATTTTGTCACTGAGACAGTGGGTGCTGGAGGCCTCCAGAACTTGGCATTTCTAGCACCTGCCTTCCGGGTGGGGTACAGCTCCCGTTAATGGATGCTTGATATATGTCACCTAGAACAGTGCCTGGTACAATAAGTATCAAATATTTGCTGAGATTCTAATGAATAGAGAAGGAAACCATCAATCAGAGACATTAACTTGTCTTAGCTCACCTAGGTAGTGCATTTCAGAACTTGGATCTGAACTCAATTCTTTCTGACTCTAGAGACTGTAGTCTTTTTTTTTTAACCACACTGTTTCTTCTGGACTGGAAATCCTGACCAGGTGATATAATAGAACTTGAACTTGTAGATCCTTTTCTCCAACTGCTTTATTTAAGAGAGGCAAAAATTTCCTCTGGGCAAAGTGCTGCTCTGCACACTTGAGATGGACTAACTTGTTTTATCTTCACACTCTACAAATAAGGAATATGAGATGCAGCTAAGTCGTAGAAATGAGATTTGCGCACAGGTAGTCTGTGCTCTTTGCTGTTCAAGTGTGTAAGATTCTGGGACCTGTTTAAGGTCTTCGAGTTACTTAGCAGTGGAACCATTACCATCATCGTCAGCATCATCATCACCATCACCACCTTTGTCATCATTGTTGTCACTGTTGCTGCCTCCATAACAATTTTCTTTACTTGTACCTATTTGTGCTTATGGGCGCTTTTCATATGTTATCCCATTAATTCTCAGAGCAACCCCGTATTTCTATAGAAGGAAACTGAGGCGCACTGAGGTTAAATAAGTGCTGAGAGTCTCATTGCCAGTAAGTGCAGAACTGGGGTTGGACCCCATGTGTATGGTCTTAGCATCTGTTCTCATTTTTGTTCTCCAGTCTCTGTTTTTTCCACTGATCCTTGTTGCTGCTCTTAAAATCCAGCAGATCTTGAAATGATGAAAATTTTCTTACTTTGTTTTTTCATTGTTAGCCCAATATTCAGAGGATCACTGTCTAAAAAGACATAGGCTTTAAGTTTCAGGGACTTGAGTTTTTTCTCCTGTTTCGCTGTCAGGTGTATGAAGGGTTACCTGATAGTTCCCTGCATCTCTTTCAATTCCCTGGAAATGGAATAATAATATTGTCCGCCATGCTTCCTAATATGGTGAAGGGAATAGGAAAGTTGGGCTCTTGTAATTTTAACTTCCACTTAGAGAACAAGAGGTATCTTGTGAAAGAGTGAGGGGAGTGCTTTTCTGGTTGAAAATGCCTACCTTGAGCTGCTCTGTGACCCTGGTTGGCCTGAGCAATAAAGTGACTATCAGTCGGGCTCTTTGCTGGTGACAGTGCAAGAATCCTATACCATTAATACATACATTCATGACATAAACAGCCATATTGTGGATGACAGGAGACCCCGTGACATCAGACAACCTTTCACTTTATCAGCAAAGCATATGTAGTTTCTGTCTCAAAGGGGACAGAATTAAATAAGAATGAATACTAAATAAAGAATTCATTTGCATTCATAAGCTTTTAATAAATAATAATTTTTTTAAATGAGCTCTGATCCCTAGGTCTTGAGACTTCTTGTTTAATTAATATGCAGAATATGACTTCTTCTTGTTTCAAAATGACCATTTTTTTGGGTAGCTTGAGCTTAGATTTTTAGTGACATTTTTTTCTGCTAGCAAATATTTATAGCCGAATTGGAAACTGACAGGAAGGAGGGTTTAAAAAGAAAATGTTACCCAACTGAAGTTTACATCTGACTGAAACACATGGTGTCACCATGGACAGAGTCCTAAGAACTCAAAATATTTGTCACTTTACAGCACTTGGAGAAACCAAGCTGTTTTCATTTGTTAATGTTAACTCAAAAAATCACATTTTTGTACATGCATTACGGTGGCCACTTATACTTCTTATCTGTTTGGTTTTACTGTGGTTATGGAACTCCAGCCATTTGCTTGTTCTTTATCTTCTGTTCCAGATGAGGTGGATGTCTGAGGGTAGTCCCCATTTTTATTTCCACCTCCATACTGCTACAGTTTTTCCTGCCTGCAATACCCTCCTTTTTCAAGTCTCCTCCCAATCCAGTAGAATCTTGAAGTTGAGTTCAGGTATCATGCCCCACGTGAAGGCTTCTTCGTTAATGCCACTCAATATTGACCAGCCCTGACATGGGTTGTTTTTATCACTTTATTAATTTTTCAAATCATATAAATAAAACAAATTCATTGTAAGAAATGCAAAAGTATAGAAGAAACTTTAGAAGCTCGTAAAAGTCGCTTGAAATTCCAGTTATTTATTTTGCCTAAAATTTGGTGATCATCCTTTCATTTATCTCTTTAGACACATATGTTAGCGTATGTAGATAGATATACGTTTACTGGCTCTGCCTTATTATGCAAACTGTTTACTTTTTATCCTGGACATCTATTTTTTAATGTAGTCATTTACTTATTTACTCTCCCTTGCCCCTCAAACTAACAACCAGGATGCCTTCCATGTCTTCCTCTAAACTCCTATATATGTTCATACACACACATATACAAACATAGGGATTTTTGTCACTGACTTAAAACATGAGATCATATATGCATTCCTTGACATAGTGCCTTTATCACTTTAAACACTATTCCCCTGCAGCCCTCCCCCAGTCAGTTGATATAGATATGTCACTCTTTTCAATGGCTGTATAAGTTTCAGTGTTATGGACATACCACAGATTTTTCAACAATTTCTCTTCTGATGGGCATTTACTCTTGTTCCACTAATTTTTTTTTTTTTTTTTTTTTTTGCGGTACGCGGGCCTCTCACTGTTGTGGCCTCTCCCGTTGCGGAGCACAGGCTCCGGACGCGCAGGCCCAGCAGCCATGGCTCACGGAGCCAGCTGCTCCGCAGCATGTGGGATCCTCCCGGACCAGGGCACGAACCCACGTCCCCCGCATCAGCAGGCGGACTCTCAACCACTGTGCCACCAGGGAAGCCCTGTTCCACTAATTTTTACAAGCAATGCTGAAATAAGCATCTTTGTACATTTATCAGTATCTGTTGATGCTGTAACTTTTATGATTCCCAAAACTAATACTTTAGAGTCAAAGGATGTATGCTTTTTAAAGTTTTAGTAGGTGGTACCATATATCTTTCCAAAGAAAATATAATAATTCTCATTTCCATTGGCATGTAGGAAGCAACATTTCCCTGCATCTTTGCCAACAGTATACTATCGTTCTCTTTTGCTTTTGCTAACCTGATAAGTAACGAGTGATATCTCATTGCTATTTACTTTGTATTTTCTTGATGTCTACCAAGGAAGAGCATCATTTCACATTTATTGGACATTTGGATTCACTTCTTGATAGACAACTAATTCATTGTCTTTGCCCATTTTTCTTTGGATGATTTGTCTTATCATTTTATAAGGATTTCTTTTAGATTATAGATAGTAATCTTTTTTCTTTCATCTACATTACATCTGATTTTCCTTCCTTAGAGGTTTGATCTAGTATTATAATGATCTCTTTATTTGTCTATGTCAAATCTAGACCAAGGGTTACTAGACAGCAACGATAAGTCTGATTCATCTCTAGGACATCACGTTCAGGGTGAGTCCTGAAAAAGTGAGGGTTCAGAATGAATGGCTTTAACACTGACTACAAGTGTGATATCCAAATGTATTTCATTTAACATTGAATTGTATGAAATAATTTATGGGTGGGGCACCACATAGACTGAGATGTTTCAAATAAGCGAAGTTTCAAGATGACCAATATTTTGAAACTATTTGTAAGTGAATTACATACTTCCCTGCTTTTAAAATAGATTATGACTCAGAAGTATCATTTTGAACATCAACTACTGTGTCAGGTTATACATTTTGTATTCTTACGGGCTATTTAGACATGCAGGACTGTTTGCCCGTATATATGAGTGTCCCTAGACCTATGGATGTACGGATTTTAAATTCTCCTATCTATTTTTTATACCTTTGTAGTCTCTTCCCTCACTGTCAGATTGTGTCAGCATGTCTTGATATTGTCAGTCTATCTGCCTCTGAAAGCAGTCTTCCTCCCTTCCTGTGGGTCCGTAAGCACCAACCAAGTCTTGGCCAGGGTGTTATTCCTATGAATAAAGTGCACCAGCTGCCAGTGAAAATATGTTTGGCTGCTTGGGGGTGTTTTTTGTTTCTATCTTTGTTTATAACTGTTTTCTGGAAAAGTGAAATTGCTGGATAAGTGAAGTGTTGGCATGCCATTTCAATGAGTTAGAATATCGGTCCAAGTGCATGCAGGCAAGACACCAAGTAAAGCAACTTAAAAGTGTCTTTAAAATGGTGGAAGTAGATATCTCAGTCTTGTAAAAGTCTGAGTGCTTAGAGCAGCTCCCAGCTGTGAAATCATACAGGGGCCAAGCTCTTCTAGCTTGCCTCTCCTCCATCCCTAGGACTTCGCGGTCATCCTCATCAACCACGATGGGACATCACAACCTCCTCATTCAAACTAGGTGGCTGGGAGGACCTCCCCATTTCTTTCAAGGGCATGGCTAGAAGTTGGACGCATAATTTCTTTTTACACCCTCATTGGCCAGACCCTAGTCAACTGGCCACTCCTAACAGAAGGGAGGCTAAAGAGTACTGTCTTTATTCTGGGTGGCCATGTGTCAGAATTGGGGGCTATGCTAGAGGATGGGGAGGAGGTATGTTGGTGGGTCCTCTGGTGGCCTCAGCCACACCTACTCCCGTCATTCCCCGTGTCGCCACAGCTTTCTCATAGGGTTGCCAGCCCTTGAGTGCCATCATCACCTATTCTTTTGCTCACTACCTCCCATTGTTGAATAGAGTGTACACTAGTTAGTCAACAAAGACAGCTTTATTTGCAATCTTTCTCTCCTTGTTTTTTAGGGAGGGGACAATTGAGCTTGCTAATAAGAGGTTCAGGGACTAGAAACCTTTAGGCTTCCTGGCTGATACTGCTTTAATTTAGCTCCTGTCCTGTCTAGTCCTTTAGGGCTCCACGCAGGGTTAGTTATTCCAATTTCTTATTCATTTTCAGCTCTAAGAGGTTCAGGTGTGGAGACCACATGCTTTGGAAGCAGGTGTGTTGGGCAATTCTGTGAGTGTCGAGGGGCAAATCAGCCCCCTGCAAATAATACAAGTGAGCTGAGAGTTTGAGATTAAGACCTCTTTTGCAAAAAGGGTTTCCTGGTAATCAACAGATTGCATCTCACAGCTGAAGTTTCTGTACCCCATGGGCTCCCATTGTTTTTCTGATTAACACAGAAGCATCCATCCCTTCCCTTACTCCAGGCTGACTCTGGAATTGGGTTTGCTCCAGCCAAATGGCTGATTCTAACTGGTTTCCCTGCTTCCAAAGCACAAATGTGATGTCTTTTTTTTTTTTTTTTTTTTTGGTGGGGGAAGGTTTTGAGAGATCATAGTTACTCATGCCCTTTCTCTCTCCAAGTTAAAGACCACATGGGAGTTGAATACTGGAGTTAAAAAGATGAAACTGGATCTTATTTCTGTTAACGCTTGATTGGAGAATTTAGGTTGTGCAGCTACCTCAGGCCTCCCGAACTTCCTCTTTAAGTTGGTGTGAGCTGGATATCAACAGGTTTCCCTTTCCCCTGTAGGAGCACAAGTGGCCTCATAGGCTTATTTCATGGATGAGCAGTGAATGAGGATCTTCTGAGGTCAGAAAGCTCTGAATGACAGAAGGAAAGGAGCTGTTCTATTGTGTCAATTAGGTGCTTAGTTGCAGATGCCATAATTTAAACAGAAAGGGATTTATTAATGGGTGTTGGGTAGCCAATAGCATTCTGGGAGGGGCCAAGCTTGGATGTCAGCGCGGTTGCCCAACCACACCATGGAATAATAGGGTGGAGGTGACACTGGAGCTGGAGACAGGAGGATCTTCATCTGAGCTGCTCCAGAAGAGTTATTCTCCTTGCACATAGCAGATACTGCCTATCTTTCTCTTCCTCCTTCCAACCCTCATGCAAGTGTGTCTGCTTGGTCCCTAGAGCACCCTGTAGTCTTTTCTGGGTCTCGTGCAGAAGGATAAGAAATGCAACTATGGAGTTGGAATGGTGCCGAGAGAGACCATATCTGCTATAGCCACACATGTTGGTTCTCTTCTGATTTCACCCAAAAGATAAATCAGTCCCTTTCCTTTGAGGAGAGAGGATGGAAGTGTTGCGGCCCTGCTTTTCCCTTCTGGAGAGTGGAGTGGAAGTAGGCAGTAAGCTTTCCCCTTGAACAGCACACACTTGTGTACAAACCCTCAGGGGCTGCCTTGGCTTTCAGGATAAAACTTAAACCGCTTAGTGTGACAGAAAGCCTCTTCTTGGATTCTATCCTGTTTTTCAGCCTCATTCCTCTCCAGTCTTCTATTCATTCACTACTTCACTCTCTCCTTTGGTTGCAGTCCCTTGTGAACTACTTAGAAGACCCTTGAACTTGCCCATGCTCTCCCATGCCTCTGTGTCTCAGTGCCTGCTGCCCCCCACTCTGCCCATCATGAGTGATCTGCTCTCCATGCCATCCTTCGTGTGACAGCCTTCTGCTGACCCTTTAAGACCGAGGCATCATTTCCTTTGGGAATCTACTTCAGTGCCTCCTAGACTGGCTTAGGCTTCCCTCCTGGATATGCTCAAAGAACCCAGCAATCCCTTCTGTGACTACACTTAGCACATCATATGTGACCTTTAGTTTATCTGACCGCTCGAGTTCCTGAGAGCTTCCTAAAAACATGGGGTTTATCTTTTATCTCTGTATCCCAGTAGCTAGCACTGTGCCTGGTACACAGTGGTTGTGCAAATGAATAGAATAATGAATGGTAGAGTACCGACAAAGAACGTGGACTTTGACGTTGGAATCTGACTTTGCACCAGTTAGTTATATAACTTTGGCAACTTAAACATTGGAGGGTTGTTGTATGAAGGCTAAATATAATAAAGTGTTTAGCGTAGAACACATAGTAAATATTCAATAAAATTTAGCTATTCTTTTGATTCTAAGATAATCATTAGCATTGCAGGTGTTCAATAAATAGTAGTGATCACTAGAACCCTTTCTAGACCAAAGTGTAAAGTGGTAATCTGTGACATTTCCTGCGTCCTGTAGCGCCTTCCCCCAAATACTTTGAAACCACCAGTGGATTGAAAGAAGGAGTGAAAACAGACAGAAATCCATGGACGTCACCGTCAGGGAAAATCCTCTGCCAGGTGAGCTCAGTGGCAGCGTGAGACAATGCCTCCTGCTATCGGGTTGCAGTAATTGCACTGCCACTGGCATTTTACTAAGAGTTCTGCCTCCTTTACATACTTCTTTCTCAACTCCAGAAGTTTTCCCTAAAAAAAAAAAAAAAAAAAATTGGCACTAAGGTGACACAGAAAACAGTGTCAGAACTTCAGTGAAGGTCAAACGTTTTCCAAGGGATTGCCTGGAATCACACATCCCACTGTGCTCTCTCTGCGAGCGCACGAGGTAAAGACAGTGGGAGCTTGAAGCTGATGTTGGAAACCAGCTTGGAATGCAGCAAATGTCTTCTTTGTGCCAAACTCCCAGCACAGTGTCTCACACAGAGTAGAGGCATTTCCATCTACGTGTGTGCAGAATACCTCCTCTTTCTCTCTTTTCCCTGTTGGGCCCATGCTTATTTCCCTCCATTCAATTCAGCAAACATTTATGGAACCCCTACTGCTTGCAGGGAGCGCTCCTGCTTCTTTCCTGGTGTGCTCGTTTCTCCCACCACATTAAGGTTATTGCTTTATTAGAAATAAAGGCTCGTGTCAAAAAAGAAATACGTTAGTTGCTGGCCGCTACTATTTTCAAGGGGACAATATGAAAAGATTTTTATTACTGGTGTCTGTAGCGAGATCCCTTGTGATTGGGGACTGAATGGAAGTCGAGGGGGCAGAAATGGGTCTGGAGAGCGTCTGCAGACCGAGGACCCAGTCCTAACCTGATGTGCCGTCCTGAGCATATTGTTATCATCTCTGGGTTCCAGGTTTCCAGTGCTTATTAAGGACCTTTCCAGCGCTAACATATTATGATTCAAAAAAGTATAAAAGGAATATAACAAAGATTGGATCGGACATCCTAATATGGAAAGTGCAGTGGCTTTGGAATTAGGAGGCTTGGTTTGGGGAGTTCCCTGGTGGCCTAGCGGTTGGGATTCCGGGCTTTCACGGCCCTGGCCAGGGTTCAATCCCTGGTTGGGGAACTGAAATGCCACAAGCCGAGCAGCACAGCACAAAAAAAAAAAAAAATTGTGATCAGGTACACATAACATAAAGTTGACCGTTTGGGAGTACCTGGTGGTCTAGTGGTTAGGATTTGGTGCTTTCACTGCCACAATTTTTTTAAAAATTTAAAAAAAGAAGAAGAAGGCTTGGTTTGGACTCTGGCATTGACATCTGGCTTGTGTGATGGTGGGCTTAAGCTTACAGGCTCTCCAGATCCTTCTCTTGGAAATGTGGACGCTGCTTCTCGCCTTTCCTGCTCCGTGAAGGTGTAGTGGAGCTTCAAGGAGATGATGCATGTGAAAGTGAATTATGAATGACAGGGGACTGCACACACACGCGCGTATAAGCTATTATTACTGTTAATCATCATCCTGATTTCAATATTTTATTCTAACTGATGCTTTCACATTTTACCTTCTGGGTTGTTTGAAAGAAATATCACTTTTTGGTTTTTGTGAGTTTTTTTTTTTTTCCTCCCGGGATCAGTCAGGGGATTTCTCCAAGGAGCGGGTGCTGTGTCCTCTGCTTGTCTTTCCAATCCACATGACACCGGTCTCGGGCCCCTGCACTTGTCTGAGTGTATAATGTGTTATTTTGGGGCCTGAAAGGAGACCATTTGTTCCCTGCTAAATGAGCTGTTACTGTGCACCTCTGTCGCCCCTCCCCTGACACCTGGGGCTGTATTCACGGGAGAATCCAGCCGTGGATCTCGGGAAAAAGTTTATTAGAAGGAGGCAGAAAACATTTCTCTGCAGGTCGTGCCCTCCACCACCGGCCTCGGCTCATCAGTCAGAGCTGGGCGGCTCACCTGGGAGTGGGGGGGGGGGCAGGTCTGCAGGCCTCTGCTCCTGCAGGTGCTGCCAGGGGGCTGGGGGGCAAAGGGGAGGCCCAGGCCTCTCCGCAGCCTCTCTCTCTGACCTTTCCACCGCCCCTGCCCCACAGGTGGCTAATTAGCTGTAATTGGCAGGCACACTGCAGCCTGGGGTTGCCCGGGGAGGTGGGAGTGTGTGTCGGTGTGGTGCTTATCTACGCTTGCCACCAGGGGCATCTCTCTCTTATTTTGGCCCCAGGCCTGACCTAATGGCACAACGTACCACAAGGAAACTTCTCTGCAGACCGGGCCCTTTGCTCTGTCCACCATGAATGGCCTGGCTCCGAGGGCCGAAGCGGTATCTTCTATCCAGACCCTGGCAGCTGGATCGACCCAGTAAGGACCACGCTGGGCAGCCAGCCCTGGCCAGTTTGAGGGGTTAGTTCACTGGAGATGATGCCATTGTTAGAGCTGTGCCAGGTGTTGGTCATCTCAGCCCCGGGTCTCTGTGACATCCTACTGACACAGCAGGAGTCCAAAGTACAGAAGGAGACCCAGAGAGATGATTTTATCACAGCTCCTTCCTCTGTACACAGCCTCACACTCTCTACGTACAGATTGATTCACGGACACAGCCAGGGCTGGAATTCAGGGCTGGAATTCAGGGCTCCCAACCTGATAGAGAGTGTATGTCTATCTTCTGCCCTGAGGGGACTCTGATTCCTCATCTTTTAACCTCCCAGTCTAGGTGCTCAGAAAATCCTTGTGAAATAAATTTCCGAGGGTCTTGAAATAGGACGTTTTCACGGCTAAGCATTTGAATGCTGGATCCGAATCCTGGTTCTGCACTCACTTAATTCGTGACCTTCATCAAGCTATTTAACATCTCCGAATTTCAGTTTCCATGCTATAAAATGGAGATGATGATAATTGAATCTCTACTTCACAGGGTGCTTGTAGGCCTGAAATGAGATATGACACCAGGCTCAGAGTAAGATTTCACTGAATGTTAGTAATGATCATTTTTGATTAGCTACCTAACCCTCCGCCCATCACACACATGAGGATACTAAGGCTTAGGGGGCAGTGAACATTGACTTGTCCAGTGTTAAACAGCTAGTTATAGACAGAGGCAGATACAGAATCTAATTTTCGATATTAGAATAGTATCCTATTCCACTGGGACCCAGGTCTGAGAAGCAAGTCTGTCCTGCAGTTGTTCTTCAACCAGATACATACCTGGCTTTCTGTTTTCTCTTGTCCATTTCTCCTTGGTCAGGCCCCTACAGATGCTAGGAATGCCACAGATATGAGGCTGGGTAAAGGTCACAGGCCCTGGAGTTAGTCATTCAGAACTCAGAGCCTGGCCTCTGTATCTCAGCCTCTGAGTGGTGTCTGGCAAATCCCAAACCTGAGGGTGTTACTTCCTCTGCCCCCAGCCTTCAGTGGCTCCCCATTGCCTCAGGATAAAGTGCAAGCCCTTCCCACTGCCGGCCCCCCATCACCTGGCCTGGGCAGTCTGCTCCCAGGGAATCACTTGCAGGTCCCTGTGTGTGCCCTGCTCTCGTTCCTTTCTGAGCCTTCGCCCTTGCTGGGATGTGGTCTGTTGAATGAATGGTGCTGAGTGACTCGAAGCTCTTCCAGCTTTCCCGAGCTGTGACTCCACAGCTCCTGGGAAATAGACAAGTAGGCACAGCAGAAGGCGCCCCTCTCCCCCTTCCAAGGCTGCTTGCCCCCTGCCCTGGCCACATTTGTCTTTCTCCCAGTGGCTGAGCACACTGCCTGCTGGGCAGGCTTTTTTTTCTTTTTTGTCCACAGGACTGTTTTCTGTGCAGTGTGAAATCTCAGTTTTGTCGGACCCTCTCTCTGCTCTGCCTCTGAGCACCCTGCCTTTCCCCATGATGTCACCCATCACAAGGGATCGCCATCCTGTTGGCTTGTCTGAGAGCTCCAGGAAGCACAGCCTAAATCTGTTTTGCTGCACATTGTAGCTTCCGTCCTTGGCAGTCAGGAACCAATAAATATTTGCTAAAGGAATGAAAGAATGAATGGATCCAGGGTTGGAGCGGTGGCAGAGAGGCAGACAGGCGTGAACTCCAGGAAAATGTGTGGTCCCAAGTCCTGGCAAATCTGATGTCTCTTGCTGAGCTGATGGTAAACATCAGGCCAAGCCTTTATTTTTCTTATTATGCTTAAAACCCACCAGTCGCCCAATAGTATAATTTTCTAAGTGGTTTCATTTCAGCTCTGCTAATTGAAGGGAACCCAGCTCCTTTTGAAGGCTTACTTTGTGTGTGGCTGTTACTGGTGAGAGTTGAAACTGGTTGTCAATCATTGATAATAGCTCGCCGTTCTGGAATAATTTAAGTTTAGGTCTTTCTTTCACTCAGGCATTCATACCCTGTTATATGTTTTCATACTGAGCTGAGAACAATCTGGGGTGAGAAACGGTCATGTGTTCCAGGAGCCGAAATGCAGATTTCTTGTGCAATTTCAAATTCCGGTGGTCCATGGCTCGGAGGAGCTTGGGGGAAGGTCACAGGTTTGGAAGTCAGGCCTCCTGGATTGAATCCTTTGAAATCTCCTGGTTTGAATCCATTGCTTCCCCACCCTCTTCTCCAGCTGGGAGACCTTGATGCGGGGTAGTCAGTTTCTGAGTGTGTTTCCTTATGCAGTTAAAGGAGCTGTGGGCCTGGGTCTGGTTCCTCTCCAGCTTCTCAGGACCCACACTAACCTGATTCCCAGATGCAGCCCCAAAGGCTTGTTGATGTGATGAATGAATTTCTTCCCAGCTCTGAAATTCAATGCTTCTAAGATTTTGCCTTTACCGGTACCTAATTTCCAAAAATAGACAAAAGAAATATACAGTTTTCTGCCTTTCACAAAAAAGGTAATATTTATAATCCATTACATTGATATAGATATTCACACTTGACAAAACATTTTTCACTTAGTGCCCTACTATCCTAGTGGCTTCTCAACGCTTGAGCTTCAAAATACTACAAGGCCATGGTTGGATTTCATCCAAATGGATCTAGTTTTTGAAATACTGGAACCATCTTCAGGTAACAACACATCCTTGCCTCGAATTGATCATATTCATAGGACTACTGCCGTGTCCCCCACCCTAGACGGTCTTTTCACCAAGCTCTGAGGTCTCACTGACTCTCAGGTCATGGGCCAGATTGGGCTGCTGGTCACCCTGATCTCAGGAGTTCCCTTTCTTGGTCTGGTTTTTAAGCAACAGTGTCTGTATCAGGTACGTGATCTCCAAATTCACAGCCTCATAGAGGAGCCTGCTGTTGACAGAGCCGTCAGCAGGGGAAAAAAAAAAAGAATACAAGACTGTCCAACAGGAATAAATCTCAGAGAGTGTTTTACCAAGCCATCCAAGCATTCATACATTTGCTGTTGCATGCAGAATACTGGGAGGGAAGGGGAAGGAAGGGGAGAGATGAGCGGAGGAAGAGCTGAGACCACCTTGCACTGTGGGCAGATTAAAGCTCTTCTTCTCTCCCCGCACGCCCAGCTTCTTCCTCCCTTCCAGAAGGCCCCACATGAGATGCATATGGCACCTCTTCCTTCTTCATTTATTTTCTCTCTGTGACTTTTTCCATTGTTGCGTAGGCTCCTGATGGGCTACATGCTAGAGGAGAACAAAGAGCTCTCAGTGTGCTGTGAATGCAGGGCTTGTAGACAGTACTGGACACAAGCCTAAACCCTGCTAAGTAGGCTTCCTTCAACCACGTACCATTTTACCAGGGCTCCCCTTTGCTACTTGAATCTGTTTCTAGACCCCAGTTGAATTTTGAATATGCTGTTCCCCTGCCTGGAATACCTGACCCATCCACATTTCTTCCAGTCTTCAAGGCCCACCTGGAGTTTCCTTCCTCCATAGAGCCTTCCCAGACTCATCCAGCCTTATGCAAACTCTACCCTCCCTGATTTTGGATGGCTTTGTGATTAGGACTCTACCCTCCCTGATTTTGGATGGCTTTGTGATTAGGACCCGGCAGATAGCCATTTGGCTCTGTGGCCTCCATTTTCCTTCTCTGTACCTTTCTCCTTTGTGTATTTCAGATTACTTACTTTTAGAAGTTGTGGAAGGAAGAGTGAACTTTTCCCTAGACGTTTCTATGTCTTAGAATGATTCTGCTTTTAGCAGGTTCTGCAATCTTGGACCCTCAACATCTCTTAGCCACAGTTTCCTTCTCTGGAAAATGGGGTAGCAATGTCTACCTTATCGGGTGCTTGTGAGGATGAAATGAGTCAATATAACTAGCATGGAGGGCTACATCTGGCACTTGGTGGCAATCAGTAAATATCGTCAATAAATATTGGGTTTCTCCAGAAGACATTGGTAGGAAGTTGTGCCGGGGAGTCAACAAAGGACGATATCGTTAGGGTCTGTGGGTCAGATTGCCTGAGTTCAAATTCAAAATCTGTCACCCTGTGCCTAGAGCAAGTTACTTCACCTCTCTAAGCCTCAGTTTCCTCCTGTGTAGAATGAAGAGGATCCTGGGACCTGCCTCATAAGGATGATACAAAATACTCCTCATAAGGATGATACAAAATACTCCTTGGTACAAAATACTCCTTTGGCAGAATGCCTTGCACTGAGCGAGCACTCAATAAATGTCAACTATTTTTGAGGAGGTAGATGATATTTTCATTTTTTTTTCTTAACAGTTCCATTGCACTCCAACTGCTCTGAGGAGGGAACTATGGCCCACTCTGTAGACTCAGGGCATTCACATCATACCTTTGATGAGTCAGATGACTGCAAATTTCAAGAAGAGTCTAAGACTTGGATTTCTGCACACCCACCTTAAGCCCGGCCTCTGTGCCTTACTTATTTTGTGGCTTTGAGAAACTGAACCTCTCTAAGCCTCCTTTTTAAACATCTGTGAAATGGGATAATAACGTCTACCTTTAACAGTAAAAAGCAAACAAACTAGTGCCAGCATTTGTCAAAGCACTTTTTGAACTGAAAAGTGTGCTACCAAGGAAAGATATTATATATCTGTTGTTATTATTCTTCTATTATCAGCCAAGCAACGTTAGTATAGCATCTTGCCTGTGCCACACTGGACTGGGTCTAAGGGGGTCTCCAACATTTTTTTGAACAGAATAATTGTAGTCAGTGGAAATTGTCCTGAATTCTGAGATGGCCAGAGCTAGCGCTCCAAGCACAGGACAAGCCCGGACCATCCCCGAGTGGCTCACGCCCAAAGCAATCAAGAGCTGGGGGAGAGCAGTTAGAAGGTCCCCCAAATCCTGGCTCTGCCTCACATGTGAATTTGTCAAGCTGCATTGAACCTACCAAATGGGTAGATTAAAAAAGAAAAAAAAAAGAAGGTCCTGTGAAGGTCAAATGAGATAACTGATGTTAAATTACTAGGGACAGCATGCAACATGTGCTGTGCTGCATGTTACATTTCCTAGTGTCCCCACTAGTATACAAGGTCGTGGAAGTGAGTGACTGTTGTCTGTGTTTTCTCAGTGCTTAAACAAGGCTCATAGCATCACATTCAGCAGATGCTCCATGGCTGGGAATAGATAAATAGAGCATTGTTGCTGTTCATCTTGTTAATAAGCTTCCTTCTTTCACCTCCTAAACTCCTTGCCAAAAAAGTGCAATTCCTTTAATGAGGTTGCCTTTTAAGCTTTACCAATTGAAGCTACCACTACTATTTCTCCCACTGCTACTAATCGCTACTGCTTATTCAACACCTCCTCTATCGTAAGCCCTCATGTTAGGCACTTAATATGAAGTATCTAGCACTCAGGGCACTTCTGTGAGGTAGTTGTGGAACCTAGGCTCAGAGAAGCAAGGGGAAACTCGCTCAAGGGCACACACCTTACCAATGGGAGAATGAGGGTTTGAACCTAGTTTGTCTGATTGCAAATTCTATGCCGATTATCCTGTACCCCACTGCCACTGGGAAGCCAACAAGCGGCCGAATTGTCCCATAATAGTCCACAGTTGAGCGAGGCGGTGATTTCTCCTGTGAGCGGATTAGAAGTAATTCCTACTTGGAGAACGCAGGGGGTGGGAGGAGAAGACAGGCCAAGGTAAAAAAGCCAGAGAAGCAATTCTTCTTTCAAAGGAAAAAAAAAAAAATCTGTATCTGGATTCTTTTTTACACATCCAACCCAGCAGAAAATTGGTTTGCGGAGGATGTAGGTCGTGGCTCTGGCCCCAGCATCCAGACGCCTTATATTGTACACTATATTACCGGAGTAATATCGTGCACTTTATTAGCACCAGCAGGATTTGGGATTCCCGTGGGGACTGTTCTTTGCTGTCAGATGTATAAGGCCATTTAATCCCCTTTATCAGATCTGGTTCTGCCTCCCCCCCGGCCCCACTGCCTCCTCTTGCAGACCAATAAAGAGAATTTCTTCAGATTCATTGGTCTGAAAACTGGCTTTTAAATACTCCTCCGTCCTTCCCAACCTTTGTATCTAATAAGTAAGCAAACCAAGGAGGTGTCAATGCCTTGAAAATCAGCTTTGTGCAATTGAGTAGCAATTTGCTCAGGAAATTTGTAATTGGAACTTCATCTTCCTTAGGCGGAGATGGGAGGAAAAATTTGTTAATTATGCCTCGCCATCTCTGGTCTCACCCAAGCACTGTCATCTTTGAGGGCAAGATTGGTGTTCTTTCATCAGAAACCCAATTACACCTTTGGTTCTGGCTGAGAGAGATGACTAGAGTCGCTTAAGAGAGAAGGAGAATTTTCTCTGGACAGAACCTGGATCTGTGGGGCCTGTGTGGGAGCCTTTTTTGACAGAACCAAATAAGATGTTCAGGGTGCAGAGAGCTTTATGTTCAAAATCCAGCTCTGTGCTTATGCCCTGCGTGCTGTGATATTTATGCACACGTGTAGTACGTGTCAGCCCTGGAATCGGTATGGGGGACCTTGGGATTAAGACATGGCCCTGCATTTGGATAGAAGACATGTCTGAACAGATGCTAGCCACACAGTGTGATCAGTGCCATGGGGGTCACAAAGCAGACCCTTGGCCCAGTCATGCATCTCAGAGCAGTAACTTAGAGGAGAGAACGGCTAAGCTGACTGCAGCCTTGGGTTAGTCTCTTCACCTCTGAGCCTCCGGGTCCTTAGCTGTAAAGTGGGACAATACTACCTACATGGAAGGGTTTTTGGGCAATAAGTTAGATACTATATAAAATTCTTAGCCCAGTGTCTACCGCATAATAACTAGTGTTATTTAAAATAGACAAAGGGGGGATTTCCCTGGTGATGCAGTGGTCAAGAATCCGCCTGCCAATGAAGGGGACGTGGGTTCGAGCGCTGGTCCGGGAAGATCCCACGTGCTGGGGAGCAACTAAGCCCGTGCGCCACAACTACTGAGCCTGCATGCCTAGAGCCTATGCTCCGCAACAAGAGAAGTCGCTGCAGTGAGAAGCCCATACACCGCAAGAAAGAGTAGCCCCCACTCACCGCAACTAGAGAAAGCCCACTCGCAGCAATGAAGACCCAATGCAGCCAAAAATAAATAATAAATTTATTTTAAAAAATTTAAAAAAAGAGACAAATGGGCTGAATACTAACACTAATAGTCTTTTTTATTTGTATGAAAGAACTGGAGAGAACTGTAAATAAAGATCTGGGAGATCAACATTTGATTCAAGTCCCTTCTTAGCTGTGTGACCTTAGGGAAATCACATCACTCCTCTGAGGCTCAGGCTCCTTTCTGTGAGATGGGGATAAGGTTGGGAGGATCAAATAAAATAGTTAAATGGAAAGGGACTTGGCAAATTGTCAGGTGTTGTACATCTAGAGGGAATTCGTGTAGGTTTAGATAATGTGAAAAAGATGGGAAGATATTGTGTTCCCAGGAGGTGAATTGGAGGTTGAACCAGCCCCAGGCTTGGTGCAATGAGTGTCTATCTGTGGGACATGATTTTAAGCAGGATTTCTCCACCATGGTAGGAAGAGGAGAGAGACAATGTAATTATTACCCAGGAAATTGTTTTCAAAGTGTTTATGTACGTATTCACAGCTCTTCTGCCTCTGCATCCCACCTGATGGATTACACAAGGCATTCCAGAATTTGCAGTGGGCATTGATGACATGCATTTATAAAAAGCTGATAACCACATCATCCCTAAACTTGAGTTCTGCAGTTTCAAAGAGCATTGAAAAGCCCACTTGGTGCTAAACTTACATCTTTCTACCTCTTGCCATTGTCATTTTAGCCCATTAGCCTGTCCTTATGCCTGAAGGGTGGCTCCAATATATTAAACACTCCGACCTCCATATTGGGTTTCTTCATCTCTATCGCTCTACTGCATGTATCCAGCCAGTATCCCACCAGCTGGGCAGTTTTTTGTTTTTTTGCGGTACGCAGGCCTCTCACTGTTGTGGCCTCTCCCGTTGCGGAGCACAGGCTCCAGACGTGCAGGCTCAGCAGCCATGGCTCACGGGCCCAGCCGCTCCGCGGCATGTGGGATCTTCCCGGACCAGGGCACGAACCCGTGTCCCCTGCATCGGCAGGCGGACTCTCAACCACTGAGCCACCAGGGAAGCCCCAGCTGGGCAGTTTTAACACCTGGAACATTAGGTGTTTGCCTTATAGGGCGGTGGAACCTGTAGGACCAATAGAACTGGGACATCTTCAGGAACAAACCAGGCTTTTGTGAGCTATAGCTGAAGGTTCCGTAAGACCTTGAGGTGCGCAGTCATCATTGGCGGTCCTGGCCATCCTCTGCACAGCCCCATGCTGGTGATGCCACATTGCACTTGCACAGCTTTCCACAGGGCAAAAAGCACTTGCCCACATGCTATGCCAGTGAGCCTCAGGCATCTCTGTCAAGTCACCAGAGCACGTATTAGGGCTCCATGTTACAGATGAAGTAAAGAGTTCCAAAGAGGTTAGGGGGCCTGTCTGTGGTCACAGTTCACGAGGGATGCAGCCATGCTCATCCAGTGGGCATGCTTCCTGCCTGGGAAGGAGGCTGTGTCAATGTGGGGAGGTGTGACATGGTTCGCTTGTATGCACCAGTGACTGATCTTTCAAACAGGACATGCTCGGGAGCTGCCATCATATTACAAGCTGATGCAGAGAATCTGTTTAAAATTCCCTTTTTTGCAACGCAGTCCTTTGAATCTTCCCCCATTGTTTAGGGTCAGGTGTTCAGTTCTGTAAGGATCCTGTGAGCAACGAGTGGGTGGATCATTTCTAGCAATATAAATGTGACCTTACCACCCAGGGGAAAGCAGCACAGCCCGATAAATCCTTATTCATATTTTCTCAGGCATGGTGTCATTCTGCATGGGGACTCAGAAAAAAGGAGAAATATGTGTATGTTCATGTGTGTATATACATTTGTATATGTGTGAGTGTGGGTGTATATTTTTAAGAAAACTGAATCAGTGCAGGAAAGCAAGAGAAAACCACAGCTCTCTAAGAATGCTTCTGGGTTTCAAAAAGAGAAAAAAAAATCAATTCAATAGCTTTCAACCTGGACCGGCCAATAGTCACAATGATAATGCCTTATAACTATACTTGGGCTTATAAAATGTATTCACATTGATAATAATAATAATATATTGTTATTATGTATTACTGAGGACTTACCTTGTGCTAACATTTACTAGACTCCTTTTTATATCTTATTTTATTGAATTCTCCCAAAATGTATATGACAAGATTATCATTATTTCCATTTTAACCTGGGGAAACAGGTTCAGTGAGGCAAAGTGACTTACCCCAAATTGCAGGGCTGGAAAGGCTCACCCTTCGTTTTTTTTTTAAGATTTTTTTTTTAATATTTATTTATTTATTTTTGGCTGCATTGGGTCTTCGTTGCTGTGCGTGGGCTTCCTCTAGTTGCGGTGAGCAGGGGCTACTCTTCATTGCGGTGCGTGGGCTTCTCATTGCAGTGGCTTCTCTTGTTGCGGAGCATGGACTCTAGGCACACAGGCTCAGTAGTTGTGGCATGCGAGCTTCAGTAGTTGTGGCTCGTGGGCTCTAGAGCGCAGGCTCAGTAGTTGTGGCGCATAGGCTTAGTTGCTCCGCGGCATGTGGAATCTTCCCAGACCAGGGCTCGAACCCGTGTCCCCTGCATCGGCAGGTGGATTCTTAACCACTGTGCCACCAAGGAAGTCCGCTCACCCTTCTTCAATAGAGAGGGTCTGAAATTCCAAAGCCAGTGGTCTACCAAATGCTATGTGGCTGACTCTAGAGTTACACAGCTATAGATTTTCATTTTTTAAATTAAAAGAATTGCTGTGCTGAAGGGTTCTCTTCCTTCCTCTTTCTCCCTCTCTCCTCTTTCCTCCCCTCCTGTCCTCCTTCTGCTCTCTCTCCTCCCTCCCCTTTCCCCTCCCCATCCGTCTCCTCCTCCTTCTCTCCCTCTTTCTCAGAAGGAACAAGTGGTCTTCACCTCCCTGGAGTGACAGCCTCTCATGACAAGAAGAACATTTAAAGATCATCTATTTTAAACCAGCGGTTCACAACCATGGTTCACACTAGAATCACCTGGGTTAAAAAACATTCCCGCCCCGATCCCATTCTTGAACAATTAAATCAGAATCTTTGGGGTCATCAGTCTTTTTTTTTTAACTTTCCAATTGATCCTAATGGGCAGCCAATATTGAGAACCACGTATCTGGACTCATGACCATCCTTCTACAATATCCCTGCAAAATTGTTATCCATCCTGTGTTCAAAGGCCTCCAGTGGCAGAAAGCTTACAGTCCTAGGAGGCTGCTGGTTTCATTTTTGATTCTTCTCTATTTAGGGAATGAGCTACTAAGAAAACAAAACAAAATCTAGTTATGGGCCAGGCAGTGTCACTTCTGCTATCTCATTTAATCCTCATAGGAGTTTTATTATTATCTCTACTTTACAGATAAAGAACCTGGGGCTCATTTATTTTTTCATTCAGCAAAGGTTTGCTCCATTGATACCTGCTAAATGAAAAGCCTGTTATAAGCCCTGGACATGCACAGATGAATGAGGCAGGCATGGTCCCAGCCCTCAGGGAGCTTTCTTTATTTGGGGAAGACAGTCATCAAAAAAGCAGATGGCACAGCTAAGTAACCATGGGTGCATTGAGAGTTTGCAGAAGGTGGATCTGGCCTTGTGTGTGTGCAGGGAGACCAGAGACTTCCTAAGTAGAACAGCTCTCTGAGCTGAACCCTGAAGGACAAGTAGGAATTGACTAAGGTAGGGGTTGTTCACAGGATAAGGCAACTGTGGGCAGAAGGTCACAAGGCAGGAAAGTGCTTGATGCTTCTGAGGGACTGGAAGGTGGCTGACATGTCACCAACACTAGGAGAGGGACTCCAGAGGTTGGCAGTAGTGGAGGGTGGGCAGGCCCAGCCGAGTCCACTCATTCAGGCCAGGGGAAGCCTTTGAAGGAAATTAACTACGGGAGAGGCATGGCCGGATGTGTGTGTGTCAGAGACAGTGCCCAATCAGGAGGAGATGTGAATGGGACTTCTGCCACTACCCCATCACTTCCTGCCTTTCTACCTGTAAGAAGCATTTCCTTCCTCCTTCCTTTATAGGTGTGCTCTGAGGGGTGAACCAGAACCAGAGACAGCACATTCATAGATTCCAGTAGGAGAATCCTGTTTGAGGAGGGGAAGGGACCAGTCTAGACAGAAATCCAGAGGAACCATGGGGATCTGAGCCATGGATTCAGAGCCCATCTCTCTTTATTCTAGTGCTCATATCGCTTTGTGCTTAGGAATAATGTATATTTACTTTAAATTGAAACAGAGAGAAGAATATCACAGATCTAAGTGAAAATGAAGTGGCCAAGATTGTGGGAGTTTTACTTCTTAGAAAAGCACTTGGAGAATGTGTGAAACCCCATCTTAAATCCCTTTCTGAAAACCACCCACAATCTAAAAGGAGAATCTTAAAGCACCAGGTGTTGTAAGAATCTGCTCATAGGAAGTGTCCGTCTCTTGGGAAGTTGAGGAGATGGACATTTTTCTCTCTATGTAAAAACCCATACGCAAAAGCCCCCTCTGGGAAAGAGGCACACATTGTGGTCGTTGAATATTTGATTTAAATACTTCACTTCATTGACTTGCTCTCCTTCCTTATTTCCCAGCACCCTAACACAGGCAACACAGAGCTTCTGGCCCAGGGATTCAAACCAGGTCCAGGGACAGAGGAACCAACAGATACAGGCACCCACAGAGACATGGTCCAAACTACAACACACTCATGTACAGGCAGCCACTGACCTCTTCACCCTCCCACACAAGCATATGCAGACACAAAACACCCAAACGTTGAACTTTAGGAAGCAAAACATATCTCTCCTGGGCTGTAGAGTGGAAGCAGCATGGGCTTTGGAGCCACGGAGACCTGGGGTCCCATCCCTGCCAATCACCTTGACTTGGACAAGCTGCTTATCCTGTCTCAAATGCCATTTTTTTAAATTTGTAAAATGCAGACAGGAACATCTAGGGTTGTTTCAAGAATTAGAGTTAATGTATAAAAAGTGCTAAAACATATAGGATGCTTGTTCTAATTATGATGTGCTTATCCAAAATCCCATGCCAAAATATATTTGCCCAGATCACACTGCAGTTCTAGTGATCCAGAATTGAACCCCAATTCTGGGAGCCCTGAGAACATCCATGTGAATTCAGCCCCCTTTGTGTTGTGTTTCAGAGGCCATCTCTAAATAACAACAATCATGGCTTCTGATTTTTCTCTCCATCAGACATCCCAAATAGCACTTCAACCTTAGTTTTTCCTGCAGTCCCTGCCTGGAAAGAGCATCATGGTCTGTCGCCTTCCTTCTGGATTAGTTGGCCTGTAAGAGTTACAGTCCATTTGTCCATCCATCCATCCATTCATCCATCCATTCATCTATCCATCCATCCAGGCATACACCAAGGTCAGAGTTGCCACAGTTTGGTCTATGAGGTATGAAGGTGCAGAGACTAAATTATACAACTGCATTCTCCAAGAGCAGTGTGCTGGTGGCATCAGTATCCCCTGCAGTGGGCAGAGCCCCCCTCCAACACACTTAAATAGAATCTCTGGGGGTAAGGCCCTGAAACCTACATTTTAAACCCCAGTAGTTCTAATGCAGCCTAAGAACCACTCACTGGATCATATCCTTCCATGGAAACAGACTCTAGCATTTTGGGGAGCCTCAAGGAGTAATTAGGATGCAGTAACTGGAGATGTGCAGAACTTGGCGTATGACTGAACATTTGCAGTCACTTGAAAACCTTCATCTATGTATTCATTTAACAGAGTACCTAATCTGTGCTGGGTGCTGTTTGGTTAATAAAGATATATCAGTGTGAGGACTGATGGGCCTCCTACCTTCAAGAGGCTAACAATCTAAAAAAGAGAGACAGATGATGACCACCCAAACACACAGGTCAATAGGGCTATCTCTTGGAGATATTAGTGCTGTGAAGACAATACCATCGGAGGTGGGCCAGAGGTTGACTGGAGTTGAGGGCTACCGTGACCACGGTGGTTACAGAAGGCCTCTCTGAGGTGGAGGGGGGGAGGACATTTGAGCTGAAACCAGAATGACAAGAAGGGGCCAGACTTGCAAGGACCTTGAAGAATAATTTTAAGCAAACGGAACACTTTGGAGTGTTTAAGGTGCGCAGAGAAGGCCAGGAGGGTCAGAGCCGAGAGAACCAGGGAGAGGGTTATAGGAGAGGAGAACCAAGCGGTCAGCCTTGTAGACCACTGTAGGGTATGTGGTTTCATGCTGATGTCCTCAGTGAGACCCATTTCTGCAGCTGTATCAAGGCAGAGAGGGAAACAGAGCATCTCTCTCTCCAAATGACCTTTGATACATTGGCTTCTCTGAAACCTGCCTGTGATAAAAAATCCAACTGCTGGCAAGAAAACCCCAGCTCTGACTCCCACCTGTTGTGATTAGATTTTCCAGGATTGCTCACTCCAGTTAGAAGACAAAAGAGCCCTGTAGAGGCCACAGTGGCTTGCCCCAAGAGCACTAACTTTGAATCGACTTGCCTGGAAAGGGTAATCTCGGTCAAAAACTTAGCCTTGCTCTGACATAAGACAATCTCAATTTTTTTTTTTAAAGTTGCAAAAAGTTTGCTCCTACAATTCTACTGCTTCTGAAAGCTAACAAGTTCATAAGTAATAATTGAGATCAGTAAAGAAATAATCCGTGTGTTCTTTCATTATTCAACTTATCCCAAAAGCATTTTCTGAGATCACCAAGGAATTCTATATGGCTCAATCCAGCGGTCACTTTTCAGAACTCATTTCGCAGGATGTCCAAGCAGAATTTTATACAGGAGATGAACACCATGTTTATTTTTTACCCAGTTGTTTTGTTGTGGTAAAATATATATAACATAAAATTTACCATCTTAACCATTTTTTTTATTTGAGATGTTTTTATTTTTTTTCATTAAAAACAAATTTTTTAACATCTTTATTGGAGTATAATTGCTTTACAATGGTGTGTTAGTTTCCACTGTATAACAAAGTGAATCAGCTATACGTTTACATATATCCCCATATCCACTCCCTCTTGCGTCTCCCTCCCACCCTCCCTATCCCACCCCTCTAGGTGGTCACAAAGCACCGAGCTGATATCCCTGTGCTATGTGACTGCTTCCCACTAGCTATCTATTTTACATTTGGTAGTGTATATATATATGTCCATGCCACTTTCTCACTTCGTCCCAGCTTACCCTTCCCCCTCCCTGTGTCCTCAAGTCCATTCTCTATGTCTGTGTCTTTATTCCTGTCCTGCCCCTAGGTTCTTCATGACCTTTTTTTTTTCTTTTTCTTAGATTCCATATATATGTGTTAGCATATGGTATTTGTTTTTCTCTTTCTGACTTACTTCACTCTGTATGACAGTCTCTAGGCCCATCCACCTCACTACAAATAGCTCAATTTCATTTCTTTTTATGGCTGAGTAATATTCCACTGTATATATGTGCCACATCTTCTTTGTCCATTCATCTGTCAATGGACACTTAGGCTGCTTCCATGTCCTGGCTATTGTGAATAGAGCTGCAATGAATATTTTGGTACATGACTCTTTTTGAATTATGGTTTTCTCAGGGTATATGCCCAGTAGTGGGATTGCTGGGTGGTACAGTAGTTCTATTTTTAGTTTTTTAAGGAACCTCCATAGAGTTCTCTATAGTGGCTGTATCAATTTACATTCCCACCAACGGTGCAAGAGTGTTCCCTTTTCTCCACACCCTCTCCAGCATTTATTGTTTGTAGATTTTTTGATGATGGCATTCTGACTGGTGTGAGGTGATACCTCATTGTAGTTTTTTCGTTCTTTTGTTTTGCGGTTCGCGGGCCTCTCACTGTCGTGGCCTCTCCCATCGTGGAGCACAGGCTCCAGACGCGCAGGCTCAGCAGCCATGGCTCACGGGCCCAGCCGCTCCGTGGCATGTGGGATCCTCCTGGACCGGGGCACGAACCCATGTCCCCTGCATTGGCAGGCAGACTCTCAACCACTGCGCCACCAGGGAAGCCCCCTCATTGTAGTTTTGATTTGCATTTCTCTGATGATTGGTGATGTTGAGCATCCTTTCATGCATTTGTTGGCAATCTGTATATCTTCTTTGGAGAAATTTCTATTTAGGTCTTAGTTCAGGGGCATTAAGTACATTCAGGTTATTGTGTAACCATCACCACCATCCATCTCCAGAACTCTTTCCATCTTGTAAAACTGAAATTCTGTACCCGTTAAACAATAACTCCCTATTTTCCCTTCCCAAGCTCCTGGCAACCACCATTCTACTTTCTGCCCCTATAATTTTGACTACTCTAGGTACCTTGTATAATGGGAATCATACAGTATTAGTCTTTTTGTAACTGGTTTATTCCACGTAGCATAACATCTTTAAAGTTCATCCATGTTGTAGAATGTGTCAGAATTTCCTTCTTTTTTAAGGTTGAATAATATTCCATTGTATGTATATACCGCATTTAAAAAAATACATTTATCTGTTGATGGACACTTAGATTGTTTCCATGTTTTAGCTATTGTGAATAATCCTGCTGTGAAGAAATATCTGTTCGAGTCCCTGTTTTCAGTTCTTTTAGATATATATCAGAGTGGAACTGCTGGATCATATAGTAATTTTATTTTTAATTTTTTTAAGGACTGCCATATACTGTTTCTTACAGCAGCTATACCATTTTACATTCCCAGAAACAGTGCACAAAGGTTCCAATTTCTCCACATCTTTTTTCATCAACACTTGTTATTTTCTGGTGGGTTTTTTGTTTGTTTGTTTGTTTCTTTGGTAGCAACTGTGCTAATAGATGTGAGGGGATATCTCACTGTCGTTTTGATTTTCATTTCCGTAATGATGAGTGAGGTTGACCATTTTTTCATGTGCTTATTGGCTATTTGTGTATCTTCTTTGGAAAAATGTCTATTCGGGTCCTTTGTCCTTTTTTTTTTTTTTTTTTTTTTTGCGGTACGCGGGCCTCTCACTGTTGTGGCCTCTCCCGTTGCGGAGCACAGGCTCCGGATGCGCAGGCTCAGCGGCCATGGCTTACGGGCCCAACCGCTCCGCGGCATGTGGGATCTTCCCGGACCGGGGCATGAACCCGTGTCCCCTGCATTGGCAGGCGGACTCTCAACCACTGCGCCACCAGGGAAGCCCCTTTGCCCATTTTTGAATTGGGTTGTTTTATTGTTGAATTTTAGCAGTTCTCTGTATATTCCCATCTTCAAAAAAACTCCTTTGTATTTTGGCTTTTCTTCTGCCACCCTCTCCTGGTATATGCATCCTCCCTGTTATCCTTCTGAGTCTCCTTTACCAGCTTTTAATCCTAAGGGTAGCCTCTAAATGCTGGTGTTCCTTACAGCTTAAAGGTGATGTGGCCAGTGATAAGCAAAAGGTATGAACAGGGTATTACAGAAGCACACAACGTGGGTACTTGTTCCCAAGGAGTCATCTAGCTCAGAGGATTCATGAGTACAAGCTACTGATCTGAAAGAGTAGGGTAGTGCATTCCTGGCAGAGAGAATAGCAAAAGCAAAAGCTCAGAGGATTTAATGGCATGACATGGCATTGCAGAATTTGGCATTTTTAGAGCATGAAATTTATGATGCAAGACAGTGAAAAATGAGGCAGTGGAAATGTAAGCAGAAGTTGGTTGGGAAGGTCTTTCTTTTTTTAATTTCTTTTTTTCTCCCATAGACTATGGTAAGACACTGAAATGTTTTAAACTAGAGAGTAACATGTTTTGCATTTTAGAATGGTTCCTGTGGCTGCAGTGTAAAGGACAGAGTTAAGTGGGTACAATTAAAACGGCCTTGCAATCATCCAAGTAAGAGATGATGTTGGCTTTGCCTAAACTGATAGCACAGAAATGGAGAGGGGCAGTGGGTAGACATAAGAAACAATTTAGGAGGTGAGATCATCAGACACAGAGATTGTTGGATGAGGAGAGTAGGTCTTGAAGTCCCGATGTAGGAAAGCAAAATGAGGTAGACTCCAGAATTAGACCCTTTAGCAGTTCAACAAAGTAACCTGGTTTTAGCCAAACCTATATTACCCTTCCCTTATATGATCTTCCAGCTTAAAATCCCTCTATATGCACATCTAGGCTGAAAAAGACCTCAGGGATTCTTTAAGTTTCTCATTAGAGATGTGGAAACTGAGGCTCACAAAAGAGTAAGTTGCCCACAGCTCTTCACTCCCCTTCCTTGTGATACCAAATCTGACCTCTAAAAATGATCAGATCACTGCAAGTCCTTCTTTCCCAACAGCAGATACTTACCTGAAGATACTGATATTAAAAACACAGCATTAGGGGCTTCCCTGGTGGCGCAGTGGTTGGGAGTCTGCCTGCCGATGCAGGGGACACGGGTTCGTGCCCTGGTCCGGGAGGATCCCACATGCCGCGGAGCGGCTGGGCCCGTGAGCCATGGCCGCTGAGCCTGCGCGTCCGGAGCCTGTGCTCCGCAACGGGAGAGGCCACAACAGTGAGAGGCCCGCGTACCGCAAAAAAAAATAATAAAAATAAAAACATAGCTTTAGTGATATATATGTGTGTATATCTGTGTTTTTAGCCTTTTTTGTAATTGTAGAACAAGCATTCAAAAGAGACAAAATTCCAAGTGAGGGAGGTTTGAGGGTTTCTTAACCATGCTGGGTCTGGAACACTGATAACCCTACCACCACCAACCAGCTCTGTTTGTCATTTAACTAAGTTTCAACAACCAGCTGATTTGTACCTAAATGAAACTTGAATCAGAAGAAATTAGAAATCATTCCAATGAGATGTTCCCTCATTCACTCCTTCTAGCTTCATGAAGCTTTCCTCCTAATTTGGGTGATGATGGGAAGAAATAAAATCCTTGAGATGTTGTACTCCATTAAGTTAATATAAGAAGGGATGTGTTTATGTTTCTGCCCACCAGCTGCATTTATCTTAATTTCAGGGAGCTGCAAGAGTAGGGGATGGTTTTTCTGTAACCCTTGACGTAAGGGAAGAGGCAATAAATGCAGTTAGGTTTGTACACCCTTCCCAAAGCAAACCAACCAAACAGCTTTAGTGTCAGGGTTTCAGGCAGAATTGCCTGAGGATATCCATCCTGGTGGTTAAGAATATGAGTCTTAAAGTTCACTTCCATGAATTCAAATCCTGGCTCTACCACTTAATAGGTGTATGGTCTTTGCATGTTAACTGACTTTTCTGTGACTCACTTTGCTCATCTGTAAAATAGGGATAATGATGGCTGCACCACAGGATCATTTTCAGATTCAATGAGCATCGGCAAGGTAGTGCATGCAAAGCACATAGTATAGTGCTAGACCATACTAAACACTGACTGTAGTATAGTCGGTGTTCAATCTGTTCTTTTCTGGCTTCAAAATCTGATGCTACTCTAAGAGACTTACAGGAGAACCAGAGAATGAAGAAGTGGTTCATTAACAAACTGGCCCATACACTCCACAGGGAACTGCAAGGTCATTAAGCACCAATGGTGGTAACAAGGCCATTAATTTCCCAGGATTTCCTTTATCAAGCCACACAGTGAGGTGAGGCTTAACCCATCGGGAGGGAAGGGGTTTGGTGGGATCTGGGGGCAGAAGATCACAGCTACTTTATAAGGTAGACCAGCTGTGAAATGTTAGAAAGAATCGTGTACTCACTGTGTCTGCACTGATCATCCCTATGGACAGAGCATCCGAAAATCATTTCTGTTTGTTCATGGCGGGCGGTGGGTTGTAGAGTAAAGAGCATTGACTTTGGAGTCTTAGACCTGACTGTGAATTCCATTTCCACCATAACTAACAATGAGACCACAGGCAATCTATTTTATCTCTGAGTGGCTCAGTTTCCTCATCCAAAAAATGGGGAGAATCATGAGTTGTTGTGAGGAGAAAATTAGAAAATATAGGAGAAAGCACTTCGAGAATTTTTTTAAAACTCAAAATCCTAGGCAATAGAAAATATTACCTTCTGATTGTAGCAATTTAAAAGTGTGCCTCTTCTCACTTCCTCGTATTAACCTCCCTTTTCTCCTCCATTTGTTTGATTGGAATAATAGATGTATGACTTATTTCTGGAGTTTGTCAACTACTCATGCTTTGGCTAAAATCCACTGCAAAACTCACAAAGCAAAGAGCAGATGCAACGTCTTCAGAATAAGTGATTTCATTAGAATGAATTTCTGAATGTGAAAAATCAATATCACTTCAGAGGAAATTTCTGGAAGAACTGAATAGACCCACATATCACCATATCGATTTGAATGGAATGTCTAAAATAATTTTAGCTCTGATTTTTTAAGCAACTAGGACAAAAGAAAGAGATTCTAGAAGTTATATAGATAACTGTGTCAGAGAGTGGAGATATTTTTAGGATAGATCTTAAATGTGGAAATAACTCTCAAGAAGTTTTTACAAGGCTCCAGATACCAGAGCAGTGTCCTTACCATGGCTTATGAGACCATACATGACTTGGTGTCCACCTGCCATTCTGGCCTCATCTCCAGTACAGGCATGCCTCAGACATGCTGTGGGTTTGGTTCCAGACCACCACAATAAAGCAAATATCACAATAAAGTGAGTCACATCAATCTTTTGGTTTCCAAATGCATATGAAAGTTATGTTTATACTGTAGTCTATTAAGTGTGCAGTAGCATCTCTAAAAAAACAATGTACATACCTTAATTATAAACACTTTATTGCTACACAATGCTACCCATTATCTGAGCCTTCAGTGAGTGGCAGGCTTTTTGCTGGTGGAGGTCTTGCCTCAATGTTGATGGCTGCTGACTGATGAGGGTGATGGTTGCTGAAGGTTGGGGTGGCCGTGGCAATTTCTTAAAATAAGACAACAATGAAGTTTGCTGCATCGATTGAATCTTCCTTTCATGAACCATGTCTCTGTAGCGTGCAATGCTGTTTGATAGCATTTTACCCACTGTAGAACTTCTTGCAAAATTGGAGTCAGTCCTCGGAAACCCTGCCGCTGCTTTATCAGTCAGTGACACAGAGACATGAAGTGAGCAAATGCTGTTGGAAAAGTGGTGCCAATACACTTGCTGCAGGCAGGGTTGCTACAAACCTTCAATTTGTAAGAAACGCAGTCTGTGAAGTGCAGTAAAGTGAAGCCCAGTAAAAATGAGGTCTGCCTGTTCTCCCCACCTTGCTCTCTCTGCTCTAAGCTTCTGTCTATTTCTCCGCCAACCCGTGATAAATTCCACCTCAGGACCATTGCAGAATTGGTTCCTTCTGCCTAGCATGCTCTCTTCCCTCAGTCTCCCTAGTTAATTTCTATTTACTTTTCAGAACTCACTTGAAATAACATTCCCTCAGAGAAAGTGTCAGATCTCCCAGATTCCTTCCGCTTAACCTCTCATAGCATCGTTCCCCTCCTAGAACCCATCTCAGTTTGTGACTAAATATTTGGTCATTGTTTATTTTCTACGTCGTGCATACGTGAGCTCCCTGGGAACAGAAGCCATGTTCGTTATGCTCACCAGTAATTTCATGTACTTAGTACAAGACCTGGTACGTGATAGGTGCTAAAAAAAACTTGGAATAAAAACAAATACTGAATACATGAATATATGAATTCTCTATAGCAACATAGCTTCTCACACACAAGCATTTTATCTTTTTTTTTTTTTTTTTTGCGGTATGCAGGCCTCTCACTGTTGTGGCCTCTCCCATTGCGGAGCACAGGCTCCAGACACGCAGGCTCAGTGGTCATGGCTCACAGGCCCAGCCGCTCCGCGGCATGTGGGATCTTCCCGGACCGGGGCACGAACCCGTGTCCCCTGCATCGGCAGGCGGACTCTCAACCACTGCGCCACCAGGGAAGCCCAACACAAGCATTTTAGACCGTAGGGTTCTGATGTTACTCATCTTTATCCTGGCAGAGGGAATGATCTAGACGTGGATAGCAATACACCTTCTCATCTCAGAAAGAGAACATTGATCAGGAAGAATGCTCTGCTATTATCTTTACCTATTAACCCATTCTTTGGTGGGATAAAGTCCAGATTATTTCTCATGACATACCAAATGCTCCACGATGTGGCTTTTGTATCATCCTTTATCATTCTCCATTCGTAGCCTGTGCTTGACCATGCACTCCTGCTGACAGCTTCATGAGCACGCTGTGCCAATTCCAGCCTCTGTGCCTCTGCTTGTTCTCTTCCTCCCACCTGGAATGCCTTTCCTTAGGGAGAAAACATGCAGCATAAGGTCAAGAACCCCAGCTCTGGAGTCAAGCAGACACAGATCCCAATCCTGGTTCTATTACTTAGTTGCTGGATCATGGATTTCTTGAGGCTTAGTTTCTCCATTTAAAAAATTGGGATGATACTATTTACCTTGTAGAGCTATTGTGAGGATCAAAATAAGGTGTATAAAAAGTTTACTGCTTTGAGTGGTACTTAAGTGCTCAATAGATAGATGGTAGTGCTGTTGTTATCATTACACCTTTCTGGAAAACTCTTCTCATTGAGTCAGGTCAAAGGTCATTTGAAGCCTTTTCCGAGTCTCCTGGCCAGATTAAAAGGAACCTTCTCATTGCACTTTATATACACCTCTGATATAGCAAGTATAACATCATTTTCTAATTGTCTGCATATCTACTTTCCCATCAAATTATAATGCCCTTAAAGTTATGGTTCAGATATTCCCCAAATGTGTTTTCAGTACCGAGGACAGTACCAGAATATAGTACAAGATGCTCGGTAAACATCTTTCAATGCAGGAATAAATAATCCTAAGCCAGCTAGAAAAATACCTTCAATATAGCAAGTACAATTGGACCAGACATTTTTATTGGCTCTCTTATTTGTTCACATGTCTGGCATATATATCAATCAAACATATTTAGCCTTTCTGCTGAAAGGTCTACATGGTGTTAACATTCCTGGTCTTAAAAAAAATCCATTATGCAGTGGCTAGATGGCGTCTTTATTTCATTCTCGTCACTATTTGCATTGGAAAACAGCTACTCAGCACATTTGCCAATGACTTTTCATAAGGTATATTTTAACACATTTGCCAATGACTTTTCATAAGGTATATTTTTTTCCTTTTTTTTTTTTTTGTTAGCCTCAGGTTCTCAGCATGTGATACTACAATGTTTTTGCTCCAGATTTGCAAGTGCAGTGGTGTTAGTTCCCAAATCAGTTTGTCACATGAAAAATGTTCTACAACAAAGAGGATTAATTGTTTTCCTCGTGCAAATGTTTTTAAATGGAAGGAAGCCCATCTCTCACTGGATCCGGTTGGCTATAACTACCAGGACTCCAACCTATAACTGTGTCTTTTGCCTTATTTCCTGGCAAACCCCAGCTCATACTCTACTGCAGCAAAGCTAATCAGACTACAATTTCCACCTAGCCCGTGTGGTTTCATGCTTCTGTACTTTTGTCCAACCTGTTCTCTCCACCTGAAATGTCTCATCCCGCTTACCTTCTGACAAACTCCGATTTATCTTTTGAGATTCATTTCAGGTGTCACTTCTTCCAGGAAGCCTTCTTTGAATGGCCCAATGTGGCTTGGCTTCCTCCCCATTATTCTGTCTCTCAGCTCTGTTCTTTGCATTGATGAGAGTAGGTATGTGGTGGGGCAAGTTCAGTTTAATATTTAAGAAAGTAAGTTTTGGAGTTAGCCTGAGACTGAATTCAAGCACCACAATTTACAAACTTTGTGGTCTTGCGCAAGTTACTGACTCTCTCTGAGATTTCATTTTCTTCCGTGAAATGAGATGACTTTACAGAGCAGATGTGACTATTAATAAGGAGCTCTATATTGAGAACTTAACACAATGCATAACGTATAAGAAGCGTCCAATATATTCTGGACATGATTTTACTACGAGTAGTACTACTACTATTAATAGTACTACAGCTATCAATACCAAAGCACGTACACTTCACTTTAAAACTACCTGTTTGGACATTTGTCTCTCCTAGTGGACCGAGAGCAACCAACCATCTCAGGCTGCCCAGCACTGAGGGGGTTCCTGGAATATGGGACTTTCAATGTTAAAACCAGGATGGTCCCAGAAAACCAGGAAAGCTGGTCACACTTACCTTCACTAGAATATAAATAACTTGGAAGGAGAGACCCCAACCTCTAATCTTTATGTTCCCAGTGCTGAGCACATTGCTTTTTTTTTTTTTTAACATCTTTATTGGAGTACAACTGCTTTACAATGGTGTGTTAGTTTCTGCTTTATAACAAGGTGAATCAGCTATATGTATACATATACCCCCATATCTCCTCCCTCTTGCGTCTCCCTCCCACCCTCCCTATCCCACCCCTCTGGGTGGACACAAAGCACCGAGCTGATCTCCCTGTGCCATGTGGTTGCTTCCCACTAGCTATCTGTTTTACATTTGGTAGTGTATATATGTCCATGCCACTCTTTCACTTTGCCCCAGCTTACCCTTCCCCCTCCCCATGTCCTCAAGTCCATTCTCTGCGTCTGCGTCTTTATTCCTGTCCTGCCCCTAGGTTCTTCATGACCTTTTTCTTTTTCTTAGATTCCATATATATGTGTTAGCATATGGTATTTGTTTTTCTCTTTCTGACTTACTTCACTCTGTATGACAGTCTCTAGGTCCATCCACCTCACTACAAATAACTCAATTTTGTTTCTTTTTATGGCTGAGTAATATTCCATTGTATATATGTGCCACATCTTCTTTATCCATGCATCTGTCGATGGACACTTAGGTTGCTTCCAGGTCCTGGCTATTATAAATAGAGCTGCAATGAACATTGTGGTACATGACTCTTTTTGAATTATGGTTTTCTCAGGGTATATGCCCAGTAGTGGGATTGCTGGGTTGTATGGTAGTTCTATTTTTACTTTTTAAGGAACCTCCATACTGTTCTCCATAGTGGCCAGACCAATTTACATTCCCACCAACAGTGCAAGAGGGTTCCCTTTTCTCCACACCCTCTCCAGCATTTATTGTTTGTAGATTTTTTGATGATAGCCATTCTGACTGGTGTGAGGTGATACCTCATTGTAGTTTTGATTTGCATTTCTCTAATGATTAGTGATGTTGAGCATCCTTTCATGTGTTTGTTGGTGATCTATATGTCTTCTTTGGAGAAATGTCTATTTAGGTCTTCTGCCCATTATTGGATTGGGTTGTTTGCTTTTTTGATATTGAGCTGCATGAGCTCCTTGTAAATTTTGGAGATTAATCCTTTGTCAGTTGCTTCATTTGCAAATATTTTCTCCCATTCTGAGGGTTGTCTTTTTGTCTTGTTTATGTTTTCCTTTGCTGTGCAAAAGCTTTTATGTTTCATTAGGTCCCATTTGTTTATTTTTGTTTTTATTTTCATTTCTCAAGGAGGTGGGTCAAAAAGGATCTTGCTGTGATTTATGTCATACAGTGTTCTGCCTATGTTTTCCTCAAAGAGTTTTATAGTGTCTGGATTAAAGACCTAAGATATTTTGAGTTTATTTTTCTGTATGGTGTTAGGGAGTGTTTTAATTTCATTCTTTTACATGTAGCTGTCCAGTTTTCCCAGCACCACTTATTGAAGAGGCTGTCTTGTCTCCATTGTATATTCTTGCCTCCTTTATCAAAAATAAGGTGACCATATGTGTGTGGGTTTATCTCTGGGCTTTCTATCCTGTTCCATTGATCTATATTTCTGTTTATGTGCCAGTAGCATACTGTCTTGATTACTGTAGCTTTGTAGTATCATCTGAAGTCAGGGAGTCTGGTTCCTCCAGGTCCGTTTTTTTCCCCTCAAGACTACTTTGGCTGTTTGGGGTCTTTTTTGTCTCCATACAAATTTTAAGATTTTTTGTTCTAATTACATAAAAAATGCCATTGGTAATTTGATAGGGATTGCATTGAATGTGTAGATTGCTTTGGGTAGTATAGTCATTTTCACAATATTGATTCTTCCAGTCCAAGAACATGGTATATCTCTCCATCTGTTGGTATCATCTTTAATTTCTTTCATCAGTGTCTTATAGTTTTCTGCATACAGGTCTTTTGTCTCCCTAGGTAGGTTTATTCCTAGGTATTTTATTCTTTTTGTTGCAGTGGTAAATGGGAGTGTTGCTTTTATTTCTCTTTCAGATTTTTCATCATTAGTGTATAGGAATGCAAGAGATTTCTGTGCATTAATTTTGTATCCTGCAACTTTACCAGATTCATTGATTAGCTCTAGTAGTTTTCTGCTGGCATCTTTAGGATTCTATATGTATAGTATCATGTCATCTGCAAACAGTGACAGTTTTACTTCTTCTTTTCCAATTTGTGTTTCTTTTATTTCTTTTTCTTCTCCGATTGCCATGGCTAGGATTTCCAAAACTATGTTGAATAATAGTGGTGAGAGTGGACATCCTTGTCTTGTTCCTGATCTTAGAGGAAATGCTTTCAGTTTTTCACCATTGAGAATGATGTTTGCTCTGTGTTTGTCATATATGGCCTTTATTATGTTGAGGTAGTTTCTCTCTGTGCCTACTTTCTGGAGAGTTTTTATTATAAATGGGTGTTGAATTTTGTCAAAAGCTTTCTCTGCATCTATTGAGATGATCGTATGATTTTTATTCTTCAATTTGTTAATATGGTGTATCACATTGATTGATTTCCGTATATTGAAGAATCCTTGCATCTCTGGGATAAATCCCACTTGATCATGGTGTATGATCCTTTTTATGTGTTGTTGGATTTTGTTTGCTAGTATTTGGTTGAGAATGTTTGCATCTATATTCATCAGTGATATTGGTCTGTAATTTTCTTTTTTTGTAGTATCTTTGTCTGGTTTTGGTATCAGGGTGATGGTGGCCTCATAGAATGAGATTGGGAGTTCTCCTTCCTCTGCAATTTTTAGAAGAGTTTGAGAAGGATGGGTGTTAGCTCTTCTCTAAATGTTTGAAAGAATTCACCTGTGAGCCATCTGGTCCTGGACTTTTGTTTGTTGGATGATTTTTAATTACAGTCTCAATTTCAGTGCTTGTGATTGGTCTGTTTATATTTTCTATTTCTTCCTGGTTCACTCTCAAAAGGTTGTGCTTTTCTCAGAATTTGTCCATTTCTTCCAGGTTGTCCATTTTATTAGCATGTAGTTGCTTGTAGTAATCTCTCATGATCCTTTGTATTTCTGCAGTGTCAGTTGTTACTTTTCCTTTTTCATTTCTAATTCTATTGATTTGAGTCTTCTCTCTTGTTTTCCTGATGAGTCTGGCTAATGGTTTACCAATTTTGTTTATCTTCTCAAAGAGCTGGCTTTTAGTTTTATTGATCTTTACTATTGTTTCCTTCATTTCTTTTTCATTTATTTCGGATCTGATCTTTATGATTTCTTTCCTTCTGCTAACTTTGGGGGTTTTTTTGTTCTTCTTTCTCTAATTGCTTTAGGCATAAGGTTAGGTTGTTTATTTGAGATGTTTCTTGTTTCTTGAGGTAGGATTGTATTGCTATAAACATCCCTCTTAGAACTGCTTTTGCTGCATCCCATAGGTTTTGGGTCATCGTGTTTTCATTGTCATTTGTTTCTAGGTATTTTTTCATTTCCTCTTTGATTTCTTCAGTGATCTCTTGGTTATTTAGTAGTGTATTGTTTAGCCTCCATGTGTTTATATTTTTTACAGATTTTTCCCTGTAATTGATATCTAGCCTCACAGCGTTGTGGTTGGAAAAGATACCTGATACGATTTCAATTGTCTTAAATTTACAAAGGCTTGATATGTGACCCAAGATATGATCTATCCTGGAAAATGTTCCATGAGCACTTGAGAAAAAAGTTTATTCTGTTGCTTTTGGATGGAATGTCCTATAAATATGAATTAAGCCCATCTTGTTTAATGTATCATTTAAAGCTTGTGTTTCCTTATTTATTTTCATTTATGATGATCTGTTCATTGCTGAAAGTGGGGTGTGAAAGTCCCGTACTATGATTGTGTTACTGTCAATTTCCACTTTTATGGCTGTTAGCATTTGCCTTAGGTATTGAGGTGCTCCTGTGTTAGGTGCATAAATATTTAAATTGTTCTATCTTCTTCTTGGATCGATCCCTTAATCATTATGTAGTGTCCTTCTTTGTCTCTTGTAATAGTCATTTTTATAATGTCTATTTTGTCTGATATGAGAATTGCTACTCCAGCTTTCTTTTGATTTCCATTTGCATGGGATATCTTTTTCCATCCCCTCACTTTCAGTCTGTATGTGTCTCTAGGTCTGAAGTGGCTCTCTTGTAGACAGCATATATACGGGTCTTGTTTTTGTATCCATTCAGCCAGTCTATGTCATTTGGTTGGAGCATTTAATCCATTTACATTTAAGGTAGTTATTGATATGTATGTTCCTATTACCATTTTCTTAATTGTTTTGGGTTTGTTATTGTAGGTCTTTTACTTCTCTTGTGTTTCCTGCCTAGAGAAGTTCCTTTAGCATTTATTGTAGAGCTGGTTTGGTGGTGCTGAATTCTCTTAGCTTTTGCTTGTCTATAAAGGTTTTAATTTCTCTGTCAAATCTGAATGAGATCCTTGCTGGGTAGAGTAATCTTGGTTGCAGGTTTTTCTCCTTCATCACTTTAAATATGTCCTGCCAGTCCCTTCTGGCTTGCAGAGTTTCTGCTGAATGATCAGCTTTTCACCTTATGGGGATTCCCTTGTATGTTATTTGTTGTTTTTCCCTTGCTGCTTTTAATATTTTTTCTTTGTATTTAATTTTTGATAGTTTGATTAATATGTGTCTTGGTTTGTTTCTCCTTGGATATATTCTGTATGGGACTCTGTGCTTCCTGGACTTGAGTGACTATTTCCTTTCCCATATTAGGGAAGTTTTCAACTATAATCTCTTCAAATATTTTCTCAGTCCCTTTCTTTTTCTCTTCTTCTTCTGGGACCTCTATAATTCGAATGTTGGTGCATTTAATGTCATCCCAGAGGTCTCTGAAACTGTCTTCAATTCTTTTCATTCTTTTTTCTTCATTTTGCTTTGTGGTAGTTATTTCCACTGTTTTATCTTCCAGGTCACTTATCCATTCTTCTGCCTCAGTTTTTCTGCTACTGATTCCTTCTAGAGAATTTTTAATTTCATTTATTGTGTTGTTCATCATTTTTTGTTTGCTCTTTAGTTCTTCTAGGTCCTTGTTAAACGTTTGTTGTATTTTCTCCATTGTATTTCCAAGAATTTGGATCATCTTTACTATCATTACTCTGAATTATTTTTCTGGTAGACTGCCTATTTCCTCTTCATTTGTTTGGTCTGGTGGGTTTTTGCCTTGCTCCTTCATCTGCTGTGTGTTTCTCTGTCTTCTCATTTTGCTTAACTTACTGTGTTTGGGGTCTCCTTTTTGCAGGCTGCAGGTTCATAGTTCCCGTTGTTTTTGGTGTCTGCCCCCGGTGGCTAAGTTTGGTTTAGTGGGTTGTGTAGGCTTCCTGGTGGAGGGGACTAGTGCCTGTGTTCTGGTGGATGAGGCTGGATTGTTTCTTTCTTGTGTGCAGGACTGTGTCCAGTGGTGTGTTTTGAGGTATCTGTCACCTTATTTTAATTTTAGGCAGGCTCTCTGCTAATGGGTGGGGTTGTGTTCCTGTCTTGCTAGTTGTTTGGCATAGGGTGTCCAGCACAGTAGTTTGCTGGTCGTTGAGTGGAGCTGGGTTTTAGCGTTGTGAAGGAGATCTCTGGGAGAGCTTTGGCTGTTTGATATTACGTGGAGCTGGGAGGTCTCTGCTGGATGTATGTCCTGAACATGACTCTCCCACCTCAGAGGCACAGGCCTGACACCCGGCCAGAGCACCAAGACCCTGTCAGCCACATGGCTCAGAAGAAAGGGAAAAGAAAAAAAATAAAATAAAATAAAGTTAGTAATATAAAAAATTATCAAAAATAAAAAAATTAAAAAGTCATAGAAAAAGAAAGAAGAGAGCAGCCAAACCAATAAACAAATCCACCAATGAAAACAAGTGCTAAAAACTGTAGTAAACAAAAAAGAAAAGAAAGAAAAAATGGGCAGAGAGAACCGCAGGACAAATGGCAAAAGCAAAGCTATACAGACAAAATCACACAAAGAAGCATACACATACACACTCACAAAAAGAGAAAAGGAAAAAAACCCCAAAAATCTATATATTAAAAAAAAAGGAAGAAAGCAACCAAATCAATAAACAAATCTACCAGTGATAATAAACTCTAAATACTAAACTAAGTTAAACATAAAGCCAGAAACAAACTAGATACAGAAAGCAAACTCCAAGTCTACAGTTGCTCCCCACATCCACTGCCTCAATTTTGGGATGATTCGTTGTCTATTCAGGTATTCCACAACTGCAGGGTACATCAAGTTGATTGTGGAGATTTAATCCGCAGCTCCTGAGGCCGCTGAGAGAGATTTCCCTTTCTCTTCTTTGTTTGCACAGCTCCCAGCGTTCAGTTTTGGATTTGGACCCGCCTCTGTGTGTAGGTCGCCTGAGGGCATCTGTTCTTCGCTCAGACAGGACGGGGTTAAAGGAGCTGCCGATTCGGGGGCTCTGGCTCACTCAGGCCGGGGAGAGGGAGGGATACGGATGCGGGGTGAGCCTGCGGTGGCAGAGGCCGGCATGACGTTGCACCAGACTGAGGCACACCGTGCGTTCTCCCGGGGAAGTTGTCCCTGGATCACGGGACCCTGGCAGTGGTGGGCTGCACAGGCTCCCGGGAGGGGTGGTGTGGACAGTGACCTGTGTTTGCACACAGGCTTCTTGGTGGCTGCAGCAGCAGGCTTAGCGTTTTACGCCCGTCTTTGGGGTCCGCGCTGATACCCGTGGCTCGCACCCATCTCTGGAGCTCATTCAGGCAGCGCCCTGAATTCCCTCTCCTCGCGCACCCCAAAACAATGGTCTCTTGCCTCTCCAGCAGGTGCAGACTTTCTCCCGGACTCCCTCTCGGCTAGCTGTGGTGCACTAGCCCCTTCAGGCTGTGTTCACACCACCAACCCCAGTCCTCTCCCTGCGCTCCGACCGAAGCCCGAGCCTCAGCTCCCAGCCACGCCCGCCCCGGCGGGTGAGCAGACAAGCCTCTCGGGCTGGTGAGTGCTGGTTGGCAGCGATCCTCTGTGCGGGAATCTCTCTGCTTTGCCCTCCGCACCCCTGTGGCTGCGCTCTCCTCCGTGGCTCCGAAGCTTCCACCCCTGCCACCCCCCATCTCCGCCAGTGAAAGGGCTTCCTAGTGTGTGGGAACTTTTCCTCCTTCCCAACTCCCTCTCAGAGGTGCAGGTCCGGTCCCTATTCTTTTGTCTCTGTTTTTTCCTTTTTCTTTTGCCTTACCCAGGAACGTGGGGAGTTTCTTGCCTTTTGGGAGGTCTGAGGTCTTCTGCCAGCATTCAGTAGGTGTTCTGTAGGAGCTGTTCCACATGTATATGTATTTCTGATGTATTTGTGCGGAGGAAGGTGATCTCTGTGTCTTACTCCTCCACCATCTTGAAGTTCTCTCCAGCACATTGCTTTTTAATCAGCAACTGCAGCAGTAGGAATAGGTTTAATGGAAGCTTTCTCACTTTTTCCAATCGTGCGTATGTTTCCATACCCCATAGATTCCTTTATATTTGCCACTGCGGTAGTCTGCTGGGGCTGCCATAATAAGCCACCATAGAGTAGGTGGATTAAACAATAGAAATGTATTTTCTCATAGTCAGGAGGGTAGAAGTCCAAGATCAAGGTTCCAGCTGATTTAGTTTCTGGTGGGAGCTCTCTTCTTGCTTGCAAATGGCCACCTTCTCACAATGTCCTCACGTGGCCTTTTCTCGGGGTGTCCCCAGGGAAAGAGCAAGCTCTCTAGTGTCACTTCTTATAAGGACACTAGTCCTGTTGGATGAAGGGCCCACCATTTTGACCTCATTTAACTTTATTTTCTTAGAAGCCCCATTTCTTTTTCTAAATTCAATTGTTTTTATTATTTGTTACAGGTGTACAGTATAGTGATTCACAAGTTTTAAGGGTTATACTCCATTTATAGTTATTATAAAATATTGGCTACATTCCCCGTGCTGTATACCATATCTTTGTAGCTTATTTTATACCTAATAGTTTCTCTCTCTTAATCCCCTACCCCTACATTGTGCTTCCGCCCCCCTCCCCCTGGTAACCACTGGTTTGTTCTCTATACCTGTGAGTCTGTAGAAGCCCCATTTCTAATACAGCCAACATGGGGGTTAGGTCTTCAACACATGAGTTATGGGGGGAACACAGACATTCAGTCCATAATACCACCAGCATCCATCAGCACCACATCTAAAAACCCACTATATCAGTTAGTTATTGCTGCATAACAAACCACTCCAAAACTTAGTGGCTTATCACAGCAAGTATTCAATTAGCTCATGAGTCTGTAAGTCAGCTGAGGGCCTTGATGCGTCTAGGATGGCCTTCCTCATGTATCTGTGGGGTGCACTGGCAAGTCAGCTGAGGCTTTTTTAATCTTGGCTGGTTCCTCTAACATGTTTGGGGCTCCAGCTGGATGTGCTGGCTAACTCAGCACTGCTTTCCATGGCCCCTTCCTCCTGCAGCAGGGCTAGACTGAGCTTGTTCACATGGTGGAGGCAGAGCCCTGAGGGAGAGCAGAAGGGTGCAAATCCTTCAGGGCCTGGGCTGGGAACTGGCTCACCATCCCTTCTGCCGCATTGTATTGGCTAAATTAAAGGCACAACACCAGTCCAGGTTTAAGGGGAAGGGAAATAGATGCCACCACTTCAGCTGCAAAATCACATAGCAAACGGCATAAATACATGGATGAGTGCAAGGGTTGTGGTCGTGTTTGCAATCTACCACAACTACTGACCTAACACAAAGGTGATGCTCAATCAATGTTTAAGTCATATAAAACAGCAGGAACTGGGCAATACAGTATCTAGGAATGAAGGGCATTTGGTGCAACAGGTAGGTGCATCATTTGTGGGAGATTATGGCACGGTCTCAGTACAATGATGAAGTGTTCTTCCTAGAAAGTGATACATACAAATAAAGTCATAAATGGTTAGAACAATACTCAGCTGGTCGGTTTGAGAAAGTTTCACACATTGACATCAGAAAGGGATATGAACTTGACCTTACCTCTCTGGGTTCCTCCTGAGTCTGGGACAGACTGGGTCCATTCTGCAGTAGAGAAGGAGAAAGCATCAGAGAGAGGGTTCCAGAGCACGGAGAGAGGGACAGTGCCTTCCATCTACGTAGCATCTTGGTGTTTTCATGCTACTTCTAATGACCAGTGTTCATGGGGTTTCCTGGCACATTCATCATTCAATTAAAGAATTTTAATGACAGCATTGGGGAAATCATATGGTTTGGTCCCAATAGCTGATGAAGTGGAACACAGTGAAAGCAAAAGCACTAGGCTAAAAAGAAGCCATTTAATTTGGTATTTTTTAGTTCAATGAGCTAAACAGCTGAATTAATTAAAACCTACTTTAGGGTCACTTTATATACTTAACTAGCACAAACAGGATCTCAGGGACTCTAGGGGCCATGGGTGAGAAGACCTCAGATAAACACTAGCAGCAAACTGCAGTTTTAGAAACACATGTTGTCTGAAAATCACATGCCCTTGCAGGGGAACACTGGAGTTTATTGTGGGTGTGGGAATAAACCAGGTCATAAACTACAGAGTAAAAAGGCCTTGGAGAGTGGTGATTTGGGCACGGCAGATGAATTAAGCTCAGAGGGTCTCTGCAGAGCAGAATGGTACTATTATTAGACCAGAGCCTGAGAGAGAAAATATGCTTGCCAGAAGGAGCTATCTGAAAGGATCCTTACTCAGGTGGATGTCTGCACGTGGGCTGTAAATCAAGGATGCCTAACGTGTGCTGCTGGGTTGTAGAGCAGAGAGCCTCAGATGGGGACCAGCCAGGTTTCTGTGTCATTCTGATTCTGTTTCCAACTTGCTATGTGACCCTGGGCAAGTTGCTTCAGCAATGTTGGCCTCAAACCTCTCGTGGGTCACATGGGTGATATTATTATAGTAGTACCTCTTACTAGACGGCTGCTAGCAGGCCAATAATATCATATATGTACTACAAGCTAGTTGTTAATCACAGTGAACCTTAGAATCTCGTGGTGCACAGGAACCCTTAGTACTTAGTTGGAATTGCATCACAGATGATGGTTTATGTTCACCTTCCCCTGGCTTCTAGGCACTTTTTGTGAGTAGGTATAGCAGATGTTGTTGGTGCCCCACCCATATCCATTAGTTCACAGCATTCCGCTGGAGGCTTCTTGGTACATCTGCCTGCAAACGCAGCATGTTGGAAGTACCCACGAATTCACATCCCCAGGAGCAGCCTTCAGCCAACTACAGATGGGAGTTGGTGGGTAAATATCTCAGCTTTCTCGTCCCTGGGGTGGGACAGCACTGAAGCACAGTCTGTCACCCCTTAGAGGTCCCCAATGAGACTGAACTGCATTTGCTCACAGAGGTCATCTGTGTACTGTCACCCCCGGTCGTGGCTTCCGTCCTTTCATTTCTCATGTCTTCCCTCCCCTACTAGCGCTTCTGGGCATCACCTCTCGAGTAAACCGCTTGCAGTTAGATCTTCGTCTCCTTAGACAGTAGGGACTGTGTCTGATTCATTTCTGAATGCTAGTACTTCATTCCTGGGACACAGATAAATGTTTACTAATGGAAGTTTAAATTCCACCCTCTGAGACTCCAACAGTAAGTTGATTCTATGTTTCTCATTACAGTTCTTTGTGTCAACCTAACTTTAACTCCATTTCGTCCCAGCCAACCTACCACCTGAAATCTTAATCTTCTTCCAAAGCTTCATTTCCAGTTCTTTAAAAATGTTCTCTCATGACTTGGTTTTAGGCTTGCTCCTCATTCTAGATTCTATATTCACATGACACATTCAAACTTAGTTTGAATCTAAGCCCAGTAATAAAGTTGGTGCTTGCTCTGTGGCTGGGTAGTGTGGTAATTGTTGTAGGCAGTGTCTTAGGTATACCAGGTACATGGCCATGCTCTATACCCACTGGCTGAACCCTTGAGTCTTTCTCAAATGCACTGTGTATGCAAACCCTTTGACTTCAAGATGTAACCTTCATTTAGTCATTTGTTCAATAAACATTCAGCAGGTCTACTATGTATCAGGCTTTGGGTTAGGCTCTGGGCTTACAAAGAAGATAAATGCCTGCACTTGAAGAAGTTCATCATGGTCTACTGGGAGACACAGGAGACACTTCATACATCTTTTTAGAGAGAAATTCAAAGAGATCATTACGGTGCAGTCTGATCAACGCTATATGACACAGCAGTAGACTCATAGCGTGGTCCTTGGACCTGAGCTATTAGCATCGACTCAGCGCTTGAACATGCACATTTTTAGGCTCCACCCATTCAGACCTACTAAATCAGAAACTCCATCTGTGGGTCAGCAATCTGTGTGTTAACCAGCCCCCAGGGATTGTGATGCTCCTTGAAGTTTGAGAACCACTGTGATGTGGAGAAATAGAGAATTTTCTGGCAGGAGAGAGAAGGGTCTGGGTGTATCCGAGTGCGTGTATATGTGTATGGAGAGAGTTGGGTGCATATAGGAAGATAAATCAAGGAAGCCTGCGTAGATTAGGTGAACCCTTGACTAAGTCTTGAGGGAGCGGCATGACGATATTAGCTGTGATTTGCCTTGGTGCACTCATCCTGAGATGACCTTAGTCATTTAAAGTCCAGACATTCCTAATGGCAGGTCAAAACCTGGTAAAATGTTTTATTACAGTTGTGTCTTAATTAAAGACAAATCATTATTTAGCAATTTATAATCATAGAACAGAAACTTTAAGGAACACATTTTGACATGACAGAGGACCTATGTTTTACCAAACGATCCACCGAGGGTCCCTGCCAACAGGCTGCCCCGTTTCCCGCCATCACGATTGTTAACCTCTTGAGAACAGGACCTTTTTGACTTGATTTTCCTTTTTTAAATCACCTAGCCCCACGCACAGTGCTCAGTGCCTAGGTGCTCATCACGTATTTATTGATTTGATTTCCCAGAAATCAATGGTGTAAGGCAGGTCTGTCTGTGTTCTTTTCTTTTGGCTCACATGCTACTAAGCAATTGGTTTAGGTGACTTTAAATGAAAATGGCTGAATTGAATGGAACAAATGTTTTGCTGTTGCAGAGACGTAACCTACCTGTGGAGAACAGTTTGGAGGGGTAGGTGTTGTGTGTTGTTCTTTAGGGTCTCCAGAGTCTAACTTACACATATGGACAAAGCAGCCCTACAGTGCAGGTGATTTTCATTGTTATATAATAATATAGAGTGTAATTAGCTTGTACGAATGATAGTAATTCTTAATGCCTGTATAGTGCTTTCTGCTTTACGAAACACATTCACATCCGTTAACTCATCTGATCCTCACAACTTTGTAAAGCAGGCATGGCAGGTATTATTACGATTCTTATTTCTCAGATGGGGGAAGCTATGGCTAGAACCAGCATACCATCACTTCGGCTGTGCTCAGTTGGCCAGACCAGCACAGCTTTGAGAGGAGAGAAAATAAACCCCGCCTCTCAATAGGAAAATGTCAGAGAAGTTGTGCCGTCTTTAATCTACTCCAGTGACCTTGGCACTTAACCTCTCTGAGCCTCAGTTTCATCTGTAAAATGCAGATAATACTGACATCATATGGGTAATAGTAGGTGCTTAGATAGTGGCAGTTACTATCAGTAACCAATGTGGAATTCATCCGATTCATTTTAAGAAGAGAATAACTGATCGTAATATATGGATACATGGAAAGACAACCAATAAATGTAAGAAGGCAGGCTTAAGTAAGAACTTTGACTGCTGTGCAGTCTTCAACACTACCATCTAATTTCCAGGTTGATTTTTTTTCCTTTAAAGCTAACACTTATAAAGCATTTACTGTATGCCAAACACTCTTTTAGACTTTTACATTTATTAGCTTGTTTAATCCTCACAAAAACCCTGCAAAGTGGATGGGACTGTCATCATTCTCATTTCACAGTTAAGTAAATTGAGGCATAAAGGGATGGAAGAGCTTGCTCAAGTGAACAGTAGAAGTAGAGTTCAGCATGTCGGTCCAGATGCTGTGTCCTTCACTCTCATACTTTGCTACCTATCAGATACATTACCTGTATACCAAGTCTTGTTCCATCGCAGGACAGAAGTATGTACCTTGAAAACAAATAATTAAGTCACAATTTGTCCCAGATTTTAAAATATTAAATTTGGACTCTCCAAAGAAATACGGAGAACATTTTTTTTTTTTTTTGCGGTACGTGGGCCTCTCACTGTTGTGGCCTCTCCCGTTGCGGAGCACAGGCTCCGGACGCGCAGGCTCAGCGGCCATGGCTCACGGGCCCAGCCGCTCCGCAGCACGTGGGATCTTCCCGGACCGGGGCACGAACCCGTGTGCCCTGCATCGGCAGGTGGACTCTCAACCACTGCGCCACCAGGGAAGCCCTAGAGAAAACTTTTAAAAAGAGAAATTTGAGGAAGCGGGAGATCAGTTATTTGCTCAGAGTCCTTGTAGGCCTCTGCCAGGAGCCTCTCCCTGCTTTCTAAGAGCTGATTGCCTCTTTCTGGAAAACCTCCCCTGGGATTAGAGCAAACGGTGAGCACAGAATATTGACCAGTTTTCTCTGTGAAACCCTGAGAGTTGGGGTTCTTCATTTTCTTTCAAGTGTACATTTGTCAGTTTCCAGAATTAGAGACATCCTGGAAAGGGTTTCCCAATATTTTCTTCTCATGGGATGTGGAGTATTGAGATGGGAAGGTGGTTGACTTATTTATCAACTCTTTTTATGGACTTCTGGTGTCCAGCAAGCACAGGCAACATCTTGGAAGGATCAACGTGTCCAGTGGATCAGTATACTGAAAGACCACCTGTCAAGTGGCATTTCTAGTTTGCTGCTTGAATTTTCAGAGGAGACAGCTGAATTAATTTATAAAATAAAATAGGATACAACATTTGTAGGTACTAATTGATACCGACGAAGGTCATGCATATGGCAAGGACTAAACCAAACTAATCATAATATTATACGATTGAGAACTGAACCCATGTCTTCTCACTCTGCGTCTTCATTCTCTTTCCATTGGGTATCTCCGGAGCCTGCATAGCACAGCACCCCTTACACTGTTGCGGGGATGAATAAGCCATTATTATTTGCTGTAGAAAGTGGCTTTGAGTTTCTCAAGGGAAATGCCACTTTGAGTGTTGGGACAGCTGCCTCTACTTTGGCTTTCTCTCCCCTGGATGCAGCTCTCATCGTTTCTAGATTAACTTATCAGCAAGAATAGAGAATTCAGCAAAATGTTGGCATTGCTGATTCGTCCTGTCTACCATGATATGAAGCTGACAAATCCTTCTTTGAAGAGCTGCTTCATAGCTGTTAGTATTGGAACTGAAAATACGATGCAGTGTGAACTACTGTACTTGGGAATCTCAATCAAACTTGTGATGATGGGAATAGATTTACATTTACAGCTTTCAGTACAAAGCAGCATTAATGCACTCATGTTGAACTAACATTATGCCTGGGGTTTAATTTCCAAGTGAGATTTTGCCACAGAATTATTTTCTCAGAAGCTGTTAAGTAGAAATTAAGGAAGAGGCAGAGCTCAAATGTAGTTTTGAATTTTGCTAGGCCCTTGATCATGCCTCTCTTGTATGTCCCTATGTGTTTTCAAAAGGTGGGTAATTCTTCTACTGAATTTTTATTTCTTCTGAAGGCCATAAAGTGAAAAGTATAGCTCAGATCCAGTCTATGACCAGGTCATGTCTATCTTACTTCTGCATATGTCATATACATCCCCTGCTCTTTTCCAATTTTCACTGCCTTCAACAGATCTTGTCATGGTTTACTGTGGCTTAATCCAACAAAACCTTACTTCCTATGTATGTCATGGGTCAGCATAGGTTGCAGGGGGGCTCTTCTCCATACAGTCATTCAGGGACCTATTGTCTGGCTCCACCATCATCTAGGGCCTTGTTCTCTGCATGGAGCTAGAAGATGGGGAAGAGAGAATAGGAGATTCTCATGGGAGGTTTTCAGGGGCCAGATCTGGAGGTAATATGCATCCTTCCCATCCTCATTGTATTAGTACTGTCACATGGGCTTCATGTAAAGGGAGGCTGGGAAGCATACCCTAGCCATGCCCGGGAGAAAAGGAAACTTCTTTGCCACACTTGGAATATTTCAGCGTTCTCCAAACTAAATGGTCTCTTAATCTGCAGTCTGGTCACCCTGTCACAAGAGGTATCTAAAATACACTTGTCATTTTGTTGTTCTCCAGCTATTTTAGTAATTGCCCTATGCTTATAAAAGAAACCCCAGCTTATCTAGTATGACATACAAAAACCTGCTCGCTCCTGCCCTGTTTCTCCAGCCTGTTTTCTCATAGGGCCCTCCCTTACACCTGGGGCTCCAACTCCTCTCAATTTCTTGTGGTTCTAGAACACACAAGACTGCTTTTTTACTTCTGGTATTTGCACATGCTGCTTCCTGTCTTTGAATTGACCTAGTTATTGGTTAAGAAACTTCATGATTTTATTGGATACGGCAGCAGTATATTAATGGGGCTTGGTTTCTTGGGTGAACGGCTAGACTTGCTGAATGGAAACACATTCATTTACTCATTGCCACTGAAGAACCCACCACTTAAAGCAAGAAGATGTAAAAAGACGCAGTCTCTCTTTCCCATCTGCTGGTTGAATAGCCGTCTATATCTTTCGATATTCAGTTAAGTTCCTCTGTGAAACCTTTTACAGTCTCCCTGAAGTAACCATGCATGCCTTTGTTCTTCCCCTTTGTCTGTAAAGAGCATAATACTGTTTGGGAGCATGAATGCATCATCTTAAGAGGGAAGGAGTCAGTTTCTGGGTTTGAATTTGAATCTGAACTGTACTGCGTGCTAGCTCTGTAAGCTTGGGTAAGTTACTGGACATTTCTAAGCTTTTGTTTGCTCACATGAATAGAACTAACTGTAATGCTTACTGTTAGGATCATTGTACTTGGAACATAATAAACACTCAATAAATGTTAGGTCTTATGTTATTTTTGTTGTTCCATATCTGTCTCATGTTATAGATTCTAAGTGACTTAAAGGCGGACACTATATCTTCCAATTTGTCTTTGATATATTCAAGCAGCGAATCACATGCTTAGAAAATACTACTGAATAAATGAATGAATTAATGAATGATGCCATTGTTCCACAAAAATTACTTCTTTATATTTTAGGGAGAAAAATAAAATCTCTCCATAGAACTCTTGGTGAAATAGCAGGTGTGTTCTTTATCCTGTTCTTGTTCCAACCTCCTTCTTCTCTTTTCCTCTATTTTTCCTTCTTTCTATTATTTTCTCCAGACTCTGTTCCTTTAAAGGACTCTTTTCTCTATGTCCCTTTGTCTCTGTACCTCTGGGTCTTTGCACTCACTGTGCCAATCCTTGGAATTGCATTCTTCTATCTCTGATAGCAAATTCTGCGCATCTTCAAGTCAGTTATCTTTCCTCTGGAGCTTTTCTTGATTTTCATCCCCCCAGCCCAAAGTATCTTTTATTGTTTTAATTTTATGGGTTTCACAAATACAAGAGCCACCATGCTTTAAGCACTTACCATATAGTAGCCAGTAAGGTAAGAAGTTCATGATCTCTCTCTCCTGTGGCCCTTGTAACTTTCCTACAGCTATTTGTGCCCTTGTCTTTTTCTTCGACTATAATATAGTCTCCTTGAGAACAGGATTCAAGTGTAATTCCTAATTTTATTCTCCCTGATGTCTTATATTTCGTGTATTCATAGCTAAATGATAGACAAAGACACAGAAACAACAAAATCATTTCTTCTTAGTTACTGAGAATGGAGTTTATTACTATATCAGAGGAATGATTGAGACCAACAAAAGCAGAAAAAAATCTTGAGACTAGTATGGACCACAGGTTGAATAGCATTGTAGGCTATGTTTGGACAATTATCAGGCCACTATTTGGGTTCAATATAATCTTCTGATTCCATTAAGCCCCAATCGGACCCTTAGGACTCTGCACCAACACCATGGCTTAAAGTGATGCTGTAGGAAGTTGAGATGGATGAATGGAGTTGGAATTATTCACCTTGGAAGAATGAAGGCCTGCAGGAAGAAGATACGCAGAACCTACAAATGGACTTTCAGCACAGGGAGGGTCAGTCAGCTATCAGTATGAGAGTGGATTTAGGTTAGAAGTAAAAGATTTTCTTTCAGATAACCATATTTTGACTTACTGAGGAATCTTACTATGTAAATCTTGAAAAATAGTACAAATATTAATTTTCTCAGAACTGTTAGAGCATCTTCATACCCAGAGGCTGAAGAGTGTACTAGATAAGTGTTAAGAATTGAGGACAAGATATTTTTATTCCTCAATATTTTTTTTATGAGAATGAGAACTAATATTTGTTGAGCTAGGCGGGGGTGGGGGGTGGGGGGGCTATTGCTTTTACACGTATTATCTCATTTAGTGTTGGTAATATCTATGTTCACAAAAACATTATAATCTCTCTTTATAGGTTCAGAGAGGTCACATGAAATGTCAAATATCACACAGGCAACAGTGCTGGAGTCAGGATTTGAACTCGGGTCCTATCTGAATACAGAGTCACTGCTCTTTGAGTGTACGTGCTTCCCGAACTGATTGCTCTCTTTCAGTCTGAGAAGTGAGTTGAAATAAAAAACAGATTTTCCAGATTCCCCAGTGTAACAAAGCTGGTGAGGTAGGTAACACGAAACAGATTTAGAGAGAGATAGGTACATTTGCCTAATGTGCAACTTGTGCTCCTTTGGCAAATTTCTCATCAAACTGTCTTCCCTTTGTTCATTTATTGTCATGACAGAAGTAGACACCTTGGGTTTGGCTCTTGGGTTACCATCCATGACTTTGGCCGAGATACCTCACCTCTTTGTAACTCAGTTTTCTCGTTTGTAAATAGAGATAGAGTATTTACCTCCTAGGGTTGTTGTGAGGTATAAAGAACATAATGTGTTGAAAAATGGTGCTGGCACATAGCAAATGCATTATAAATGTTAGCTACTGATTTTTTAAAGAAAATTTTAATTGTGGTAAAATACAAATAACACAAAATTTACCATCATAACCATTTTTAAGTATACGGGTCAATGACATTAGGTTCATTCACATTATTGTTGCTTCTGTCACCACTATCCATCCACAGAGCTCTTTTCATTTTGCAAAACAAACTCTGTACCCATGAAGCAACGGCTCCCCATTTCCCCACCCCAGCTTCTGGCAACCACTCTTCTGGTTTCTGTTTCTATGAGCTCGGCTACTCTAAGTATCTCATTTGTCCTTAGCTGTTGATTTTTAAGAGTTGGAAGACCTAAGCACCATCTTGGCTCCTTGACTTCTTAGATATGTATTCTCGGGAAATAAACTTTCCTTCAGGTACCTGAAGTCCTTCTCAGTTGGTATTGAAAATTAAAGATCATGTGAGGCATGGAAATACTTTGTGTTCTCCACAGTGTTAGTTTTTTGTATAACAGGTTAAAAGGTGCTCACATATTCATTCATGTATTCCTCTGCCCTTCAAAACATTCATTCATTTGTTTCATTCACTGAGCTACAGCTGTATACTAGTCTGTGCTAAGTCTGTGGGGAGCTGCAAAGATGAAACAGGCACAGACTCTGCTCTCAAGGACCTCAAAAATGAGTTAGGAAGCAGAAGCTGTCATAGATGCTGAAAACCAAGTTCTCAGTCCAGTGGTGGTTCAAAGGGGAGATGAGCTTTTCACGAACAGCCCTTCAACTGTGAAATACAGTGCTGGAAGGAGCAGTGTGGTGGGCTCCAAAGACCTGTGGTCTCCAGCTTCACTATTAACTGGCCACTTTGTGTTCCCCTCTCTGATCCTCCGCTTGTGCTCAAGCAATGGTTTTCTAGAATTCCAAATGCTGGGATTCTGTGATACAGGATCCTTTCTTCCATCATTCTGCTTTCATCTGTTTTCATTAACGGGGTTCTGAGTGAAAAAAAGGAAAAACATTCCATTGCTTTATCAAGTTTGCTGTTAGAGGTGTCACCTTGTACAAAGTACCTAATCTCTCTGCACCTCAGTTTCTTCTTCTGTAAAATGGAGATGATAACAGTACTTACCTTAAGGGAGATTTTGGGAGGACTAAATGTGCTTATAATCGTAGTAGGTGCTCAGTGAACATTAGCTCATGTTATTATGATCATTGCTATTTGGAAAACACTGGACAAGAATGTTTCTCAGTTCCTTCCTCTGATGACCTGGGTCCTGCACCATCCTCCCTGTGTCCTGTATTTCTGTTTGCTTTCCAGCCTCAGGCTCCTTGATTTCCTTCCCATGTGGCACACCTCTCAGTTCTTCACTCCTGCCTCCCCATACTTCTGTAGGCTACTGTGTATACCCTGGGATGGGGACTCTGGGAGCCCAGTGAGGCATGGACGTCACACGTGTGCCCTTCTCCCAGCCTGGGCGGGAAGTCTGTTTTCCTTGCCTTCCATCCCACAGTCTCATCAGCTAGAACACAGTCCTCAGCCTCAGAATAGCCAACTTGCTCAGTAAGTGAACTAATTACACTGGCTGCGCTTCTCTTTTGTTCCCCGATCTTGCTGATTTGCTATTTATAGCATTTCCAAAGATGTTTGCCAGCAGTGTCCCTTTTAATCCAGCTTCAGAGATATGACACTGAAGGTGAAAATAGCTATAATAAAGCACCAGAGACCGCTGTCCCCTGATCACTTGTGGGGCAGGAAGTGCTATGCTTTATTTATTTATTTATTTTAACATATTTTCCCAACAAAGAGGCAATGGATGGTAATCAGGGTCTTTAGGGTTGGAGTGGTTTGTGAAGGAAGGAAGGAAGGAAGTGGGGGGAGAGAGAGAGAAGGGAGAGAGAGAGAGGGAAAGAGAGAAAGAAGGAAGAAAGGGAAGGAAGGAAGGAAAGGAGGGAGGGAGAGAGGAAGGAAGAGAGGGAGGGAGGGGAGAGAGAAAGGGAGAGAGAGGCAAAGAGAGAGAAAGAAAGAAAGAAGAGAGGGAAGAAAGGAAGGAAAGGAGGGAGGGAGAGAGGAAGGAAGGAAGGAAGGGAAGAAGGAAGGAAGGGAGGGGAGAGAGAGAGAAGGGGGGGGGGACAGTGGAATCATACCCAGAAGTGTGTCTGGCTGACTATGAGCCAGGAAATGAAAGAGTGGAACCTAACTGACATCACCAATCAGCGCAGGCGCGATGAGCTGGACCGAATGCCTAGATGGGCTGGTGAGTTGATGCACTGCGTGGGAGGAGGTATAGTCAGGTGTCAGGAACGGCTCAGCAGCCCCTTGAAGCATGGAGTGGATGTGGTGCAATCTGTCAGGAGTTTCCTTCTCTCCTTGGCCCAGCATAAAAACAATGAGGTTGTCTTTCTTTTATCCAGCATAAATTAGGATGGAAAGATCACTGAAGTTAGAGTTCTTTGCACTAGGTTCACATTGTAGATCCAGTGGTTCTCTGATTGTAGGTGCCTGAAAATCATGTGGGGAGCTTTAAAAATGCCCCAGTCCCAGGTACCCCAACTCAGTCATTGCTGGCCTGGATCCCAGAGGGCAAAGCCAAGGCAAAAGCTTATATCCTACCACTTTATTGGGAACTAGACTCCCAGAGAAGGAGGGCAAAAGGGAGTGAGGAAGGAAGGGAGTAATACCAGTGCACAGTATGTGATTGAACTGACTACAGTTTCATGACAAATGAAACTGATTTCTCACAAGACTATCTCCCAATAGCCTATGGAACCACTGCATCTCAGGATGGTCAGAGCAGGGGAAGGAACGGGGAAGACTTAATCCACTATCTCCCCTTCCCATGGGGTAGAGGCTTGCTCACGGAGCGTGAACTCCTCTGCACTTCTGGATGGAAAACGTCTGGTGCCAAGTGGATCTTGCGACATCTTACGCCTCAGAAATGGCAGTAAGGATGAGAGCTGAAGGCACAGGCCATTGGCATAACCCAGGCATTGTCATATTACACTCATGGGAAGTCAGTAGGGACCTGGGAGAGCAGGTGGTTACCTGGATGGCTGGGGTCAAACAGGTGGTTGAACACCCCAGAGAGAGGCAAAACCAAGTGCATTTCCAGGGGTGCATACAAGGTGTCTGATACAAACCCTAAATGATATTGATCAGGGTGATCTGGGGACCCTACTTTGAGAAACCTTGTCCTAGACCGAGTGACCTAGGGCAAACCATTTAACTCCTCGGAGTGTCAATTTCTTCACTTGTAAAATGCAGAGCAGGACAATCCACTTTCCTGAAGATAAAACTAAATAAACCTCAGGGGAAAACTAATACTTAAATGACAACAATCCGTGTGAATCTGCACCAGTATTTTGCACTGGACAAAACTGCAGAACCACAGTATGACTGGGGATAAAAACATCCTTTTCCTCTCTTTCAGTAACACCCACAGAGCTGACTCTGCTTATAGTTGATACACTTGGACATTGTAATTAAGCAAATATGATAAAGCTGAATTTTGTAGAAAGCAAGCAAGTAATTCATTCAATATTTAACACATTTTAATGATTAAGTTTGTGCTAAAATACCGGGAGGTGCAAAGGCAAATAAAATAGCGCACCATAGACATGTAAAAAAAAAAAAGCAATGAGCAATTTGGGAATTGTACTTCTGTTTATCCTTCTAATTATAAGGCTAATTAAACCCTGATTAGTGGTCCTAGTGTATAAATAATTTTGCTGTGCTTGGATCCCTTGTGGAACATTCAAGACCCATGAAATTCAGGTATACAAGCAAAGTTCCATTTACTGAAGGCTCAACTACCTGCAGTTTTGGTCATACACATGTACACAGGAAAAAACAAATGAGTTAACGCCTTTCTTAACCTTTGAGGATGACAGGTATATATGACCACCACCTTCAATGTTTAACATGTTAATGATATAATTTAATAAATTCCAAGTTGTTAAGTTACCTGGGTGATTGTTTATTTTTGGGCTGTGACATTTCCACTAGAGAGGCTGTTCTATATTTGGGTAACTGAATCTTCCAGTAATCACCCTTTATGCATCAAATCCTAGCTTCATGATGTAGACTCATGGGATCTTAGCACTAGACAGGCCTTTGCGGTTATCTGGTTTTGCTCTTATTCCAAATAGAAATGTGCTATTTCTGATGAATATTCACTTTCCACTTGAATGTTTAAAGTGTTGAGAAACTCAGTACGTGGAGACTCAGCCCCTTGTGTTTAGGGAGAATTGTTAATAGAATGTTTCTTGTAAGTTCTACATATTGATCCAAAGTGGAACCTCTGGATCAACAAGTCATACACTGAGTCCATTCTCTAGCAAATTTTCTGTAAGAAGTCATATAATAAGTATTTTAGGGTTTTCAGGCCAGCTATATATGGTCTCTGTTGCATATTCTTTTTGTTTGTTTGTTTGACTTTATAAACTTCAAAAATATAAAAAAATTCTTATCTCACAGGTCATTTAAAAACAGCTGGATTTGGCCTATGAGCCCTTGATCTGTATGTCTAATACACACAGATATGTGTGTGTGTGTGTGTGTGTGTGTATATATATATATATGTATATGTATATATATATATAACATATATATATATACACACACACACACACAGACACACATACACAATAATATAGGTGTATGTATATATATGTGTATATTTACACATATAGAGATATGTGTGTATATAGGCATATATATCTAGTATATATTTCATAAATGTGTAAATATATAAAATATAGTTATCCACACACACATACATTTGTATAGGTATAGCAGAATGTTTCCGGGTGTTGGGAGTCAGATTAAAGTGGGTTTATCTTTCATCACCGCCATGTATTATGTTTGGGAGGCAAGACAATTTATCTAATCTCTTTGCGCCTCTTTAAAAATCTATAAACTTAAGATGTGTATGCTACAGCAGATTGCAATATTGACCCCAATTCTTCACCCTTTCTTTCTGTATCCACACCCTTTGCCATGTAACTCTGCAGTGCTCTCTCACTCTGACCTGTATGACATGGGATGTTTGCAAATGTGATACAAGCAGAGGCTTAAGTAATGCTAGTGCGTTTCCACTTGTGCCCTTGCTCATCTGCCATGGTCATGAAAACATGCTTGGACTAGCCAGTTGGAATATGAGAGAGACATGGAGACAAGGAAAGTCAGCTAAATTGCCCCAGCCAGAGCCAGCCTAGATTATCAAAAAGCCAGTTAACTCTCAAACATATGAGGACATCCAGGCTAAACCAGAACCACCTACATGACTCTCAAACTAAATAATTTACTGAGTTTTAGGGTGGTTTGTTGTTTAACATTCTCGCAGAAATAGAGAACTGATAGAAATGCCCGCTCACAGAATTGTTTTGAGAATTAAATCACAACTCTCTTCTCTAGATTTTCTGCAATGTGTTCATCTTTAAAAAGAAAGCAAAAGGTTGTAAGTTTCTGCCATTTGTCTAACTCCTGGAGTTTACAAGATATTTTAGTTTCTATTTACTCCTTTAATTCTCCTCACAACTGCTATCTCCAGCCTTCTTGGTTGCCGATAACAGAATCCACTCCAATTGAATTAAGCAGAAGAGGATTGATTAAAGAATATTATATAGCTCACAATAGCTCAAAAAGAGGCAGATAACAAGGCTTGAATGTTACACTGGCAAAGCACCATGGCCAGGAAAAGCCACTCTATGGTCTCATTCTGGTAGAAAATCTGTTGCCCTTGGAGCCTGCCCTTTGACTTCTTTGTCACTCAGGCCTGAAATCAGAAATTCTACCCTGGCTGCTCCAGAAGAAGCAGACGTCTCTGCCACTTGAATTGCCAGATTTCCTCGCCCTATGTGGCCACTTCCTCGTGTGGCTCTTTGTCCATATAGACGTCTTGGGTGGCTGTGTATAAATGGAGGAAATTACGTTACATGACTGTACCCTTGCTGGAAGAGAGTGCAGGAAATGTAGTTTTGCTTGTAGAACAAAATGCAAGCTAGAAGGGGGTTAAATGCCTGCTGAGTGAGGTACACCACAGTCTCTGCCACACAAACTCTGGGGTCAGTGACTGTATTCATACTTCACAGATGAACAACCTGAGGTTCAGAGAAAGTCAATGACTTGCCCAAAGTCATATAGATTTTGAAACGCAGCAGCATCCAAATACAAGTCTTCCCATATCGAGAACTCTGTTCTTTCTGTAATGCAACAGCCTTCCCCATCTATTGGAGGGTGGCCCAATCTAGGTGCAGTTAGTTCTGCTGGCTGGGAAAGTGAGAGGTGTAGCTGACTTGGTCTGAGCTTCTAGGAGACTGCTGAAGTTCCAGCATGAAGCCACTTTGCCAGAAGTATTGGCAGAGGAAAATCATACATCAGAGATTCAAATTTTTCTAAAAAGCTGTGGCGGGCCTCAGGACCCAGCATGAAACCAAACCTTATAGCCAGGCCTGGTGTCCAATTAGAAAAGCATTCCAGACTCCCCAGCTGTCAGTAAGGCTTCAGACTAGAAGGATTCAATCTGGGTGACGGCCACATGATATGGCAGCAGGATGCTTGCCCAGCATGTATTTGCTACAGGCCCTAGAGATATGCCAGGAAAATACGGCTTGGGGTACCATTTATGTATGTTTCCTCAGCACAAAACTGAAAACCACAGATTCCTGCAGATAATGAGACTATACACCCATGGCACTTTACCCATTCTTCTCTTCTTATGGTTCCCTCTCATTTTTCAGATCTGTAGGGTGGGTTAGCTTTGATATTGATGAGTTGGACCAGGAGTGGAATATGCTGATTAGGTAGTAATTCTCATCAAACCAGCAGTGGTGTCTCCTACAGTTTAACCAGGGAATAGAAAAGATAACTGACTTTTTCTCAGAGTATGAGATAAGAGCATTTATCCAGCTAAGAAGGTAATAAGGAACCTTTCCCATTCCTTAGTTTAACAGGATGATTTGGGTACAGTCTGCTCTTCTTCATGCTAAACATGACCAATGTCTTTGACTGTTCCCATAGACACAGACTCAGTCATATTAGTCTCTTCTATGTGGCCCCATGCCTGTGTATTTAAGAACTCAACCAGTGTAGCCTTCAGAGAGGCAAAATGCATTCTGAATTAGGGTAAAAGGCTTTTCATGTATTCTTTGAGATCCATTATGCATAATAACAAAAGACAACTTTGACTCATTTCTAAATGTCAGCTAGCAAAACATCTGCTAGCCAGAGAAAGCATGGCCTTCCCCAGAACATGAGCTCACCTCAGCACCTGCTGTGAACAACCACTCATTTCTTAGAATTCATGCTCCAGCCAATTGGAATGAGCGTGAAATTGAATTAAAGGATAGAGCATTGTTTTTAGCTGATGTTACTATGTTTCAAGCGGTTTATACCAAGTAGCTTTTCCATGTATTTGGGTAGTGGACTTGGAGACTGGGAAGCCCTCATTTTTCCACTTTGTTTGTTGTTATTATCATTCAAGATGAGAGACTTGAATAGGATGCAGAGTGTTTAGTTGATCCAGAATTCAGGGACCTGGGTTTCTAGTCCCAATTATTAGGAATGCTTCTCCACATGATATTTAATCTAATCAATTCTGAGATTAGTTTATGTAGAAAAAGAACATGTTATGTTTTTAAAAATTCTTTATTTCTACTAAAACTGTTGGTGAATGTGGTTTATATCTGTAGGCAAGTGGATTTCTTAATACCAGATTAAAGAATAAGACTTTCTTTCTATAATCTCAGGCAGTACTGGACCAGGGCAGATCTCCCCTACTCCCATAAGAGCAAAGAAGAGCCCTATAAAACATATAGGATAGTTCTATAATGTCAGGGCAAACTGAAAGCTAGCAGCTCTGCTGCTAGAGCAGAGTAGGTTGATTTGGAGCAGTGTGTATTCCCAGAGGCTTTGTTAAAAACAATAGCAATCTCAGTGGCAAACACTTGGAAAGCCAACTTGCAAATACTTGCAAATATTGGGACAAGACACATGTCAACAGATTATATCAGAAATTTAACGAAGAGATCCAGAGAATGAGATAGCTATACTGTACCTTGATAAGCTGCCACGTATCCCTGTTGGTCTGGAAGGCTACACACATGTGCCAGGCTGCGTACATCCTCAGGAGGCACCAGAGAGTGCCCTCACTAACTACTGATCTGTCTGAATGTGAGACCTATTGAACTCGTAGAGGAGATGCAAGAAGGCCCATCAGAAAGTAAACCTGCTCAGTTTAACTGCTTGAACTTTCAGTATATTCTTCAACCCACATATAGGTCCATTAGAAAAGGGCAGATATCTTACTAAATTGAGGTGTTTAAGTACTATTTATGACCAGTCATTGACTGACTGCTAAGCTAGGGCAAACCCTAGGAAGCCAGGGTTAAAATAAAAATGAATAAAAGAAAAAAAAACTGAGCATAAACATTAGCAGTTGCACAATTTGGGGGAGACATATTATATAGAATTAGTCCAGCAAAGTCAGTAAGCAAATAAACAACAAAAAAACATTGAAAACAAAAACAACCTCTGAGGGGAATCAGAATCCAGAATTCCTTCAGTATATTATCTTAAATGTCTATTTTTTCAACAAAAAAATGTAGCATGCAAAGATACAGCAAAGTATGACCCATGTACAGGAAAAAATAGTCAATAGAAACTGTCTCTGAGGTGCTCAGATTTGGACTTATTAGAAAATCACTTCAAAGCAGCTATCGCAAATATGTTAGATTTAAAAGAAATCATGTTTTAAAAAATAAGGAAAATATGCTGACAATGACTAATTAAGTAGAGAATAAAGATATAGAAATTATAGAAAAGAACCAAATGGAAATTCTGGATTTGAAAAGTTCAATAATTGAAATGGAAAATGCTCAAGAGCAAATTCAAGATGTCAGAAGAAAGAACTGATGAACTTTAATATATATAACTAGCATTTATCCAATTTGAAGAACAGAAAGAAAAAAGAATGAAGAAATATGAACAGTGTCTCAGGACCTGTGGATTACAATGAAGCATGTCAACATATGTTTAATGGGAGTTTCAGAAGATGAGAGAGAAAAAGGAGAAGAAAAAATATTTGAATAATTAATGGCCCAAAACTTCCCAAATTTAATTAAAAATTTAACCTGTACATCCAAGAACATCAGTTAACTCTGAGTAAGATAAACACAAAGAAATCTATGTCTAGACACATGATAGTCAAATGATTGAAAACCAAGCACAAAGAGAGAATCCTAAGAGCAGCAAAAGTAAAACAACTCATTGCATACAGAGGAACCACAAAAAGATTAATAGCAAACTTCTCACCAGAAACAATAGAGGTTTCTATTGATGACATATTCAAAATGCTGAAAGACAAAAACCTATCAACCAAGAATTCTATATCCAGCAAAACTATTTTTCACAAACAAATGTGAAAGATAGTCTCAGATAAAAAAGGCAGAGAGAATTTGTTGCCAGTAGACCTGCCTTATAAGAATTAGTAAAGAAAGTTTTGGGTCTGGAAGGAAATGACATGAGATGATAGTTTGAATTCACATGAATAAATAGGGAGCTCTTGTAATTAATTACATAGGTAAGTACAAAAGACAGTAAATATGTATGTTTTTTCTCTTGATTGACTGAAAAGACAATTGCATCAAACAATAATTATAAAACTGTATTTTGGGGCTTATAACCTGTAATAATGTAATATATATGACTATAATAGAACAAAGGAAAAGAAAGGAAATAGAGAGCTATTGGAACAAAGATTCTATATTTTATTGGAATTAAGTTAGTATTATTCTGAAGTATATTCTGGTAGATTAGGATGCATATTGAAATCCCAGGAAAAAACACTAAGAAAATAACTCAAAGGACAGAGTGAAAAAAAATCCAAAAAGGAACTAAAATGGCACACTAGAAAATATCTATTTTACACCAAAGAAGTTAGGATAGGAGGAGCACAAAAGTCATGAGACATATAGAAAACAAGTTTCAATATACAGATGTACATCTAACCATATTAATAATTACATTAAATGTAAACATCACATTAATTGTAAACAGTACTCATATGAAATGTGAATAGCACTCCTGTCAAAAGCAGATCATCAGACTAGGTAATAAAAACATCCAACTATATGCTAGCTATAAGATACACTTTTTAGATTCAAAGAGTCAAATAGGTTGAAAGTAAAAGGATGGAAAAAGATATACCATGCATATAACCAAAAGAGAGCTGGAGCCACTCTACTAATATCAAACAAAATAGATTTTAAGACAAAATGTGTTACTGGGGACGAAGAGGAACAATTCATCAGGACACTATCACAATTGTAAAGCTGACAACAGAGTCCCAAAATACAAAAAGGAAAAAAAATGGAAATAATTAAAAAGAGAAATAAGCAATTCAATAATAACAGTTGAAAACTTCAATATTCTGCTCTCAATATTTGACAACTAGACAGAAAATCAGCAAGTATATAGATGACTTGAACAATGCTATCAACCAATTTGACCTAATTGACAATTATACAACACTCCACCCAACAATGGCAGAATTCATATTCTTTGCAAGCACATATACAACATTCTCCAGGATAGACGTATGCTAGCCCATAAAACAAACCTTAATAAATTTAAAAGAATTGAAATCATGCAAATTACATTCTCCAACCACAACAGCATCAAGTTAAAAATTAACAACTGAAAGAAATTTGGAAAATTAACAAGTTATTTGGAAATTAGGCAATACAATTATAAATAAACTGTGAATCAAATAATAAATCACAGAGTAAATTAGAAAATATTTTATATTGAATGAAAATGAAAACAAAACCTACCAAAATTTACAGGGTGCAGCTAAAGCATTTCTTGGAGGAAAACTTATAGCTTTCAATGCTTATGTTAGAAAAACAGAAAAATCTCAAATCAATTACCTAAGTTTCCACTTTAAAAAACAGGAAGAATAAGAATAAACCAAACCAATGCAAGCAAAAGGCTGGCAATAGAAAATTATAGTGGAAAACAATGAAACAAAAACAGAAAGAAATAGAGAAAATCAACAAAACCAAAACTTTAATGAAAATATTGACAAAGTTTACAAACCTTTTGCTAGACTGATTAAGAAAAAAAGAGAAAACACAAAGGACCAAAATCAACCAAGGTAGCATTTCTGTAGTACTTAGTTCAGTTGCTGTAACAAAATACCATAAATTGGGTGGCTTATAAATAACAGAAATTTATTCCTTACAGTTCTAGATGCTGGGAAGCCCAAGATCAAGTGCCAGCAGATTCAGTGTCTGGTGAGGGCCTGCTTCCTCGTTCCATCTTCCAGCTGGGTCCTCACATGGCAGAAGAGGTTAGGGAACTCTCTGGGATCTCTTTTGTAAGGGCACAGATTCCATTCATGAAGACTCCACCTTCATAACCTAATCACCTCTCAAAGGCCCCACCTCCCAATACCATCACATTGGAGGTTAGATTTCAACATATGAATTTTAGGTGGCACATTCAGTCTGTAGCAATTATTAATGACCTTACAGAAATTACAATATTTATAAGGGCATTCTATGGAAAACTTCATGCCAACAAGTAAGACAACTTAGATGAAATGGACAAATTCATAGAAAGAGACAAATTAACAAAACCAACTAAAAAAGAGTTTGAAAATTATGAATAGACTTATAACAAGTAGAGAAACTGAATTAGTAATTTAAAATCTTCCCACAAAGAAAAGCCTAGGCCCAGATGGCTTTACTGGAGGATTCTAACAAACTTTTAAATAACTAACACTAATCCTTTGCAAACTCTTCCAATATATAGAAGAGGAGGGACCATTTTCCAGCTTATTCTGTGAGACCAGTATTAACCTGATATCAAAGCCAAACAAGGTATCACAAGAAAGTGAAACTGCAGATCAATATTCTTCATGAATATAGCTGCAAACATCCTCAAGAAAATGTTAGGAAGTTGAATTCACAAACATATAAAAAAAGATTATATGCCACAACCAAGTGAAATTTATTACAGGAATGCAAGCTTAGTTTAACCTGCCAAAACTAATATAATATACCATATTAATAAAGTATGAAAATTATATGATCATCTCAATAGAAGCCAAAGAAGTACTTGACAAAATTCAACATTCAAGACAAAACCTCCCAATAGACTAGGAACAGAGGAAACTTCTAACTGTAAACCATATCTAAGAAAACATAACTCACATGACACTTAATGGTGAAAAAACTGAAAGTTTCCTCCTCCTATGATCAATAACAAGACAGGAAGTCTGGTCTCACAGCTTCTATTCAACATGGAATTGGAGGTTCTAGACCAGATTGTGGCAAGGGTTAAATTTGGCCTGCATGCTGTTTGTATGTAGCCCACCAGATAAGAATGTTTTTTACATTTTTTAGATGGTTGTAAAACAAACGAAATGTGATGGTTAATTTTATGTGTCAACTTGATGGGGTCAAGGGGTGTCCAGATATTTGGTTAAACTTTATTCTCTGGGGGTTTCTTTGAAGATGTTTTTAGATGAGTTTAACATTTAAATCATAGGCTGAGTAAAGCAGATTGTCTTTCCCTATGTGGGTGGGCTGTACCCAATCTGTTGAAGGCCTGAATAGAACAAAAAGGGTTGAGTAAAGAGAATTCTTTCTCTCTACCTGACTGTTTTCAAGCTGGGACATAGGTCTTCTCCTGCCTTCAGACTGAGACTCACACCGGAACTCATACCATCAGTTTTCCTTGTTCTCAGACCTTCAGACTTGGACTTAAAACTACATCATTGGCTCTCCCTGTGTCTCCAGCTTGCCAACTATAGATCTTGGGATTTCTCAGTCTCCAAAATCACATGTGCCAATTCCTTATAATAAATATTTGTTCTGTTTCTCTGGAGAACACTGACGATAACACAAACAACAAAGAAGAAAATATGACAATGACCGTATATGTCCTGAAAAGGCTAAAATATTTACTATATGTTCCTTTATAGAAAAGTTTGCTGACCTCTGACTGTAGTACATAAGAAAGCTTCTACTATTAATATAGCTGTTATTTACTATGTTTACTATAAACCCAACACCATGCTGAGCCCCTGGCACTCATTTGTTCAGTTGCTCTTTTTTTTTTCTAATTTTTGAATTTTATTTTATTTATTTATTTATACAGCAGGTTCTTATTACTCATCATTTTTATACACATCAGTGTATACATGTCAATCCCAATCGCCCAATTCATCACACCACCATCCCCACCCCCCCCACGGCTTTCCCCGCTTGGTGTCCATATGTTTGTTCTCTACATTTGTGTCTCAAATTCTGCCCTGCAAACCGGTTCATCTGTACCATTTTTCTAGGTTCCACATATGTGTGTTAATATACGATATTTGTTTTTCTCTTTCTAACTTCACTCTATATGACAGTCTCTAGATCCATCCATCTCTCAACAAATGACCCAATTTTGTTCCATTTTATGGCTGAGTAATATTCCATTGTATCTATGTACCACATCTTCTTTAGCCATTCATCTGTTGATGGGCATTTAGGTTGCTTCCATGACCTGCCTATTGTAAACAGTGCTGCAATGAACATTGGGGTGCATGTGTCTTTTTGAATTATGGTTTTCTCTGGGTATATGCCCAGTAGTGGGATTGCTGGGTCATATGGTAATTCTATTTTTAGTTTTTTAAGGAACCTCCATACTGTTCTCCATAGTGGCTGTATCAATTTACATTCCCACCAGCAGGGCAAGAGGGTTCCCTTTTCTCCACACCCTCTCCAGCATTTGTTGTTTGTAGATTTTCTGATGATGCCCATTCTAAGTGGTGTGAGGTGATACCTCACTGTAGTTTTGATTTGCATTTCTCTAATAATTAGTGATGTTGAGCAGCTTTTCATGTGCTTCTTGGCCATCTGTATGTCTTCTTTGGAAAAATGTCTATTTAGGTCTTCTGCCCATTTTTGGATTGGGTTGTTTGTTTCTTTAATATTGAGCTGCATGAGTTGTTTACATATTTTTGAGATTAATCCTTTGTCTGTTGATTTGTTTGCAAATATTTTCTCCCATTCAGAGGGTTCTCTTTTCATCTTGTTTATGGTTTCCTTTGCTTTTAACTTTCACTAGGTCCCATTTGTTTATTTTTGTTTTTATTTCCATTACTCTAGGAGGTGGATCAAAAAAGATGTTGCTGTGATTTATGTCAAAGAGTGTTCCTCCTATGTTTTCCTCTAAGAGTTTTATAGTGTCAGGTCTTAAATTTAGGACTGGAATCCATTTTGAGTTTATTTTTGTGTATGGTGTTAGGGAGTGTTTTAATTTCATTCTTTTACATGTAGCTGTCCAGTTTTCCCAGCACCACTTATTGAAGAGATTTTCTTTTCTCCATTGTATATCCTTGCCTCCTTTGTCATAGATTAGTTGACCATAGGTGTGTAGATTTATCTCTGGGCTTTCTATCCTGTTCCATTGATCTGTGTTTCTGTTTTTGTGCCAGTACCATATTCTCTTGATTACTGTAGCTTTATAGTATTGTCTGAAGTCAGAGAGTCTGATTCCTCCCCATCTGTTTTTTTCCCTCAAGACTGCTTTGGCTATTCGGGGTCCTTTGTGTCTCCATACAAATTTTAAGATTGTTTGTTCTAGTTACCTAAAAAATGCCATTGGTAATTTGATAGGAGTTGCATTGAATCTGTAGATTGCTTTGGGTAGTATAGTCATTTTCACAATATTGATTCTTCCAATACAAGAACAAGGTATATCTCTCCATCTGTTGGTATCATCTTTAATTTCTTTCATCAGTGTCTTATAGTTTTCTGCATACAGGTCTTTTGTCTCCCTAGGTAGGTTTATTCCTAGGTATTTTATTCTTTTTGTTGCAGTGGTAAATGGGAGTGTTGCTTTTATTTCTCTTTCAGATTTTTCATCATTAGTGCATAGGAATGCAAGAGATTTCTGTGCATTAATTTTGTATCCTGCAGCTTTACCAAATTCATTGATTAGCTCTAGTAGTTTTCTGCTGGCATTTTTAGGATTCTATATGTATAGTATCATGTCATCTGCAAACAGTGACAGTTTTACTTCTTCTTTTCCAATTTGTGTTCCTTTTATTTCTTTTTCTTCTCCGATTGCCATGGCTAGGACTTCCAAAACTATGTTGAATAATAGTGGTGAGAGTGGACATCCATGTCTTGTTCCTGATCTTAGAGGAAGTGCTTTCAGTTTTTCACCATTGAGAATGATGTTTGCTCTGGGTTTGTCATATATGGCCTTTATTATGTTGAGGTAGGTTCTCTCTATGACTACTTTCTGGAGAGTTTTTATCATAAATGGGTGTTGAATTTTGTCAAAAGCTTTTTCTGCATCTATTGAGATGATCGTATGGGTTTTATTCTTCAGTTTGTTAATATGGTGTATCACATTGATTGATTTCCGTATATTGAAGAATTCTTGCATCTCTGGAATAAACCCCACTTGATCATGGTGTATGATCCTTTTAATGTGTTTTTGGATTCTGCTTGCTAGTATTTTGTTGAGGATTTTTGCATCTATATTCATCAGTGATATTGGTCTATAGTTTTCTTTTTCTGTAGTATCTTTGGTTTTGGTATCAGGGTGATGGTGGCCTCATAGAATGAGTTTGGGAGTGTTCCTTCCTCTGGAATTTTTTGGAAGAGTTTGAGAAGGATGGGTGTTACCTCTTCTCTAAATGTTTGATAGAATTCACCTGTGAGCCATCTGGTCCTGGACTTTTGTTTGTTGGAAGATTTTTAATCACAGTTTCAATTTCATTACTTGCGATTGGTCTGTTCATATTTTCTATTTCTTCCTGGTTCAGTTTTGGAAGATTATATCTTTCTAAGAATTTGTCCATTTCTTCCAGGTTTTCCAATTTATTGGCATAGAGTTGCTTGTAGTAGTCTCTTAGGATGCTTTGTATTTCTATGGTGTCAGTTTTTACTTCTCCTTTTTAATTTCTAATTTTATTGATTTGAGTCCTCTCCCTCTTTTTCTTGATGAGTCTGGCTAATGGTTTATCAATTTTGTTTATCTTCTCAAAGAACCAGCTTTTAGTTTTATTGATCTTTGCTATTGTTTTCTTTGTTTCTATTCATTTATTCCTGCTCTCATCTTTATGATTGCTTTCCTTCTGCTAACTTTGGGTTTTGTTTGCTCTTCTTTCTCTAGTTCCTTTAGGTGTAAAGTTTGATTTGTTATTTGAGATTTTTCTTGTTTCTTGAGGTAGGCTTGTATAGCTATAAACTTCCCTCTTAGAACTGCTTTTGCTTCATCCCATAGGTATTGGATCGTCATGTTTTCATTGTCATTTGTCTCTAGGTAATTTTTGATTTCCTCTTTGATTTCTTCAGTGATCTCTTGGTTATTTAGTAACGTATTGTTTAGCCTCCATGTGTTTTTGCTTTTTACGGTTTTTTTCCTGTAATTCATTTCTAATCTCAAAGCGTTGTGGTCAGAAAAGATGCTTGATATGATTTCAATTTTCTTAAATTTACTGAGGCTTGATTTGTGACCCAGGATGTGATCTATCCTGGAGAATCTTCCATGCGCACTTGAGAAGAAAGTGTAATCTTCTGTTTTTAGATGGAACGTCCTATAAATATCAATTAAATCTATCTGGTCTATTGTGTCATTTAAAGCTTCTGTTTCCTTATTTATTTTTGTTTTGGATGATCTGTCCATTGGTGTAAGTGAGGTGTTAAAGTCCCCACTATTATTGTTTACTGTCGATTTCCTCTTTTATAGCTGTTAGCAGTTGCCTTATGTATTGAGGTGCTCCTATGTTGGATGCATATATATTTATATTTGTTATATCTTCTTCTTGGATTGATCCCTTGATCATTATGTAGTGTCCTTCCTTGCCTCTTGTAACATTCTTTATTTTAAAGTCTATTTTATCTGATATCAGTATTGCTATTCCAGCTTTCTTTTGATTTTCATTTGCATGGAATATCTTTTTCCATCCCTTTCAGTCTGTATGTGTCCCTGGGTCTGAAGTGGGTCTCTTGTAGGCAGCATATAGATGGGTCTTGTTTTTGTATTCATTCAGCAAGCCTGTGTCTTTTGGTTAGAGTGTTTAATCCATTCACATTTAAGGTAATTATCGATATGTATGTTCCTATGACTATTTTCTTTATTGTTTTGTGTTTGTTTTTGTAGGTCATTTTCTTCTCTTGTGTTTCCCACTTAGAGAAGTTCCTTTAGCATTTGTTGTAGAGCTGGTTTGGTGGTGCTGAATTCTCTTAGCTTTTGCTTGTCTGTAAAGCTTTTGATTTCTCCATCGAATCTGAATGAGACCCTTGCCGGGTAGAGTAATCTTGGTTGTAGGTTCTTCCCTTTCATCACTTTAAGTATATCATACCACTCCCTTCTGGTTTGTAGAGTTTCTGCTGAGAAATCAGCTGTTAACCTTATGGGAGTTCCCTTGTATGTTATTTGTCATTTTTCCCTTGCTGCTTTCAATACTTTTTCTTTGTCTTTAATTTTTGCCAGTTTGATTACTATGTGTCTCGGCATGTTTCTCCTTGGGTTTATCCTGTATGCGACTCACTGCACTTCCTGGACTTGGGTGGCTATTTCCTTTCCCATGTTAGGGAAGTTTTTGACTATAATCTCTTCAAATATTTTCTCAGGTCCTTTCTCTCTCTCTTCTCCTTCTGGGACCCCTATAATGAGAATGTTGTTGCATTTAATGTTGTCCCAGAGGTCTCTTAGGCTGTCTTCATTTCTTTTCATTCTTTTTCTTTGTTCTGTTCTGCAGCAGTGAATTCCACCATTCTGTCTTCCAGGTCACTTATCTGTTCTTCTGCCTCAGTTATTCTGCTATTGATTCCTTCTAGTGTAGTTTTCATTTCACTTATTGTATTCATCTCTGTTTGTTTTTTCTTTAATTCTTCTAGGTCTTTGTTAAACATTTCTTGCATGTTCTCAATCTTTGCCTCCATTCTTTTTCTGAGTTCTTGGATCATCTTCACTATAATTATTTTGAATTCTTTTTTCCAGGGTTTTATCTTGTTTCTTCATCTGGTACATAGCCGTCTGCCTTTTCATCTTGTCTATCTTTCTGTGAATGTGGTTTCTCTTCCACAGGCTGCAGGATTGTAGTTCTTCTTGCTTCTGCTGTCTGCCCTCTGGTGGATGAGGCTATCTAAGAGGCTGTGTTAAGTTTCCTCTGTTCAGTCACTCTTTATAACAATTTTTGATTGTTATTTTAAACTTTAAAAAAATAATTATTTTTTAAAGTGATGTTATTTTTAATTTCTATTTTATAGTTGAGGAAACTGAACCAGGTTTAGAACTTGGGTCTGATTATTTTCATAGCCCAGATATTATGACACTACTGCCTGTAAGGGATCCACATTAACCAAGGGGGGAAATTATTATTTCATGATTACAGATGAAATGTGCTAGAACTGACTCAGGTACCTGTTGGTAGGTGCTTTTAGGCTCTCTGATAACACTTGTTAGAAATGAAAATGTCAAACAGGAGAAATAAATGTGGTGTCCATATAGATGGGATCACTGAAGTCATGATATTGGATCAGAACAACCAGACATAGAGTAGAGAAAGTACGCAGAGAAATGAAAGATTCAAGGCATATCCTTGGGGAAGAGGTACATAAAGATATTAGAGAGAGGAAAGGAATCAGAGAAGGAATGGTCAGAAGAGAGGTGATGGATGTTGTGTGTGTGTGTGTGTGTGTGTGTGTGTGTGTGTGTGTGTGTAGTCATTTGCTAGAGCTGCCATAACCAAGTGCCACAAGCTGACTGGCTTAAACAACAAGAAATTTATTGTTTCACAATTCAGGAATCTAGGAGTCTGAGATCAAGGTGTTAGCAGGGCTTTATTCCCTCTGAAAGTACTAGGGAAGCGTCTGTTCCAGGTTTCTCTCTTAGGTTATGGTAGTTTCTTGGCTTGTAGCAGCATAACTCCAAAATTTACATGACATTTTTTCTGTGTGCATGTCTATTCCTGTGTGTAAATTTCCCCTTTTTATAAGGACAGCAGTCATATTGGATTAGAGCCCATCCTAAAGACCTCATTTTACCTTGATTGTATCTGTAAAGACCTTATTTCCGAATAAGGTCATGCTCTGAGGTACTAGAAGTTAGGACTTCAGTGTATGAATTTTGGGGGTGGACACAGTGCAGCCCATAACAGTGTGTGTGTGTGTGTGTGTGTGTGTGTGTATGTGTGTGTGTGTGTACATGAGAGAGAGACAGAAAGAGACAGACAAAGACAGGGATATAGGACAGAGTGTTTGTCTCAGAGAAAAGGAGAGGGAGTAGATTCTGGGGTCAAACATTTCCAAAAGTTTGCAGGGGGAACATGGTTGGAAAATACTGTGAAAATGTTACTACTTGATTTGTAGGAAGTCACTGGTGATCTTGGGAAGAACAGTTTTGAAAAGCAAAGAGAGGACAGAGGCCACATGCAAGGGTTGGAACAAAGAATCTTACAGTTTCTGTCTCAAAACCCCTTCCATATCCACTGAAGCAGCTGATCTTCACAACCCCACTGGGAGGGGGGCACATTAATGACCCATTTTATGAATGAGGAAATTGAGGCTCAGAGAGTCGCTCTCCTTTTAATTCATGGCATTTCTGCAGTGACTCTTAAACTGGCTTGTAACAGTTCAAGGGTTGTTTTCCTCTGTTCTTGTTTAATTCTTGGGTCACAAATGTAAATTTTCAAGCAGTGCACTTTCGTGGGGCAGTGCAAAGTGGACGTCACCAAGTATGGGTGACCTTGAGCAGGTCATTTTTGTATATGAGATGAGATTGCTTATATACAGGTTATAAGGTTGTTGTGGGGCTTAAAGGTAATAGAATAAGTAGGGCAGCTGGGTACTTAATAAATCTGTTTCCTTCCCCAGTAGCTTTCTAAATCCAATGTGGATCAGGCACTATATGACATTCCCTCAAATCTCATAGCAACAAGTACAATACCTGTACATAGAAAGAGCTCAGTAAATGTATGATCTTTTCCCCTCCAATATCAGTTGAATAATCAGCTACATTAAGACAGTTATACAGAACTTATTTTATTTGTTTTTCTCTCACCTGAAACTCCATGCCGGTTATCAAATTAAAATGTAACATTTTTTTAAACACATATATTTTTGGAGCACTTTATTCACTTTACAGATATTTATAGATTGTCTTCTGTGTGTCAGATATTATGCTTGACACTGGAAACACAGAAGTTAAGAAGGCAGATGTGTTCTAAGTGAGGACATTGGCCCTTAGTGGGTAGCTCTGGTGCAGAAAGAGCCCTTACCTCAGTTCCTAAGGTCTTGGGGTTGAGTTCTAACTGGACTATTTTCCCACCAGCTGCGTGACTCTGAGCTAATTAGTGAACTTCTCTGAGCCCCAGTTTCTTCTTCTGTAAAATAGGATTAATAACACAACTCAAACCCCACCTTTTATTTGGAACAGCTCCAATTTTACAATATTGTTTTACATATTGGATAGGGGGAGATGGGCTTGAAGCCTTTTTTTTTTTTTAATACAACTGCCCCAGGGGAACTTTGCTCTACAGCAAATGCCATCCTAAATTACAGATTCTTTTTGCCACAGACTACTTTATGCAGTTTTTAAATATGTATATTCTAGTAGAGTTGGGTTTTCTTTACCTGTATGAAGAGTTTCCTATGGTGGCTCAGAGCATAGCCCAGTGCAGGGTGATGGCTGCAAACTTGAATACCTGCAGGGCCAGGGATATAGGTGAATAAAGTGGAGGTTGGGCTATATGTGGCTCTCTGGTGTGTCTGGGGCTGACAACTGCTACTCAGCTCTTACAGAAGGATTTGCTGAGGAATATGGGCCCAGTGCTATTACATGTGCTCTCATTTCCCAAGAAGCCAGAAATCTGGATTTCTTTGTTTTTGGATTTCCAATTTTTTTTTTTAACGTCTTTATTGGGGTATAATTGCTTTACAATGGTGTGTTAGTTTCTGCTTTATAACAAAGTGAATCAGTCATACATAAACATATGTTCCCATATGTCTTCCCTGTTGTGTCTCCCTCCCTCCCACCCTCCCCATCCCACCCCTCCAATTTTTAAGTCTTGATTGTTTGGGGTTTTTTTGTTTGTTTGTTTGTTTGTTTGTTTGTATGTGTGTGGCAGTCAGTAATTTATTTATTTTTTATTGTTGGTTAATATTTCATTATACAAATATATCATGATTTGTTAATCCATTCATTTTTTGAACAATTTTCTATAACTCTTTTGTGAACAAATATTTTTATTTCTCTTGGATGAATAATTAGGAATAGAATTACTGAATCAAAGGGTAGACATTTGTGTAAATTTATTAAATGCTATTGAACAGATCCCAAAATGGATGACAAGCTTATCTCCCACTAAAATATATATAAAATGTCTGGGTACTCCATATCCTTGCAAAATTTGGTATTTCTATTTAAAAAATTATAGCCTTTCTTGTTAGTTTCTTTCTTTTCTTTTTTCTTTTTTTTGGTTGTATTTTTTTTTAAGTGTAGATCATATAGACATGTCTTTGAGCTGTTATCAGCTACTGACCACCAGATTGTAGCTTTAATAGGGAAAGGACCTGAGACTTTGGAGCCAGAAGAACTGCTACCATTATTAGCTGAATGAATGACCTTGGGCAAATTATTTACCTCTCTCTGACTCAGTTTCTTCATCTGTAAAAGTGAGGATAACAGTAACTTGTCCCTGGACTTCCCTGGTCCCAGGCGCACTGTTTAAGAATCCGCCTGCCAATTCAGGGGACATGGGTTCGAGCCCCGGTCCGGGAAGATCCCACATGCCGCGGAGCAACTAAGCCTATGCACCACAACTACTGAGCCTGCACTCTAGAGCCTGTGAGCCACAACTACTGAGCCCGCGAGCCACAATTACTGAAGCCCACGCACCTAGAGCCCGTGCTCCGCAGCAAGAGAAGCCACTGCAACGAGAAGCCCGCGCCCTGCAACAAAGAGTAGCCCCTGTTTGCCACAACGAAGACCCAATGCAGCCATAAATAAATAAATAAATAAATAAAAACACATTAACTTGTCCCAGTGAAGTAGTGAGAAAGGTGATGTGTAAAACCTAGCACAAGACAAACAACTTCAAAAATGGGCCAAAGTTTTGAACAGATACTTCATCAAAGAAAATATGTAGATGGTTAGTAAGTACATGAAAAAATTCTCAACATCATTAGTCATTAGGAAAATGCAAATTAAAACCACAATGAGATACTACCCCACCTGGAACAGAATGGCTGTAATCAGAAAGTCAAATAATAACAAGTGTTAGTGAGGATGTGGAAAAACTGAGTAAATATTGTTTCATATATTGCCAGGGGAAATGTAAAATGGTGCAGCCACTTTGGAAAACAATTTGACAGTTTCCTAACATGTTAAACAGGAACTTACCATGCAACCCAGAATTCCACTCATTGGTGGAATTTCACTCATATGAAAACACATGTACCCAAAAGACCTATTTGGTAATTCTCACAGCAGCATTATTTATAAAACCAAAAAAAAAAAAATCAGTTCAAATGTTCATGAACTGGTAGAAGGACATACAAAATAGCATATATCCATATGACGGAGTAAAAAGCAATGAGATGGTGAAACATGGATGAACCTCAAAATATGCTCAGTAAAATAGCCCAGTGTAAAAGATCACATATTATATAATTCTATTTATAAGAACTACAGGGAAGAAAATCTATGGAGGAAGAAAGTAGATTAGTTGTTGCCTGGAGCAGAGTGTAGGAACAGGGACTGACTACATACAGACACAATGCAACATTTCAGGGTGATGGGAATGTTCTAAAACTAGATTGTGGCATTTCGGAAATATACTAAAAAATCTTGGAACTGTACACTTAAAACCTGCGAATTTTATAGTATCTTAATTATACCTCAGAGCTTTTTATTTTTTTTTTTTTGAAAAAAGCAAACAAACACAAAACCACCTAGCCTGGCACATAATATTTACTTAATAAATGCAACTTCTTCACTTACCCCTTATGTATAGAGAAGCAAAATTGCATTGCACTGAGGAATTCAGGCACTTAAATTGAACATGGCCTTTTCACTTATTTACTAGCTGTGTGTCTTTGGAAACATTACTTAACCTCTCTGGGGCTCAGGTTCCCAATTTGTAAACTGAAAATAATAATAACTATAGAGATTTTTTTTAAGAATTAAATTAGATCATGCATATAAGGTATGTAGCATTTAGTAAGCCCTCAATGAATGATAACAACATTGTTTTCCAGATTTATCACCTCTTGTCTTTTCATTCCCTGTCTTTAGCATCACTGATTATAACAGAGTACCTCTTGCTCTACTTCTCTTCCCCACAACACTGGGATTTTCTCTGCAGTATTTAGTCAGTTTATAGGTCTGTAGTAGAGTCTGGGCTTGAAATACTGCTTAGCGTTAGCTGACCATGGGTTGTGCACTACTTCTATGAGTGTCACCTAGAGGTAGATAGGCAACTCTAATAACACTCAGCATGTTAACATGTGTCCTTATGTACTTGCCTCCGGGAAGCTCATTGCCCTTTTACAAATGTTATCAAATGGCTTCTGTAACCTTCTTGTCAGGTAGAGGCAGCGAGGATCAAGAAGAGGGCCCCTTTCTGCAGATTGATAAACTGATGCACAGAGAATTGGAGAGATTTGCAGGAATTGCATGGCAAACTGGTTGGCAGAGGTGGTTGATGGGAAGGGAGCCCTTCAGGTTTCCTCAACAGAGTTTGGGGTCTCGCTGAAGAGAGTGACCTTGATGTAAGAAATCAGAGCTCTTTCAAACTGTCTTTGATCTGCCAGAGAGGTCAGGGGAAACATGCTTTTCTTTACCATAAGAAAAACAACAGTGTGAGTGTGGTGATTAATGTAGTCCAGTTGACATTAGGGAGTGGTAGGGACTGTGGTAAACTAGAGGGTCTGTGTTCCTTTCAAAGGGAGCATCTGTTCCTCAGCCCCACTGTATTATTTTCATGTGGGAATGGGGCCCAGAGAGTCCAGAATTATAATTCCTTCAAAGAAGTCAGGCAACCAGGTGTTTGTGTAGAATCTCTTAATTTTTTATATTACTAACAATGAAAAAATATTAACTAAAAAAATACATTTGTCAACTGGACATGACCCCAGATCTAACCTCTATTCTGAGGTAATCTTCCTGCATCCATCACAGGTGTTCAAGGAGAAGCTGAAGGAACCAGTGAGGATGTAGTGGAGGGGATTGCTGCATTTAGTAAAGGGTGAGCTAGATTATTATTGAGGCTCCTTCCTTTTTCTTTTCCTATGAAATCAGAGGGTCAGGAGTAGCATCCAGGCTCAAGGCTGAAGCCACACCCTTGTTGTCCCTAACAGGTGATGTCACTGGTAGAATTTCACAATGTCAATTATAATCTGTACGTGAGAATCACTTCAGTCTTCCCGTCATGCTGCATTTTAATAATGATTCAAAAAATAAAAAGGAGGCTATTATAAATATAAAACTCAGAAGGCCTTTGAAAACATCAGGGCTGATTCGAAAAGGCTTTGTACTAAATGCCTGTTCTGAATGGATTAGGGAGATGTTTGTGAGGAAATACTATCAGCTAGTTTGATATATTTTTTACTGACACATATTAACTGCTGATTTCAATATCTTCCAAGCCAACTATACAAAATGGAGAAAAACTTAAGTGGAAATAATTAAACTGATCACCTCTACTGTTGCTTGGATATATGTTGTAAAGCTTTAAACTTGGATATGAGATTTGGAGTTTAGAAAAGGAGCTCTTAATTTTTTTAACTGAGCTCTGTTCAGTCAACAGCTGAGTGGCTACTGGGGTCATAGGAAGGGCTTTTCAGAAACTCACCCAGTTTGAAACTGAGTGCCCAGATCATCATCATCATCATTATCATCATCATCATCATGGTCACTGTTCAGGAGGAACAAGTATGAATTTCTTAACACCTTCATCAGCAGTGAGAGTGATATTGTTCTCCTTGTGATGCATAATATACCTCTTCAGAGAGTCCCATTTTCCCTTTATAACACAAACAACAGAATGGAAAATAGTATGGAGGTCCTCAAAAAAAAAAAAAACACTAAAATTAGAACTACCACATGACCCAGCAATTCCACTCCTGGGTATAACCTAAAAAAAAAAAAAACACTAATTCGAAAAGATACATGCATCCCGGTGTTCATAGCAGCATTATTTACAGTTGCCAAGATATGAAAGTGACTAAGTGTCCATCAACAGATGAATGGATAAAGAAGATGTGAGATATATGTATATATATACATATATCATACACAATGGAACGTTACTCAGCCATAAAAAAAAGAATGAAATTTTGCCATTTGCAGCAATATGAAGGTTATTATGCTAAGTGAAATAAGTCAGACGGTGAAAGACAAATGCTGTAGGATACCACTTGTATGTGGAATCTAAGACATACAACAAACTAGTGAATATAACAAAAAAGAAGCAGACTCACACACATAGCGAACAAACTAGTGGTTACCAGTGGAGAAAGGGAAGGGGGTAGGGGCAATATAGGGGTAGGGGAGTAAGCGGTACAAACTAAATATTATGTATAACGTAAGCTACAGGGATATATTATGCAACACAGGGAATATAGCCAATATTTTATAATAACTACAAATAGAGTATAACCTTTAAAATTGTGAATCACTGTCTTGTACACCTGTCACTTATATAATATTGTACATCAACTGTACTTCAGTAAAAAACAAAAGCAAAAACAAACCCCCCAAATGACAGAAATGAAGCCCTCAGCTCTTAGGGGGCTGTTCCATTTGTAGATATCAACACTGAACACACAAATATGCTGATGTCCGTTCATAAGTCCACTCTGGCACATGTGTGCTGTTGTGCTCTAACAAGCAATGTGCCACAGCCCTTTATGCCAATTGTGGTAATGCATAATCTTCTCTCTTGAATCTTCCAAGCATGTACTGACTTCTGCACTGCAGGAAGGATGGCCTCTCCTATGGACCAATGAGGAACACAACCCTTCAGTCCCGATGATTCAACTAAAGTAGTTTGCAATCTTGGGCCTTGTGAGTTGACCTGAAGACATGGTGCAGCGAAAACCCAGATCACTGCTAAGCAGAGGCTCAGTGTATGTTGCTGGAGGGCAAATCCTCTTTTGGAGGGGCATGACTGTATATCTAGCAGGATATGCTGGGTTCAAAGCAGATTATCAAAACCCAGGTACCAGGTCAAATTATTGGCAGAGAACTAGGAGAGATGAGACAGGGGCTACATGTCAAAGAAGGAAGGGCAGGAAGTTGGCCAATAAAACCAAAGATGGAGACTTTGATCGTGGGGTTGGGGCCAGGCTGGCTACAGCAGAGATTTTTATTTTAAAAAATTCTAACATGTGTTTGCCTTAACAAAGCAAATTTATTCAGTGAACATTTATTGTCTCCATTATGTGCCTGGCATTGTATTAAGTATTAATATACAGTGGTGAACAGGAAAGCAATGTCCCTGTCTTAATAGGTGTAGAGAGACATTAAACAGGGAGTCACAGAATTGACTTCAATTATAAAATGTGGCAAATGCTATAAAGGAAATAATTGGGGTTCTGTGAGAGAGGGAAATGGGAGTGGGGGGGATGGGCTCTGCTTTTGGTTGAATGATCATAGAAGGTCTATCCAGGAAAATATTTAAGCTGAGACTTGAATTACTAGAAGTAATTAGCTATGGAAGAATGGATGTGGTGGAAAGTTCCAAGAAGAGGGAACAGCATGCATCTGAAACTTAAAAGTAGAGAGAATAGCAAGTATCCCATAAGAGGGCTAACTGGGGTCAGAGGGCAAGCGAGATTACTTAATGAGGATATCCTTTGGCTCAACAATTCCACCTCAAGGAATTTATCCTTGGGAGATAATCAGACAAATGTTCATTCCAGCACTGCTTATGACAACAAAATATTGGACATATAATACATGTCTAGCATGCAGGGGACTCATTATTGATTTCTCTTACTACTTAGATTTTTCTTTGTTTTTGCCATTCAGCAGTTTGACTATGATATGTGTAGGTGTAGATCTCTTTGTATTTATCTTACTTTGTGGTTCATTGAGCTTCTTGAAGCTTGTAGGTTAAGCTTCCAACAATTAAAGTTTGTAGATTTCTACCACTATGGGAAAATTTGGACCAGTATTTTTTCAAATAGTTTTTCTACCCTTTCTCTCTTTCCTGTGTTGCTTACACACATTCACCACCAATTTCAATCCCTTCCAAGTCAACTTTGCAAAACAGAGAAGAAATTAAGTGGAAATAATTAGTTATTTCTACCCACTGTTGCTTAGAGATGTGTTGCAAAGTTTTGAAATTCATTAGCTCTTGGACCATTTATAATTGCTGCTTTGAAGTATTGTTCTGCATAATCCAACATCTGGGACACTCAAAGAGAGTTTCTATTGACTGCTTCCCACGCCCCTCCCCCCAGTCTGCGTTCTACTTTCCTGCTGCTTTGCTTGTCTCGTAATTTCATTGTTGAAATCTGGACATTTTAGTTAATATATTTTAGTAACTCTGAATTCTGAATTGTTACTATCGCTCTTATTTGTTTTTGTCTGTTTGTTTGCTTCTTTGTTTAGTAACCTACATGAGCTCAGTCTGTGAGCTCTGCCTCCCTCCTCTCGCAGTGTACAGTGTCGAGGTCTATGTTCAGGTTTTTTGTTTGTTTTCAGCCTAAGAGTTGCCCTGTGTTTGCCCAGTCAACGATCAGACAAAGGTTGTGTTCGAACACTTCAAGCCAGGAAGGCTGCCTTGGAACTGTGTGTGGGGAGAAGAGCACATTCAAAGTTGGGGTGCCCTGGCTTTGGCTTTCTGCTGTGCTTCCTGCTGTGACTTGTGTATATGTGCTCAGCCTCGAGATCAGCCAGGAGTGTGTGGACATGTGAGCAGCCTCAGCCAGGAACATGCTTATCTCTCCCATGACTGCAATCTCAGACTAGTGATGCCTTGACTGTCCCCGCTGACCACCTCAAGGGTCATCACTTCCGCTGAAAACACCCCTGAGCGCGGCTGTCTCCCACCCCTCAAATCCAAGGAGCCCCTTTCTCCCTGGCAGGGAAGCTACTTGCCTTTGACGTTTGTCCTGCCCTCTTAGAACTTTACATCAGCAGAGGCTGATGGGTGATGGGAATGGAGGCAGCTCCCGGCAAGAATGCAACAGATTCTCACTCTTGTGACCCAACGTTCAGCAGGTTTTCAAGCATCCATGTTTCTCAGATTGTTCTCTGCTTTTGGTCAATTTCCAGAGGGCTGAAAATAGTTGATTTTGTTAGTTTTGTCCAGCTTTATAGACGTTTTGAAGGGAGAGGATTTGCCCATCTCCTCACTCGGCTGCTGTTGGAATTCATAATAGACTATGGTACATACAGGCAATAGAATACCGCCTCGGCACTGAAAAAGAGGACTTCGCTCTAGATTCATTGACTTTAACTATTTCCATGAGAGTATAAGTGAAAAAAGCAGGTCTCCAAAGTAAAAAAGAAGAGTTGCCACGTGTGAGTATGTGAATGTGTGTTCATGTATGTGCTGTGCATCATGAATGCCTGGAAAGCCCTTCACCAAGGTGTTAACGGTGGTGAGATTTCAGGCAACTTTGATTTTATTTTTTTGTATTTTTCATATTGTTTGAATTTTCTGCATGTGTATTTGTTATTTTACAATAAAGAAACCCAATATGGTTGCACTAAGAAAGAAAGAAAGAGGAAGGGAGGGAGGGAGGGAGGGGAGGAAGAGAGAGAGGAAGAAAGAAAGAAAGAGAGAAAAAAGAAGAATGAAGAAAGAAAGCAGTCGTTGTGAGGTTGACAGCCTGCTTAAGGATGGTTGTAATTTGGATTAGCCTTCTGAATTCACACACCTGGGCTCAGAGACTTGACAAGAACGTCGTCAATCTCCTAAAACTCTGTTCTTCGCCATGGTAAGACTACCCTCTTTTCTCATTACTTGAAGGGCAGAATCTACCTGTCAAGGCTGAATCTGCACTTTGAAGGACCATCCTTTATACCTCCTTCTCTCTTATGTCCTGCATCCTGTCTGTCACCAAGTGCCATTACCTCTTCCCCTTAAATAGCCTGCCCCAGCTGCCCTGTATCCACTGATCCCTCCTACCATCAGACCCTCAGCCCCAATTCCCTGCACCACTGAAAGGCCTCCTAACTGGTCATCATGTTTTTGATTCTGTACACCTCGAATCCCATTCTACGTATTGTAGTCAGCCCAGTCATTCTAAAAGTAAGTGTGACTATGTCATGCCCCAGCTTAAGAGCCTTAAGGAGATCCGTATGGCCAAATAATGAAGTCAGCAGTCTTAAACCTGGCCTTTACATTCTCAGTGACCATTCAGTGACTAAGGTACTAATTCTAGAGTTTATATCTGAGTTTTACTACTTACTAGCTGAATGGCCTTGAGCAAGGTACTTAACCATCTCAGTTTTCTCTTCTGTGAAACAGGATGATGATAATACTTGTAAAATTACTGAGATGATGAAGTGAATTTACATACACATATGATCACTGAGAACAGTGTCTAGCACTCAGTAAGTATTCAGTAAGTGTTCGCTTTTATTATTTCCTCTCTTCTGGAACTCTTCATTACTTACTCTGTACTCTAGCTACACCAGAGTTTTCTAAAGCATCTTGCTGTTCTAAGCTTCTGTGATTTTGAATAATGTTCTTCCTGTTGCCTAAAATGCAAGGTCCAGACCCTGTCTTCTCTTCTGCAAAGCATTCCTAAATCCCATAAAAAAAGTCCCCTTATCCCTGTTCCCAGGCTTCTCTCCGTATACATTCATGACTATACATTGTAAATGTCGGTTTACAAGCCTTTCCCTTCTACTGGATTTGAGCTCCCTAAGGCAGGGACCTTGGTCTGTTTATCACAGTGTGCATTAAGAGCATAGCACATGGTTGGCATTCAGTACCTGTTTCTTAAGTAGGTGAAAAAGGGAGATGACTTCATTCTTTAAGTGAGATTCATTGAGCACTACGGTAATGCTTTTGGTGGTAAAACTTATTTCTAGCTTGCATCTCAACTTCCTGCCTACATTCTAACCTCTTTTGTAGTTGGGCAATGGATGGCCCTTATGTATTTACATTACTTGACTTAAGACTGTAGATATACCCTATATTGGCTCATTACTGTCAATACACTATAGTTCTAGCACTTCCTATGTTGTACTGTTGTTAGTTGTGCATGGACTGGTCCATCTATTCAATTATGTCTTTTTTCAAAGGCAGTAGCTGTCTTGTTTATTTGTCTCCCAGTCTCCCAGCATATGTTAGTGACATAATAATGGAAAAAACACTGGGCTGGTGTTGGTGGGATTCTAGGCACCTGGGCATGCCAAGCATATACTCTTTTGTAGAGGGGCATTCTTCCTTTAGTCTGGTAACCATGCCCTAAAATATTTGAAGTCTGTAGGACCTATGTCATAACAAAGTGATACAACTTTTGTAGAGCCCAGTGATTTGGATTTCGGTGCAAATGCTTTGCTTGGGCGGTAGAGCATGACTGGTTTTCAGTGATGTAGTTACAGAGCATTTGAGGGCATCTTGTTTTGTGAGGCCCAATACATGTATAACTGGTTGCTCCCCATATGAACTGTAACTCAGTCCAGGTTAGCTCCATAAAAGGTTTCTGTTTGAATATCAACTTTTTGGAGATGTCCTATGTACATAGCTCTCACCATCACTCCCCACTCTTACTCTGCTCCATTTTTAGTTATTCCACTTAAGTGTACTCCTCCACTGGATTATTTCTTTATTTCATTACTTGTATATTATTTGTCTCTCCCATTAGAACATCAGCCCAAATGAAGGCAGGGTCTGACTCTGTTTCAGGTACTGCTGTATTTTGAGCTCCTTTAATGGTGCTGGGTACATGATAGGAGGCCCCAGAATGTTTATTGTCTTATCCAGAGCAGACTGAGCAAGGCAGCTACCTTGCTAATAGAACCAAATACTTTACCTTCTAACATTTTTCAGAGATCACAGACAACTCCTACCGCCCCTCCCACTCCTAGGACCCTTCCTGCTGTTGCACCTGCCTGGGGTGGTGGGAACAGGGACACTGACTCTACCTCAGACCATAGACCCTCATTTCTACCTGTATGTCATGCAGCATGCAGGTGGCAGCTAAGCTTAGTTTTCTTCATTCATATTTGGAAGGTCTCTTTCTCTGTAGAAGAACTTTAAAACAAAAACAGAACCTGTTTTTATTTCTCCCTTCAGGATTGGGGAATTCGTCTCTAAATACCTTGAAAGAAGTTCTCCAAACAGATTGATATACCTTGGAGAGTGAAGACTTTCCTTCTGTCCTTGACTCTGCTTCACCAGCTGTATTCATGGACAAATGACCTTAGCACCCAAGTCTTTACCACCCTGAGTTCCTCAGCTGAGCATTAGGGATAGGAGTGCCTTTCTTGCCCAGCTCCCAGGATGAGTTCTCCTGAGTCCTATTTGACAGGATCAGGGTTTTAATAATCAACCTCTAGATCCAATACATTACAGAAGGCATCGGCCAACACATATCTAAATTCCACCCAACTTCCTCATTCCCTGCAGTTGCTGTCACACGTGGTGATGACCCAGGAGAAGACTGATGACATGGCTCTGTCATGTTGTTGCTACTGATGATGGTGGTAATAGTAATGATGATGCTACCTTTGGACTTTTTTCAGGTGATAGTAACACTTATTGAAAACTTCCTCTGGACCAGACATCATACTAAGCACTCTACAGGCTTCTTCACATTTTCTTTAAAAAAAGAGAAAAAAAATTGAAGGGTGACATAAAAACAGTATAGTGCTTACAGTGCATTGTAACTGGTATGGTGAATGAATAGGACTTAAAAGAAAAAAAATTAAGTATACAGCATGGAGAGTTTTTATATATGTATACACTCATTTAACCATCATATCAATAGACAGGACACTTCCAGAATCCCAGCAGTTTCACTCATGCCCTTTCCCAGCCAGCACCCCCCAGACATGCTATTCTGAGCATCAATTCGTTGTGCCTCTTTTTGAACCTCATATACATGGAATTATACAGTATGTTCTCTTTGTTTCTGGCTTCTTTCAGTCAACATGATGTCTATGGGATTCATTCCATGTTGTGCATGTATTCTTTCTTTTGTTCATTCTTTCTTTTTTTTTAACTTTTAAAAATTATTTTTAATTTTTTACAATTTTGAAAGGTTACTTTCCATTTACAGATATTACAAAATATTGGCTCTATTCCCTGTGTTGTACAATACATGCTTGAGCCTATCTTACACCCAATACTTTGTATTCCCTTATCTGTTGACTTGAAGGAGTTCTTAGAGTGAGCCAGACACTGTCCTAAGTGTTTTACACATATTATCTCCCTTAATTCTTCACACTACCCTGAGGAAGGGACTGTTTTCTTCCTTTCACAGATAAGGCTCAGAGAAGTCAAGGAACTTGCCTCGAGTCACAGAGCTATTACATGGTGGAGAATCAGTTCTGGTTCCAGAGCTGGAGCTCGCTAGCAAGGGCAAGAGCTTGAGCTGCTTTCAGAATTAGATTCAACCAGATTTGTTCCCGGTTTGAGGTGAAGGTCATGTGATTATTTCCTGGTTATTCACAAAGGGGTCTCTATGGGAACTCACACTTCATCGGAATATCCCATCAGGATATTTTCTCCCCCCTTGCTTAATCATCCGGGCTTCTCACACTTGCATGTGTATTATTTGACTTGCTTCCCTGCCTGTGGCTGCATCCTTTCGGGAGCCAGACCCGCTTCTTCCTTGGGCCTTTGCAGGAGGCTGCTTTCTCTGACCTTGCCTGAAGGCTTAAGCTGCCTAAGGATGTCTTCCTCCTTCTTCTGGGATGTGATCTTTGATGAAAGAGTCAGGAGTCATCCTGTGTGACTGTGTGGGTACTTTTCCATTCTCAGCTGGTGGGGTTTCTAAGGAAACGCAGCTGAAGTAGATGTTTCTCTCCGCCTGATGTAGCCAAAACACCTGTCCTCCCACCCTTAAGCCTCACCTTATCCCCTGGTGATGGATAGCCCTGGTCTAGGGTGAGCTTAGCGGTAGCCTTTGGTGGAGCACAGGGGACCATCCAAGATGTGGACTGAGAGTCGTGGCTCTGGACAGCACAGGCCCGACCCCTGGACTCACAGGGGTTGCCTGTAAACTCATTAGACTTTTCTCTTTTATAAATTCATCCTCTGAATTCATATCTCCACTCTGTATAGATTTCCTTCTGAACACAGTATTCATTGCCTTTTCCCCCTGGGCTCTGAACTAATCCATTACGTTTGGCTAAGACAGAGACAATAGGTAAATGGCCCCTTGCAGGCTGGAGAATTAAATAGAAAATCTGAGCTCTGTCTGGGTCTGTGGCTCAGTGCATGGGGTAATGGGTAAGAGGCTTTGGCTTTCCTTTCTCCATGCAAATGAAGAGAATAAGTAAAGGCAAAAAGAGATGGCGGTGGAACCTTTTTGAATACTAGCATTAGAGCTAGTCACTAGGGCAGGCAGAATATGGCTTTTCATTTAACCCCTTGTGGGCCGTTGCCCTTTAGGAACTTGTCTTCATCAAGAAAGCTCAGCGTTTTGCACTGATCACACAATCGATTCCTTACCCATCATACGTTCCACGCACGATAAACTGTTCCTTGTTCATCACTGAATTCCCGGTGCCCACAAGTGTTAGCTCAGAAGAGGCATTTAGTAAATATTTCTCAAATGTCTGCAGAGTTGTTAATTAGCAGTATAAAAGGTATTTGGGTGAGGAGCTGTTGTAATGCAGTAGGTAGAAAGATGATGCAAACCATTAACCCTGGTGATTTTTAAAGCCCTGCCAGATTTGGTTTTGGATTCTGGTGACTCAGAGTTCATGGGGCCCAGACAACTCAGTTCTGGGTCTGTTGCCTGCCTTCCTACCCAAGCCATTCTTTGTGCCTATGCACCCTTCAGTTGCAGCTGCCTCCTTTTTTTTTTTCTTTTACAAAGCACTCAAACGAGAGGCATGATGGTGCCTGCACCCATGCCTCGGGGCCAGCCACCTAAATCCAGCGGCTCGAACCCAGTAAACCCAGAAAGGAGGAAGCCACAGATATTCACAAAGAAGACCGGGCCTGCTGTCAGTTGCCATTTCCTCATGCTGGCCTCAGCATGGCCTCTGAGCGCACAATGTACACAAAATTATAATGTTATCACACAGGCTGGCGCGCACAGCGAGGACAGCCACTTAGGAAGGTACACACCAGGGACAGGAAGGCACAAAGGCCATTCTGAGGCTAAAGTCACACGTATTTATATCTTCAGCAGAGGGGGGCTGAAATACAATTTCAATGAAGATTGCTTTATGGATTATTGCTTGAGAAAGCTTTGCCAAAGGACTAGGGAGAATATTTCGTTTCCAAAGTGGACTTTTTCCTCCACAGGGGTTGAGGGAAATGGAAGGAAAGAGAAGGCTGCTGCTTCTATTTTCTAAAACTGACTTGGGATGCTGTAGTGATAATGTATGACAGCTTCCTAAGCCAATCTCCATGTAAGTCTGTGTATGTGTCTATGTGTCTGTGTATATTTTATTTGAACAACTCAGATCTCGTTTGGTAGGCAAAGCAGATGCTGTTACTACCATTTTACACAGTGGAGACCGAAACTCAAAGACGACACATGAGGGGCTTCCCTGGTGGCGCAGTGGTTGAGAGTCCGCCTGCCGATGCAGGGGACGCGGGTTCGTGCCCCAGTTTGGGAGGATCCCATATGCCGCGGAGCGGCTGGGCCCGTGAGCTATGGCCGCTGAGCTTGTGCGTCCGGAGCCTGTGCTCCGCAACGGGAGAGGCCACAACAGTGAGAGGCCCGTGTACCACACACACAAAAAAAAGACACATGGCTGTGCTCACATCATTAGCTAGTACCATTATAAAGTCCCAATTTCTTCACATAGCTTACAAATCCTGTGTTGTTCTGGTTCCTACTTATTGCTTCAGTTTCCTCTTGCAACATTGTTTTGTTCTCAGTCTAAACTCCTTCCACAGTCAACTTGCAGACCCTTAATGTATCATGTTCTTTCTCTCCTCTGTACTTTGCACATGCTGTTCCTTTCCTTTCCAGCCTGCCCTCTCCATCTATCTCTTCCCTCTCCTGAAGGTCTCACCTTATACATAGGGCTTCCTTGACTTCTCAGGACTGGTTCTCTGCCCTGTCTTCATGACACCATGCTCTCTGAGCTCATCTGTTAACTTTTCTGTCTTTCTCACTAGATTATGTTTTTCTTTGGTGGAAAACTAACATCCTGAATGTTTCCATTGGTTCTGCAAGTGAGTGGGGGTAGAATGCATGGACGAAAAAGTAAAGGGTTTAGCATACAATAAGAACCTAGCTGTACTTGAAACATGCCCAGATTGGGAAGGGGTAGGGGACACAGCAATATAACCATCTCAAAGAAACATTCAAGCCTCTTTCCTGTCACCTGTGCAGGTTCTAATTTCACTCTTCCACTGAAGGTGCTACTTCACTTTACTGCATTTGAGCCTTAGTTTTCTCATCCAAAGATGGGGAAGAGGGACTTCTCTGGTGGCTCAGTGATTAAGAATCTGCCTGCCAGTTCAGGGGACACGGGTTCAATCCCTGGTCCGGGAAGATCCCACATGCCACGGAACAACTAAGCCCATGCGCTACAACTACTGAGCCTGTGCTCTAGAGCCCACAAGCCACAACTACTGAGCCCTCGTGCCACAACTACTGAGCCCTCGTGCCACAACTACTGAAGCCCACATGCCTAGAGCCCATGCTCTGCAACAAGAGAAGCCACTGCAATGAGAAGCATACATATCGCAAGGAAGAGTTGCCCCCATTCCCCGCAACTAGAGAAAGGAAGCACACAGCAACGAAGACCCAACGCAGCCTAAAATAAATAAATTAAAAAAAAAAAAGATGGGAAAGAAGGCGCCAGATAAAGTGAGATAAGAGTGGTAAAATATATTGTAAGGGATAACTAGCACTAAGTAAATCTTTATTAATACTATGCAAAAATCTCCAAGATACTATTGATGAGTAAAAGTCCCATGATCTCATTTGTATAAAAAGTAGTGATAAAACAAAAAGGATTCTAGCACTTTTGACAGATTCTGCGATCTAAATGTCAGGATGTACTCTATTCCTCATAAGATAACAGACAGACAGAAAGCAAGATGCCAAATTCAGGGACAGAAAAATATTCACTATCATGAGACATTGGGTTCATTCTCAAGTTGAAAAATTTCGAAAAACCACCAGTATTGGTTTGGAGGAAGTACTGCTTAGGAATCTTTCATCTTGAAGTCATTCACTGAATAAATGCTTGCTGAATTCCAGTCTGAGCACCTACAATGTACTTGGCATTGCTGTAGCACTCATGGCCGCTGACTCTAGCCCCCAAACGCCACGCCTAGATCTGCTATCATGGCTTCGCTTGTTTTGAGAACCTGGCTTGAAATGTTTGTACCTGTTATTAACTTACTGGCACTCAGCTACACACCCAACCTTCGGTACTCAGCTTTGTGACTCTGGGCTGGGACAAATTTCTGCTTTGCCCACTGGCTCCCTTTTAGGCTCTGTCAATAGGGGATGCTAAAGGGAGACACCACAGCTGAATGGGGGGAGTTGGGAGTTGCACCTTTTTGTTTGCTTCCTGTCCCTCTCAGTGTTAACCTAGAACAGGTTTCTCTGCTTTGACGCTATTGACATTTTGGACTTGGCAATTCTTTGCTGGGGAGAGGGGGCTTCCTGTGCATTGTAGGATGTTCAGCAGCATTCCTGTCCTCTACCTACTAAATTCCAATAGCAGCTCCCCAGCTGTGACAATTAAGAGTGTCTTGGGCTTCCCTGGTGGCGCAGTGGTTGGGAATCTGCCTGCCAATGCAGGGGACATGGGTTCAAGCCCTGGTCTGGGAAGATCCCACATGCCGCGGAGCAACTAGGCCCCGTGAGCCACAACTACTGAGCCTGCGCGTCTGGAGCCTGTGCTCCGCAACAAGAGAGCAGCAATAGTGAGGGGCCTGCGCACGGCGATGAAGAGTGGCCCCCGCTCGCCGTAACTGGAGAAAGCCCTCGCACAGAAACGAAGACCCAACACAACCAAAAATAAATAAATAAATTTATTTAAAAAAAAAAACTGTCTTTGGATATTGCCAAATGTCCCCTAGAGCACAAAATTGCCCCTGGTTTAGAACCACTGACCTAGTATCTAGATACTTCTTCACTTCAGCAGCTGCAGTTCCTTTCTGTAGCAATAGCTGAATCCAGGCTGCACTTTTCCCAACACTTGCAGACCCAGCTTTGTCATAACTCAGGAGACACTAGCACCAGCTGGTCGGTGCCAGTCCTCAGAGATCTGGGCCAGCCCATGGGGCCCCTCCTCTGAGCTCAGAGACACCAGCCCCATCTGAGTAGTGCCCTCCTTGGAGACTGAGTTTCATGCCACCACGCACCAATGGGCTTCTCCCTCTGAATTTCTAAGTTGTTTAGAACTACCTTCATGATGCCTTAGAGTTCCTGTTAATCTCTCCGTTACTTAGTTAAGAATTTTGCAACTACTTAACACTTTTTTTTTTATTACAGTCTCTGTGCTAAAGTAGTTGAGATAGTTGTTTTCTCAGACTGGACTGACTGATGCAATGTTCTTTCCCCCTCCCTTCCTTTCTTTTCTCTTCCCTTCCCTCCCCTTCCCCTCCCCCTCCCTTCATTTCCCTCCCTTCTTTCCTTCTCTCCTTGGTAAATTTCTTCTCCCTTTTAGAGCTCTGACAAATATCACCCTTTTCTGGAGCTTTCCTGGACTCTGCTAGGCAGAGCCACTTACTCTCCTCTCGTCCCCCAGCTCTTGGTACAGTGCGTCTCACCCTATGGTAGAGCCCTGTCTCTCCTACTAGATTCTAAACTCCCAAGGGCAGGAAGCACATAACAGTCATTTCTTTATTCCTAGCACACATTCGGGCTTGTTAAAGGAAGGGAGGGAGGGAGGGCAGGAGGGAGGGCGGAAGGAAGGAATGGAGGGAGGGAGGGAAAAAGGAAGGAACGATAAAAGAAAGGAAAGGAGGAAAGGAGGGAAGGAGGAAAGGCCGCATGACACAGGACTTTTGCCTGGTGCTGTGTCTTCCCCCCCCCCCCCACTTTCTGCCTAGCAATCTCAGTGAGTGTCGGGATGCACACTCCCACATCCTCTCCAGTGGCTGACCCATTGCTTGGCAATGACACTGCTATAGCACCCTTATTGAGTTGGGTTTCTCTGAGCTGGGCCTGTTTTGCTCAGTAGATATCAAGCTCCTTGAGGATAAGGTTTGTTGGGCATAAAGGAGTTTCTTCCTAAATATTGTTTGAATGAATTGCTGAAGGAAATGAGGGGAGGTTTCAAGAAAAAGCCCTTGAAGGATGGGGAGAGGTCTTAGGAGTGGAGCCTTCATCCCTGGTAGTGGTGATGGGGTGGGGATGATGTGAGGAAATGCAGGGAAGTTGTTTAGGGAATCTTTGACTTTCCTAGTCTGGTAGAATGCAGAACATACGGAGAGGAAATTTGGGAGATGGGGCTGCAAAGGTAAGTAGGATATGGATTTTGGATACTTGGAGAACCAGGTTAAGCAATGTGTGCAGCATTTGTTGGGTAAGTCCAGTGGACCTGGTGTAAGGGGCTGGCATCACAAGACTCCACGTTGGGGAAGAGCTCTGAGAGGGCTAGAGGAGAAACTGAAGGTGGAGGCCATTCAGGAAAAGCTGTGTGCCGTAAACCCAACAGGAAGGGTTAGCACAGAGAGCAAGGCTCCCGCAGTCCTGACAGTTCTATTCCTAGGAAGTGGATTCTTTTTGTGGAGGAAGACGAATACGCCATGTTATAGACAATGGAGACCAAAAGGAGGTGAGAAAGGGAAAGAATAGGAATGTAACAATTATCCCAGGTTGAATGGTCAGCTTTTTTTTTTTTTTTGGTCTAATTATCACAGAGATTTTCAGAATTTGACGTATTTTGTAAGATATGAGAGATAATACAAAACAGTGTCTGTCTTGGCTTTTAAGCAGACTTGCGTGGCAGGGCAACAGCCGTGTGTGGGATCCAGCTGGGTTCTGCTCCAGGAGGGGTATGAGTCCATTTGAATTCTTCAAAGAAAGAAAGCAACAGCAGCCTGGGCGTGACCTGTATATAATCTTGTGTTAAATGCAGATACTGATATCAGCTTTCCTTTATGTTTCAGAGCTTTGGGAAGAATCAAATAAGATGAAGGATGTAGAAATAGTTTGTAAATCATTAACTGCCCACAAAATCCGTCCATTCATCCAGCAAACGTGTATTGAGCGTGCCCGATATGACAGGGGGTGCAGGCACAAGTAAGACCTGGTCTCTGTCTTTTGAATCTCTAGATGCACCAACGAGCTTTGGCAAAGATACTTGCCACGCCGTAGGAGAAGTTTCCATAATTCATAAGGGATTGTTACTAAGATTACACTTAGTAAGATCAGCTTTGCTGCTAATGCTGCCAAGTTAATGTTTTAGGTTTTTTCTAGAAGAGTACTCAGAGATGCAATACCACGTCGTTAAAGGAATTGGGCTTTGGAGATAAAGGATAAACCTGTTACCCTCTGCCACGTGATAACTGTGAATTTGGGAAGGTCACTTGTTTCCTCATCTGTGTCATTGACATAACTCCTCCTGTCTAACTCAGAAGGTTACTGATATCACCAAATCAGCCGACAGATGTTAATGTGCTTTTAAAACTGCAACATGCTGCACACGTGTTGCGGATCATTTGTTAAGAATAATAGGAGAGGGACTTCCCTGGTGGTCCAGTGGGTAAGACTCCACACTCCCAATGCAGGGGGCCTGGGTTCGATCCCTGGTCGGGGAACTAGATCCTGCATGCACGCTGCAACTAAGAAGTCTGCGTGCTGCAACTGAGAGTCCGCATGCCACAGCTAAGAAGTCCGCATGCCGCAACTAAAAGATCCTGCATGCAGCAACTAAGACCCGGGTGCAACCAAAATAAATAAATAAATAATAAATAAATAGATAAATATAAAAAAGAAGGAAAAATCTCCACACTGTTCAAAAAAAAAAAAGAATAATAGGAGAAATTGACAATGTCATCTTTCATGGTCATTATCATGAATGTAGTTTAATTAAGGAGAAGAGAATGGAAGCTAACAAGAATAACTAGGAAAAGTCAGACACTGCATAAGCATTCACATACCCCAGTTATGATAACCCTGTGCCATAAGCATCATTCTCCCCATTTTACGGATGAGGAGACTGAGAAGCAAGGATTTCCCTACATTTCCCGAGGTGTATGAGTAGTGCTTAGAAGAGCCCGGAGCTGCCAAGAGGAAGTCTCGTACCCGATGTAACAATTGACTGTATCACTGTTCAGACTCCACTTCATTTTCCCATTATGGGTGGTTTTGTTTGGGAGACAGACTCATTGTGACATTTCTCTTACCTTTCTCTCTGATGAGGCAGGGGTGGACTGGAGCATTTCATTAGGCAAGTACCTGCCCAAGAATCAGTCCCTCACGTACATGGACAGGATCCAGGGATAATGAACATCCACCTTGCAGAATGTGGGGTGTAGTTTGTTCCTCTGTGGGCTTGTGAGAATTTCCCTTCACATGCGTACCTTCTTAAGCGCATCACTGGGTAACATGGTGGACTAAGAATGCTGCCTGCTGCGTCAGTAAACAAAGGAAGTTACCACCATCAGCCACTACAGCTGCCCGGACACTCAGGATGGAGCAGAATGCCCACCATCAAGGCATCAAACACTTCAGCCACTCCACTCCCACATGGTGCACCCCGAGGAGACCCAGAATGAGAAAAATGCACTGGATACTGGCCCCAGATAGCTGAGGTGCATATCAAAGGAACGGTTTCAATCAGCCCAGACGCTAGCATCCTCCCACACATAGAAAAGCGCTAAATTCCTTAACTTGAAATATCTGGTTTTCCTTCATTAAGAGTGATCTTTTGAGGTTCGGACCCCGTGGTCTTTGTTGCAAAAACTCCTACGTATCCTGGCTCCTCCCTTGCCCCCTCTCAGAGTTATCTAGATGCTGTGTCTCGGGCTAAAGTCCTCAGTTTTATCCTCCAAATAAAACATAATTCTTAACTTTTAGGTTGTGGGGTTTTTGTGGTTTTTTTTCAGTTGGCAATGGAAATGGGTAGAAAAGTACTGATTTTAGCCTATGTTCGCCTGATGGATCTGACCTCCTCGCCCCTCCCCTAGCCCTTTCACACTTTGAGTCAATTTCTCACCCTGGAATCAACTCTGTTCCTGATTCCCATACCTTTGAAGACTTACTTGTTATTTAAAACCCAGCTTAAGAAGCCCTTGCCCTCACAGAGTTGGTTGTTTCCTTCTTTTTTTAACTCTTCCTCCAATATTCCTCCTTTTACTATTTATCCAGCTATATTTAACTGTATGTTTGCCAGTCTCTCTTCCTGGCGAAAGTGAACTCTCTGGGGAAGGAATTGCAGATTGTTTTCATCTTTATCCTCAGACTCTACCAGATGCTTGTGGCATGACAGGCATTCAGGAACCACTGGCAGAAGGATTGTACAGATGAGGGGATGAGCTCCTCTGTCTGGCCAGGGGTGGGAACCCAGGGCAGCCACTTCTCGGATAGCCTCGGAGGCAATTTCCTTTTCTTCCATACAAACTGTCAAGAGAATTGATACCTCTGGGCTGACTTAGAGAGAAATGCTTAGCCAGAACTGTGGTCTTCTTATTCAAGAGCTGGTAGTACTTACCCTAGGCCTGTTTGGTGCAGCAAAGCAGGCCTCCCATCTCTCCCTGTTCCCCCTTTTTCTTAACTTTACATATCTTTATATTTTACCTGAAGGCAAATTCACTGCCTTGGAGTTTTGGGTCCAGGAGGAAACCCCTTTGGGCAACTTGCCACATTTTCTCTGTGCTCCTTCTTCTATTTTAGCCTGTCATGGAGTTATTTTTGGTCAAGTACTGATCTGGGGGGAGAAGCTTGGCTGTGAATAGAGGATGGAAAAACGCTCTAAAGGTGCTTTGCTCAGACAAAGGAAACACTTCCTTAATTGCTGCATTCTTTACTTTCACCATGGCTTTTGGGTTTTGTAGGACCACAGAGGCTCTGCATGTAAGATCTGGGCCCTTAGAAGTTTTGGGGGCTGCTATGGTCTGAATTTTTGTGTTCCCCCCAGGTTCATATGTTGAAATCCTAACTCCCTAAAAGTGGTGATATTAGTAGGTGGGGTTTTGGGAAGTTGCTCAAGTCTAGATGGTTCCACCCTCATGAATAGAATAAGTGCCCTTATAAGAGAGGCTCTGGAGAGCTCCCTAGCCCCTTCCACCATGTGAGGACACCCTCAGGTAAAGGGTCTGAGGCCCTGTGTCACCCAACCATACCTGCCCCCTGATCGTGGACATCCAGCCTCCAGTACTGTGAGAAATAAATTTGTGGTTTATAAGCTACTCTGTGATATTGTTATAGCAGCCCAAAAGGACTAAGACAGGGATCATAGTAGAAAACCCACAGGCCTTGGAGCCAGGCTTAGCTGGGTTGAAATCTTGGCTCTGTAACTTCCCAGCTATTAAGTGTGGGGAAATGTATTAGTCTCTCTGAAGTTCTCTTCCTTTATCTGTAAAATAGGGATACCACCACTTATTTTGCAGAGACACATAAGACTTAGAGATGATGCATTTAAACATGCCTGGTCCATAGAAAGCCTTCAGTGAATGGAAGGTACTTAGTCATGGGCTCGCTCCCCTTATTTTTGAGTAATCATAAAAATTTGCCCTGAAGCGTATTTAACCTTTCTTTGTGGCTGAAAGCATCACCAGTGAGCAGTTGTCTTAGAACCACTATAAGAGGAGTTGTTCCTATTTCTATTACCCTTTACATTAGCTACTTTACTTTCAAAATTGCAGTGTGGCATTTTAAGAGTAAACCCATATTTATCAGTAAAAGCCTGCAAAAATAACAGTGTGGGTGAGGTGGGGGGGAGCAGAGAAGCAGGCTTTGTGAAAACTCTTTGGTACAAATCCTGTAGCAAGGTGCGTATGCAGACACGTAGCTGTTGGTTTCAACACTCTGTTGTCAACTTAAGGTTCCACAAGCGCTGTTTGCCCTGGGGAACTGCTTGAGCTGTGTCAGGTCGATGGTTCAGGGCCCGAGTATGACTCTTGTCAAATGTGGGATCCGAAGCCCTGTGTGAACCCAGTTTAGTATTCAGGAAGTGTGTCCATAGCAGCTGCTGTCAGGGTAACTGTCGCCAAGGGTAGACAGTTGATGGCTTCCTTCCTGCTATGTACTCGCCCAAACAGTCTTCAAATTAGCACTCGCCCCCCCATCACCACCCATTTGCAAGATGGGGAGGGAAGAAAGTCGGTCTTCTCTCCGTACGTAGCAGTCCTCGGGTCCCCTCACCATAATTATGTGATGGTAATCAAGACCTATATTCTTCCTCCTCCTTGGAGGCAACTCCCGTTAGAATCTCTTGTTTATGTCCGTTTATTCATAAAACTTGTAACAGTGGGTGCTTGCTATCTGCTGACCAGAGACAGAGACAGACAGACAAGATAGTTTTAGTTAATGAGAAGTACCATGAAGAAAATAAAAGCGGTGATGTAATGGAGAGAGCCGGCAAGGGGCTGCTACTGTTAAAGGATGGTCAGGGAAGAACTGTTTCCTGTGAAGGGACATTTGAGGCGAGACCTAAATGACAAGAAGTAGCTGAGTGAAGAAGTGTGGGGAGGGGCGTTCCTGACACCCCGAGACAGGAGAGCATGTGGTCCGTTTGAAGGTCTGAAAGGAGGTTGAGGTCTATGTGTCAAGTGCAAGGGAGAAGGAGGTAGCAGATGAAGGCAGAGAGGCGGGTAGAGGCCAAATCATGTAGGACCTTGAAGGCCGTGACAACGAGTTCAGAATTGATTCTAAGAGAGCGGGAAGCCCTTGGCAGGGTCATGCAGGGAAACAGTATCATCTGATGTATGTTTTGAAATGATCGCTCTGGCTGCCATGTAGAGAATAGAGTCATTCCTTGGTACCCTCAGGGAATTGGCGCAAGGACCCCTGCAGATACCAAAATCTGTGGATGCTCAAATCACTTATATAAAATGGCATAGTATTTGCATCTAACCTACGCACAGCCTTTCGTATACTTTAAATCATCTCTAGGTTACTTATAATACCTAACACAATGCAAATGCTATGTAAATAATTGTAAATACAATGTAAATGTTATGTAAATAGTTGCCAGCATGCAGCAAATTCAAGTTTTGCTTTTTGGAACTTTCTGGAATTTTTCTGAATATTTTTGATCCGTGGTTGGTTGAATCTGCAGATGTGGAACCTGCAGGTATGGAGGGCTGACTGTACGCTTCAGGGGTAAGAGAATGGGAAAAGGAGACCAGTGAGGAGATGGGCAGTAGTTCTGGTGATAGGCAGTTGCCAACTGGACTGAGGTGTGTGTGACTAGTGATGGTGGTAGGGGGGTTGCAGATGGTAGGTCAGACTGCAGACAAGCTTAGCAAGGCCATTTTGTTGAGTGGATGACTCCATGCTACCTTCCCTGGCTTCCTAAACGTTGAGCGCTGCTTGTCATTGGGAGCAAAAGTCATAGTGGTTTTCTTCAGCACTTTAGACTTTGCTTTTCTGTCTCCAGGTTATAGTGGTTCTTAGTGAAAGATCAATGGGCTTCAGAGTGAGATAGATCTGGACTGGAAATCCTTTGCTCCAACACTTACTTATGGTTGACTAGGTAGCTTTTAAATTAGTATCTCCAATCCTTAGACTTAATAACGATGCCTGCTTCTTGCAGGCTTATGCTGAAGCATTAAATGAGATATATTTAATGAAAATAGGTGTGAAAATATCTAGCATATAGTAGGTTTCCAGTGAAAGTTATTTGGCTTTGGCTCTGAACTCCACTCCTCATGTCGGTGAAGCACATGTCGTCAGAAACAAACATTGCACCGAAAGGTAGTAGGTAGCCTTGGTTTTCTATTTCCTCTCCTTGTTAAATACTGAGTGACTTTGGATAAGCCCTTCTCCCTCTCTGGACCTCAGTCCCTCATCTGTAAAATGAGGAAACTGGTCTAGATAGTCCAAGTAATTTTAGTGGATAGTGCTTGATTTCATTTGATGCCAATATTAACTTTAACAGCAATGACTATCAGTTATGGAACACCCAGTGGGGCCAGACGATGTGCTGTATGCCTTATATACATGTCATATATAATCTACAGGACAGTCCTGTGAAGGAGGTACTATGATTGTCCCCATTTTACAGGTGGCTAACTGAGGCAGAGAAGTGGAAGCCTCCTGTCTCTCTGTTAATAGTAGCCAGATTCTCTGCAGTTCCAATCAACAAAACCCTTTGGGAGTTTCAAGGGTGCTAGGCATTATGCAAGGCGCTGCAGCTTCAGGCCAGGACCTTGCCCTCCAGAAGCCCACAGTCTGGAAGTCAGGGGAGCCATGCAAAAGACTGGTCGTTCTTGCATCCTCCTGCAGGAGGAGAAGTCACTGTGAAGGGAATGTCCGCAATGGCATTCCTTGGCACATGAAACTAGTTTGGGCTGGTTCTGTCCTGCAGTACAATGTGGCCTTTCTGAACTGAGCAAGTACAAAAGGTCTCCGTCTCCCGTCTGCATTCTTATGCTCGACTCCTAGCCCCCTTCCCCTCACTGACGATTACTTTGCTTCTGTTTATGTTCTTTTTCAGTAGCTCTTATTTCTCATTCTTCACAATTTTTCCTCATTTTTTTTTCTGCGTTAATTATAGAAGGAAAGTTCAGCTAGACACAAGGAACGCTGTCTGCCGAGGAGGAAGGCTGGAATGGCAACAAGGGCCTTTGTCTGGCTTGGGTCTCTTTGCGTACGCTGCATGAAGAGGTCACAGGGGCTGTCTCGGAACCGCGAGCTGGGACACTTGGGTCCTCATTCAGGCTCTGCTACTTACTGCTGCGTGACCCTAGGCATATCACCTCACCTAGCTGAGCTGGAATTTCTTTCCTCTAAGATGCTGCTAGATAGATACTAGATACTAGTGGAGAGTATCTAGATACTAGAAGAATACTAGTATAAAATACTAGTAGATACTAGCAGATGCTTGTAGAATCAGAGGGCTTGGGTTATATCTTAGAGTTACCACTTACTAGCTGTGTGACCTAAGTCACTTAACCTCAGTTTCTGTTTGTGTAAAATGAGGACACATATGAAGATTGTTGTGAAGATGAAGTTACATGATCCATGTGAGGTGCTTGGCACAATGCCTGGTATGTCATAAGCTCTATATAAATCTTACCTATTACTAATGACCACGATGGTTAATTGACTTAATGGATATAAGAGCGTTTTGTAAACTGCAAAGCACTGTACAGGTGTTATTATTTTGGCATTGATTGTTATTTTGAAATAAGAGAGAAAGGACTTTTGATAATCTTTACTTGCCAAGTCATTTTTTTTTTTAAATTGGGTTTTATATTTATCTCTTTCAATAACATGCTATTAATATTATATGAACTCTTTCTAGGGCCTTATTGTTCCAGAATCAGGGACATCAAAGGCCATCCCATGCCTTTATACACACAGAAATAGGAAATCAGCCAAAAGGCTGTGTAATTTCATTTTACCCTTTGCTTCTCTCACTGGACTTGGTAGTTCGCATCTAAATGAACTGAGCTTTGAATTTTTGCATCAGTAGCTCTAGCAAGCCAGTGTACATTGTGATTAAAATGCACTGACCCTCCTTAAAGAAATAAAATGCAACTAAATGGAAGGAAGGAATTACATGGAAGAAAACTCAGTAAAAAATGCTTTGGCAAGATGTCATTCTATTTGTGTCACTAAAATCTGGTTGTGTGAAAAAAAATACATATATAGGTATATGGTACTGTTGGGGGTAAGAAAATCCTATGGTAGAAAGGATCTGGGTCTTGGGACTGTTATCTTTCATTTCGCTGCTGGGAGTCTTTCTTGAGAAAGGTAAGTAAAGTGAAATCCTTTACAATGATGATACTGGAGGCAAATAATATCTTATAGGACAGCTGTGTTATTTCAGGCTCTTATTCTAGGTAGTTTTTGTGTTCCAGGGAACAGGATTTTGACCTGCTCTATATTGAATCCATACAATAATAAGCACCGTTATTGCCTCCCTCCTCTGCCAGGGCTCCCAAATGCTGTAGGCACCATCCTCTAAGACTGTGAGACAGCTTCAGTGCAAACAGAGGTTTCAGAACTCTCCAACAAAATACCATCCTTAATAATGAAGAATTCCTGGCAATAAACATTCCAGGGATGTCTCAGACACAAAGCAGTGATCAACTGATTTGGAATGAACACCCACTGATATCTGAAATGATCTTTTGAAACATTTTATGTTGGTCTAAGACGCACTAGTGGGGTGGAGAGCTGGCCAGTTGCACGTATGTAGCTCATCCCTGTTCTTGAGTGAATCCTTCACGTGTCTTCTTTTCCATTATAGATTATAATCAGCAGCATGTTAGAGGCTGTATCATTAAACAGTTCCATTAAACAAAACATTTACTGAGAGCCTACTGTGTGTGGGGACGGGTGCCACCCTTAAAGCAGTGGTCCTCAAACTTCAGCATGTGGTCCTCAAACTTCAGCATGCTTTAGAATCTCCTGGGAGCTTTGTTAAAGCTCAGATTGCTGGGCTCACCCCCGGAGTTTCTGACTCCGTAGGTCTGGCTAGGGTTTATTGGAGAAGGGAGAATGGCAACAATTTTCATTTGCCACAAGTTGTAGGTGATGCTGATGCTACAGCTCCAGGGACCACTTTGAGAACCACTGTCTTAAAGAACTCATGGCACTTTCTGGTGAGAAGTACAGACGATGGATTAGTATAACATCAGACAGTGAGAGTTGTTAAGATGGAGGCATGAAGAGAAGGCAGCGAGAAGGGAGCAATTTCTGTGCAGTGGGGCAATCAGGGACGGTGGTGAGAGGGGGGAGTCTGAGAAGGAATTAGGCAGGTGAGAAAAGGTGCAAAAGGAAGTTTCTCTGAAATATAGCAGGTTAGGGGTCCAGCAAAGATGCTATAAGGTTACCTGCTCTTCTTTTCCTTCCCTGACCCAGGGGAATAAAAGGGTACAAAGGGTTAGATCCAAGGAACTCTCTCCCTTTGTATTTAGAAGCTCCAATTTCTGCCCTCACGAGGGCCGGGAATGAGACTGCAGTTTTAATGGTGGTACCCATCTCCCCTAGAACAACGATGAAGAAACTCCATTTCCTGCAGAAACAAAAACACCATCACTCTGTCCCCCAGGGAACCTCAAAGGAATTAAAAATGGAATTAACAGTTGGTCTGGAAACCCTCCTTTTAAAAATCATGCTTAGCTCACTGTTCCATGAAAACTGTTTCTGAAACGCCAGCTTAATGTTCCTGGCATCGTATTCCTGTTTCATCCCTGTCTGACTGAGGGACAGAGGGCAGCCAAGTGGCGGGGGGATAAATGAGGTGTGGCGGGAGCTGGTAGGGAAGATGAAGAAGGTGAGAGCATGACCCTTGCCCTGCTATGGACCAGCTGACTGTGCGAAGGGAGTGTCCATGGCCACCTCGACCAGAAATGGAGCTGACAGAGGAGGCAATGGTATTGGCTTGGGCAGTTGGTTAAGATCTAGACAGAGGGAAGAGCATGAACAAAGAGAAGCAGTTTCTCTTGGTCCCTGGGACCTTCCTCTTTCCATGCTTTTAAGGATTTTCCCCATCCTTTTCACTACTGTGACATTGTTCAAGATGATGGAGGGAGACAAATGCGGCAAATACCAGTCCTTTGCTAACACACGGATACCTGATCACAGCACTGCCTCTTGCAGGCTCTGCTGAATATGACACTTCCCTTTGATGTCAGTGCTAAAGATATAGTTGTGACACTTGATGGCATTGCAGAATGCTTGGGAAAGCTAGAGAGTGTAATTCTCCTATCAAGCCTCATGTGGTATCTGAACCAAACAATGAGAATTTGCCTCAATAGAGAAAGAACTGGAAAGAGGGATGGAGCCGCCCAGTGTTAAATGATGAAAAAAGGATATTAACTTTGTGGATTTATGATAAAGAGTGATGGTGGTGGTATGAGACGGCCTAATCTTCCAGATGCAAAAAACATGCCACTGCAGATGGAGTCTCTGTTTAAGGGAACCTGCACACCCAATGATGCTTGAGAAAACAGGAAGGTGTTAAAAAGAGCTCCATAATAGGGATTAGAAGATCTTATTTAAAGATATAGTTTCCATTTATTGAGCATCTACTGTGCACTGGCCACTTTATGTATAAGTTCATTTAATTCCCATAACACCCCTATAAATTGGTGTTATGACCATTTTATAGGTATGTTTGAATACAATTAAGTCACTTGTCCAAGATCACACATCTAAGAAGTGGTCTGGTCAGGATCAAATCAAATTAAGCCCGATAGCAAAGCTTAGGCTTTTCACAGACTTTATATCATAACACTTAGTACAGCGTTTAGTACATGTCATGAATGACAGAACAAATCACATATTTTTTAATCCCATTGACAATCGGGGTGGGGGAAGACATGACAAAATCACGGTTTGGTAGAAGAGTCTCAAGATGATGTGCAGAGTGGATGAGTGGAGAGGTTTCCATGTTGTGGCCTTTCTACCCAGAAGATAGAAAGAAGTGGAGGCTGCCAGGTCTATAATTACGGTTGTTACTGAGGTCTCACTAGGGGAAAAGCCCAAAATTACATACACTGTTGGTGAAGCTCAAAGGAAGGGAGATAGATTCCTATAGAGAAATTCTAACACGAGCACAAGTAACCACCCCTTTATCTACCCATCCGTCCATCCACCCAACCACTCATCCATCCATCCATCCAGCCAGCCAGCCAGCCAGCCAGCCAGCCATTCATCCACTCACCCAACCATTTGTTCAACCACTTTAGCATCTTTACATTCTTCTCTTCCTTTCTCTTTCTTGCCATTGCCATCCTAGTTACATTTTCATGTAACTACATTTTTTCCCTCTTTTCTAGAGGAGTCTCTTAAACATTGTCCTCTTAGAGGATCTTCTTCCTTCAAGCTTTCATACTTTTCACCACTAGATTGAGTATCTTGAAAGCATGGATTTTATTGTATCACCTTCTTGCTCAGATACCTTCATTGGCTCCTCATTATTCATAGGGTGAAGATCATGTACAACATGACCCCACCTACTTCCTCCCAGCTCATGGCTCTATCACCACCTAGTGTTTCCTTAACCCAGCCCATGCTTCTTGTTTCTGTGCCTTTGCTCAAGCTGTTTCTCTTCCTGGGGATGCCCTTTTGGGCCCTCTCCAGAACCCCGCCTCTTTTCTGGTTGGAATTCTATTCTGTGAGCCTTTCTCTGAACCCTATAACAAGGAGTTATTCCTTCTTTTTTTGAGCACAAACTGTTTTTGGAGACAGCTTAGTTTAGTATGAGCTTTGAAGTCCAAGAATCCTGGCTTAAAATCTTGGCTCTTCTATTTACTATCTTTGTGATTATGGGAAGGGTACATACCTCTCTGAGCTCAGTTTCTGCATCCATAAAGTGAAGGGGGAGGAGACCTTAGTATCTACCTTATAAACATACTGTGAGTGTTAACTGAAAAACAGATGAAATGCATCATTTGTTCTCAGCAAATACTGGTGAATGGCTAATCAGGCAAAAATTTTGCCAATACTCATTATTTTTTAATGAAATTATAATATTGTTTTTATGAGGAAATTTTTTTCAGGCCAGCTCTAGGCTAGAGCTACAGGTCTTGACCAACTCCCAAATGTCAGACCATCGCCTTCCCACAATCCCTGGCTCAGATACATGTATGTGCCATCCATTCAAGCACCAGAATGCCTATGGAGGCATTTAGGCTGAAAAGTGATAGCAAGTTCAGGCCCTGGAGAACCTTCCTCTCTCACCTGGTATGTTCTTTATTTGTGACACCTGGATATATAGCCTGCTACCGTGGAATAGAACTTTGGTCCAGATTCACTCTTACAGTAAAAACATGCTACTGGAACAGGCAGGAAGCTTGGAGTTCTTTGAGATCTGATATGGGACCTGGCTTAGAGTAAGTGCTGACTAGAGTTGTCTAGAAGGAAGGATGACTTGATGCGTAGATGGATGGGAGATAGATGGATGTAGGGTGGATAGATAGAGGGTAGGTGGATGGGTATATGGAAGGATGGGTGGTTGGATGGATAGATGCTGGATGGAGGGTAGATGGATGGAGGTTGTATAGATGGATGGGTAGATAGAGTACGGATGGCTGGATGGACAGTGGATGGACGAATGGACTTCGATGGATAAATGTGAATGAGCCACTCACTCTCTTGGGCTCAGTTAAAAGCTGAGAAGCAGTGTAATGGAGTGTGCAGTAGACTAAGAAGCAGGAACACAGGTTCCAGGCCAACTTTTGTGGTTTCCTTACTATATGACCCTAGACAAGTTACTTAAGGTGTCTTATCTCTGAAACAATGGACTTAGATAAGATGATCTATATGACCTCTTGTAAAATCATATTCTGCAATTCTGTGGCTCTGTGAAGCAGAACATAGGTCAATCTTTGTACTTTTTAACTGGTCTTAAAAAACAGATATAGGTGTATAAGCATGTAGTTTTATTTGTTTCTCAGAGATCAAAGCAGACAAACACACAGAGTTCCCGATTCTCAGTTCTGTGTACCTCCCTCCGTTCTGTTCTCTCTGTCCTGTGTTATCTCTCCAAACCCTCATCACCTCCTGAGGGTCACAATTCCTTATTCCATCCATAACTGGTGAGGCAGCTTGGTTCTAGTGGAAATAGCTCAGACTTTAGAATTAGACAGATATTAGAATCAAATTCTGGATTCCCTATTTATTTGTGATATTTGGCAAGTTACTTACTTCTTGGGCCCCTTTACCTGTCAGATGGTGTCACCAAATGCCTCACAGTGAGGATTAAAGAGAATAGCTATGTCAGGAAGGTAATAGATCTTGATAACTCTGATAAATGGAAGTCCCCTCCTTACCCTCTGCTCTGCACAAAGAAGGTACCAGTTGCCTAGAAGATGTTCAGAAAGCACTTGTTGAATCAAATGGATTTGAATTCCTTCCAGCCTCTGGATTTTACTTGCTTTGCAGCTAATGCTTTCACTCTATCACCAGTTGAGCAGGAAATGCAAATGAGAAACTTTGCAGATGCCTTCCACATGTCATAAATCTGGTATTTTGAGAGCATGGCTGTGAATATTGAGGTCAGCTTTTTTTGCCACGGGTCCAAGACTAATGCAGCTCTAAGTGTTAGGGGGCCATGAGACACTGATCTCTCCAGTGTCTGATAGGCTGTGGACATTTGGGTGGTAGGTGTGGTGTGTGGAGGACCTATGAAAATACTGAGGTAATACGGGAAGAGACCCCAGCCCCAGGGTAAGTGATGTCTAAGACACTCTTGAAGTGTTGAGAGGGCAAATGGGCAGCTAGTGGTGAGGGCATCTCCCCATCAGAGTCTTCTTGAATAGGCTGCTCCTATGCTAACCTCAGTTTCTACCATCTAGGGCCTTGTTACCAGGGAACCTTGAATTCCAGATGACCTGCTCCTGAACCAATTATCTGAGAGCTGAGTGCTGCTGTGTTTTCCTATGACAACAAATATGTTCTTCCTCTTCTTTCCCCTCAGCAAGTACATTGTGGCAGTGATCTGGGCATCTCTGACTGGTCTCTGGTGGTCCTGATGCTCCCACCATCCAGCCCTACATTTTACACATGAGCAAACTGAGCCTCAGAGAATGGCCCAGGGTCACACAGGGAGTTAGTGGTAGAGCCAGGGTTGCAACCCAGGGGTCCTGACTCCAAGTTATAATCCCAACCCCCCACCCCCCAGCATTCCACAGCTTATGATTTATGACTGCCGCAGCTTATTTCCCACGGGGTTTGCAAATAAAACATGCAGAAAGCACGTGTTACCTGCCCAGGATATCTCCCCTAAATCCCTTAACAGTGTCTAAGATTCCTACAGCATGTTATTCCTTTCGTTTAGGGCAGCATTTCACAAAATATGCTCATGTGATGCTCTATCAAGCAGCAGAGGTCCGTGGCCAGAAGGGATTGAGAAATGTTGCAAAAATATGTTCCCCTTTTAGACTCACAGTGCATGGTAGCTAGTCAAGGCAGGGCCCTCCTCAGTAAAGAACCCTCATTTAACTTTGTCATCCCGTTTTTCCTTATATTGATTTGACCACAGAACCTCACTTTTCCTACCCCTTCACCCTTTAACTCCTGTAAATACTTCACAGAACCAGGTTCATGAAATGCATTTTGGGAAACGGTGATTTAAGTCATGGAACACCCCCATTGATATGTATGGTTTGTTTTAGAGGAATTGTAATGATTGTAGAACTTCACAGTTGCCAGAGATCTTTCATACCCATTAACCCTTTTGATTTACAACAGCCCTATCAGAGAGGTAATGTCTTTTCCTCACCAAAAAAAAAAAAAAAAACCAGAGCCTTGGATGATTGACAGAACTGAAGATGGGAAGTGAGATTGGAGTACAGGTTGCAGACAGCACAGCCCATGGCTCCAGAGTCTCCACTCTACATTAAGCCAGTTTCTACCAGGCACTGTCTGTCTCCTGGGCTTCGATTCAATGGTAGACTGTCATTTTCCCTCTTACTTTATTTGACAAAGAAGACAAATGATGCACAGAGAGAGGAAGTGATGTGCCCAAGGTCACACAGCCAATTAGTCATAGAGATGGAAGCAGACCCCCAAACTTCTGAGAAGCCAGCTGAGGACGAGGACCCTATGTGCATTGGGAATCAGGAAGTGAGCCTGCAAAGAAATGCAGAGCTTGAAGAAGGGGGGAATTGAAAGGCCCTAAAGATGAAATTGGCAATGGTGCTTATTACCAGCCCTGTGAAGAATAATTACATTGACAGAAAACACCAGGCTGGCTGTTCTGCAGTACCTGGCTGCCAATTATAGATGGATCAAAGGAGAACACTTGGAAACTTGACAAAGTGACCTCCACTTACTTGGAGATTCCTCATTTGTCCAGCAACTTTATCTAGTCAAAAAACACTTGAGAGCCTTGAATGAGGATAAAAGGTCTCTGAGCAACTAAAAGAGATCAATCAACTAATTGCTCAATTACTAAGTAAATGAAACAACAAAAGAAAAAAATGTATGAAACACCTACTATACACAAGCCCTGGAAATCTGCTGGAGGCAGAAGTAAGACCGCGTCCCATCCTCCAGGAGCTTAGAGCCAAGGATGGGAGACAGTCATGTAGACAAATAGGATAAGACCCCATGACAGGTTATGAAGGAAATGCAGAGTGCATCCAAATCAGACGGGTCAGACTAGGCATTGGGACGGGAGTCTATGAGCCTGCAATTCTTTTCTTATTGAAGTATAGTTGATGTACAATATTATGTTAGTTTCAGGTGTACAAATAGTTATTCAACATTTACTTTATGAAATGATCACCATGATAAGTCTAGCAACCATCTGTTCCCATACAAAGTTATTACAGTATTATTGACTATATTCCTTATGCTGTATATTACATCCCCATGAGTTATTTAGTTTATTACTGGGAGGTTGTACCTCTTAATCTCCTTCACCAATTTTGCCCAACCCCCCACTTCTCTCCCCTCTGGCAACCAACTGTTTGTTCTCTGTATCTATGAGTCTATTTCTGTTTTATTTGTTTGTTTGTTTTGTTTTACAGATTCCACATATAAGTGGAATCATATGTTATTTGTCTTTCTCTGTGTGCCTTATTTCAGTTAGCAGAATGCCCTCTAGGTCCATCTATGTTGTCATAAATGATAAGGTTTTATTCTTTTTTTAATGACTGAATAATATTCTATTCTTTATGTATACCACATCTTCTTTATCCATTCATCTACTGATGGACGCTTAGGCTGATTCCATATCTTGGTTATTGTAAGTAAAACTGTAGTGAGTGCATATATCTTTTCAAATTCATGTTTTTATTTTCTTCATGTAAATGCCCAGAAGTGAAATTGCTGTATTGTATGGTGGCTCTATTTTTAAATTTTTTGACAAACCTCCTTATTGTTTTCCATAGTGGCTGCACCAATTTGTATACCTACCAACAGTGCACAAGGGTTTCCTTTTTCTCCATCTCCTCGCCAACAGTTTTTATTTGTTGTCTTTTTGATAACAGCCATTCTGACAGGTGTGAGGTGGTGTCTTGTAGTGGTTTTAATTTGCATTTCCCTGATGATTAGTGATGTTGAGCATCTTTTCATGTGTCTGTTGACCATCTTATATCTTCTTTGGAAAAATGACTATTAAGATTTTCTGTTGACTTTTTAATTGGATTGTTTGTTTTTGATATTGTGTCCTATGAGTTCTTTATATATTTTGAATATCAACCCCTTATCAGATATATCCTTTGCAAATGTATTCTCCCATTTGATAGGTTGCCTTGTTTTCTTGATGTTTTTATTTTCCCCTGTGCAAAAGCTTTTTATTTTAGTTTGCTGTAATCACTTGTATTTATTTTTGCTTTTGTTGCCCTTGTCTAAGAAGACAGATCCAAAAACAGTATTAGCAAGATTGATATCAAAGATTTTACTGCCTATGTTTTCTTTTAGGAGTTTTATGGGTTCAGGTCTTACATATAAGTCTTTAATCCCCTTTGAGTTTATTTTTTGTATATGGTGTAAGAAAGAGGTCCAGTTTCATCCTTTTGCATGCAACTGCCCAGTTTTCCCAACACTATTTATTGAAAAGCCTGCCTTTAATTGACCATAGAAGTGTGGGTTTATTTCTGGGCTCTTTATTCTGTTCTATTGATCTATGGGTCTCTTTTTGTGCCAGTATCATACTGTTTTGATTACTAGAGCTTTGTAATATAGTTTGAAATCAGAGAGCATGATGCTTCCAGCTTTGTTCTTCTTTCTCAAGATTGCTTTGGCTATTTGGGGTCTTTTGTGGTTCCATACCAATCTTAGAATTATTATTCTGATTCTGTGACAAATGCCATTAGTATTTTGATAATTGTTTTTGTAACTAGTTGTTTTTCTCTTGCTGTTTTCAAGATTCTCTTTATCTGTATCTTTTGACATTTTAATTATAATTTGTTTTGGTGTGGGTGTCTTTGGGTTCATCTTGTTTGGGATTCTGTGCTCCCTGAACTTGGATGTCTGTTTCCTTCAGCAAGTTAGGGAAATTTTCAGGCATTATTCTATTTCTTCAAATAGATTTTCTGTCCCTTTGTCTCTCTCTTCTCCTTCTGTAAGCCTATAATGTGGATGTTAGTATGTTTGATGTTGTTCCAGATGTCCCCTAAATTCTCCTCTTTTTTTTAAATTCTTCTTTTTTTTTTTTTTTTGCTGTTCCAATTGGGTGGTTTCCACTACACTCTCTTTTAGATCGCTGATCCATTCTTCTACATCCTCTAATTTGCTGTTGATTCCCTCTAGTGTAGTTTTCCTTAGTTATTATATTCTTCAGCTCTGACTGGTTCTTTTTTCTATTTTCTCTTCATTGAAGTTCTCACTGTGTTCCTCCATTCTTCTTCCAAGTTCAGTTAGCATCTTTATGATCATTATTTTGAACTCTTTTTCTGGCAGATTGCTTATCTCTGTTTCATTTAGTTCTTTTTCTGAGGTTTTGTTGTATTCATTCATTTGGAATATATTCCTTTGTCTCCTTATTTTGTCTAACTCTCTGTTTTTACATATTAGGTAGATTAGCTATGTTTCCCAGTTTGGAAGGAGTGGTTTTATGTAAAAGGTGTCCTGGGGGCCCAATAACATGGTCTCCCCTGGTCACCAGAGCCAGGTGCTCCAGGAGTATCCCCTGTGTGATGGGTATGCCCTCCTGTTTTGGCTGGTCCACAATTGCTGCAGGTATGCTAGTGTGTGGGACTGGCTCCTGGTGTGGCGGGCTGTAAAGCCCAACCATGACTGTTGCAGGCTTTCTGGCATGTGGGACCAGCCCCCGGGTCAAGAGCCATTTTGGGGGGATGCCAGTCCTGGCAGAGGCTGCCTGCCAGGTGTGGTGGGCAGGGTACCTCTTTGGAGGGGCTCTGGTGCTGGCCGAGGCTGCCTGCTAGATGTGTCGGGGCAGGGGGCTGCTTTCGAGGCTGGTGCCAGCAATTTTTGAGTGGAATTTTGATGGATGAATAGGAGTTGGCCAGGAGATGAAGAGAGTAAGTGAGGGAAATGTAGTCTTTGCAGAAAAACACAGAGGCATAAAATAGCAAGGTGTTAGCCAAGCAGGGGTATAAGATGCAGAGTAGGGAAAAAGGAAGTCTTGAGACTAAAAAAGTAGTCATGCAACTAGACCAGAGAGAAGCTTGCATGTTAAACTAGGCCCTTTCCCCAACTGTAGCAGCTAGATGCCAAAAATCAGAGACAGAGGAAGGGGACAAAGACACATTTAGTTTTTAAGAAATAACACCTGATACTGGTCTGCCACTTTGTGTGTAAACAGAAAACAGGGATACACACAAGAGAGTATAAGCTCATGGGAATGTACAGAAGTGAGAACTTTGAATGGTAGGTCATGAAATTAAGCAGTATCGGGACTTCACTGGTGGTGCAGTGGTTAAGAATCCACCTGCCAATGCAGGGGACACGGGTTCGAGCCCTGGTCCGGGAAGATCCCACATGCCACGGAGCAACTAAGCCTGTGCACCACAACTACTGAGCCTGCGCTCTAGAGCCCACAAGCCACAACAACTGAGCCCGCGTGCCGCAACTACTGAAGCCCATGTGCCTAGAACCTGTGCTCTGCAACAAGAGAAGCCACGGCAATAAGAAGCCCGTGCACCACAACGAAGAGTAGCCCCTGCTTACCACAACTAGAGAAAGCCTGCGTGCAGCAAAGAAGACCCAACGCAGCCAGAAATAAATAAAATAAAATAAATTTATAAAAATTAAAAAAAAAAGAAATTGAGCAGCATCTAAATCTCAAAGGGCAGGAAAGTCAGAACTGTTATCTAGGTTATTTTAATCCACTTTAATTATATCATCCTCAAGGACAGGGACTGCTACTTTAGTTTTCTGTTAGGCTGCAAACCCTCCAGGACAATTTAAGCAGGAGTCGCTGGGCAGCCTCATCCAGAACGCATCTTGGTTTGGTGATCCTAGGTGCCCCTCTTAGGGGTGACATTGATAGATCAAGGTTATGCTTCTCATGCAGACTGCAGGCAGATCCTCACAGATCCCCACCTGTGTGAGAGGGGGAGGGGCAAAACAATACACTTTGGTTTTTGTGTTTGTTTTGTTTTGGGTGAGATCATTTTAGTTCTATTCTCTTAGAAAATTTCAATTATACATGTTTTACATTAGATCCTCAGACCTTATTCATCTTATAGCAGAAAGTTTGTACCCTTATATCAACCTCTCCCTATTTCTCCCATCTGCCAGCCCCTGGCAACCACTTTTCTGTTCTCTGTTTCTGTAAGTTTGACATTTTAATTTTAGATTCCACATATATATAAGTGATGCCATGCAGTTTTTGTCTTCTCTGTCTGGCTTATTTCACTTAGTGTAATGCTCCATCCATGTTGTTGCAAATGGCAGGAACGTCCTTCTTTCTCATGGCTGGATAATATTCCATTTTATATATATATATATATATGTATATATAATATATATTCCATTATATATTCCACATCTTCTTTATGCATTCATCTGTCAGTGGGCACTTACGTCTTTTCCACATCTTAGCTACTGTGAATAATGCCGCAATGAACATGGGAGTACAGATCTCTTCCCTATCCTGTTTTCAGACAGCCACAGGCAAAAGAATGAAACCAGATCCCTATCTTACACCGTATGCAAAAATCAACTCCAAATGGATAGACTTGAATGTACAACCTGATATCAGAAAACTCCCAGGAGAAAACATAAGGGTTAAGCTCCTTTACATCAGTCTTGGCAATGACTTTTTGGATTTGACACCAAAAGCAAAAGCAACAAAAGCAAAAATAGATGATCCACTTTTAAGACCCACGTTTTGAAAAAGATGGGCTCTTTCCAAATGAGTAGTCATGGAACTGCTGTGTTTCACTTTCTCAGTGTTCTGAAAGGCTGGCAGATTCAAGCTGGGCCTCAAAGGGTTTCTCTTGCCCCTTGCCTGTGGGGAGTCCTGGGGCACTGGCTTATTTGGGAGGCTCAGAAGTCTCAAGGGCCTGGTGTGTTGCCTTCTTCATCTCTAGTGACCTCGATAGGAATCTTGGCCCTGGTCTAGTGAAGGGGAGCAGCAGGGCATCCATGCCAAGAGGGTCCTTTGAGACGTTTTCTTTTTATAGGGCACATTCTGTGAGAAAAGGCCAGACTGACCTCGTTCCAGGACAAAATCAGTTTGATGCTTAAAAGCTCTGTTTCATAGAGACATAGAATATTAACGGATAGAAGAGGTCTTAAAGAATCGAGTCCAGTGTTTCATGAGCACCCCGTTCCCATCCTCTGGCTCCTCCATGGTGATGGCCTGTCCCCTTCCCCGTCTCCGTCTCCGTCTCCTGGGGCCTGCAATAGGGATTTCACATTGTTTACTGGCCTACCCCACAGCTTAGGTCAGTAGTATCATCATAAGCTGGCCTCACCTCTGTAGTGTTCCCACCTATACAATGGGCTGAGTGTCCCTGATCCATGAACCTAAGGGATTTTAGCAGAAGGGAATGTCCTTAAAGTCCCCTAAAATGTATAAAATGATGGGACTTCCCTGATGGTCCATTGGTTAGGACTCCATGCTTCCACTGCAGGGGACATGGGTTCGATCCCTGCTCAGGGAACTAAGATCCTGGAAGCTGTGTGGTGTGGCCAAAAAAAAAAAAAAAACAAAGTATAAAATGATCTATAAATATTATTTTATTGCTAGCATTATCATTTGCACTCTATTCATACATATTTCTTAAAAGAATTAAAGGAGCTTACATCAACTAGAAACTGAATTAAGCCCAGGATAAAATATGCTGAATTTCAAATGGGCTGAATCAAAATTCATGTTTTTAAGATTGTACTAATTAAAAACCAAACAAATAAGCAAAACCCATTCAACACAGTGAACCCATGCCTAATAGTACTGAACCGTTGTGCTGTCTGTTTCAAGACCATTGGATTTTCTCCTAAATTCACCTTAAGCAGATTAGTACTTAGTTCAATACAAGTCCCAAACAAAATACTTCAATCTATATTATTTATAATTTCTATCTTTTGTTACCACATAAGTACATCAGAAATATAAGAAAAGCAGGTCTTGAATCTCCCTCGATTCAAATATGATAATAGTAATAGTAAAAATAATAATAATAAACAATGACAGATTGACTCTAGAACCATATCCGTTATCACTATATTGCCTGCCTCATACAATAGGGATGACCATTTTCCTTCTAAATGCTTAGTGTATGCTGGGTATATTACTAATTTCTTTATGTGAATGATTTCACTTAACCTTCAGAATGCTCTCCTGTGACGAAGGTGCCATTATCACTTCTATTTTATAGATAGGAGAAATAAGGCTCAGAGTGGCAAAGACACTTGCCTAAGCACACACAGCTGACACGTGGCAGGTGGCATCTGACTCCATAGTACACAGTCTTAAACTACTTTGCTAGACTGCTTCCTTGTTTAAAATATGGGGAGACACCAAGGAGAATCTTGTGTCAACTATTTAATCATTAATCTGGTGGTTCTTAATATCTAGCTCATTACCTGTAATTAATCAAAAATATGCAAATTCAAAAGAACAGATATCCCAATACTATTCAGGTAGCTATGCGTCCTGGCAAAGCATAGTCATGTAAATACTAGTAGCTCATCATCTCCCGAACACAATCCAGCCTCTGATTCATTACTGAACGACAGCCTTGTAGCTGATGTTGATAATGCTGACTTGACTTCTTAAACTGTATTTAAGGAAGCAGAGATGAGAAAAAGATAGGGTACAAAGAACGTTATTTGTTTTCAAGGTAACTTTTTAGAGCACTGGTGCTTAAATCTATAATTGTTCATTTCTGTGTAAATTCATGTGTCTGGATTAATAAAGTCTTGTGGGGATTATATATAGAAATCTAAGTTGATATATATAATCGATAGCATAGCAACCATTTTATTCCCTTTGCTGTTTATGTGCATCCCAAAGCTTATTGCTACAAGACTACAAGATGGTGGTACATAAACACACACACAGAGATTCGGTATATACATACACACACACACACACACACACACACACACACGTCTATATACATATGTATCTTCACAGTAACTGAGATGCTGAGATGACAAGCTACTCTGAAAACCTAGATGTTTACAGTACATATTTTAAAATAGTCTATGGCATTTCTACTATTCACATGATACCCATGACACTGTGACTCACCAAAGCTGTGTGTGCATGTTTGCACATGGCTTCATGCAGTAGAGTGGGATGAGAGAGGGTTTGGCAGACCTGACTGTCAACCCTGGCCCTACCCCTTACAAGCTGGGTCACCTTGGGCGGCTAGTTTGAGTCACTGAGCTCCTGTAAACATGGTTAATCATAGTTTTGAAGGGGCTGCTTATCCTGCATGACGACCCCCATTTTTACAGAAGAGCTTCCATGCCACCTTCAGGAAAGTAGGAGCAGAAAACTCCTGCTCGCTCTGCCCTTACTCTTCCATGTCTCCCAGAGGACCAGGACGGCCTCACCAGCTTACTGAATGTGAGCGGAGGGCTGGCCCAGAGGATCAGCCTTGTCTGGGAGTTCACTTTTGCACCTGCTTGGGTAAAGGATACATGTGCTCTTTGCCTGCCTTCTTACAGAAGGTAGCCTTGCAAGGGAGTTAGGAAGGGGATAGTTCTAGGAAGCTTGACTCTGGTCACACACTGGCACTTTCTCCAATCCAGCTGCGTCAGCAATAAATCTGAGCATTTGATTTCTCTCTGTCTGATTTTTGTATAGATCTTTCAACTGGTTCTGGACTTCGAGGTGTGCCAAGCAAGGAGCGGTCATTACCCTCCAACACTTCACGGGGCTGATGTCATGGTTAAAATGAAAACAAGGATATTAAGACTCTAGCACAGTGTGTTACACACGGTAGTTGTTTGGTGACTGTCAGATTCCCCTCCCATGTCTGACTGTAAACTGAACGTGACCCAGCCTGTACCTTACAAATGCCCCTCTCCTTCCCCTCCCCCCATGGTTAATTTGCACAGGGTTTCAGATGTGAGCTGAGTAAGACTTTTAAGAGCCAGAAGAGACTTTACCAATCTGTTAGTTAAATTCCTTCATCTTCCAGATGAGAAATTTGAGGACCAGAGGTGCTAACTGCCTTACCTGAGATCACACAGCTAGGAAGGGCCCACCTCATCTCTAAGAGGGGCTTGTCATTGAGCACTGCGTGATTTCATAGAACAAAGGGAAACTATGTCTTCTACAGAGGGTAAATTACAAGGCTGCCTAAAACCTGAGAGCTTTGTCAAGGTAAAATGTTTTCGTTTTGTTGAAGACAAGAGAGCTCCCCAAATACTTTTCTTTTGACCTACTTTGCTATTCATCTCCTCCCTGCCCCCACCCCCATCATCAATTGCTTCTTCTTGGAAAATCCTGTTATAGTTTGTCATTGTATCTGCGGCTCTGGTTTTAAAGACTTTCTCAGGTGGAGCAGGGACTTAAGAAAATACTCCCCAGGAAGGCTCTGAGAGACAATGCGGACATACTGTACCGGTACTTTACTTCTCCACATGTCTTGAACTTGGGAAAATGCAACTGAGGGCAGTGGAGGAATGATAGGCCCTTTTCCATCCTCATGGAGTCCTTTCTAGGCCTAATGATGTCATAGAGATTACTTGCTCTTGTGGTTATTAATCAGAGGCCAGCTCTAAAGAGAGATGATAGCCATATTGAGTGTGTATATTTCTTTTTTTCCCTGGACTAAATTGTGTTATGAATTCATGGTCTCATTCCCCTTCAGAACATCTCAGAAAAATAGGAGAAAGGCAGATCTTTCTAATCTCATTTTGAATGTAGGAAAGCAGGAGGAAGAGAAATCAAGAGATTTCAAGACATTCTCACTTCTGCCATTCATTGCACTTGGTATTTTTTCCTGGAATGTTACTTACCCGCCTGACTTTCCTGGAAAACTCCTACTCACTCTGCAAAAACCAGCTCCTTGAAAGTCACTTCCTCCTTGGTGCTCCGCTGCAATTTCTGTGTTCTATTTGGCATGATGCTTGAGCAATTTTGCTGTGATTAATCATTTATATGTCTCTATCTTTCAGAAATGGATTCGTCCTTAATAACAATCACTAAAATCCTATCATCCCCATTTTATAGAGAAGGACACATACCTCAGAGAGGTTACAAGACTTATTCTAAATCACATGGCCAGTATGTGATGGGGCCAATTATTGAGCATAGGGATGTCAGCCTCTAAAGCCCATTCTCTCCACTATGATCTGAATCCTTTAATAACAAAGGATTTTGTTATTAAAGAGAATGCATTTTACCATTAGCTAATTCCTAATACCAATAACTAATTACTAACTGCCATTGATAGAATGCTTTATGATTGACACAGCAGTTTTCCATATACGTCATCTCATTTGATCTATATAACAAAGCTGCAAGCTGGGGATTGTGCAACAGTTTTAAAGTTTATGGCTTTACAGTTGAGGAATGGAGGCCCAGAGAAGGGACTTGCCAAAAGCCATCCTGCTATTTTGTAACAGTTAGCACTTTGCAGGAAATTAAACACGCATCTCCTGACAACAGATCCCTTTGCCATGTTGCAACAATTAATTCAGGTTCTCAGTAGGTTTAACGTGCAGTAACGGATTCATTCAGGTTCTCAGTAGGTTTAACATGCAGTAATGGCAGAATCTCCAAATAAATAAACTGTACATAGTCCTTAGGAGACCAGGACATTCTCTTCGGTTCCACATGTGGTCAGACTTTTCCTGCTTTGGCGATGGTGTGGTACAGTGGACGGTGCTGCACGTCAAAGTCAAGGGAACGAATCCCAGACCTCAGAATGTGATCAAGGACAGCGGTTTGTCTTCCGTATAGTTGTCACATTGTCACGTGACTTGACGGGGTTACAGAGTGGCGCTTCTCAATGCTTTTATTTTTCAGCCAACACACACAAGACACACGCCTGTGGGAGCACTCAGGTATATGCATTATCCCTCACGTTCTAACTTTAACTTGACCCTTGTCTGCTCAAGAGAACAAAGAAAGGAGTGAGAAAGCCAATTATTAGGAGAAAAAGCTATATCTTTCATTTATTTTGAATAGTATATATATATATATTTTTGCCAAGTTTCGTATCTTAGAGGAAGCTTCTGACACAACTCACAACTCACTGGGACACACCTGTGTGATGTGTTTCAGTAGTGAGAGTAGAAAGTTAACTATAGCAGGGCTCCATCCTCAAGGAGCTCACAGTTGGGTGGGCACGCAGACGTGAAGCGCTGGCTAACATTCAAGACAGGAGATCCTGGTACTAAGAATCTTTGTACTGGTGATACAAAGGAGTGAGGAAGTATTGGATTGGGAAAAACAAGCAAACTTTGATAGAAAACTGAATCATTTTTCCCCTTATTGTTAATTGAAGTGTAGTTGATTTACAATGTTGTGTTAGTTTCAGGTGTACAGCAAAGTGATTCAGTTATACATACATATATATACATATATTACATATATATGTTTGTGTGTGTGTGTGTGTGTAAATCTATTCTTTTTCAGATTCTTTTCCACTATAGGTTATTATGAGATATTGAATATAGTTCCCTGTGCTATACAGGAGGCCTTTGTTGGTTATCTATTTTATATATAGCAGTGTGTATCTGTTAATCCCAAACTCGTAATTTATCCCTCCCCCCCGAAACCTGAATCTTTGAATTGAAACTTTGGAGATGAATGATGTTTTCACAGGTAGTAGGGGAAACTGAAAAGAAGATGGAAACATCGTGGACATCATGATACCCTCTGTTGGGCCTGGGGAATGCTAAGTAGCCCTGTTGCAATCAGAGTGGACATTTGGAAAGAAGGAGGTAGGAAATGAATCTGAAAAGTAGGTAGTACTTGAATGTCATGCTTGTGTGTTTGGATGCGACCCTATAGACAATGGGGAACCATTAAAGGTTTGGGGCAGGAGCCTGGCGTGATCTGGCTCAGGTTTCTGGAAGATCACTCTGGCAGCTCTGATTCTATGGCGTCACTGATCATCACCTGACAAAGAACCTGCAGCTCGAAGTGGGGGACGAGGAGTGCTAGTTGATGAGCTGAAGAAAAAAAAAAATCAAAGATCCCATTTTCCTACTTGTGTCAAGTCAAATAAATGGAGCCAGATAAACGTGGAAAAAAGTCGAGACAGTAGCAAAATTGCCTGCAAGCAGAATGTTTTTCAAAGTCCCTAATGAGGTGTCAGTGAACCTAACGAGATGAAACTCCCTACCCTACACCTAGTTTTTCACGCTGTCCTTTTCATCCACTCATAATTAAGTTGTGAAATTGGAATTATATCCTTACATTAAAGACGGAGGCTAGCTCTGCCTGCCTCTTGCTTCTCCAAAGAAGGTGACTCTGAAAAGCACTCTGTTCCGTTGCTTCTTTTCCCGGTGATGCTTCCCCGGATGTGGCTGCAGGCGATGGCATTGTCGTTTTAGATTTTGATTAAGAAGGGCCACGTGGCTCCTCTTCATTGATTTCAGTATTGAATTCCGTCATTCTTCGTTAGGAATTATTAGGCAGTTGAAGTTGAAAGGAAAATGTCACGGTCTTTTTGTGCCGTTGGCTTGTTAGTGGAAGGGAACGGTAGGCTGGGGGAGAGAGGCATGCACCGCGAGCCAGACACTGGGTGGGGTTCTCTAGATATGTAGGGCCCCTCTGATTCTTTCAGGCTGTTACAGTGAGAGGAAAGCCTTATTCCCATTTATACGGATGTGGAAACTGAGGCTCACAGGGGTTGCAGGCCTTGTAGAATAAGATCCTCCAGGTTTATTCCAAACCCATGCTTCTCTGTCTCCGCTGGGATAAAGATGGCGACTTCAATTTTAGACAAAGAGGGCCCACGGACAGGAGGCTTAGATCTATCAGCCACCACTCCGTGAGTGTCTCACAGTGCCCCGTGCATCCTTCTAGGGCACTTTGAGGTGCATTTTTTTATTCCTACAAGAATGCTTTGGAGGGACACCCATCGTGGCTCAGAGGGTCTAAGTGATTTACCTGAAATCACACACTTAGGAAGTACAGACTCCACCTCACTGCGTTGCTTTCAAGTTGAGATCTCTACAGTATAAAATGCCTCCTCTGAAAGGACGAGGCCAGTAAGAGACATTTCTGGTACTGGGGCCAGCTCCCAGTATGAGAGATACATGTAAGGCAGGCCCATTTTTCTGAAACCCTGACATACTGGAATACAGGGGTAGGGCCCAGAGGAAGATGAGAAGAGGAGATCAGAGGCCGGCTCCATACAAGGCGGGCAGGAGCTCTGGGCAGCGTCAGCCTGGAGCAGAAGAGCACCTAGAATCACGAACTCACTAAAGAAATACGAGCATCGTGTCCTTTTCTTTTCAGGACTCTTTACATAAACTTACTGAGCAGATTCATAAAGCAAGGACTGGAAATGCGGCCGCCCCATGACGAGCACAGCTGTGGATGCTGCCTCGTCCGGGGGTTGGGTCTGTCTGCTCCCCACCGGGGCGGCTCCAGCCCCACCTCTGCTCCAGCTTTTCTGAGGAACCAGTGCCTTCCTCTCCAATGGAAACACTAGCATGGACTCAGGTTTCCAGGTCAGGCCTGGTTCTCTCTGCTCTGTCCGTCATAGCTAGCCCAGTATAAAAATGCAAATGCAGTACCACGATCACCGACGTGGGACCTCAGGGGCCAGATGTCTGTCAGAAATTTAGAATATTTCAGATCTGAGAAAGACCATATGATATGTATGTTACATATTATGCAACACTCCCTGCCAGGCTTGGGGCAGCACCCATCATCACGCACATTCATATTTCTGCAGTAAAATCTGTAATAAATAAATGTAGTGTGAATAAACACTGTAAGTAGTGTTCCGTCAATACAGGTCAGTTTGTGCCCTCAAATGGATTCAGATCAGTTTAGATATGCTGCCAAAATGAGTTACATATAGATGCAAAAACTCTCAACAGAATATTAGCAAACCGAATGCAACAACACATAAAAAGGATCACACCACATGCACCACAACCAAGTTGGATTCATCCCAGGGTCACAAGGGTGGTTCAACACATACAAATCAATCAATGTGATACACCGCATCAACAAAAGAAAAGACAAAAACCGCGTGATCGTCTCAATAGATGCAGATAAAGCATTTGCTATAATTCAAAGTGAATTGCACACACGCACACACACACACATGCATGCACACATAAAACTATGCTTTCAGACCTTTTTGGATTTTAAAATTCAGAGAAGAGATTGTAGGTAAATATTTGTAGCTCACATAGATTGAGTTCCTGTTATATGCCTGGCATTGGACTGAGCAGTTTACAGACATTTACTGCACAAGAACCTCAGGGCCTATGATGAATATAGTGTTACTATCTGTGTTTTGCAGCGTAGAGCTGTTCTGGGCAATCAATAGCCACTAGTCACGTACGGCTATTTCCTCTTAAATTAATTAAGTTAATTTAAACTAATTTAAATCAAATGAAATTAAAAATTCAGTTCCTGGGTTGTACAATCAAGAGCTTGATAGCCACGTGTGGCTAGTGGCCATGTATTGGAGTAGCTGTATATGCCTAGTGCCTACCATACTGGGAAGCACAGAATATTTCCATCAGAGTGGAAAGTTTTATTGGACAACGTTGGCCTACATGTTGGACAGGGTGGTGGTTATGAGCATGGATTCTGGAGCTGTACTGCCCAGCACCACCGTTTCCTAGTTATACAGCTTTGACCAAGCTTCTTTACCTCTTGCCACCTTAGTTTTCTCATCTGTAAACTGGGGATAAAGATAGTACCCATTTCATTGGTTGCTGTGATGAGTAAATGAGTTCATACATGTAAAGAACTCAGAACAGTGCCTGGCCTGAAGTTATCTCTTAATAGTATTACCTATTATGCTTATTATTAAAGATGGGGAATTCAAGGCAAGAAAGATGTTTTAAACTCTACGTCCAAGTCCTTGCTCTTAGGCGGCGTGTCCTATACCCTCTCCAGACGTGTATCCCATTCATCTCTTCTCCTGCATTACTGAATGAGTGAATGAATGAGAGAGGCTGAGAGTGGTGACCTGGATACCCAGAGTGAGGAACAGCTGGTGATTTCCTGGTCTTTAAAGTCAGGCTCAGACGTAGAGACCTACAGTGAACCATGGCTGTCCTTTATTGATTCCTCAGACCAAGACTCAATTCATATCTTTTATTTCCACTTTGTTCCATTTTCCTGTGTCTAAGCTTAATTTTTAAAAATCAGCTATAACTAGGCTATTGTAAGGCATCGAACCTGCTGTCAGGACTATATATTTGAGGTAATATATTGAAGCTTCATTGATTCTGTTTGACAGCAGTCGAAACAGAGATAGAGTGGAGCTGCTGCCTGGAAATCACCCAATGAGGTCCCGGATCACTCTCGCGAGAAGCACCTGCCAGATGTGCCTGCAAATAGCTGTGCGCAGCGCCTGGTATGGAAAGAGGTGTAGTGTTCGCTGCAGTGCCCCCAGGCATGGAGTCAAATGGGATGGGGTTTGGTTTCAGTCCTGAACCAAACCTGGGCAACCTTCTCTTATCGCTTCAGCTTTTGGAGCCTCAGTTTCATCATTTGCAACAAGGGGGTAATCATTCTGATTCTGTCTCCTTCACATATCGTCATGAAGACCAAATGCAAAGTAGATTAAAACACTTTATTAATTATAAAGCACTGAGCACACATAAGTTACTTAATAGTACAGGCAACACTTTTCTTCTGGTAGGAAGGGAAGCCTCTGAGCTTTGGGAGAGACAAATAGGAATATCTGGTGTGCATTAGTAACTGGCATTGCTTATTAAGTGTTTGTCGTCGTTTTCGGCTTAGTGCAAAAATAATGTTGTAATATACATGTTATTAATATCAATTGAAGGATGAATAGACCATCTTTGAGAAGTACAGTATGCTAGCATTGGCACTGCTCTTTTGGGGCTTACTGAAAGGAAGCCCACTGGTGAAGGCATTGTCCTTTAGGTGGTCTTTTGTCTTATTTACAAATTTTGAACTTTATATTTTGAATTTTGCATCAGTAAAAACTGTCCCGCTTATAAGCTTCTAGTTTTCCTTTTAACAAACAATGAGAGTTACAGCATCATCATCACTACCTCCTCTCCCCTGGCAACCACCTGGAAGCTTGTAATTATTTTAATGCTTAATTGAGGTTGTCACCGTATTCTTTCTTTATGCAGTTTTAGAGTTAAAGAATTGAATTACAGAATGAGAGAACAAGAGGAAAGAGTAGACTGAAGTCTAGCTTTTTAAATTTTATAGGTGAAGAAATTGAGAATCTAGAAAGAACAAGAAGGATGCTTAGGGACTGAGGGCCAACCACTGGCAGACTAGGACTAGAATTGCTGTCTCTGACTCACAACCCATTTATCAGGCATGTTCTAATCAATGGTGAGCATTGAAGCAGATCAAGGGAGTCAGGTAAGTCTAATGTATATTGGAAGAGCTTGATGTAGCCATCTGGCCATAGGGATGACCTGGCTAATGGGACCTGAAATACTTGAAGCCTGTGGCTACTGTGTTAGTTAGGAATGTGTGTAACCCCAAATCATGGCTCCCAAATAATAGCAGCCTAAACAAGTAGAATTTAATATTCCTCACCTAGGAGGAAGCCTACTTCTAGGCAGTTGTTAGCATTGCTTCACTTGTTTAAAGATGCCTCCAGGGACTTAGGTTCTTTCTACCTCTTGTTCACCAGATGGCTGCCTCAGTGCCAGGCATCGTATCACTGCCCAAGAAGAAAGAAGAAGGAAAAACTGAAGCTAAAACTTTCCCAGAATTCTTCTAGCAGATTTCCACTTCCATTTAATTGTTTAGAACTGTGTCACCATTTAATTGTTTAGAACTGTGTCACCATTTAATTGTTTAGAACTGTGCCACATCTAACTTTAAGGGAGGTTGGGAAACTGAGTATTTATCTTTCTAGCCTCTATCATTGGGACAATATTTTTAAAAATTAACAATCAGGGCTTCCCTGGTGGTGCAGTGGTTGAGAGTCCGCCTGCCAATGAAGGGGACACGGGTTCATGTCCCGGTCCGGGAAGATCCCACATGCCGCAGAGCGGCTGGGCCCATGAGCCATGGCCGCTGAGCCTGCGCGTCCAGAGCCTGTGCTCCTCAAGGGGAGAGGCCACAACAGTGAGAGGCCCGCGTACCACAAAAAAAAAAAAAAAATTAACAATCAGTGGGGCACAGCCATAGACCAATCGCAGTGGATGCCAAGCATGAGCAACTGGCACAGTTGTAACAATGCATACGTGAATATTAGCCTTACCTGTTGTAAAGGGTGACCAGGGAGAAGAGTGTTAAGAATTGGTGTTGAGTAGGTCTCAACAGTGTTTGATGCTGTACATTGTTCTGCATCAGGGTCAGCAAAGGGCCAATAGTAGATATTTTAGGCTTTATGGCTTTATGATCTCTCTTGCAGTTACTCAACTCTGCCATCGTTGTGCGCAAGTAGCCATAGACAACACATAACCAAACAGGCATGGCTGTGTTCCAATAAAACTTTATTTACAGAAACAGGCAGGAAGCCGTATTTAGCCTGTGGGCTATAGTTTGATGGCCCCTGTTCTGCATCCATCTCCACATTAGGGATGTCCTGGCAATGAGACTGGAATACCAGCTGTTGGTTACCTCTAGCTATCGCTCTCTAAGTGGTATGCAAATGGGCATGGCCAACATGTTTCCATTCTTGACTAGATAATTCTGCTTCCTGCCCTAGTGGAGAGAAGCCATTTCTTTCTCTTTCAGGCTCTACATCCCTCTGCCATATACCTACTCTGAATAGTGACATGGAAATTCAATCTATGTCTTTGAATTCGGGGGACACCTTCCAGTATTACTCAAATATTGTCATCTTGAACGGTCATCATGCTTGAGAGATTCAATAAAATAATGATTATGAAAGTGCTTTGTCAACTCAAAAGTAGTATGTGAAAACTCCTGCTTACTACAACCTTCTTATCTGCAGATGCTCCCCGTGCTTCAAGGACCTTCTGTACTTTCTAAGGTTTGTTCACATTTCCTGGCATCACATCTGCCCCCATCTGAGAGCAGCTTATCTTTCCTTCGGCAACATAGTCTGCTTAGGGGAGTGTATTAATTACCACGATAGGGTCATTGAAGTGAGCTCTTCGTTTACAAGAACCCCCAGGGACTCCAGTACACAAGCACATACCCACACTCATACACTCTCATTAGATGGAAGTTTTTGCTGTTTGTGCCTCAGCCTCTGACAACAGATACTTTATGGTGGCACAGTGGATGATGCAGAGGAAAAGTTGGGCCTTTTCAGAATCAGATGTTTGCAAAAGTCAAATTATGCAGGTTGGATGCCAGTCATAGCCTAGCCAGTCATGTGGAGGAGTTTGGAAGGCATGTCATTCCGCCGGGTACCACGAGCCACAGGATTGTCCGAACCAGAATCCTTTGCGTCATTGCTAGCTCATCCCTCTCCCATGTCCCTTCCAACTAATCAAGAGCTTAGTCCTTTTGGGCCAGAATCCTACTCACCTCCTTTTCTCCTTGCTGAGTTCTCCTTGCTTTTTTTTTTCCTTTTTTTTCATTTTTCATTTTCATACTTACAAGTGGATAATTGGTGTGAGAATCCAAGGGCAGCGCATGCCAGACGGAGGAAACAGTATATGCCAAGGCATTGTGGCTGCAGGATAGGGAGAAAGGCTGCAAGTGGCGTGAGAGGGTCAGGGAGGAGCGTGGGCCCAGATTTGTGTGCGGCCTGCTGGGCCATTGGAAGGCCTTTGGGTTTATGCCAAGAGCAATGGGACTTTACTGCAGCATTTTAAGCCATCAAGGATCCAGTCTAACTTCCTCAAGACCCCTGACTGCTTTGTGGACAAAGGATTATCGTTAGATCAAGAGGGGAAACGTGGAGAGCAGTTAGGAGGGAGAGCCAAAGGAGGGAGGAGAGAGCGAGGGAGGGAGAGAGAATGAGAGAATGAATGAATGAGTGGTGGCTTTTGGATTATGGCAGCCACAGTTGGGAAATGGAGAGAAGTGGATAGCTCCAGGATGGTACCAGAGAAAGAGCACTTAATGAAATGAGAGCAGACACTGAGGTGATGAACAGGGTTTTCCAGGGGAAAAAGGAAAGCACAGATGCCCTGACCCAGGGTTCCCAAACCGTGTTCCAAGAAAACACCATGTCCTGTGGAATGTGAAAAGTTGTTCTTCGAGAAAGGATCAGATTCCTTCGTGACTTAAAAAAAAAAAAAAAGTCTGGACGATGCTGCCTCCTGTGTTGCATAGGGCAGGTGAACAAATAGTATATTCAAGGCTCTCGGAAACTCATCAGTAATGAAGCCAATTTAACTTTAATGTGGCTTTTCTCAAGTCTGTTTGATCCCACACTCCTTTCACACAGAACACCTTGCTCCTGGCCAGCATTCCACCCAGAGTGTTTGATGGGACTGGATGACCTAGAACAGCATTCTTATTTTATTCATGGCAAGATGGTGGCCCAGAGAAGGGAAGTGACTTGCCCAAGATCACACAGCTTGGTAGAGGCAAAGACTGGCAGAAATCATAGCTTCTCTGACTTAAGACACACTGCTGCTTCTACCCCAGGGTGCTATCTGCATCTGCAGAGAAGACTTGTGCTGTCGTATTGATAGGGTCCTGCCTACAAATAACACGCATCCTCACCTGCTGAATGAACGAAACACTCTGCCCCACGCTCCACCCTCCCAGAAGGGCCCTAATTCAGAAATAGTGATGGCGCCATTCCCTGGCCAAGGTGTCAGGCTTATAAATTCTTACCATAGTGAACAACAGAGAGTTGTAAAAACTGCACACAGGGAGAAATGCAACAGTCGGGGTGGCCTGAGGGGTCAAGTCCTATTGAAATATGTTTGCAGATTCCACTGCCCAGCAACAACCTAAATAACAATGGGCTATAATGAGGTGATAATTAACATTGAATCTAGAGTCAGCAAAAAGAAAAGATTTTATACTTCAGTGGGGTAGAGATGCAACTTGATTGTAATTCTGGATGAGCTCCTGGGGGACCTGCCCGTTGTTGGAAAGAAAAAAGAGCACTAACTGTGCTTCCGGCTGCAGGGCAGAGAAAGTGTGTTTCTGCATCAGATTTTAATCCAGATTTTGTCATCTCCTAGCTGGGCACTTGTGTGTGAGTTGCTTAACTTCTCTGGCTTCAGTTTCTCACCTATGGGATAGAGATAATATACCATTGCAGGGCTGATGCAAAAAGTAAATTGAATCGTGAGTGTGAGGTACCTAGCATGCCTGACTCACTAGGCGCTTGGTAAACGAGAACTATTCGAATTATGTGTGTGGTTTTTCCCTCTTCTAAACACCAGATCATTCTGATGGCATTTGTCCTGAATGGCCTTGACAGTAGCTATTTATGCCCTGAAACCGCTGAATATACTTTTGATCTTCAAAGTGATCGAATCCCACTTTGAACTAACTTAGGCCAAAGAGAAAGTGTTGTGTTTTGCTTATTTGTTGCTGATAATATTAGGTTACCTTATGTCACAGGGGTAAGGACAAGGGAGTAGTTTGGCTCCAGGGACAACTAGAGCCTAAGGCTCAAATAAAGCCACACTCCTCTCTGTCTCTTGACTCTGTGTCTTTGTTCTCTGTGACCAGCTTCCTGAGTGTGGTGAGAAATCACTGCTAGTGATCCTTGAGGACTCAGTTTAAAGTTTAAATATCTAGGGAGAGTCCCTGATTGGCCTAGAATGGATCAGGTGCTCACCCCAGGACCAATCAACTAAGGCTAGGGTGAATGAGCCTGCGAGGACATACCAGCATCTACTCATTATCACAGAGTGAAAGAGAAGGATTATGCGGAGAAGAAATCAGGAATGGGAGCTAGTGGGCAGAACGAAAAATATCCAACCCCCCCCCCCCGCCCACCTTTGAAACTAAGCTCTTCGTGGGAAATCTAGTGGACAGCTGCTTTTTCACTTGTTCAACTTCTACTTTACCTTCCTTGGTCAACAATACCCGCTTTGGCATTGGAGAACTCCCCTACCCCTTCCCACGTGCTTTGGCTGGGAGTGTAATCCTTGCTTTTTCAAATCTACTCAGCCATCAGCTTTTCCATATTCCCATGTTTTTGGCCCACGTGAGCATCGCGCAAGTTGCGCCAGTCAGACTCTAGTTTTTTCCTGAGTGTTGGTTCTTGGGGAGAATGACTCAAGGGTTAGAGCAGAATCATTCTGTTGATAGTCTTAAGAAATCTGCCCGTGAGCTCTCCCTACTTCAATTCCTAAAGCTTTAGAGCTCTTGCCCTGTCTGAAGTCTGACTGATCAGTTCTCCAATCCACTCCAGAGCTACCTTCAGTGATCTTCTAGGAAATCCAACTACGTGTCTAAGTTAGCCGGAGTTGATTTCTGTTGCTTGCAACCAAAGATCCTTAGCAGATGCAGGCAGAGGCTGAACATTATTCATGTTGGTATCCTCCATGCTCCTACTGGTTCCACTGCTACACAAATGCTCAGAAAACATGTGGTGGACTTGTTCTTTCTTTTATTTCTCCCCATAGCTTCCTTCAAAGATAATTCAAGATCAAACACAATATGTAAAACAGTTAAAAGAGAGGCTAGGCTTCTTGGGTTGAGGAGAGCCCAAACCCTGAAGATTCAGCCTCCACCTTGCTCCTTAGGGATGTTTAAAGAACCCTAGTGGTCTCTGGAACACAGTTTGAAAACCTTTGCACTTGAGGGTGCCTCAGGTCCTTTCTGGCACTAAGGTTCTACAGTCTGACCACATGCCAGGGCTTCCCTTGAATCCAGGGTGTGTCATCCTCCTTCAACCCAGAACCATTCTCTGTATCAAAAGCCTGTTCCATTTGGGGCCCCTAAAGACACCTTTCTCTAAAGTAATATCTCTGCTTTAAAGCGCCTGTCAGTCTCCTGCTCAGCTAAATGTTTTATGTACTTGTCACTGGGGTATTTCATACTATTTGGAGCATTTATATGTCATTAAGCATAAGGCAGCTCAGGTTAATTGAAATTGTTATTTTTGGAATTGAAGTTATTATTTTTTTCTTTAATTGAAGCCGTTCCCCAGAATAAAATTGTCACAGACTTTGGAATTCACAGCAGTGGCTCTGAAGATTTAGCTCACAGTAAGATCACAGGATCTCAGTGCAGATTTTGGGGCACAACCCCTGAAGATTGGGGTTTCGTATGGCTCCAGTGGGTCCTAGGAATCTGCATTTGTAAAATAGGGAGAATAACTGTGAGAACATCATTGATTTGTTTTCATTCTTAAATGCAGTACTTTATTTAAAGATCTTAGCTTAGTGCCTGGCTTTATCGTAAGGATTTGATAAGTGAAACCATGATTATTGTTAGTTTTCTTTGTGATATAGTATCCAGCGAGCTTATCCAGGACTGATTCAAGCAGGTGTTGAAGTCAACAACCAACCCTAAGGGTGGTATCTCTCAATTCTGTCTGTTCTCTGCCTCTACTGCATTAGTTCAACTTCACGATCATCTCACACCTGTGTCGTTACCACAGCACTTCCTACAGCAGATTTCCTTGATTTCAGTCTCCTTGTTTGAGTTAATTCTCAAAAAGATAGTGAGAGTTATTTTACTACAATCAAATCTGATCACATTCCCTTCTGCTGAAAATCCCTCCATGACTCCCCATCTCTTTCAGAATGAAGCCTAAACTTCTCACCTGTAGTCAGCATGGTCCAATCCATGAGTTCCTCTCTAACTGCAAATTCCTATTGCATCTCTTGCTCTCTGTAGTCAGCCACCCTAAACAAACTGTGGGTCCCCCAAAGTCTCACGCTCACTCTTCTTGCAGGCTTTGCTCATTTGGTTCTCTCTGCGTGAAACACACTGTCCCCCCTTTTGGCTAGCCAGAGGTCCTTCAGGTGTCCTTTTGGCCGTTCCTCTTCTGTTAATCCCGCCCTGGCTCCTCAAACGCTGGGTTAGATTCCTTTTTTTTTTTAAATTTTATTTATTTTTGGCTGCGTTGGGTCTTTGTTGCTGCACGCGGGCTTTCTCTAGTTGCAGAGAGCAGGGGCTACTCTTCGTTGCGGTGCGCGGGCTTCTCATTGAGCACGGGCTCTAGGCGCACGGGCTTCAGTAGTTGTGGCTCGCGGGCTCAGTACAGAGACCAGGATCCAGCTCTACGGAGAAAGAACTTACAAGAGGTTGGTGGAGTCATGGTCTCAGCAAGATGGCTCAGTTCACAGCAGGTCCTCTCTCCTAGCAGACACTCCTGGAGTAAAAGAAGGAACACTGCGTTCAAGTGGTGAAACCACGATTCCAGTGCTGCCCTGTCACTGAAAGCTTCACGGGGTTGGCACATCACTTCATTTTTCTGGGTCCCCAGTGTCCTCAACTTTAAAATGGAGCTAACAGTATCTACTCCATATAGTTGTTTTGAGGATGAAGTAGGAAGCTATTTATTTAGAGTTCTTTGCATATTGGAAAGCTGTGGTCTTCTTTGCCAGGCTGTGAGCTTCTTGAGGGCAGGGGCTTTGATGTGATGCATCTCTGTGCCTCCGTGCCAGGCACATGGAAAATACTAGATGAGGTTTTGTTGAATAAATAAATGAATGAATCAAAGGGTGACTGCCTGAATGAATGGATAGGGAAAGTCTGACCGCTAGGTTGCCTAAGCAGGAAATGACGGAGAGGCTCAGAATAGCCTTGCTGGGGTGAGTTGCATACACATTGCTTTTCCCTCTTCTATGGAAACTTCCTTGAGGTGGGGACTGTTCCCTAACTCTCCCCACCACTCCTGACTCAGTGCCTTGTGCACCTGAGTCAGTGCTTAAAAAACACTTACGAGGGACTTCCCTGGTGGTCCAGTGGTAAAGAATCCACTTTACAATGCAGGGGACATGGGTTCGATCCCTGGTCAGGGACCTAAGATCCCACATGCCGCGGGACAACTAAGCCTGTGCGTGCCACAAGTCCTGAGCTGGCGCGCCTCAACTAGAGCCCACCTGCCGCAAACTACAGAGCCCAAGCGCTCTGGAACCTACACCACAACTACAGAGCCCACACGTCCTAGAGTCTGCGTGCCACAACTAGAGAAGAGGAAACCCACATGCCACAACTACAGAGAAGCCCGCACACCACAACAAAGAGCCCCCGCGCTGCAATGAAAGATAACACATGCCTCAAGGAAGATCCCGCGTGCGGCAACTAAGACCCAACGCAGCCAAAAATAAAATAAATAAAATACTAAATAAATCTTAAAAAAAAAAATCAGAAACAACAACAACAACAAAAAAACACTTAGGAGCTTGTGGTGAATTTGTTGACTGCGTTACAATTTCCAATGGTTTGAGGTAGGTATATAACATCACCCCCATTTTATAAATGAAGAAACTGAGTGTCAGAGATGTTTAAATGAACTGTCCAAGTTTGCATGGTTGGCAAGGGACCAGTCCAGGACTAGAACCCAAGTCTTCTCACTGTTAATCCAATGCTTTTTTCCATCAGAGAATTTGTCTCTTTATCTCCTGACCTCACCTGTCAGCAGTGTTTCTGAAAATAAATGGTGTGTGGACACACCCAGCAAGCACATGGTAGGCCCTAAAGCAATGGCAGCCTTATGTTAATGAGAGGGAAAGAACCCCAGCAAAGAAGAGCCTTCTGACGGGTGTTGATGAATGTTTACAGATGGGGTCTTGCTTTGAACGGAAGGAGACCTAATTTTAAAATGTATTCAAGGGGTTCCCTGGTGGCGCAGTGGTTGAGAGTCCGCCTGCCGATGCAGGGGACACGGGTTCGTGCCCCGGTCCGGGAGGATCCCACATGCCGTGGAGGGGCTGGGCCCGTGAGCCATGGCCGCTGAGCCTGCGCGTCCGGAGCCTGTGCTCCGCAACGGGAGAGGCCGCGTCAGTGAGAGGCCCGCGTACCGCAAAAAAAAAAAAAAAAAGTATTCAATTATTGTCAAGCCTAGGGGGCATTTAGAAATGACCATTGCTAACCACCCAGACTAGGAATATTCCATGACCTTGAGACCCTGCCCTCTGCAGCAGACATCTTTTCTGGTGCTTGATCTCATGAGGGAGTGCCAACGTGCAAAATTTATGGAGTCCTCAGAGTTTTTGTGGTTGCAGATCACAAGACTTTATCAAACAGAAAGAGAAGCTTGCCTTGGAGGGTGAGAACATACTTTTCAGACATAGCGATGGGAATACAAACAGGCCAATTCAATTTCTTTTGGGGTCATGGTTTGTAGCTTTATTGAATGTGTGACATTCCCTTTTGAAAAGTCCATGGGATGTTTACACTTCAGAGAATAGTTTCCACATCCTGTTCGACACCAAGAAATGGGTACTTATTGTATCACTTGGTGGTTATTTATCACAGTTTGAATGGAAATAAATTGCTTCAAAGTGAAATCACACTTCATGGTTACCTGTCTGCCCTATTAATCTTTTGTTTAATTTTCTTTATTTTAATGGGCATACCAGTGTTTGTGACCTGTCTGGTCTCTCTCCCTCATAATTGCCTTCAACACATTTCAATATGTTAAGAGAAATTAAATGCATGGGTTAAAGGAAGGCTCGGGATTTGGGAAACGGGGGGTCAGCTGAGAGCAGTAATTTATTTCTGAATTGGCTCTCCCTTCTCTTGGAACAGGAGCATACTGGAAATCAAAAATGGGTAAAGCACATGGATATTCCTGCAATAAACCAGCTAGTTAGAGCACAAGTGGTGAGGACTGTTTTCTGGGTCCGGCGCTGTCCACAGTGCCCACCTTGGCCATTTTCATTTCAACTAATAAAATCTACAAAATAGCACTGCCTTTCTCTCCTTTTAAAAACGTGAAATCTGTCTTTCCGAGCTTCTTTGTTTCTGCCCCAGTCATCTAAACTCTGAAAATGTAGCTGAAAGGGCTTGTTCACTTTAATTTGACAAATATATATTGAGGGCCCACTGTGTGCTAGATATGGGGCTACGGAGGTCCTTTCTCTGAGGGTTGACCGTCCGGTGAGGGAGACTTCTCTGTTGTATCTGCCTTTCTGCGCCTAGCACACTGATGTACAGATATGATGAGGCAGATACTGTTTTCTTAGCAATCGTTGGAGAATACTTTTTAGGGAGAGGTTTGCGGCATTGGGAATATTTCTAGATAAGACTTCTTGAAACAGAAGTTGATCCTTCAAAGGGTCTGAAGGTGAGACGTGCCAGACATGGGATGTGGGAAGGGGATTTGTTATTACTCTGAAATGGGAGGAAAAGTGAGAGGGTGAAGGAGCCCAGACGTGAGCCCCAGCCTGAAAATGCACAGCCTGGTTACTAGGACTCAATCTGACAATGAGTGGCACCATCGGAAAGATGGACCAAGGGGCTGGTTCAAGGAAGACCAGGGACAGAGGTGTAGGTTGGGAAGCCTGAGGCAGGACCCAAACTAGGTCAAGGTAGGTGAGGTGCTAGCCTCCAGGGCAAAGTTTAAGAAAGCACCGAGAACTCAGTCATCAAGGTAAGTAATATTCAAATGCCATATTTAAAAAAATCACAACGAATGCCAGAAGTTCCATGATGAGCACATCATCAAAAATTGAAATGGTGATAAGATCAGTAACCGGGGTGGTGTGGAACCATATTGGAGCCTGAGGCAAAAGAAAAACTTTGGTAATACTGAGCCTGTCTTTAAACATTTCAATATGTCGACATTTATTTAAATTATTTTGCAAGTAGTTTTATTGGACCACTGCCACACCCATTTGTGTACATATTGTATGGCTGACCTCAAGCCATAACACAAAGTTTGAGTAGTTGCAACAGAGACTGTATGGCCCACAGAGCCTAAAATATTATTGACACTCAGGCCCTTTCCAGAAAGGGCCTGCCACCTCCTAGACTAGGGGATCCCTGGGTTCCCTTCTGGTTCTGGTATTTGCAGACTATGTTTTCGGTTGACTTAATCAGTTACTTTTGAGGCACGATGGACCCTAGCCTTTGAGGATATTTCATTTTATGTTTTGTAGACATTGTGTTTTGTATTACATTAGATAAGCTTTAACAGAAGGCTTACAGTGTATCAGGTACCACACAAGGTCTTGAGTGATAGCTTGGTGCTGTTCAGTGTATCTCCCCTTTCCTCTTATTAGACTGTGGGCTGCTTGAGGGTCCTTGGGGGTGTTCAATCAGTGTTTCCTGAATTTACCAGTTTGATTACCAGTGGTTCTCAGCTCAGGTCAGTCCTGTCCCTCTAAGAGGCAACTAGAAATGTAGAGCGTGGTTTTAGTGGTGTTTACAGTGGCTTCAAGTTGCTACTGGGGTATAGTCGGTCAAGGTGGGATGCTGAACACCCCATAATATGAAGAATGTTTCATCCAAGAAAGAAGAATTGTCCCTCCCCAGATGGCAGTAGAGCCTCTGAAAAACACTGAGCAACCCTCTGTTCCTGCAGGTAAGTTCTGTCCTTTGCCTCCATCTATTGTCCATTTTCGCATCCTTTTCCTGAGGTTACAGTAGAATTCTGTTTTTTGTGTAACGTTTTACCACTTTAATGGAAATGCTCGTTTCAGGAAATATGAAAATGACTGGTTGAAAGGCTTTGAATGATGCTTTCCAGGCTTTTCAGATATTTTTTTATTGAGTTGTATGTATGCTAATTCATTAAATTCATTAAAGGAGAAAAGAAGTCTTTGGGAATACACACAGCTTGCTATTTCCTATTGTTACTCACAAAACATAGATTTTTCTTGTTCCAGTAAAAAAAAAAGTCATTTTGGTAAATTGACATCTCCCGTGTTTCAGGAAAAGTCCTCTTAAAGAGTGTCCTTCTCTAAGATCTTGCTTTAAAAATAGGATTTGACCATCTCTGGATTAGAGAACGTGGAGCAAGGAGAAGGCGTCTCATCAATGGTTCTAGGACTTTGGGGAGGGCAGCAGGTTGGTTCCTGATACCCCCGCCCTGGCAGGCAGCGTCACTCGGAAGCCACCTCCCTGTAGAGTCAAGCCCTTTCTGGGGTCCAGCTTGATCACACTCTCTTCTTTCTCCTTCTGTATGTTCTCTTTCCTCTCCCTTTCCTCTCTCCATCAAACTATCCCTTCCTTGGTCCCGTTCAACCACACACCAGTGCACTGTGTGCACCATCGTGGGAGGCAGAAAGAGTTGTGGGTAAAAATGAAGCTGATAACACGTTGGATTGCAGCTCTACAGCCAATTAGCTGTGTAGCTTTGAGGAAGTGACTTAACCTTTCTGTGCCTCAATATCCTCATCTCTAAACTGGGGATTAAATAAGTTAATACATTAAAAAAAAAAAAAAACCTCAGAAGAGCATCTGTCAACCAGTAGGTATGGAGTGAATATCTGCCATTGCTGTGTGGAAAGGCCTGTGGCAGGCGTGATGAGAATGTGTGTCAGAGGGGATTGAACCTCAGGGGCCAGGTGGCCCGGATGTCTGGAGCACGGAGAAACTAACTGTCAGCCGCTGTGAAGTAGACGGCTGAGGGGCGGGGCTTAGACGGCTGAGGGGCGGGACTTTTGACCTCCAGCTCCCCTTTTGAATGCCCTTTGTGTTTACTCTTCTGTCTGGGATTCTGGTGCGGGGGAAATGTTTCTATAATTAAAAAAAAAAAAAGTTTAGTTCATTGATCTTTTCATATCCACTATATTTACAGATAGAGAAAATAAATTGCACAGAAGGGAGGTGACTTGCCTCTAGCCGTCTGTCAAGTTAGTGATAGGTTAGGGTTAGAAACCAATCAATTAACAAATATTTGTTAATACTTTGTACGTGCCAGGTACTGTCCTGGGCCTTAAGTTCAAAACATGGTATAGGATCCTCTGGGGTTTTTTACATCGATCAGGCCCCCTCACCCACTATCCAGCCATCCCCCCTTAAGCTCCTCCCCCGGCACCCCCATATTGTTCTCACTCTCTGTTCTGAGCTGTGCACCTCGCTTCATCCTGGATACCTCTTCCCATGCCATTGCGTTCCCCTTAGCCACTGACCTGATGACTGGTTTTCCTTTCTGCAGCCTCACATCGATCCAGCACTATTGTGTCCCCTACTCTGATCTCTGGTTTCCCTCCTTGACATCCATCTTTTCTCCCCTTTGATGTTATTGTTTTGATACCCTGGATAAAGACCTTACCTCGGTCTTTTGGTCCTTGGGACCCTTGACTTCAAGGTCAGGAATCACATCAAATTCATTCATTCATTCAGTGAATATTTATTGTGCACCTGCTTTGTGCCAGGCATGTTCTAGGTATGTGGGATATAGCAGTGAACCAAACAAAAAGAAATCCCTGCCTTCATTGGAGCTTACATCCTCATGGATGTTGACATTCAGTAATCAAAACTTTCTCGGAGTTCTCTGCCTCAGTTTCCTTATATGTGAAATGGGGATAATAATAGTTTCTACCCCATAAAGTTGTTTGGAGGTTTAAATTAGTTGTTATGTGTAGAGCTAACAAGAGACAAATAAATAATAAATTGGTAAAACATATAGTATGATAGATAGTTATGCTAGGGAGGTGGAAAACAATTTGGTGGCTCCTCAAAAAGTTAATAGAATTACCATATGAGCAAGCAATTTCAATTCTAGGTATATTCACAAAAGAATTGAAAGCTGGAACTCAGACACTTGTATACACATGTTCATATCAGTATTCTTCACGATAGCCAAAAGGTTGAAATAAGGCAAATGTCCATTGAAAGATGAATAGTTAGACAAAATATGGTTTATACACACACACACACACACACACACTCACACACACACACACACACACACAAATATTTTTCAACTTTACCAAGGAATGAAATTCTGACATGAGCTACACTACGGTTGAACCTTGAAGACATTATGCTATGTGAAATAAATCTCACTCCAAAGGACAAATATCGTATGATTCTGCTTGTATGAGGTAGCTAGAATAGGCAAATTCATAGAGACAGAAAGCAGAATGGTGGTTCCTGGGGGTCAAGGAGGGAGGGAGTGGGGAGTTATTGTTTAATGGGTACAGACTTTCTGTTTGGGATGACGGAAAATTTCTAGACATGGGTAGTGGTGATGGTTTCTCAACACTGTACGTGTACTTAAAGCCACTGAATTGTATACTTAAAAGAGGTTAATGTGGTAACTTTTATGTGAAGTATATTTTACCACAATAAAAAAATGTCCAAAAAAACGCTACAGAGGAAAATAAAGCTCAAAAGGAAGGTAGTGTTGGGATGATGGTGAAGAGGTTAATTTTAAAAGGGAGAAATTGCTGAGGAGATGACACTTAAGTAAAGACTGGAAGAAGTAAGCCATGTGACTCTCTGGGGGGAGCATGTTCCCAGGTGAGGGACCATCCCACCCCCCTCCCTGATGCAGAGGTGGTGTCTTAAGACAAACCAGCATGATCTGGGTGTGAGTCCTAGTTCTACTTTTATTTTCTGCATGACCTTATACAACAGTCTTAGTTTTTTGTGTGCCTCAGGCTTCTGGGTTTTATAAAGGGTATAATAATACCTACCTCAGTCAGTACTGTATTCAGTGAAATAGTGCACAAGAGATTCCTCAGCACAGTGCCTGGTACCTGGCTGGTCTTTAACAGCTGCCTGAGTCAGCTGGTCCCGTTTGTGGCCAGCATCTGCTCTGATATGTTAGTTGGTACCTGCGCTGTATGGCTTATGAAGTATTTTGCTATCACCCCTGCCTGGCACATAGTAAATGCTGAATAAATAATAGTTTTTTCCCGGTTCCTTGCTTTTGATTCAGGCAGAGTTAAAAGACTAGAAAGGACTTAACATAGTACTTGTTACATTGATGGTAATCAATAAATGTTCGTTTTCTTCATGTAATCCTTTGGTCATTCTTTTGTTCAGCAGAAATAAATAAGACACCATCCCTGTTTTCAGGATCCTCATTATTTTACTGTTGGGAAATCTAGTAAAACGTGCAAGTAAGAGTTTAGACCATCCCTGGGGATTCAGGGAGGGAGGAGATGTGGCCTGGAGTGCATGGAGGTGTGACTCCAGGTGAGCCTTCCAGCCTGGCTGGGATTGGGGTGAGTGATCAGGGAAGGGAAGAAGCACAGTGGTGGGACAATGCTCTTTGGTCAGAAAGGGTGAGCACAGCTCACCTGTGGACAAGCATTGCTCAAGTGGAATTTTATCAGCCTTAGAGATGTTGTTCTAGCACGTCAGGAAATACCCATTTCTGAGGGGCCCATGTAGGACTTGTGCTGGGTCTCTTCCATTTGCCCCTCCATAGCCTCTTTCCTTCCTTCCCCACCCTGCTCTGTGCCTCGGGAGGCTGTCCTGTATGGACCACATCATCCAGGTTCCTTGCCCTCTGTATTAGTTTGCTAGGGCTGCCATAGCAAAGCACCACAGACTGGTGGCTTCAACAGCAGAAGTTTATTTTCTCAGAATTCTGAAGGCTAGAAGTCCAAGATCAAGGTGTCAGCAGGGTTGGTTTCTTCTGAGGCCCTTCTCTCCTTGGCTTGCAGGTGGCCGTCTTCTCCATATCTTCACGTGGTTTTCCCTCTGTACATGTCTGTGTCCAAATTTCCTGTTTTTATAAAGACATCAGTCATATGGGATTTGGGTGGACCCTAATGATCTCATTTTGATTTAATTGCCTCTTTAAAGACTCAATCTCCGTAAAGAGATACATTCTGAAATACTAGGGGTAAGGCTTCAACGCGTGAATTTTTAGGGAACACAGTTCAGCCCGTAACACTCTGTGACTTCTGGTTGGGTTTAGCCAATGGGGAGCATCAGCAGGATGTAGGGAGTGGAGGGGAGTGAGTTGGGGTATTTATTCTCCTAGCTGTTGCCCTGTGGTGTCACTGAGGATAAATGTCCCAGATCCTGTCTGGCGACCCTCTGCACACAGTCCCCCCGCGCTCTCTCCAGGGTCCGGTGAGCACTCTTTCCCCTGCTCCTTCAGAATGAGGATGATGATGGAGCCGGTACTACCTCCCCGTGATTTCCCTCTACCCACCTTACACCTTTATAGACAGGCCTTTTATTAAACTCTCTTCCAGTTGCTGAATTTGAGTGTGTCATCTCATCATTTCCAGCTGAGGCCCTGACTGTGGGGGAAGGGTGGGAGGCTGCAGGGAGGGAGGATTTCACGCTATTGCTTATGAACTTCGCCAGCAAAGGAGATGCCCTCTATGTACTCTTTTTTTTTTTTAAATTTATTTTTTAATTTTTGGCTACATTGGGTCTTTGTTGCTGTGCACGGGCTTTCTCTAGTTGCGGTGAGCGGGGGCTACTCTTTGTTGCGGTGCACGGGCTTCTCATTGCAGTGGCTTCTTTTGTTTCAGAGTACGGGCTCTAGGTGTGCGGGCTTCAGTAGTTGTGGCACGCGAGCTCTGGAGCGCAGGCTCAGTAGTTGTGGCGCACAGGCTTAGTTGCTCCGCGGCATGTGGGATCTTCCCAGGCCAGGGCTCGAACCTGTGTCCCCTTCATTGGCAGGCAGATTCTTAACCACTGCACCACCAGGGAAGCCCTATGTACTCTTGTAGACTGATTTCTCAGTGTTTTTTTTTGTTTTTTTTTTTTTTTTGTGGCATCCTCTACTGCTTGCTTTGCCCACTTAAGTCGGAGGCAGCGTGGAGCAGTGGAAGGAGAAGATGAATTTGAGCAGCAAAGGTCTGGACTCAAAGGTGGCTCCTTCACCTCCCATGGTTTGATGGTGGGCAGGTTTCTTTATCTCTCCAATCCTTTCATTCCCAGAATTGTAAACTGTAAAAGAAGCCTCAAACATTTTGTTGTGAGGACTTGATTATATGACATTAAATAAGAGAGCAAATGTTCAGTAAATGTTTCATCTTCTTTCCTCAATAGAAAGAGTCCTTAGTATAATTTCATTTTGGAAACACCTGCCGCGATCGTAACTGAGCAGAAGCAGCAAGAAAAGAGAGCCGGAGTCAGGGGTGGGGGACCAGATGGGTCACACAAAGGCCCCCGACTAGGTGACCTTCCACTCTCCTCTGTTCCCCGCCCTGTTTCCCCATCTGTGCAGTAGAGGCAGTGGTAGCATCCTGCTCTCCTCCCATTAGGGCCATTGGGGTGCAGACACTGGCTCCGTCTCCAGCCTCATCTGGTGCCTCCTCCCCTCCCCCTCTGGCTTCTTACAGTTCCTTCCATGCTGCATGCTCTTCTTTGCCTTGAGGCCTCCACCCTCATCTTCCTTCTGCCTGGGAGACCCATATCTCTCTCAACCTGATGATCTCCTGCTTATCCCGGGGAACTCAGTGCCAATAGTTTTTCTCCAGGGAGAGCTCCCTGATACCCCTCTCCCTCACTACAAGGATCAGCCCCCTGTTATATGTTTTCAAACCTCCTGGAACATCTCCTTCATATCATTATTAGTAAAATTGACGGTTTACCTCTGTGTTTCCCATTACGGGGAAGCTCCATGAGAGCAGAGGTTGTGTCTTTCTTCTGACAGTCGTGATAACTGATAAGAGCGGACTGCCTGGGTGTCTGTTTAGCTCCATCACTTGCCAGCTGTGTGGGCATGTTACTCTCTGTGCCTCAGTTTCCTCACTTGTAAAATGTGGATATGAATAGTACCTATCTCACAGGGTCATTGTCAAATATTAAATGTGTTTGTAAATGTGAAATGCTCATTACAGGGCCTAGCATGTAAATGTTAGCAATTGCTGTTGAATTCTCAGCTGGTCACATCCAAATATCTGTTCAATGAAAAGAGGTTATGAGTGAATCTGGGGACAGGGCTAAGGTGAGGCCTGCCCTCTCCCTTTGGGGTGGTCTCTGTAGTTTGACAGATAGATTTGCAGGACAAGGGAGGCTTCTTGGCAACACTCTTATGCTAGGGGTTGTGCCCTTCACCATCCCATAAGCAATGGGGTCTCGGGGTGAGCAGCCTCGCCTGTGCCTCGTGGTGGGGGTGCCAGTAGATATTAGGAGAGTGGGCAGTTAGCCTGCTTTTGAATGCAGCCTTAGACTTCTCCACGTCGGGTACAAGGCGGCCTTGAAGAGGAGGTAGCAGAGATGTTTGGGGGATTTGCCTTCAAGATGTTGGTAACTTGGGGAATGTTTGGATACCACAGATTCTTTTTTTTTTGTTTTGGTTCTGCCTTCACGCGGTGACTAGAAATCAGGTGTCCTAATTTCTGGGTGTGTATCCTGGCAGAAGTTGCCCAACCATCTCAATTTGTGGTTTCCTCCTTCATTAAGTAGGGAAAATAACCCAGTATCACTGTCTTATTGATTACTTTTATCCAGGGTCTAATGACCTCATTAACAGATATGTAAATAAGTGCAAAGCATGCATGTGTATACACACACACATACACGCGTGTGCACGTTCTCACACCGCGGCCGAAATAGCTGTCACAAAGCACATTCATTAAATTTCATCTTCATTACTTAAAGAAGTCTCTAAGACTGTTAGATTATAATCAATTTACACCTCCTTTACGAACAATTATAATAATCCTTATTATCTGGTTTCTTGGTTTGAAACAAATTAAAAATTGGTAGGCATGGTGGACCAAAAGGTGGCCAAGGAAAAGGGATGATACTGCCATGAACAGGGACACTGGTCACACAGCAGTGACATTAATTTTTAAATCCTGGTCATTTGGGGTCATTATCTTTAAGGGCAAACACTCTTCAGAATCTCTTTGATGTTATCATTGTTTTTTTAAAGCAATAACATTTTTAAACCAGAAGGACCCAAGTGATGCTCTAGTCCAAAGCCCTTATTTTCTGGTGAGAAATTTAAGGTAATAAAAACACAAAACTAGACTGCAGCTGAGTCAGGGGGAGAGCCCCCAATCCCCTGTTCTTCTAACTGTATTATTTTGCTCCTCCTTTTATTGGTCAACACATACATCGTTAACACCATGAAATGCCCAGGTCTCTCCTGGACACAGAGCCTCTGACCTCCAAGGACTTACACACTGTCAGGAATGTTTGTCTGCATGAATGTAACTGCTAAATTATTAATACCTTTTTAGGCATTTTTAGATATGATAATTGGTCCCTTCAGGCTCAACTTCTACTACATATATGCTGAGGACACAGAGATCGTCAAGATGTTTCCCTGTGACCAGATTCACAGCACTAAGTGTTAAGGGTGGGATAGTTTAAAATATCAATAAGGAATACTTTGGCAAGTAGTTACCATGTGCCCAACTATTGCGGGAATTTAGAGCGACAGGGAAAAGAAAAAATACTGATATGATTGCAGCTTTCCAGGAAATTATAATAAGCCCAGAAAAAAGTGGTGGGAAGGGGTCTCCAGGCAAGCTCACTGTTGAGAGATAGAGAGCCTGGACTTGGAAATCTGCCTTGTCCTGAAACCTGGCTTTCCTGTGACCTATGGACACACATCTAACACGTGTGCATTATCTGCAAAATGGGGCTAATAGGAATAATACCTACCTCTTAAGAGGGTCATGAACATTAAAGAAAATAATGTACCTAGTACATTTCCTGGAAGATAGTAAACACTCAATAAATACTAGCTTTGTGGCAGGAAGGGGGACCCCTTCCAGGGCCCAAGAGTGGGCTCTTGTCTAACACTCAGAAATGAATTGTCCGAGGAGACACACACGCTGACAAAGCAAAAGGCGTTATTGGGAAGGGGCGCCCGGGTGGAGAGCAGCAGGGTAAGGGAACCCAGGAGGACTGCTCTGCCACGTGGCTCGCAGTCTTGGGTTTTATGGCAACGAGATTAGTTCCTGGGTTGTCCCTGGCCAATCACTCTGACTCAGGGTCCTTTCTGGTGGTGCGCACATCACTCAGCCAAGATGGATTCCAGCGAGGAGGATTCTGGGAGGTTGGTAGGACATATGGACTGGCGTCTCCTCTCTCCTTTTGACCTTTCCTGAATTCTTCTGTTTGGTGGTGGTGTGTTAGTTCCACATTCCTTACCAGGACCTCCTGTCCCAAGATAACCCATGCAAATGGTTATTGTGGTGCCTGGGTAGGGTGGGCGGTTTCAGTCAATGGTTCCTCTGACAACTTTAGCGTTTCCAGTTGTGCATTAGAAACTGAATATACATAGAGTATACACAATCGCACATCCGACAATTATTGAGTGCCTACTCTGTGCCAAGTTCTGTGCTGGGTGATGAGAATAAGGAGGTTGTCTCAGACCATGTCCCGAGACAATTTGCTGAGCAGGAGTCTGCAAACTCCAGCCCTGGGGCCAAATCCCACCCAGGGCTTGTTTCTGTAAATAAAGTTCTTCTGGCAGAGTTGAGTAGTTGTAACAGCGTCTGTGTGGCTCCCAAACCCTGAAATAATTACTACATGACTCTTTACAGAAAAAGTGTGCCAAGCCTTAGTCTAGAGACTTGCTACTCAAAGCGTGGTCCTTGGACCACGGCATCAGCATCAGCTGGGGGAAGTGATAGAGTTACCAAATGCAAGTTCTTGTGCCCGTTGCATAGTGAGGCCAAACCAAAACGTTGCCGTTTGGAGCAGAGAATGGTTTATTGCAGGGCCATGCAAGGAGACAGGTGGCTCATGCCCAGAAAACCCCAAACTCCCAAATGGGTTTCAGCAAAGCATTTTTAAAGGCAAGATGAGGGAGGGGTGTGGTTGGCAAACTTCTTGGTGTAGGCATCCTTTGTTCTTGCAGCTGTCTGCATAGAGTCAGGTCACAATGTTCCTGTAAACCTCCAACAAGACAAATGTTCTTCTCTGTTCTGAGGCTATTTATCTTTAGATAAATGGAAAAGTGTTTTACTCTTAAAGGTCAGAGCCTTGAGAATGGGCTATCCTGTATATTTCAAGCTATAGGCAACATTCTTAACTCGAAGCAAAAGCAATAGAATACAGAGGTTAAAGTAAAAGAAACGGATCTAATATGGAGTCAGATTCCTTCTTCCCTATTACAGTACAAAATCTCAGGTCCCACCCCAGACCTTCTGAATCAGAATCTGCATTTTAAAGCAATCCCAGAGTTCTTTGAATGCATAGTCAAGTTTAACAAGCACTGCTCTAGGGGAAGTCAAAGACACTTAAATAACTTACTCACCTGGTGAGTGAACAGTGAAGTGCAATGTGAACGGTGAGGTACCCCACCTGGTGAGGCACAGTGGAAAAGCATTATAATAGAGGCAGGTATAGAGGACCATTTCATATGTATTTACTTTGTGTCAGGGGCTGGACTAAATGTTTTGTATACAATACCTTAGTTAGTTCTAATGATGGTTAAAAGGAAGATACTACTTTTAACCTCTGTTGAAAAAGCCCAGACTTAAGGAGACTACATGATTTTACCCCAGGCTTTCAGTTCGTGAGTGGCTGAGCTGGAGTTTGAATTCTGGTCTCCCAGATTGCCAGCCACATCATCATATTGTTCTTCTTACTAAAAGCAACACAAAAGAGGGAGTAAGGAGGGATTTCACAGAGGAATCTTACAGAGTTGGCTCGGTGCCTACCTCAGTCAGGGTCCAATCAGGAAAACAAAATCCATTCAAAGCATGTAAAACAGAGGAAGTTTATTTCAGACACTTGGTTACATGGCGGCAATGGAGGAGCTGGAAAGCCATCAGGAGATTGGGAGGGGTTCTGCGATTAGCCACGGCAGGAAGCTGCTACCCCCCTTAGGTTGGAGGAACAAAGCGTTGGGATGATGTCACTGAAGCCGGGCAGCCAAAGTCACCATGGAGCAGCTGAACCCCAGTGGGCTCTCCAGCAGGGGGTCTGGCCACGGGATCACAGAGCCGCGGGCAGTGCTCCTCAAGGGGGTGCCCGAGGGGAATAACAAGCTTCCCCCACTCACCCTCTGTTTCTCCACGAGCTAGAAGCCAGCTAAGGTAGGAGCCCAGAAAAATGTGGCCTGCAGGGATCCGGGTTCTGTAGTAGAGAGCAGAGCCAGCAAAGGGCAAGCAATGGACCCAGTAGCAAAAGGGCCAGGGGAGGACCTGCTGGTGCCCTGTCATCTCCTCCCTGTGCCAGCAGAAGGCCCCAGACGCTGTCACAAAGTCCGCTCCAGAGTCTCAGGCATTCTCTTAAAACTTTCCACATCCCATATTGCTGTTCTTGTGCTTTGTCTCTCATTTTCTTTTCTTTTCTTCTTTTACCCCCTTGGACGCACCCTTTATTTAAACTGTCATGTTCCCCAATCCCCTTCTGTCCCTAGCCACTGTCTTTCAGCTTTCCTAATTACACACTCTGCTGCCTCTGGGTCGATTTCACCACACCGCCCCCATGCCCAGTAACTAGATTCAGCGCTTTGGGCCTCCATTTATCCAGGAGCTGGAAAAGAAACTCTTGCATGGGGTCTTGAGTGACGATGAGCAGGGTTCTTCAGGCAGAAAAGGGTGGTCTGGTGTTCCCAGCGAGGTGAGATAGCAGAAAATGGGAGGCAGATGAAGCTCGAGGCGTAGGGGAGAGGTTGTATGCCACCCTAGAGTGGCGGTAGCGAGCCTCTGAAATATTTAAATAGGATGAGATATAATTGTATTTGTGTTATGCAAACTTCACTCTGGCTGCAGAATGCTTGTTGGGTTAGAAGAAATCAAATTGAGAGTAGAGAGGACAGTTGGAAACCTGTTGCAGGAATTTTGAGTGAAGGATAAAGGGATGATGTTGACTGATCTATGGAATGTCGGGATGGAAGAGGATGGAATGGCAGGAGAGTCTGCACAGGAACAGCTGGCTGTCCCCCCACATCTCTCCCCTTCCCTGCTTCCCTTATTGAAGGAGACCCGATTTGACTTGGGTGCTGACTCTTCATTTAGACATTACCCTAATAGGGGACCCTCGCCAGATCAGAGAGTGACTTAACGATTACTTTAGTCATGGCCACTCTCCTCCCTCTGCTGGGGTTTGGACTAACAAGGATGTGTGATACGATTCTGGATGAAGAAAGGAGCTGGAATTTTTCTGGAAACTGGAGGTGGCAGAAGGTGCTTCAGGGAAGCAGTTTCTTATTCTTGAAAAAAGGTTGACAAGGAGAAATTCATCTTTTTTGCCTCTAGTTGTGACTGAGGGAAGAAACCAGCACGGTGGCCATCCTGGGTCTAGGAGGAAGTGAGGAGAAAGAGATAAGCCAGCCCCCTGGGGACCAAAGAACTTACCTCAAAAGTACCATTGTATCTCGCAATGACCCGACTCTGGAATTGTCTGTGCTGTGACACAGTAAACCACTTAAAGTTTAACCTACTTTTGGTTCTTTCTTTTTTCTTTGAAACAGCTTACAGCCAAAAGCATCTTAACGGATACGACAAAAATTAGCAGCTGTAGGACTTAGTGGATCTTTTGGTTGTGGATGGTCGCGAGAGAGATGACTGTAAGAGGAGTCATTAGTTTTGCGCTTGGGTCATTAGGTAGAAGATCGTACTAGTTACTAAATGAAAAGCCTAGGAATTGGTTTTAACAGAGCAGTGTAAGGACGTGCATGTTTTGAAAAGTGAAAGTTTAGTTGGTTTATAAGATATGTGTGGGGGATTATGGTGAGCTGGGGGTGGAAGGGACAGTTGTGGTCATATGTCGTGTCCTGTACTGATGCAATGTGGTTGGATGTCAGGTCTATAAGTTACCATCTCTGTGACATTGGGCATGGTGCTTAACTTTTCTGAGCTTCTGTTTTCTAATCAATAAAATAAGGCTATTACTGCCTAGCTCATAGGGTGATCATTGTAATGATGCAATGCAGTATATACGTAAAACAAACATAAGAGTTATTATTTCACGGGACACACAGCGGGAGCTCTGGGTGGTGACGCCCTGAGGGATGCACTAGATTTCAGCTGGCAGGGGGGCTGTGACATGGTTGGAAGAGCAGAGGCTGGTGACAGAAAGCTCAAGCCAACAGTCTCTGCTGGGGTCTAGACCTGCAGTTGGCAAACACACCATAGGCTTTGTTGCTGAAAAGAAAGCTTACTCCAAAGAATAAATAAATAAAACTGATTAAAAAAAAAAAAAGAGCTGGAAAGAGGGGCCCAGAACAATTTCCCCTCCTGTGCTTTTCTTAGTAACTCCTGAAAGGGGTCCCAAGGAGTCTGTCGATCCTTGTGGGAAGCAGGTTGGAAGTTGTTGATCTAGACGATAGTGGCTGTGGAGAGGGTGCAACGAAGTGTGAAATATTCAGAAGGAGTGCCTTTGAGGAGCATGGGTTAATAATTGTGTGTACCACTGAATCAACCTATTCAACCTAAAACTCTCTTACCTATAGAACTCCTACTCATCCTTCAGAATCTAGCTTAAATGCTGCCTCCTCCAGGAAGGCTTCCTTGACCAGTCCCCAGGTATCCTTTCTCTGAGCCCCATCTGCCAGAGAAATTACCTCCTTTCCAGCCCAGCTGCCCCCTGACTCTGAGCTGGGCTGTGACTGTTTTATCTGTGTAGCCCCTATAGTGCCAGCTAAGTACTACTTCTAAAGGAGTAGTGGGTGGGATGATTGAGGTGCCAGCCCGAGGATTCGGAGGTAGGAACTGGGGGGCTAAAGACAGGATGCCCACCCTAAGAAAGTTGTGGTTTGGGTTAAGGTCAAGAGAGAGACGAGGATGACTTAGAGCTCAGATTCTGAAGGCTAAATTTAAACCCCAAGGGACATGAGCCTAGAGGTAAACAGAAGGGAATAGGGGCCTGATAGGACGAGAAGAGAAAAATAAGATGCAAAAAGTTAAGTAACGTGTCCCAGATCCTGCAGGCAATAAGACCAAAAGTGGCCTTGAAGCCAGGTCTCTGACTCTAAGGCTCGCGACCCTCTCGCTCTCTGCCATCCGTCCCCTTCCCTTCCCCTCCAGGGGCCTGCACAGGAATGGGCATGTGGCTGCCTCTCCAAAAAGACTTGATGGAGTGATTGAATGAAACTGTGTCGTCTTGATTCTTTTTCTACATTTCAGCCACTTGTTTCAATGGTGTTTTTCTGACCCCGCTTGGCGTTTCAACTACGAAACATCAGTGGGCTGTGTGTTGTTACACACCAACACGGTACCTCCTCGCCTCCCTGCCTCCCCCACGCCGGTTCTTGGTGCCCAAGATCAAAGAGAAATAATGTTCAAACCGCAGATGAAGAAACAAGGCTGGCTGCCTTTGATGTCAGGCAGCAGCGCTGTAATCTGTGCCCCCGACTTGGTTTTACTGCTGATGCAATTTGCAGCTGTGGTGTGGAGTCTAGGTAATTGTTTCTCCAACCCAAACGCCACTAGTATTTTTTATTTAAGTGTGAATTTTCATTTGGCTAAATAAACACTTCCTGTCTGCCCCCCAGCGGATGGTGGCCCTGAAACACGACAGGGCTGGGGGTTTTCAGGAAAACAGAGCTCAGGTAATCAGGAAGGCCTGACAAGAGGCCATTATGTAGAGTGCACCTTTCCTTAACTTTCCCTTTTATTAGAACAGTGTAATTTCAGTTTCATAAATACTAAGAGATTTACTGCTGGGCACTGGGGCTATCCATCTGATTCTCCTTGGAAATTAAGGCTCCTGCCTCCCTGCAATGTTTCTCTTTGACTCTAATATCACTTTAGCTGCCTTTAGGAACCAAGCCAGGATGTAAAGAATTCAGACCATTTTATTTTTTACAAGGTCAGATTGCTCATGATTCCTAATAGAGAACATTGAAAACCTTTTTACTGAGGGGGAACTTTTCTTCTAACTTATCTCTCCTTCCAGAAACGGTTGCAGTCAAAGACGTTAACTTAAAACCTTAATCTTTGTTCAAGATAATAATAGTAGGGGTAGTAGCAGCAATAATAGTGACAGAAAAATGTCATGTACTTGTAAACATAGAACAGACCCAGTCCTAGGCACTGCACGCACAATATCTCATGGAACCCTTGCAATGACCCCGCAAGGCAGCTCTTTTAGCTCTATTTTGTAGAAAAGGATGCTAAGACTCAGAGACATTAAATGGCTTCCTCCTAAACATAGTAAGAGAGGCAAAGCCAGGATTGAAGCCATTGTTTCTCTATATGCTTCTGGACTGTGTTTTTCCTAGGCTACAGTATGGATTTTCACAAGGCCATAAGTCACGATCAAATCAAAAGCGACGACCTGTGGTAGGAAGTGAGCAGGGGATCCCTGCCCCATTTTGCTGAGTGATGGCTCATAACGCACTTACTGCTAAGCTATCTGGAGTTCTTCCCTCTGCCTGGAATGTCCTGCCCTCTGTGCTTTGCTTCCCCTCCTGCCCTGGGTTCCATCGTGGGGACTCTTCCCACATCTCATAAACAGTCCCTCCCACACCGTGTTGGGCTGCCTCTGTTAACTTTTCTCATGGCACCATCGCATTGCACTGTAGCCTTGGTGACTCTCCCCTCCACCAAGCAGTGAGCTTCTCGAGGCTGGAGATCATGTCTTATTCGATGTCACATCCCAGGACCTGACGCCACGGTTGCTGCATGGATGGTGCTCAAGAAACATTTATTGAATGAATGAAGTGAATAAATAAATAGGTGAACAACCTACTGTCTCATCATTGAGAGAGTTAATATTATTTCCTTTCGTATCTGGTTGAATGTACTCCAGAATCACACTCAATTCCTAGAGTAGGTGTGTCTGGCTTTCCTGTTTCTTATACTAAGGTGGTGGCGAGAGGCGGCTCAACGTTTCTCCCTGATGGCTATTTCCTAAAGGGTTCTGTTAAAGAAGATACAAAGCGTGAAGATTTCATTAATTAATCAGAAGATGAGTTTTTATAGGTGGACGAATGCCCACATCATGTAGCACACAGCAGATGCTGGGTGAATGCAGATCCTTCTCTGTCACTTGGAATCCTCTCAGCAAAACGTTGCTCTCCTATGTCTCATTTTTTTCAGTCTTTCAAATACTCTCCCTAAAATTATTAAGGCAAAGCTCTTGTTCAGACAATACCTTAATCTTCTAAGGTTAGAGACAAGAGCTCTAAAATAAGAACCTCTGCTCGGGGAGAGATTGGAATCCTCTATTTTCATTTCTGAGCTGTGTGTTCTCTGTTTTAAACTCTGGTTTAAGTGTGGGAAGAACCCAGCTTTCTCTCTTGATCTCCTTAGCATAGTAATGCCAGGCTGACATTTACAAAAGGAACTTCACTATGCATGCTTGGAGAACGATGGAGGAAATGGTTGATAGAAACAATAAAAAGAGTCATATGTTCGCATTCCCCAGAGAATGTGAGCTCCAAGAAGACAGGAACTATACTTAATTCCTGTTTACCTGGAATTCACCTGCAATACAGTGGGTGTTCAATAAATACTTGAATGAATGAATAGATGAATGTAGAAAGGAATGAATACACCAAACATTGAAGAGCTTGACTAGGCCCTAATGTCATTTAGATGTTGTCACTTAGGCCTTGACAGATTTGTGCAAATTTCTATTTCTTTCCTCCTTCCTCTTTTGCTCTGTTTTTTCCATCTCAGCTTCCTGTTACCAAGTGGTAAATGCCCTTCTACTTCCTGGCAGGGCAAACTTCCTGTCCTGCCCTGGGTTGAAATCCTACTCTCAGGTCCCCCCACTCTCAATCTCCTCCCACTCAGTTCTAGTTTCCCGACTGGGATCCTACTTAATTCACAGCTGATTGGCCCAGCAGGTGTGATTGGCATTCATTGAGCCCCAATGTTAGATCAAGCTCCTCCAACCTGAGATTCTTCCCATTTTTGGAGCCTTCTTTAAGAAGCCTATGCTTGTCAGTGTGACCTAATGGGCGTATAATGAGAATTGATGTGCAGGCAATAACAGGACAGTAATCCTTTATTTTCCATGATTAATGGATTTATGTTAAGTTTTCCCTCTTAAAGTGCTACTCCATTGTGTTAAATGCCTTTAAACGGCCATACCTAGAGAGTAATAAGGCTCAGAACATAGCTATTGAATCCCAGTACAGAGCTGGGGATACCATCATAGCTACAACATCTGGTACCTTCTACCTACTAAGCATCTTATATACACTATGATATTCAACTCTCACCTCAAAAATACCATGCAGGTATAATCATTGTTTCCACGCAATTGTTTCCATAGTATATTTGAGGAACCTGGATCTTGGAAAAGATACACATTTTGCCTAAGGTCCCATGGCCAGGAGATGATTGAGTAGAACTGAAACCGGTGAGTCTGATTCCAGAGCTCATGCTCTTTGCAGTCTAGCTAACAGCCATTCCACAGGGACTTCCCAGTGTGTTATGGTGCTATCTGGTGGGAAGTGCTAGATGCCAAGCATTGTTGAAGCAAAGGGGCGGAAGAGTGAATGGAAGACATTTTACTGGACTTTGAAGAGTGAATAGGGCTTCTCTGGCCAGGGAACAAAGGGGAGAGAATGCCAAGTAGAAGGAACAGCGGGGGTGAAAGCACAGAGGCGTGGGGATACATGCACGCCGTGTTCAGGAATGGTGAGTATTTCTATGGAGCAAGAAACATGGTGTAGGATGGTGAGGCAGTGAGGACAGAGGTGGTGGCCAGCAGCCAGAGTGGGGACTGGAAAAGTAGCTTAGAGCTTTAGAAGCTCCGAACTTTAATCTGTGTTTAATGAGATGCCAAAAAAGCCTTCCAAACATCAGATCAAGTGGCCGGATGTTTCCTTCTCCCCAGGGCCAGATACTAATAGTGGAACTGTACACATAGTGACAGATGGACAAGAGAAAGTGTGTGCACTGGGGAGATCTTTCAGCAGGATGCTTTAAATCACTCCCGCTACATCTATACATAGGAGACTTCAAACCAAAAAATATTCTTTAAACAACTACGTATATGTATATATACATATACATATACATGTTCACATTGTCATGACAAACTTCAATTAAAGGTGTTGAGCTGGAACTGTGATTTCAGGCAGTGGCATTACCAAGAGAGGCTGTCCCACAGTTTCCAGCAGCTCTGCTAATGAATTCCTTTTGCAGACCCCCTGTTTGAAATGGAGTGTAATGAGAGTGATGGTTCTGCCCCGTGCAGGGCAGACTTGGAAAACAGTGCCTTATCATCATCTAATTAAAAACATTTAAATACTTTAGTGGAATATATAACAACACCTCAATAGGAAAAGTGGAGGAGGGTTGGAGCCTTTAGGAGAAAATAATTTTATTTTGCTGGGGGATTTTTAGCCCTTTGTAAAGGAGACTGATTGTATTTAAAATATGAGATTTTATGTAACTTTTTTTTTTTTTTTTTGCGGTACGTGGGCCTCTCACTGTCATGGCCTCTCCCGTTGCGGAGCACGAGCTCCGGACGCGCAGGCTCAGCAGCCATGGCTCACGGGCCCAGCCGCTCCGCGGCATGTGGGATCCTCCCAGACCGGGACACGAACCCGTGTCCCCTGCATCGGCAGGCGGACTTCAACCACTGCGCCACCAGGGAAGCCCTTATGTAACGTTTTGAATTGAGAAAAAGTAAAATATCAAGATGACCTTGAGCCACTGGAACTCTTGCCTAGGCAGAGGGCAGCAGTTTCATGGTATTCGCCTTATTTTTTGAGAAGCGACGTTTAAGCCAGAGGGTTCTAGAAGTGATCACATAGGAGAGGCGGATATGGACCCGATTCCTCCAGCTGTCCTGTCCCACTGCTCCTGCGTAACAGGCAATTTCCTAAACCAACATCCTCTATAAAAAAGGATTCATTTTCTTCTTCCTGATCAAATACCAGTCTTCCATTTCGCTGGCACACGTTAAATGCCTCATGTAAAATCCCAAGTGTATTCTACCCATTTGCTTCCAAAGGCAATCTCACTGTCATGCAACAAAATGCACCTATGCTATTAACTCACTTGTGGGATGCTGACCTGTACATGCATGCAATTTTTCAAACATGTTTTCCCCAACATAGTCATTATCATTTATTCTACAGTTCCTGTGATAATCCCATGTTTATGCAACTTAAATATTACATATATATATTCCTCTCTCTCTCTCTCTCTCTCTCTCTCTTTCTCTCCCTCTCCCTCTCTCTCAGAGGTAAGTATTTATTTCTCCATTTTATAGAGAAGGGAACTTAAGCTCAGAAAAGTAGGATAGACTTGCCCAGGGACCCGCTGGACAGTAACAGATGAGACTCGGGCTTGAACCCAGGTCTCTGACAAACAAAATATAGGCTTTTCCACTGTAATGTGCTACCACTGGCACTCAGATGGGGGTCTGGTTCCAGCTCCCAGTTTGCATTTTAAGATTGGAACTACACAGCTCTTACTGCAACCAGAAGTATAGCATTTCTTTACCCCTGGATATGTTTCATCAGTGAGTCACCTTTTATTTTTTTATTTTTATTTTTTGTGGTACACGGGCCTCTCACTGCTGTGGCCTCTCCCGTCACAGAGCACAGGCTCCAGACACGCAGGCTCAGCGGCCATGGCTCACGGGCCCAGCCGCTGCACGGTATGTGGGATCTTCCCAGACCGGGGCACGAGCCTGTGTCCCCTGCATCGGCAGGCGGACTCTCAACCACTGCGCCACCAGGGAAGCCCAGTGAGTCACCTTTTAAAACAGGATTGATTCTGGCCAACCCTGGGCCGCTCTCCTTCCCTCCGCATGGCAGAAGGGAAAACAGAGGCACACAAAGGAGACAGTGGTACCCAGCGACATGCACAGGCAAAGCAGAAGAGAAAGAGGAAGAAAGCCCTGAGCTTCATATAAACCTCTCCACCCCAATTCTAAAGCAGAGAGACAGCAACAATAATGACAATAATATTAATAATAGATCACCTATACTGTAACATTTACTGAAATTTATCTTTGCCAGGAATATCTCATCTGATCCTCTCGACAATCCTATGGGGTACAATTATTCCCATTTTACAGATGAGGACATAAAGGCTTAAAAACTCAAGATTTAAAAAAGCTATTTAAAGGCTTCAAACATATAGGGGGTTTTTTGGTTTTGAAATTTTTATTTTAACTTTTTTTTTTTACTGAAGTATAGTTGATATATAATGTTATATTAGTCTCAGGTGTACAACATAGTAATTTGACATTTATGTACATTATGAACTGATCACCATGGTAAGTCTAGGAAACACATTGAAGTGAAATATGTAGCTTTTCAGTAGGCTATGTGGAGGTCCTGCCTATGGCCCTTGAATATTTCTGACCTCATTTTTCTCCCCCTGCTGCCCTTTCTCTGGCCACAGTGACCTTTTTGCTCTTCTGACGGCACAGAGAGCAGGGTCTGTGCTTACTGTACCTCCGCCCTGGGCTGTTCTGCTTGAACAGATTTTCACTGCTTGTCCCTCACTGCATGCTGGTCTCCTCTCAAATGTCACCTCCTCAGGAAGCCTTCCCTGACCACCACTGGTTACTCCCTATTCGTTTAATGTTGCTTAATTTTTCTTCTTCAGAGTCATTATCCTACCTGTCATTGTGGTCTGTTTGTTCATTGGGCTCTCTCTCTAGGATATGAACATCATAAACAAAGATTTTGTCTATTTTATTTACTGATGCTCCCCAAAAGCCTAGAACAGTGCCTGCCCCATAATGAACATTCACATATCTGTGGGATGAGTGATTTGTTAAATGCACAACTAACTGTTATCATAGGTTGATTTCACTGTGAGACGTCCCGCATCACTAAATTCACACAATACAGACTCAAGTTTGCCACATGAATCCATGCATTCTTTCCGGTCATTCAGCGCTTCCTGAGCTCCCTTGCACCCCCCTTGACTCCAGGCTTTGTGAGGCATAAACAGAGTGCGTGGAAGAGAAGAGCCAGTAAGAAGACGAAAGTACTGTGGGGGGGGGACGATGCACAGGGTGACAGGGGACTCCTGCCCAAGGAGGCAAATGTGGCCTCTGTCCCCAGGGCCTCCTACTGAGTAAATGAAATCTGTGGTTTGTCCTTTGGGGTGAGCTTGCTTATTCCGTGATTAGGAAAATCAAAAGAAAGAAATGATCAGATGAGACTGTTTTTCCACCAGAAATATCCCTCACATGGGGGCTGGAAGGGAAAAGATGTAAGTAAATGTGTGTGCTTCCACTCTGGGAGCTGAGGAGAAGAAAGCAGTGTCTTGTGCTGTTTTATTTATTTATTTATTTATTTAATTAATTTATTTATTTATTTTGGGCTGTGTTGGGTCTTCGATTCTGTGTGAGCGCTTTCTCTAGTTGTGGCAAGCGGGGGCCAGTCTTCATCGCGGTGCGCGGGCCTCTCACTATCGCGGCCTCTTTTGTTGCGGAGCACAGGCTCCAGACGCGCAGGCTCAGTAGTTGTGGCTCACGGGCCCAGTTGTTCCACGGCATGTGGGATCTTCTCAGACCAGGGCTCGAACCCATGTCCCCTGCATTAGCAGGCAGATTCTCAACCACTGCGCCACCAGGGAAGCCCTTGTGCTGTTTTATTAACACCCAGGCATTCCACTTATCAAAAATCACAACTTAGAGCTCTCTTGAAGTGGGTTCATTTTCTCCTTTAAGCCACTCGACTGGTTTTTGCGCGAGAGGAGTAAATTTCAAACCCCTTAAAAGCTCGTTTTCCCACAGCCTACAGGCTAGCCATGATAATAGCCATGATCCCTGCTCCTTCGAGCTTTCAGATGATGGATGTCCATACTCCTCACCCAGGCTCACCAAGGCCTGGAGAATTGGCCCCTGCCTATCACTCTATTATGTACTGACCTTTCTGCACAGGTGCCTGGGCCCAGCAGTACCCTGAATGAGCTGTTTTTCCTCTTCAGCTATCTATCTGGGCTCCTTCTTCTGCCTGGAATGCCCTTCCTCTCTTCTTCCTTTGACTCTCTCCCCCACTCCGCCCTCATCATCCGTTAAGGGCTCATCTCAGGTGAAACCTCCTCCAGGAAGCTTTCCCTGACTGCTTCCCCTCCCACACCTTCTCCTGCCCACATCTCCACTTCTGGACTCCCATTGCACCCTCAGAGTACCTTTGACTTAGTCATCTTGGTGCTCGCGTTACCTCCCTCTCTAGACAGGAAGCTCTTTGAGGACAGGAATTATATTTTTGTATTTTTTTTTAAATCACTGTTGGTATAATCTTTCTTGAGCACTAGGTATTTAATGCTGAATTAGGCCTTTGCAGGCTGGTTAAAGACCTATAGATGACCCTTTATTTCCATACTTGATTACTGAGAAATGGTTTTGGGGTATTGCTAGAACAATGACTCAGAGAGCCTAAAGGATAAACAGATTAACTGCAAGCCAGACTGGATTTGGTATAAACATTCCACATCAGAATGAAAAACCAGGGAAGAGAAGCCTACAGCATGGTGTGGCTGGGAGACAGGAAGCTTGGACTCTGGTCTCAGTCCTTCCACTGTGGGTAAGTCATGGCCCTTCTCTGGGCTTCTCTTTCCTCCTCTGAAAAAATGATCATGTGGGCTGAGGGATGGCTGAGAGCCTGAGGATCTAGAATCCTACAATTCTATGATGCTTCTCATGGATTACACAATTTTTAATGAGCTCAAAGTTTGCATTACCATTTCAGTGTCTTGTGGTAGTGAAAGGCATACACTCCTTTACTGCATCCCGAAATATCGGGCTAGGAAAGGCAAGCCTCTGACCTCAGCAGATAAACTTAGAAGTCCCCACCAGTCAGATTTCTCAGAAGAAAGTGCACTTAAATAGGGGAGGGGGGATGAGATGGGGAATTATTTATTCACTGCTATTTAAGGCTCAAAGATATAGAATTTATTCTTTATACTTCATTGTTCTACATCATTTCTCATTTCCTGCATATTTTCTCAGTTAATCTTACCAGGATCCCTTTGAGGGAACCAGGATGGGCAACTAGGTAGCCATTAATGCCATTCACCAGAAGGTTCTAGTTCCCCATTCTTCTAAGAGCATAGTAGGAGAATAATTTCTGGCCTGCAGTGGTTGGGGGGTAATCATGCAGCCAGTTCTGTCCAAGGAGTTGTGAGCTTCCAGATATAATGTTTATTAACTTCAGGCTGAGCATTTAAGTGAAGGTGTGAGGCCATCTTGGGTTTTCTGTTTCCTCTGCCAGGGTGGCCAGAAATGTTCCAATCAGTGGCTCTTCCATTAGTTTCGGTCCTGGAATGAGGCTCATGTAGAGAAAAGCCCCGCAAGTGAACTGGGAGAGACATACAGCATAAGCAAAATCATCTCTATTATTTTAAGTCACTGACGTGTTGGTGCATCCCAACTTAGCATATCTTGACTGACACAGGCATTAGCCCCATTTTTCACATGGGGAACCTGAAGCTCAGTGAAGTAAAATAAACAGACTTTCTCAGGGTCATAAGAACGTCATAAGCGCCCAAGCCTGGGATTTGAACTCAGGTCTTCTGACTCCACATTAGTGCTTTTTTCCCTGTCTCACACTGCTGCCTTAATTAGCATGAGGTATTAGGCTTGATTTCATTTGAGCTCACCCTGTGGGTCCTGGTTTTCATCAGTCTTTGCAAGATAAAATGGGAGAGGGAGAAAATCACTGGCTTTAGGGTTAAGCAGATGCGGGCTTGAGTCCTGGCTCTGCCAATTATGAGCTTAGTGTCCTTGGCCTGTTGCTAGAATGTGGTCTCCTAGGTCTTCTGATTCAACTAAGACTGCAGAGGGTGGGAATTATTATTATTTTTATTTATTTATTTATTTATTTTTTTGCGGTACGCGGGCCTCTCACTGTTGCGGCCTCTCCCGTTGCGGAGCACAGGCTCTGGACGTGCAGGCTCAGCGGCCATGGCTCACGGGCCCAGCCGCTCCGCGGCATGTGGGATCTTCCCGAACCAGGGCACGAACCCGTGTCCCGGGCATCGGCAGGCGGACTCTCAACCACTGCGCCACCAGGGAAGCCCAGGTGGGAATTCTTGATAGCGGGGAATACTTACTGCTAATGGTATGATATCAAGCATCGGTGGCAGTATGGGTAGATATTGGGGGTTGGGGTCTGCTTTCCCAACAGCCTCAAATCAGAGAGGCTGAGTCACTTGCCTGAGGTTATACAGTAAGTGGAAGAGCCTGAATTCCAACCCAGATCCTCCCAGTATGTCTCACTGCCTCCAGAGGAAACTAGCTCTGCTATAACCCTACATCTGTGAGGAAGGAAAGGCACAGCCTGATCGTAATGATTGACTTCAACGTGAGGAGCCTTCCCATTCTGTTCGTGTTTGCCTTGGAGCTTCCAGTTGATTTATTCTTTGAATATTTCTCTCCTTTCTCTTACTCTGGCTTAGCACTGAGAACAGCAGGCATTGCCTTGGCAAGGTTACAGGACAAACTTGCTGCTTTTAGGACATCTGCATACAGCAAAATCTTTATTTTTTCTCCCTTGGGCATAATCTTGGAAAACCGCATCTGTTATTCCGGGTGCTTACCTGGCTGGGCTTATTTTTCCTCCCTTGGATGGAGAACCGTTCTGTCAAGATATGAGGAAGAGTTTTCACACCCTCTGAAGTCACAGACCCTCCGTGTATTAAAAAAACAAAACAACAACAACAACAAAAAACCCCTCAGAATCTTGATTGAGTCGTAAAGTTTTATTAAAAAGATGAGAGCACCACCTGTGTCCCAGAGTCCTTCAGTTCTAGGATGTCAGAGTCACTGGAGATGCTTTCGGGGTCTCTTCTGATTAAGTCACTGAAGTGCAGGCAGTGGTTGGGGGTTTGAGTGCATCTTAAGAGAAAGACCCTGCATTCCCCAGATACCTGTCCCAGGACACATCTCTCCCCTTTCTGTTTGCTAAGCCACATTTACACGCAGCTGCCTCCACCTCGTCCTCTCCAGTGAACTTTCCAGTACCTGAGGAAGAGAAACAAAGATCAGGGTCAAAGTTTGAAACTCAGTTCTGCCTCATTCATTCATTTATTCATTTTAGAACAAATATTGAGCACCTACAGTGTGCCAGGCACTGTACTAGACATGGAGGAAACACCTGTAATACAATCCCTGACCGCATTGTTTTAAATAGTGGAGATTTGAAAAATGACAAGGCAATTATAATACGGTGTGATTAACTCATTGATAATTAACTCACAATTTATTCAACAATACTGAACACCGATTATATGCCAAGCACAGTTTTAAGTGCTCGGAATATAGGGTGAGCAAAATAGACAAACATCTCTGACCTCATGAAGCTTACCTTTAGATGATGTAGGCAGATGATAAAATAACTAAGTGTATAATGCAGTGATAAGTGATAATGGTGAAGGGCATCTAACCCATGGCTACTTGTGACTTTCGTTGGGCTACTTGACTTCTCTGAGCTTTTGTCTCTTCCTACCTTGAGGGGGATTAATGCGCTGCCCGCTCACCTCCTCTGACGGTGGAAATAAAAAGAGAAACTGTTCTTGAAGGAACCTCCTTGCTCTCCCTTCTTGGACCTGTGAATTACTCTCATTGGCCAGTTCTCCAGAAGGCCCAGACTCGTAATAGTCTCACAGCTTCAGTGGTGCTGATGTGAAATCACAGACTCGGCTTTGAATCCTTCCACCAAAAAGAAGGTCTCCCAATTTCCCTGAGCTCGATCCCCGCATCTGTACAATGGGGATAATGAACAGAACCTGTGTTTTCTGGTTATTGTCAGGACTAAGTGAGCTTGTGCATTTCATGCCCTCTAATGGGACTTACCTTGTAGGAAGTGCTTTGACACTGTGTTCACTGAATGAATATATTTATTAACATTAAAAATAACAGCGACGCCTCAAGCACATGACTGGCGTGTCATCATACACAGTGAATATTTTTGCCCTTCCCTTCTCTTCCTCTTCTTTCCCACTCTCTTTCCAGTGATGTTGCCCCCTTCCCCTCTGTCCTGTTTGATTCAGAGCTGAGGTTGCAGAGAGCTGGCATCTGAGGTTAGGCTCAAGGGAAAGAACAAGGTAAAGAAACTTGAACCTCCTTCTTCTTGGGAACTTTCGTTGCCCATCAACAGAACACCAGGCTCGGGCTTCCCTTGTGGCACAGTGGTTGAGAGTCCGCCTGCCGATGCAGGGGACGCGGGTTCGTGCCCCGGTCCGGGAAGATCCCATATGCCGCGGAGCGGCTGGGCCCGTGAGCCATGGCCGCTGAGCCTGTGCGTCCGGAGCCTGTGCTCTGCAATGGGAGAGGCCACAGCAGTGAGAGGCCCGCGTACTGCAAAAAAAAACAAAACAAAACAGAACACCAGGCTCTGTTCTAATCACTTTACATGCATATTAACCAATTTTGTTGCAGGTAGGGGGACCCCTTCCAGGGCCCAAGAGTGGGCTCTGGCCTAACACTCGGAAATGAATTGTCCAAGGAAACACACGTGCTGACAAAGCAAGAGACTTTATTGGGAAGGGGCGCCCGGGTGGAGAGCAGCAGGGTAAGGGAACCCAGGAGGACTGCTCTGCCACGTGGCTCGCAGTCTCGGGTTTTACGGTAATTGGGTTAGTTTCTGGGTTCTCTCTGGCCAATCACTCTGACCCAGGGTCCTTCCTGGTGGCGCGCGCATCACTCAGCCAAGATGGATTCCAGTGAGGAGGATTCTGGGAGGTTGGTAGGACATATGGACTGGAGTCTCCTCTCTCCTTTTGACCTTTCCTGAATTCTTCTGGTTGGCGGTAGCTTGTTAGTTCTGCGTTCCTTACCAGGGCCTCCTGTTATAAGATAACTCATGCAAGTGGTTACTGTGGTGCCTGGGTAGGGCGGGCGGTTTCAGTCAGTGGTTCCCCTAACAACTTCCCCCTGAGAGACGGGGGGGCCCCTTCCTGCAACAATTTGATGCTCGCATTGACACTGTAATGTATATATATTGATTATCCCCACTTTATAGTTATGGAGACTGAGGTATAGGTAGAGTAAGTAACTTCTTCAAGGTCACTGAGCTAATTTGCAAGGAACTCTTTAGCGCAAGCCACACAAACAAGAGAGAATTTAGGGATTCAGGGCAGTAGTTCTTTAAGGAATTAAGATAAGAAAATAGGTGGAAAGCTTCTGAGTATTGTGTCTCTCCAAAGCCTGAAAGTAGCAAATGAAGGGCAGAGGGAGCCTGAACCCCAACAAGGAGGCACTCCATGCTGGAAGGCACGCGGTAGAGGGGTTTCTCTTGTCACCTGGGCTCTGCTTACCTTCTCTGATCGTCCCCTCTCCTTCCCTGGGGCTGGCAGGCATGTCCACAGACAGCTGTAAATTGCGGATCTTTGTGAAAGGCACTGAGGAAAGACAAAGTGAATCATTAAAGAGAAGAAACGGAGTCTCCTGTCTTTGAACTCTCAGACTCTGGAGCAGAGCAGTGCTTGGAGCTCAGTGCTGCTTGTTTCAGAACTCTAGGATCAATAATTGCCAAGTGCCTACACCCTGCCCTCTGGGAATTGAGGGAACCCCCCCCCCCCCGCCCCTGGGCACTGAGAGGTACGGTGTGGATTCCCAGGTGCAGAAGCAGCATGAGGAGGACTTGGTCCCCAGTCTTTGGAAACTGCTGATCTTTTCTTTCTCGTTCTCTTCTTCTGGAAAAGCAGCTGGCTTTGAGGAATAGCAGGCGTACTTAGTCAATTAGACTGCTGGCACACCCATTGATCTTTGGGGAGCTAAGGTTAGAAGAACAATTGCCCAGCCTGTAATCCTTCTCCACCTTTCTCTCCTCCGGACCTATTAGAATTACATACGATTGTCAATGCAAGCTTTGTTCTCCTGGTGTGTCTCTCCCTCCTGCTATTTCTCTCTTCCTATCCATTGCTGTCTCTGTCTTCTTCATTCTCACTATTTTCCTGACTTCCCCTTTTCCCTTCTCTTCTCTTCATCTAGGGAGTAATGAGCCCATTTGGTCAATTTCAAGGCCATTCCCCGACTTGCTGCGGTTCATCTGCCCCCTGGGGTGACAGCATTGTGCAGAGGAACATTTGGGGAATCAGACAGGTGGGAATTCAAATCCTGGGTTTGGGCTTATTTGCTTTGTGATCTTGGACATCATTTAGCTTTCATCATCTCTTCTTTGAATAGTTGGATTGGATCAGCATATGAGTGTGCTCGTGATTGGCCCATGACAAGTGATTCACAGGGGGTGACCATCATCATCATTATTAATGATTATTATTCCTTAGAGAGAAGGGGTGTGCGTGAGGTCATCCCCCACCTGTCCCAGCCACCCCCTCCCCCCAGATCTCAGCAACAACCATTGCCCCTTAAGGCTCCAGCTTCTCAGGGCCTGAACCAATAACAGCACAGCCTGATGGAATAGTAGGAACTCTGTCCTCAGAAAAAGGGTCTAGAAAAGTCAGATGTGCAGTTACCCAGGGTGAAGATGAAGAAATTCCCTATCCCGCCCGCAAAGAGCACCGGGCTGCAGCTTCCCCGTCTGACCTCTCCACGTGTGTCCACTCTGACCACCTGGCCTGTTCCCAAGTTCTTGGTTCCCTCTCCAGTTTGCTGCTGGGATGGAGCCCAGCCCAGAACCCCTAGCCTGGTGAGATTTCAGGTTCCTGCCGACTCTGCATTCCAGAGCTCAGTGATTCTTCTTCTCTGGCTTGGGGTGCAGATGATACTACAAAAGCCTGGTGCTGGAGGGTGTAGCTGGGGATGGCCCGGAAGTTGGCTTTTCAGCTTCCCCAGCATCACTGCTGGAAAGAGCCCTCTGTCACTGCCTTCAGAGCCGTCAGTGATAGTGAAGGCACTGAAGCAGAAGGGGAACAGGATTTATTCATGATTCTTGGCATCAGCAGAAATACCCTGATAGTTCTGAAAGTGTGCTGGATTTGAAATCAGCAGATTTGGTCGGAGTCAGGGTTCTGTCATTGACTAATTATAAAAACTTGGGCAAGTCAATAAACTTCTTGAGAGACATTCCCTACCATTCAGTGACAACAATCATTTAATATAGATGCATCTACAAAGTGGTTAGTAACGCTGGCTCCTTCCTTTTGGAAAACACTCTTATACATATGAGGGATATTTGTCATGGATTTCTATTCTGCTTCAAGAGACAAGGTGTTTATAGCAGTTGCCAGTTACAGTATAAAAGGCAGCATGGCACTGGGCCTAAGTACAGGGACTCCCGTAAGAGTGAGACTGCCAGGGTTCACATCTCTGATCTTCTTATCAGCTGTGACCTTGGGCCAGTTAACCTACCTCTGTGTGTCTCCATTTTCCTATCTGTACGATGGGGCTTGTGATATTAGTACCTAACTCAGAGGTTTTCTGAGGATTTTGAGAGTTCATAGACATAATGCTGTTAGAACCATAACCATCACAGAGGAGTCTTTGTCTCAGTGTTAGCCGCTATTATTATACGTCTAACTCGCAATAACTCACCTTAAATGCCTCCCTCATCGATGGCCATTTTCTTTCATTCACCCACCGGCCATATTTGATTGCACTAGGGGTGGGCCCCAGATCTTAAGTTAAGCTGATCAGAGTCCCTTCCCTGGTAATTTGGGAATGAAGCCAAATAATGATGTGTGTATGTGTGTGTGTGTGAGAGAGAGACAGACAGACAGACAGAGGAGGATGAGGGATTTGTGATAAGTAAACTCAAAAGATTTGGAAAAACATCTTCCCCCTACTCCCCGACCAGGTGGACTAGGGGTGCAGGAAGAGAAACAGAGAGACCCACAGGGAGAGGCAGAGACAGAGACAGAGAGAAGCAGTCAGAGATGGAGGGAGGAAAAGAGGCCAACGCCCACACGCAGAGTGGAACACAGGTGAGAGAGAGCTGGGCCGCTTTATAGGCCCTGGTTCTAGTGCCTTCTTGAAGCCCAGCTGCATGTCTAACCTTGGGCTCCAGAGCACACTCCTGTGTCATTATAACACATCCCTCTGGATCAGTCAGGATAGGCTAATTTATGCTTCTGTAACAAGCACACCCCAGATCACAGTGGTTTCATACCACATAGGTTTTGCTCTTTCTATGTGCCAACCTACGTGTTCTACCAGGAAGCTATTTCATATCATCCTCACTCAGAGATGCAGTCAGTAGCCTGACATGCTTCCACGATAACTTTGGTAGGAAGTAAATGTGGCAGATGTGCACTGGCTCTAAAACTTCCTCTTGCGAGTGACAGATTGCTTCTGCTCGCAATTTCATTGGCCAAACAAGTCACATGACTACATTTGTTGTTAAAGGAATGAAGTGAACTTTACCATGTATTAGTAAGTGGTACCCAGACTATTTCTGAATGTCCTCTGATAACTACCATACCCAGTTTTCTTCTCAATTCACCTTGAATTGCTTTCTATTAAAATAACAAGTAAAACGTCCTAACTAGCAGAAATGGTAAGAAAAGATATTCTCCGTTCCCTAGGTGGTTGGATGTTCATTTGTCTGGGATAAGCAGCTGGTGCTCTTGGACCCTAAGAAGGAGCAAGCCAAAGGGGGAGTAGGGTTACGGAAACTGCATGAAAGGTGTGGTATTTGAGCTGGGCTATGGAGAAGGGGAGCATCTGCCTAGCACCATCGTGATTCAGTCTTCAAAACTTTAAAATCACACGTGATGTGGTGGACCTTGGGGGTAATGCCGTCTGGAGTCTGCATCCCCGCTCTTTAGGGATGGAGTAAGCTGATGAGCAGCAACCACCTGGAACATCACATGGCACTGACTAGCTGCTGAGGAAATGTTACTTATCTTCCCTTATCTTCTTACACAGTGATCTTCTCTTTTTAGTTACTGCTGCTGCAAAGTTTTCATCTTATTTTCCCCTGAGGAATCTAAACACTTCATACTGGCAGTATCGTTGGGAGCCATGTGATTGAGGGGTTTGCCATTTTACTGGGAAGACTAGTTTAATTGTTGGCATAAAGTTCATTGCCTTGGTGTTATCAGCCAACAGATTTGAGGCTCTGGGATACCATCTGTTTCTCAAAAGCATTTTCCCCCAGAATCTTCCCTGAGAATATCATTTTCCACTTAACTTCAGAGATCCCTTTTCTTACCTATTAGTGGAAATCTTGGGATATTATTATTCTTTCCTTATGAATAGTAACCTGTAAAACTAAAGACAAAGAGAAGTAGATATAGAATAGTAGTTGAAGCCTAATGATATAAAGTTATATTTCTAATACACAGCTTGAAACAGGTTCTCCTTTGCTCTAAAACCATCAATGGGGGACTTCCCTGGTGGCACAGTGGTTAAGAATCCATCTGCCAAAGCAGGGGACACAGGTTCGAGCCCTGGTCCGGGAATGATCCCACATGCCGCAGACAACTAAGCCCATGTGCCACAACTACTGAAACCCGCATGCCCAGAGCCTGTGCTTTGCAACAAGAGAAGCCACCGCAACGAGAAGTCCGTGCACCGCAACAAAGAGTAGCCCCCGCTCGCCACAACTAGAGAAAACCCGCATGCAGCAACGAAAACCCAACACAGCCAAAAGTAAAAACATAATTAAATAAATAAATTTATAAAAAAAAATAAAACCATCCATGGGTCCCCAGTAACCACAGAGTGAAGTTCAGGTACAATTTCAGTAATATCTCCCATGATGTGTTATACTTCCCCACTTTTTGCTTTTGCCCGTATTATTCCTTTATGTTGTATACTCTTCCTCACATCTCCAACCACTGAAATCAGCTGGACAGGAAAATATTTAGAGTGCATTTGGTTGTAAATAATAGAAAACCCAACTCAAAGAAACTTAAACAATAGTGGGGTTTATTGGCTCATATATTTAAGAAGTTCATAGGTATGGGAGAACTCAAGGTTGGTTTGAACCTATGGCTCATCAGTATCACAAAGTGATGTTCTTTCTGTCTCTTTGATCTACCTTTTATGGAGCCAATTTCATTCCTTGTGATTTCAGAATAACTGATAAAATCCCCATGGACTCCATGCCTCCTACTTCCACTGGGGAACAGAGTAACATTTCTGTTTATTTAGCTTGTGAATTAATTTCCAAGTTTCCTGTGGTTATACCTTTATAAGTCAGTCGTCCATTCCAAATTATTCTAAATAGTGTAATGGGTGGCACTGAATGCCTTAAGCCTGGGTTATGTGTGCATTCCTGCACAAGTCACAGAGACAAGTTGACTTAAGCCAGTCAGCTCCCCCATCTCTACTCCAAACTCTCCCTGAATTTTTGGTTTGAAATTCCCCGGTTGGAATTTCCAAATCTATAAGAAATGGTCCGTGAAAGTATGCATGCTGGAGCTGCAACCATCAATACATCTAATATTGTCACACTTAACCTTGGCTATAGACTCGAGAAGGACTTATGAAGGACCTACTATGCTCCAGGCATTCTACCAGATACAGTCTTAGGCTCAAAGGAAGTCAAATCTGGTGGGTGTGAGGTGGGGGGAGGATAATACAGAATCTTTTGAGCATCTGTTCAGGCGCTGTGATAGAGGTAAGCATGCGGTACTGTATGAGCCCAGGGAAGAGGAGAGAATACTCATTATGGAAGGTGGAGGTGGGTGGGGTCACAGAAGGCTTTTCAGGGGAGATGATCCTGAGCTGAATCTTGAGGGGACACTTGGACTTAGTCAGGTAGGAATGTGGAAAGAGGGGAGAGGAAAGAATGACATTCCAGACAGGGAGCCAGTATGTGTGAAGACAGCAATGGGAGAAAGCATGGTGATTTGAATAATGCAACTACTTCAGTACAGCATAGGGTCGAGAGCGTGGACTCTGACGTTAAAGTGTCTGGGATTACACGCTAGTTCAACCATTTAGTGGCCATGTGATGGATAAGTGACATGGCCTCTCTGGGGTTTAGTTTCCCCATTATAAGACAGATATAATGATAAGAGTAACTGCCTCATTAGGACTGTTGGTGAGGATTAAATGAGTTATTACGTGTAAAGGACTTGGTTTACGCTCTATCACAGAAGCCCTGTAAAAGTGCTGGCGATTGTTATCATGGCCAGGGCTGTGTGTATGTAGGGGCACACCTACTTATCTATTTGGAAGAAACAGAGTCTGGGAAGTAGATGAGAAGCCTGGAGAAATTTGATGTGATAGATAATACAGTCTTGCTTTTCTTTTGGTTTCAGCCCTGGCAGAAATTCAAGGTCTGAGAACTGTAAAGAATGTCATTGTTCTTTTCTAAACTGATGGGCTGAGCTGCTGAGTCAGGGATATTTTGCATGATCATATCAATGTTTTCATCTTACCATTACTATAATCATTGCTGCTTAGCAATCTCCTCAGCTCAAAAAATAAGTCAGGATAGCTTGTGCTCAAAGGTGTGTGCTTTGGAATCAGACAGATCTGTGTGGTTTGACTCCTACCTTGTCATATGTGTATGTCTTTTAATTCTCATACCAACTCTGTGAGCTAGGTCTGGTCTCCAATTTTGCACATGAGGAAACTGAGGTTTGGAGAAGTTAGGTAACCCTCCTACCATTATGTAGATGGTAGGGCTGCACTTTAAGCCCAGAGCTGTGAAAGCTAGCATTTTTTACTTCCGTGTGTGTGTGTGTGTGTGTGTGTGTGTGTGTGTGTGTGTGTATGTGTGTGTGTTTTAATCTTTAAAATGGGATAATGATAGTAACGCCTTCATATTAGTGTGACGATAAAATGAGATAGTGCTTGTGAATCAATCAGCACCATGACTGGCCCAGAAATAAATCTTTGATAAATTAGCTCTGGTGATGATGATGACATTTGACTTTTTCATGTTTTTAATAAACGTCAAATTAACTAATGGTTATGCAGGCAAATGTAGGGAGGGGAGACCATTCATTGAGACTACTGTAAAAAGAGTTCATGGTGATTAATCTGGTTAAAATTGCAACTCTCCTGCATTATTTATTTATTTAAATCATCTTGCTTTATTTTTCTCCAGAAAACTGCTCAACATCTAACATACTGTACTTTACTCACTTACCTTTTTATTTCTGCATGTTCCCCACTAGAATGTAAACTCCATGAGGGCAGGAATTACAGTCTGTTTTGTTCTTTGTTGTGTCCCCCATTCGTAGAACAATGCTTGGGAATGATACGTGCTCCATCGATATTTGTAGAGTGAATGAATTAACTAGGAAATTAATGCATCAATTAACATTCAGGATAATGACATTTCAGGTCCTTTTCAGTTCTGAGATCCTATGATTCCATGAATTTCTCAATCATTCCTACTTGGAAGAATAGGATAGTGGGAAGGTATCTGTCTCCATTATTTTGCTGACAAGGTCACAGGTACTTCATGAGTCTCTAGCCTTGGGTAGCCATAAGCATTATTCTCCATGCATTCATTCTTTAGGTTCAGGAATGGCCACTTCCATATTTGGTTGGCATCACTTGTGTGTCAAACATCAATGCCGTGTCAGAGGGCAATGGTACCGTGCTTTTCTCAGCACCTGCTCGTGGAGGGGAGTCATGGCCACGGTCCTTGTACACTCTTCTGTGAGCAGGCCAGCAGCTCACTTTCTCTTCTGGTGTAGACACTGTTCTCGGTTGTTTCTCATGTGGACTCCAGATCCTTCCCCATCCACACTGTGTGTTTTCCCAGGATGATACAGATCACATCAGAGACAGTGTTGCCTCAGCTGGACTAGCAGCTGCCTTCATTTCGTAATGAATATCCAGTGTAAGAGGACTTAGTCTTTTATAAGCAAATGCAGATTCTCCACCTTACTTCCTGTCCTGGCCGGTCTTGCTAAGCCTTTTGGGTTGCTCTTGATCTTCTTGGTGTCCCCAGAGCTCCGTTCTGCTCTCCACTCACATGTCTCACTGTGCCTCCGCCCACAGTAGCTCCACCCATGCCCTTGGCTTCAACTGTCAACTCCATGCTGATGACTTCCCCACCATCCGGTCTGTCCCCTGAGCTCCAGACCCTGGTTTCCATTGCAAGTTGGACATCCCCACCTGGAAGCCCCAGGCTCTTTGCATGTTCACACTGAAATCATCACGTGTGCCCTTAAGCCTGCGTTCTCATGTCAGGGAATGGCAACACCATTGCATCCGTCTAGCTGCACAGACCCTTCTTACTCCTTTCCCACTTCTTGGCCTCCAGTTGGCCTCCTAGAGATGTGGATTTAGCATTTCTGATGACTGACAGATCTAGCCACTCCTCATTTGTATATCCTAGTGACAGGCCCTCATTATATCTTGAATACATACTTTTAAACATTTTGCCTTCAGTGTTTGCTTTCTCAGATACATTCAGTTCACAACAACAGAGTGATTTTTCTAGAACCCATTTCCAACCATACCACTGTCCTGGTTAAAACTATCTGTGTCCTTCTGCAGGAGTGAGTCTAAGCTTCTTGATCTGCCTTGGCCTAGTTCTCGGGCCTGTCTGCCACCAGGATCCTTAGTTTCCTCACCTGCAAATGGCATATGTTAATCCCTCTTGTAGGGTCACAGTGAGGATCAAATGAGCTAATCCAGGTAATCCAGGTCATAGATGCCAGACACATAGTAGGTGCTCAATAAATGCCAATCCCCTTCCTGCCGCTCCCTGAACCACTGTTTGGAATTGATCATGCACTTCAGCAGAGATTTCTCTCCTGTAAATTGCGCCTGAAGTCTTTCTACCTGCCTTTCCTTTGTGGAGGCATAAGCTGAACGCGATCCTCCTGCCCCTCCCCCATTCCATCTCTGTGATGACGGATCATCATGATGACGGATCATCAAGTAATTAGGACACTGAGCATTTGAAACTGTGTCAGCTCCCTGATGGATCGGTTCCTAAGCGCCTGGCCTAGTACTGAGCGAGGCATGTGCTTCTCTCCGTACTACCCCACCAAGAACCCCAGGCCTCTCCCTGGGATGTCTGGAAGGAAAAAAAAAAAGGGAACGACTGGGGTACTGATGCTGTGGGCAACACCAGTAGCTTTCCCTCTCTCCATAGGAGGCTTTTTAGATGGGTATTTGGTAATGGGGGTTACTGAGAAAAGCAAGGGTGTTGGAATCAGAAGATGTGGGTTTGAGTCCTGGTTCAAAGCCTTACTGCTTTGTATCTACTACAGGTTCCCTAAACTTTCTGAGCCTCAGTCTTCTCAGTTCTGAAATGGGGATAATGCTCTCTTTCTCACTGGGTTCTTGGAAAATTACCATTAAATAATGGATGAATTATATAGGATATCATTTCAAAATGGCGACACTAAATATTGATTATAGGTGTGCTATACTGACAAGGTATTTGGGGTCACAGAGTGGTATTCTCATAGCAGACTTTCTTTTTTACTTCCTGTCTGGGAGAACTGGGTGAACGTGTTTATTATTCTTTCTCAGTCTTAGTATATTTAGTTTTAAAACAGGGGTAATTGCCCTCACACTTCACAGGGTGAGTTATGTATTATGTTCTTGGTAGACTGCCAAGTACTAACAATAGTTATTATTATTACTCACACTGATGCTGGTGAATCTAATTATTTATCTTAATTAAATCATGAGAGTGAATAATGTTGTTCTTAGAGGCTAGCACACCCATTGAAAGCTATGGGTAAGTCACTTAATCTCTGTATCTGTTTCCTCAAATATAGAGTTAAAAGGATGAGTTTGGTCAGCACCTAGAATAGGAGCTGGTATACAGTAAGAGTGCAATAAGTAGAAACATAGTAAGTGCTCAATAAATACACATTGAATAAATTAATGAGTGAATGAACAATAAAAGTTATTTCACAGAGTTATTTTGAGCTCTCTATGGAATGAGAAAGTGCATTACGTACTGTGGGGGGAGACATGTAAGGGACTGTGTTATATGGCGGATCAGCCCTATAGCCTGCCTAGTTTGCTCCTGCCATCTCCTGCCACAATAACCTCCTTCCATGCCTTTGTGTGCTCATTTCATGCAGCAGAGATGGGGTCCCCACATCCAGCCCTCTGGGGACAGGGCCAAGGTTGCCTGTGAAGCCCGTGGAGACCATAGTGTGTGTAATCCCAAGCAGAGTGATGGTAATAAACACACTGGAGTTGCCTTTGCTTTCCTCTGGTCCCACTCACTCTCGTGCAGTCCAATTTGGAGGAACACCGAACCCAAGAGTCAGAGATTTGTGCTGGTTTAACCCATGACATTCCTTTTGAGGTTCTAGAATGTTCCAGAAATCCGTGCAGACAACTTTTTAAGCTTTGCTATGTTCCTGACCTATGGTGACTGAATATGACCCCTTTGTCCTAAAGGTAGCTGAATTAAAGAAAGAAAACATTTCAGCATGGAGTTTGGAAGCATTAGAGAAGCTTACAGTCTCAGACTCGTACAGACATGAGGACCTTTAGGTAAGGGCTTCTACCATAACCTCCCATCCAATTTCCCTTACATCACTCTTGGCAGGTGGCCGGTCAGCCCCTTTGTGCATACTTCCAGAGGTGAGACACTTGCTATTTTATCCAGCATCTCATCTGCTGAGCCAATATCTTCCTGCCCTATGTTACACCTCGATCCTAGTTTTGTACTCCGGAGTTTCACCGGAGAAACCTTGTGCCTCTTCTATTGCCTCTGCTGAAGTGACCCCACTTCAGATGTTTGAGAATTGTGCTCCTGATCCATTGTCTTCTTTTCTTCATGCTCAGCCTGCCTTTAAATCTGTCTTGCTTTTTTACTGTTTTCCATAATAATATATGAAATTTGTTGAGATGAAGCTTATTATGTACCAGACTCCGTCCTGAATGCCTTATTTAGTTCGTTTTTAACCCTCACCACAGCCCCTGAGTACAGAACTTTCATTACCCCAGTTTTACAGATGAGATAGTTGAGGCCCAGCGCAGCTAGTAAAGGGCATACCTGGGATCTGATTCTAGGGTGCTGTCTGGAGAGTCTGCACTCTGAAACCCTAGGCCATACCCCTCCTTTTTGTAATGTTACTAATAAAATAATAGAAATGGTATTATTATAGGTACTGATTATTGGTGGGCTGCTAATTGCCGGACTCCACTAGGGGTTTTATATACATTAGCTCTAACCCTCCCACAGCGAGGAGATCTCACTGTTTACAGGAGAGGACCCTAAGGTGTCAGAAGCCAGTAATTAGTTTGACCTTCCCTCTTCTGCTTTATCAGTGAAGCTCATGCATTAACGCTGGCCTTCTCTATGCCAGCCACTGTGTTAGGGACCGGGCTGTACAGTGATAGACAAGACAAAGTTCCTCTCCTTTTGGTACTTACGTTGTAGTAGAAAAATAGGCATGAAACAACGAATTACACAATTGCTTATTTCGTTTACAATGTGATGTGAATCACTCAAGTAAGGAATTAACATTATATTTGATACTATGGAGGAAAAATGAAATGTGTAATGAGAGAGAATAACAAGGGAATCCAAGATTGTCAGACAAGAAGGAATTAACTAGTCCAAGAGGGGACTGAGAGGGGGAGAGGATACTCCAGGCAGAGGGAACAGCATGTGCAAAGGCACTGAGGTGGTGTTGGGATGCTGGGGGAATGAACTGTAGGCCTAGACTGGGGAGACAGGCCCAGGGGGCCAGGCCTTTAAGAGCCACAAGGGCCAGATGGGAAGTTCAGCCTTTGAAATGGGGAATATTTTATTTTGTTTGGAAAAGATCACTCTGACTGCAGGGCGGAAAATGGACAGGTGACAAACAGGTGATTACAATGCCTGGTGATATCTGCCGAGCAGGACTCTCACACCTTGGGCTGGACTCTGTTAAGACCATAGCGAACTCCTGGGGCAAGGGCACAAGGACATGGTCCAGAGCCCTGCCTGGGAGCCCGGGTGCCTGAGTTTGAAGTCTGGCTCTACTTCTTACTAGTGACACGACCTTGGCCAAGTTATTAATCTCTTTGTGTCTCAGTTTCCTCACCCATAAAATAACACCTACTTTAAGTGATCATTGTGAGATTATGTGAATTAATATATATAAAGCGCCTAGAACAGGGCCTGGCATACACTAAATGTTATTTTGTATCTATGATTATTTGTTTAATGGCCACACACACTGTTGATTGAAAGCAATTGTGGTTAATTAAATCTGAAAGATCATTATAACGTAGCAAATAATAGTTTTATGAGAGTTTTAAGCCTAACAAATTAGTCTGTTTTTCCAACTAAATAGCGCAGGTCTTGCTGAAGGCCTCCACTGCTCAGGAGTAGGGGTTGTTTAAAATAGGACTTGCGTGTGTACTTACTTTCCTGTCTCACAGTGTCTCGTGTACCCATTTATTGCTTTCAGGATGTTCCCCGACTGGAAGAGCACCCCCCTGCTTGGGTTGCTGTTGGGGTTCCTCATCACTTTCGTGATTCCATTTTATTCAGGATTTAGCCACAAAGAGCCCCCTCCCTTACCACTTGTGGGGGACACTGTGGGGTGCCCCCAGGTCCCCTTTCAAGGCGGATTTGTTGGCCCAGCTGCTGGGACTGCAGTGGGAAGACAGCTTTTGCTTGCTGGCCCCTCCCGGGGTTGCTCACCAGTAGAAAGCTGCCTCGTCCAAGGTCAGATTCTTCCTTGGGCAGCACGCATCTAGTGACTTGTTGACATGGAGAGATAAAGTCCCAAATTGGACAGCTCTGCATGGCAGGTCCAGCTCCAGGACTCCCCCTGGTTTGGCCAGAGTTGTCCTTGGGGTTGCATTGCAGCTTGATGTCTCACTCTAGGGACCCCTGCTTCCTGTGCCTCCTTCCCAGGCATGGACCCCAGGGCACTGGACATGCTAACATCCTACACCCTCCTCACTCTCAGAGCAGCCTCAGGGGGACCCACCCATTTGTGGCTCTGCCCCCTCAGAGCCGAAAGGAGACCACCGCGCCCCACTCTTACCGGGTGCAATTTCTCTATAGCACGAACAGAGTCTGTCGTGAACTGGATTTGATTATTACAGTTGCCCCTCACCTCCAGTTTCCTATCCTAAAATATAAGATTCTTGTCTGCTTCGAAGGTACTCAACAAATATCAGGTGAATGAATTTGGTATAATATCATGGTTAAGTTCCCTCAGCATTTGGAGCTAAACTTCCTGGGTTCAAATCCTGACTGTGACACTTAGCAGCCAGCGATCTGGCACGAGCTTTTAAATGCTAGGCCTAGAGCATGAATCGCACAGAGTAAGTGCTCAACAAATCTTAGCGGTAAAGGGTCAATTCATTCACGGGTTGTTGTGAGGATTAAATGAGGTAATGCATGCAAATCGCTTAAGTAGCACAGTGCGAGCTCAGAGTAAGCACTCTGTACATTTCTCTGCTGGCATCAGCAATTGTCTAGGCGAAGTCACTAGAAATCAGGTCTGTGTCCTCGGCCTCTGCCCCGGAATCCCCTGCAGCGCCAGGCACCGTACGCCACGTCTTTATTCTGCACACAGAAGGTGCTTCAGTTGGTGAGCCACCCTCCTCTCCCAGCGCTCTAGGGCAGAGGGTGGCCTGCCTTTACTCTGAGAAGTCCACCCTGTCTAGTCCAGGGCCAGCCAACGGTAAGTTCTTCACACACACATTTCAGAGAGGGGGTTTGAACCAAACTTCAGTGTCATCTCGTTGCTCAGATGTGGTCTCCATGGCGACTCCCAGCCCAGCAGGTGGAGGAAGGTGCTTCCAGATCTCAGAGCTGGCACCCTTGCAACCTCCAGACACGGGCCATATTTTATCACATTTCTCAGACAGATTGTGGGTTGTGTGTTCATTAATTAAGATGAGAGTAATTGGTCCCAGCAAATCATCTGCAAACTGTGTACAACGAGGCCCTATGCTTCTTCCTCTCCCATCTCCCATCTCCGTAGCTGGTTCTTTGGCTCCTGACTGTTTTCCCAAATCCCTAGGCCCTCCTTTTACTGTAACAATTGAAGGATAAAGGGAGAGTAGGATTGGAAATGGAATTTTCTTGGCTTATTGAAAGTCAGTTCATGCCCAGGGAGGGAAGAAATAATAAGCCCCCTCATATGTGTGTACTACTTGGTGATCTTTGAAAAATTCTCTCACCTGTGGTGTCATTTATTCCTCACTTCTTCACTGGGAAGCAGTTATTATTATTATTAAAGGTGTTAAGATCTCAGGCTCTGGAGCTCAAATCGTCTCCTCTACTTACTAGCTATAGAAATGGCAACTTGCTTGCCCCTTTCATGTGTCATATTCCCAGTGTGAATTATCATAATGACTTGGGACCCAATTCACAGGATTACATTGTGGACTAAATGAGACCATGCAGGGAAACCACAAAGTCTACACTGTTGGCTCTTAAGGTTTTCATTGTGAATATACCCATTTCACAGGTGAAAACTAAGGCCTCTGAGCTCTCTAGCTAGTAATTGGCTTGACAAAAGTTTTAGGAACCTCTGGTTCCTAAATAGACTGAATGTGTGCTCAATGTGGGGCTCTGGGCTCTACACTTGACTTTAGATGACAGTGCTTCTGGTCTACAGAGTGTGGTTATGTGCAGGCAGCCTTGCTCCCACAAAACATTGCCCATTTTTTTTCCTATGATGAGGTTAATTTTCAGTCATTGAAAAAGGTGTCATTCTTCCCCCTCGTATGACAAGATGACCTGTACCTTTTCTCAGTTATTGGACCCCCAGGTCATTTCTACGTGCTGTTATTTACAGCATGGTAACCCCAGAGCAACCAAAAGGCTCTGCTGCTTGCCTTATTTTCCATAATTTTTTTGTTCTTTTCTATCCCTAAAACAATTCCGGTTATGGGCCTCTTCTAATATTCTGCTATCCAGGACCAGTGTCTGCCTGGGGCTGGGGACTGTGTTGTCCAGCTAACTGCTAAAGAGTGCCAAGCCCAGGACCTATCCCATGATACTCCCTGCATCAGTGATTGGTGCATGGTGAATGGACCAATTCGTTAATCAATAAATCAAGGATATTAGCTCATAGGCTGAAATATTGGATTCTGGCCTTCTCGAACTTTCTAATTGTACGCTCATCCACGCCCACATGCAGTTGTCTCTTTTTGTGTGCATTCCTGACATTTCTTGCAAATAGCTCACCCAGGTCCTGATTTAGGTTCTTCTGGGCCCATCCATGGGAGGGCAAGCATAACGCATGGTTTCCACTCCTCTTGGGTCTGTAGGTTGCAGAGGGCTGAGACACTGTCTCAAAGCAGAAAGCCACCTGTGTGCCCAAGCAGGCCCTCTGTCGTATGTCCCACCTGACGGTGCATTGAGGTTGGGATTCCTGGCGCCATGGTGAGTGTTTCCAGCCTGCTCCAGGAACAGGACCTGGAGACCTCGGTGTGTTTTCCCATGTGGTAGCTTTGTGTCTTTGCATGTCTTTGAGTGGCAGAGTGGCACGATGAAAGATGAGTGTTTCAAAAAGGAATCTGGAATAGCCATGTGGAAGGTCTTTGAGGCCTGGAGACCAGCCAAGGTCTGCTGGAATCATGGAGCCAGAAGCCCTCCTTGAATTGCATAGGATTCTCCCCTTGGAAAGTGACTGAACCACATGAAAACCCATGCAGTGGAGGAGAAAGCCCTGAACAAAGACTAGTAAGAGTCGAGTTATGATCCTTACCTCCTCATTGATTAGGCCTGTGACCTTCGACAAGCTCTGTAGCAATCTGAGCCTCGGTTTCCTAATCTGTCCAATGGGGACAAGTTATCCGTGCCCTGGGTGATTCTGTTGTGTTGTGGTAAAGCTTGAACAAGATGATGGCTGTGGAAGAGGTTTGGGAAAGATGACGTGTGCTACATGAGACACATTTTTAGTGTTATTATAGGGAAGTGAGGAGCTATAAATAGGATATTTTAATATAGTGAAGTTTCCCTGGATGAGATGGCTTCTTATTCTAAGCAAAAAAATGAGTTTGAGCCCAAGGCTAGTCATTAAATCAGCAAAACGATTTTCCTTCTGTGGGCCTCAGTTTCCTCACTCTTTGAAATGGAAGTTAGATTAAATGGTCTTTACATTCCTACTAGGGACATGTTAGGATACTAAATTCGGTTAATTTATGGGGAGCAGGTTAGTGTCATGGAAGAGAGTTCTCTGCCCATTTTGGGGCAAGGAAGTCACATTTACTGATTCCTGACTGCTCTGTGTCAGGTACTTCCCTTTCCTGCCTCATTTAACTGTCACAGAGCCCTGGGAAGCTGGCTTTATTGTCCTCACTCCACGGAGAAGGAAACAGCCTCTGGGAAGTTATGGGTTGAATTGTCCCCTCCCCCTCCAGATTCACATGTTGAGTCCTGACCTCCAGTGCCTCAGAATGTGACCTTATTTGAGAATAGGGTTATCGCAGATGTAGTTAGTTAAGATGAGATCCTGAGGATAGGCCCTAAACCAATATGACTGGTGTCCTTATAAAAAGGGGAAATTTGGACACACATACACACACATACGCACACACAGAGGGAGACTTCCAGATAAAGAAGGCTGAGGTCAGGGTGATGCTTCTACATGCCAAGGAGTGCCAGAGATTGCCTGCACACCACCAGCAGCCAGGAGAGAGGCGTGGAACAGAGTCACCCTCACACCCTCACAGCCCGCAGAAGGAACCTACCCCAGCAACATCTAGATCTCAGATTTCTAGCCTCCAGAACTGTGAGATGATGAATGCTGTTGTTTAAGCCACCTGGTTTATGGTACCTCGTGATGGCAGCCCTAGGAAACTAACACAGAGAGGCTAAGCAACTTGTTCAAGGTTGCAAAGCCAGGGCTCAGAGCCAAGTCTATTTCACTCCAAAGCCCGTAGACTTGTCATTGCATTCACCCTCCACACCCTGGAATGTCAAAGCTATGCACGTGAAGGAATGGGGCCAGCGAGGATGCTCTGGAGTTCATCTCAGCCCCTGAGCATCCTCTTCTTCCAGCCCCCACTGGTCCCCTGCTCTGCCTAAGGAAGGGGATTGAGTCGCTGAGGATCAGGGTCCCGTCCTTCTTCCCCTTCCTTCTTGCTGGCAGCACTGGAGGAGACAGCAGGGAAGCAGACAGCCCCTGGCTTGGCTGACTTCCCCAAACCGTGGCCTCCCGCAGCTAGAATGTGGCATCCTCCTGCCGAGGAGCCAGATGCCCCACATCGGAATGTGACGTCACGGCAGGAGCGGGTGTGCGAGCAAAGGGAATTGGGGAGAAACTGCTCAGGCTGATGTCCCCTTTCTTCTAGCAGCCCATGGCTCCTGGCCGAGGCGGCTGAGTTGCAGTCTACCCTAGGACTTGTGTGCACTCACTTACAAAACCCGAGGCGAGCGTTCCTGTTGGCAGTCCAGAACTTAATGGGTGCTCAGGCAGGTTCCCCAGCCTGCACTCACAAGCTCCCCAGTAGCTTGCACGGGTGTCCAGTTTCCACTTATGTTACTTTAAACCACTTCTCATCTGTATGCCAGAAAGCCCAGGTTAGGGGAGAGGGAGCACGTTTTTACACGATGAGATGTTGCCTCTCCCATCCCCGCCTCGGGCAGCAGCCTTTGAACGTCCCGCTCTTCTGGAGCTCCAGCGGGCATTGCTATGAAGGATGAGGCCTCCGGCTGGTCTTGGTGCTGAGCAAATATTAACACTTTGACTCAATTGTGCCTCCTTGATTACTGGGAAGACTGTTCGGAGGCCGGCAGAGAGTTATTGCACCATGCAGCAGTCGAGCATGGGAGATAGAGTGGGAGTGGACAGCATAAATGAGTTTAAGGCAACGATGGATTTGCGCTTGGAAACCGAAATCATATGGTGAGGTTTGCTGGTGGAATTGCAAAGTACGCCTGGAAGAATGCCAAGAATAACGCAGATGGGCCCCTTTCTGTCTCAGCCCATGCTTTCCATGATGGCCAACCGTAGAATGGGGAAATTAATAGTACCTACCTCACAGGGAAGCAAGGAGGAGTAAATGAGTTCATACAAATAAAGTGCTTAACACAATGCTGAGCGTGTAGTAAGCACTCAATGAACGTCAGTCAGCATTAAAACATGCTGGGTACTATGAATACAGCTAAGGATAAGAGAGTGGCCCCTATTGTCCTTATGAATCTTACAGTGTATGGACAGACAGCTACATAACTGTTGTGTAATGTGATGGGTACCATGACGGCAAAGATTCAGGGCACTGTGCAACTCAGAGAGGGGTTTCCCCAAACTGGACTTGGAGGGTCAGGGAAGACCTCACAGAGGAAGTGGAACAATGGAGAAATTAACAAGCAGGAGGTGGCCAAGTGGAGATCAGGGGAGAGGATGCTCCTAAGAACAGGCAATAACAGTCTATCCAAAGACCTGGAGATAGAAAGAGTTATGTCCACTGAGCTCAAAGTTCAGGCTAGCTGTGATGTGCAGTTGGGGGTTGTGCTAGTGTCCTAGGGCTGCTGTGACAGAACGCCACAGACGGAGTGTCTTAAAACAATACAAATGTATTCTCTCACAGTTCTATAGGTTCGAAATCTGAAACCAAGGTGCTGGCAGGGCCACGCTGTCTCTGAAGGTTTTAGGGAAGAATTCTTCCTTGCTTCTTCCATCTTCTAGGGGTGGCCAGAAATCCTTGGCATTCTCTGGCTTGTGGCTGCATCCCTCCAATTTCTGCCTCGGTCTTGATGTGGCGGTCTTTCCTCTGTGTGTGTCTCCGTTTTCTCTTCTTATGAGGACACCGGTCACAGGCCCACCCTAATCCAGTCTGACCCCATTTTAACTTAACTAATTACATTTGCAAGGACATTTTTTCCAAATAAGGTCACATTCTGAGGTTCTGGGTAGAAATGAGTTTTGAGGGAACACTATTCAACCCAGTACAGCGAAGGTGGTCAAGGGGAGTGGAAATGAATGAGAGTGAAACAAAGATAGGAACCTGATTCTGAAGGGACTAATAATAAATAATAATCATAAACCAACATTCATGAGCACTTACCATGTATGAAGGACTGTGGTAAGCACTTTACGTATATCAAATGCAGACTCCCTTTGAAGGAGGGAGAGTCAGGTTGAGTCAGGCCAGAGGGAAAACTCAGAGCTCAGAGGTCACCACATGTGTCATCAGTCAGGGTCGCCATAGAAAGCAGATGGCAGGCTTGGATTAGGATAATTCAAGGAGGATTTAATGAAGGGGCTGCTTACCAAGGTATGCGCAAGGCATAAAGAAACCACAAGAGAGCAGGACACCAGGCTCTTACCCCTGAATCTGAAAGATGCAGCTCAGGAAGCAGGTACTGGAACCCAAACCAGAACACTGTATGAAGAGGGCCACCTTGAGAAGAGCTGTAACCTTTAGTTGAGGGAGGCAGCCAGCCCAAGGTGACCACAGAGGGAGAAGACAGCCAGGAGAATAGATACCCTGCCTTGACTCCTTCTTCCTTCTGGTCTCTTTTTGAGACCCCACTGGCCGGCCCCAACCGGAAGCCAGAGAACAAGAAGGTCCACTGATGTAGTCCACGTGTATCAAACTCATGGGGCCCTGAGCCGAGTGGAGAGGGCTAGAGAGTGGATCTGGAGAGGCAGACAGACAACATCTTGCGTTAGAATACTCATGAAAAGGGAGAGCTTAGGCACCGGAAAACAGGCAAGTTAGATGGTGGTGAGAAAGTCGCTATAATCTAACACTAAGAATACACACTGCTGCATATAAAATAGATAACCAATGTAAAGCACAGGGAACTATACTCAATATTTTGTAATAACCTATAAGGGAAAAGCATCTGAAAAAGAATCTATATGTGTGTGTGTGTGTGTGTGTGTGTGTGTGTGTGTGTGTGTATCTGAATCGCTTTGCTGTATATCTGAATCTAACATAGCATTGTAAATAACTCTACTCCAATTAAAAAAAAAAAGAATGCGCGTGGGATCTGGGGTGAGAAAGGCTTGCATTCACATCACTAACTCCATCCATCTCAACCAGCTGTGTGACTTTGGGCATCTGCCTCCGTGTGGTGTTATTGAGATGTTTATACAGACCAATATGACTTCAGTACTTACCACAGTGCATGGCACTGGTAATACATACTCAGTGAACATTCACTACTGTTGCTATTATTATGAACAACACTGAACAGCAGTCTGTTGCAGTGGGGCCTCTCTTATTTTTATTTTATTTTATTATTTGGCTGCATCAGGTCTTAGTTGCGGCACGTAGGCTCTTCGCTGTGGCACGCGGGCTTCTCTAGCTGTGGCATGCGGGCTTTTCTCTAGTTGTGGCACGTGGGCTCCAGAGCGCACGGGCTCAGTAGTTGCACGCAGGCTTAGTCGGACTGCGTCATGTGGGATCTTAGTTCAGGGATCAAACCTGCATCCCCTACATTGGAAGGCGGATTCTCAACCAATGGACCACCAGGGAAGTCCCAGTGGGGCCTCTCGTGAAGGCCGGTGGCCAGTCACTCTGTCCAGCATTCATTCGTCCATTGACCCATTCAGTATGCATTTGTGGGCATCTTGTGTGTGCCCATCATGGGTCTAGCAGGTAGTGGCGAACAAAGCCAACAAAACTCGCTGCCCTCGTGGAGCTTACATTCTGATGGGGAAAATAGACAATAAACAAACAAATAAGGACAACAGACTGCCTGAAAATGATCAGTGCTGTGGATAAAACAAAGCAGAAAAGGGACAGGGGGGATACTTGGGATGGGATTGAGAGTTGAAATACAGCTGCAAGAAGAATCATTGAGAAGGTGATATTGGAGCAAAGATCTGAATGGGGTTGAAGGAGGAAGCCATTCTGATACCTGAGGGATGGTCCAGGTAGAGGGAAGGACAAGGGTGGAGGCCCTGAGGCCGGAGCCCGTGGGAGCATTTGGGAAGAAACAAGCATGCAGCACCATGGGAACTGAATGCAGTGAGGTCAGAGGGGTAACAGGAGCCAGACCTGCAGAGCCCATGGTCTCCAAAGGACTGGAGTGCCACAGCAGTACATTCTGCAGTCCCGGACATCTCACATTAATGCTATTCCCCCATCCGTAAAATGGGGACAATAATCCCTTTTGTTTATTCCCCAATTAGATTGTAAGGGTCCAGTGAAAAGATGGGTTATGATGTTGTTTTGAAAATAATTATTTGGCAGGAGAATGTTCTTATTGCTTAGTAATTTTGCCCTAGTCTACCTGCCGCTGAGTAGAAAGACTGCCCATGCCCTCGAGAATGTGGCCCTGCTGGACCATTGCTTGATACTGAGTTGTCGTCTGTTTCTCAGCAAAACTCATCTTTTTCCTTTGCCTCTTCAGCTCTGGGTCCTGGATTTTAAAACAGCAGTTTCTCCCCACTGTGTTCCATGCCCCAAACCTCCTCAGTGGAATTGCAGACCAGTAATTCACAGAGGCCTGTTATTTTTCCTACATGCAATAAAGACTTTCTGTAGGTTATGGGAAATAAATGTACTTTTTACTGTCATCTGTGGTTCTTATTAAACTTACCCCCTCAACAGGGAAATACCTTTGCAGGACCATGCGGTTTTATGTCCAAACAGCCAATGAGCTGATAATGGGTTTTATGTCTAGCTGTAACCAGCGGCCTTGCAGGCAGCCCTTCCTGCATTGCAGTCAGGAGTTGTGGGTTTCTCAACGCACAGCGTATAAATACTTCTCATTAATGTGGTGGTCTGTGCTCGCAAAGACAGAAGCTGGTCTCCCCATGCCAATCTGCTGGCGGAAACGTGGAATCCAAGAGGCCTGATGGAGCTGAGGCAAAAAAGCTGGACCAAGCACGAATGGCATGAGGTTATGAGAAAGGCTGGAGCAGTGGAGAGAATACTTTACACTGGTGGAGTCTTTAAGCCAGGAGTAATTGTTTAAATTGTAGATACAGGAGCTGAGATGTTATCTGTTAGTGGGGGAATAGAAGAAGCAAAGGCAACTAAAATCTATTGATAATTATTCTGTGCACCAAGCACTTTACATAGACCATGTTTTTTGATCTATTTAAAAAAAAAGTGGTGAAATTGACATTTTAACCCTGATTTTTTAAAAGGAGATTGAGGATTAAAAGCCTTACAGTTGATACATAACTGAGCCAAGGTTGAAACACAGGTTAGCTACATCAAGTCAGACAGACCAGCTTCTCTACCCAGAAAACTTTGTAAGACTCAGTGTCTTCATCTGTCAAATGGGGTTGAAAATGTCACACGTGGAGATTTGTGGTTTAAAGGACCACCGTGGTGCTGGTGTGTAGTTCATGTTTGGCAAGAAGAAAGCCCTGATTTCTGGCCAGCTTTATACTTCCTGCCTAACTTCTTCCCTCTCTTTCTTCCCTTCAGTATTACGTACAAGTGAAAATAACCACAGGCAGTAGGTGGGACCACGGCTTCAGTGAGATGATGGGAAGTCAAATCCAAACCTAGGTGTTACCAACAGAGTATGGTTGCCACCATGGGAATCTCCTACTTTCATTTGGAATCACAGTATTGGTTTAGACTGCAGAGTGATTTCATAGAGAGTTGTTTAAATGTAAATATAGAAATTGGGGTGCTTTCCATCACAATTGGAAAAGGGAGGAGGAAAGCGAATTAGTACTTTTTGGAGCCTACCATGTGGCAGCTACTTGCATGTCTTATCCTTATGATGTTTCCAAGAGAACATAAGTTCCATGAGGGCTGGAATTCTGGTCTGTTTGTATTGACTGGGGTATCTCCGGCACCTCTGCCACTATGCAGCATGGAGTAGGGCATCAGGAAATGCTTGCTGAATGGACCGTGGCTAGTTAGGACCAGCACAGCACCAGGCAAAAACCAGTCAGCCACATGGCACTGAGCATCATGAAGATAAGGCAGTCTGGCTAATTTTCTCTCATGTCCCTAAATATTGCCTAGATTAATGCCCTCCTCTTGATCACACTTCCACACGACACATCGTATCTCACCCTTATTCCTGCCATAGCCTCTACTTTGTTCTCCACACCATAACTGAATCGATGTTTTACTATGTAGCCAGAAAGATTAAATATATATATATATATATATATATATATATAAAATAATGACTCTTCTCTCTTATATCTGCCAAGAGCTCCGTTTTCTTTGAATGCAGGCCTAAACCTTTTCAGGCTCATGAGAGCCTGCTGGATCTGGCCCATGAATCTCTAGCCCTGTTGGTCCCCTCTTTCTGTTCTGTACTGCTTTTAGATCCTCAAATGAGCCATGCTGCCTCTTGCCTCAGGTCTTTGCACATCTTCTGTTTGCCTGGAATGCTGCCCTGTTCATCCCCTGTACCTCTCCGTACTGTCCTGGTCCTAGATGATCTCTACTCATTCTTATGGTCTCCACTGATACCATTTCTTCAGGGGACTCTGCCTGAGAAATACCCACATAAGGTTCCCAACTTCATGCTTCCATAGTGCCCTGCATGTCCTCTTTTCATACACTAATAGTTTTAAGCAATATTTGTTTTTCCACCCTGCTAAAAGCCCCTGGAAGGAATAGATGGATCCTATCTTGTTTACTGCTGTGTATATGGCATCATATGAAATGGCTGGCATGTAATATGTACTCAATAAATATTGTTGACTAAATAATCATCATTTAATACTAAAAAATATCCTGCAAACGAAGAGTGATTTTCCCATTTTCAGATAAGGAAACTGAAGTCCAAAGAGATGAAGTTTCAAACTCAAGGTCACACGGCAAATGACATATTTAAGAGTCAAATCCGAGTCTGACTCCAAAATCCATGTTCTTTCCACTATCCCAAAATGAATGTTTCCAGCAAATCAAATGTCCTGTTTACTGGGAGATCCCAACATGTATATCATATGTTTGGTACCAATTTGCAAAGAATCAAAATACACCAGACAATCAGTTCTTTCCCTGTTGACTCAAAAGGCCCTGGAGAGTCTCTCAGTGTGGCTGCTGAATGACTCTGCACATAACTGTCATGGGAAAGGAGTGTAAAGATAGTGCAGATCATTTATGTTTTCTTATTTCTGGATTCTGCATACACAGTCTTTGACTAGACTTTCAGGTCAGACAGAGAGATGACCTGATACACTTCCTGGCCTGAGACAGTGTCAGCAGAAGATCCCATATTTCTCACATGAATGGAACGGCATGAGGGTCTTCAGATTTGAACATGTGATAATAGTTAGCAGGACACCCAGGCCGGGAGCTTCGTTGCACCATCCCCCATGTTCTGTGAGATGCCACTCATTTGTATGCCCCTCAGGGGGCAGCCGCAGCAGCAAAGGCCAGCTTCCCGCACACCGCTTCCCGTACCACGCTGTCCAGCGTGGCAGCCACAGGTCACACATGGCTATCGAGAACCTGAAGTATAATTAGTGCCACCTGTTAAAATGATACTATTTGGTTATATTCAGTTAAAGAAAAATGTGCCGTTTAAATTAATTTCACCTGTTTCTTTTTACTCAAATGTGACTGCTGGAAAGTTTAAGATTATGATAAGGTGACTCACATTCATGCCTTGCATCGAATTTCTCTCGGACAGCACTGCTCGATACAATCCATAGAATAATTAAACAACACTTTTAAAATAACTAACATTTGAATATACTTTTCAGCCTAAATATGTGCATAAATATCATGTCATGATAAGAATTAGGAGGGATCTTGGAGTTTATCTAGAATGTCCTTATTTTATAGCTAAAGAAACTGAGACCCAGAGAGATGAGGCAACTTTGTCCAAGGTCACATAGCCAAAAAGCGACAAAGCTGGGTTGGAACCCAGGCCACTAGCGCCAAGTCAGCCTCCTTCATTCAGTGAGTGGCCCACAGAGTACAGGCATCATGGGACTTACAATGTATCCCTGGGAGCTTCCCACCTCTTTGTCCTCAGCACCAGTGTCTGGCACGTGGCAGGAGCACTTTTATTTAACACCCGCTCAGTCTGAAATGCTTTACCATACTGCACAAAAGGTGCAAAGATAAGTTATACTCAGGTTCTCTTCTTTAGAAGCTCACAGTATGGTGGAAAAGATACCAGATAGATAGTAGCCAGTTAAAAATCATAAAACAGAGATACTGGCAAAGTATAGCTGAAAGCTGATGTGGAAATACATTCAACCTCACTAGTAATTTAAAAAATGCGAATAAAACTCTGATGTTCCATTGTTACTTTATTCATAGTCTTTCTGGTTTCAGAGGGATTGAAAGTAGTTCATAATCCTACATTAGAAAAATATCAATTGAAAATAGAATTAATAGAAAAGAATAGGAAAAAAAAACCACAGTTATTCTTTCTGCAAACACACCCTGTTGCAGGGGCAAGGCTTCAGCCCAAGTAAGTGGTTTGGACTATATGAACATTTCCGTTACCATGGTGTCCTTTACCCCAGTTTGCTTGGCTTTAGAAAAAAATAGTTATATCCCGTTGGATACTTGATATACACTGGGCACAACCTTTATCTCCGTTTACTTTTTTAAAAGCCAAAATTCCCCGGCCTTCCTTCAGTATCAAAATGGGAAAGTTCCTTGGGAGAAGAAACCAGGTCTTGTTCTGTCCCCCAGTGTCTGCCACGTGACCTCACACGTAGTAAGACTCAACTCAATAAGGCTTTTCTGAATATAGGAAGGTACCCACGTTTATTCTGTGCCAGTTATGTTCCCACGTACCTTACAAGACTTCACATAAATGAACTCATTTAATAATCTCAAAATCCCGAGACGCTGAGTCTCCATTTGCAGGTAAGAAAACAGAAACTCCAAAAGGTTGAGAAACATGCCCCCGGTCCTCGGCTACCAGGGATTTGAACCCCGAAGATATCTGGTTCCAGAGCTTGTGCCACTATGTCATGTGAAGAAATAGAAGAATAAAGGGGAAAAAAGAGGGAAAGAACACAAGGGAAAAAAAGAGAGAGAGAGAAGTAGAGGAAAGGATGCAGGGAGGGGTGGAGAGAAAACCAGAGATGGGAGGGAAGGAAGGGGAGAGTGGGTATGGAATTACGTGTCTTTCGGCACATAGTCTAAGAAGAAAGACAAAGAGAAGGGTCAGAGTTTCCCTGGAGAAAATTATTCCTGGCAATTTAGAAAGAAATTTTCTAAAATATCAGGTTAGGATCTCAGCCACTGTAGAAGGCTCGGCTCTCCGAATCTCCCCCAGGACTGTCTCCTCACTCGCGGCCTCATTATCGCCGGGAACAATCTGCATGGCCAGTAATGAGGGGATCTTAACGCCGGCCGTCTCGGGGCTGGGGAGTGGCCCTGCACGAGGGGTTCAGGTCACAGGTTCAGGCCTGGATGCTGAGGAACGATCTGTGCGGAGCTGCCGACTCTCCCCCTGGACCAACAGTCCATTAGCTCTTACCCCCTCAGCAGGCCAGTAATGAGAAAGGGAGGTCCGCCCCGCAGCCCCCTGACAGCAGATCGCGGTGGGTGGGGGGCGGTCCCCGCAATGGCAAAGCACATCCTGCTGCTGACCTTGACCCTGACTCTCCCTGCAGTGCTCTTGGTCTGCCTGCCGGAGAGCATTTGTCAGGATTCTGACTCCTCCCAAACTCTGCTCCAAACAAAAGTGCATGTAAATTATTAGGGAGCCGCACAGCTTCTACTTTACACCTGGAACATACTTTATGCTTTCCAGTTGTGTGTTTCCATCGGTGAGCCCACTCTGTAAAGTGGAGAAAGCAAAGACTTAGAGTCAGGATTTTAATCCTAGCGTCTCTGTCCATCAGCTGTATAACCTTGGGCACATTATTTCACATCTATGAACCTCAGTTCCTTACATGTCATGAAGAATGATAACCCCGGCCTCATAGGTTTATTTGGATTATTATTTGTTGTTAATAATCATAGCTAACTGTGAGTACTATGTGCTGGGTTCGGTGCTAGTTGCTAATATGATCACTAATCCTCATAACTCTCTTTATGGTTATTGGTCTTCTCCCTAATTTACACAAGTGACAATGGACGCTGGGATTACTTAGTACGTGTCGGAACTGAGACCCGAAGCCTGTTCTCACTGATAAAGTCTGTAACCTTAACCATGGTGCTATACTGAAATCATGAACTTACACCCACAGCAAGAACATGACACACTATGTCAGTGATATTACTTATTTTCTCCACTCCTTTTCTCTTTGACTAGTATATCAGTTAGGATCCAGCCATAAAACAGAAATGTCCCAGGTATTTCAAACAGAGAGAATTCTATACAGGAGTTGGTTGCATGGGTGATGGAAAAGCTGAGAAGCCAAAGGGGGACATTGAGTCAAGCCAGAGATCAGCGATGGGAGGAAGCCATTGTAACCCTTAGGCTAGAGGAACAGAGGAAGAAAGTGGTACCAGCAAATCTCAGAGTCCTGGGTCACCTTCAGCAGCTAGAACCACAAAGGAGCCATGGAGGAGATGCCAACCACAGCCAAGAGACTTGGGGGTAGAAATATCCTGGCCTCTTTCTTCCTCCTATCCTCCAATCACCCCATAGTCCCTCAAATTGGTCATACAGACTCGGAAACCCACGAGCAAGGGAGCTTGGGAAATGTTGTTTCCTGGCAGGCTTGACAGTGAAGGACAGAGAAAAGACCTAAAAGCAGATAGGCAGGTGTCTGGCACATCTAACAATCGTATGAAATAGCTAGGTTGAGATTATCCTCTCAATTTGACTCTGCCAAGCACTCGCTCTGTGGCACAATAGTGATCCCATTTCACGGATGAGGAAAGCAAGGTCAGACAATAAGTACTACCAGAACTCCAAAGAGGGAATGATTAATCCTATGGGATTCAAGGAAGGCTTCATCATGGGAGGGGCTTTGAGAACATCACAGGTTATGGACAAGTAGGGTTTTGTCAGATGGCTTAATTTAGAAGGGTACTCCAAGCAGTGAGAGCAGAAGAGGTAAAGAACTTTATGATCCATAGATGAGGAGTTTAAATTAGGCTGTGCAGTCCCTGTGTTTCCTGCCAGCTTTAAGTGTTTTTTAACCTTGAAATTCTACTGGGAATTGAAGATATATATATATATATATATATATATATATATATATATATATATATATATATATATATATATATATATATATATATATATATATATATATATAATCTATATTGTTTTCATAGCACCTTAAGGGATCAACTTTCTAATACTGAATCAAATCCCCGGACCCCTGTTTACACTGGCTCCACGAGGTCCCTTCATGTTGATGGAGAAATTGGTATATTGCTAACAAGATCTGCCCACAAGGGACAGAGAATTTTGGTCTCTCTTCTGCCTTCTTACCATCGATGTGTTAACAGTTGGGAAACAGCCACATGGTGGCTATACATGAATGTTTCAGTGATCCGTTATTTCTAGGATATGTTGTCGGGACATTTGATCTGTTCGTATTCCTATTATACACTCCTTTGTACTGAGTTTGATGGATAAAATTTGGTACCGATGTTACACGCCACATTTCAGCTGTTAGCGTGCATCTCCCTCCCGCTTAGAATGCCTACGTCTAATTTCTCCTGATTCCGATCACCCCACACCATGGTGGATGGAATGCTCATTTGGAAATGCAAACCTGATTATACTAAAGGCTTCTTCCTCCTCACTTGAAGTCCCTCATTGGTACCCCATGCCTTCAAGATAAATCTAAGCTCCTTAGAATATCTCGGCTTCCTCTTAAGTCACCCAACTCCCCCTCCTTGAACTCTGAATGTCAGGTATATTGAACTACGGACTATGCTGTTTCATGCTTCCATGTGACTAGGCTTTGCCCATGTGTCCTCACTGGAATATCCTTTCTCAGCTTCTGTCTCTGGCAATGTCTAGTGCTTCTAAGGGGTTTCCCCCCTGTCCCCGCCCCTCTCCTTTGTGTGTATGTTTTCAATGTGCCATGTATACACTGCCAGTATACTCAGTAGGTTAATTTTGGGCGTGTACGACCTCCTAGAAGACCCGACACATGGTAGAAGCCAGTAAGTGGTAGCTACTGGGGGAGATGGGGTTTTCCTTGCTTTGTTTTATTCATTTCTGGCTTCCTAGTACCTCACAGTGTTTGGGACACTGTAGGCATTGAATAAATATTCGTTGAATATTTTAAGAATTGAAGTTTTAAAAATAAAATGAAACATTTTTAAAGCCTCCATTCATTAAATATGGTACCATTAAAAGACTGTCCTTAATTTGGACCTGACTCAGCATGCCCGGAGTGGAGCATAAGCACGGTGGTTGGTAAGATGTCCAACCGGGTTTTGGTCAGAGGGACATTGAAAAAGCCGGCATCTCTTCATCCATGGCCCTGTAATTTTGTTCCCCTCCCTGTGTTCCTCAGCCCAGCAGCCACCTGTGACGGGGCCCCAGGTGGCCTCTGGGGCAGTGCTGGCTTGACCCATGACAGATAATAAGGAAGAGCTGTGGCAGCTGAGGATGAATATGTGTACCTTCTACAGTTTGTCAACCATCCAAAAGTCCAACCATGTGGGCATTTAAACTGCCTCAGCTGCGGGGCTTGGGGGTTCGTATGGGGCACAAACCCCTTTTTAGCAGAGGTGCCTGGCCCATCATGTCAGGGCCATCTTCTTGCTCTGTCTCTCTCTGGGAGTGGCCCATCCATCAGAACATTCTTTCCCCACCAGCCCTGACACAGCCTCTGGGACCTCCATGGTCTGGAGACACAAGGAAGCCAGCCTGGTCCCAACACTTTAGAGGAATCTTAGTTGCCCATCACAGGGCGTTGTCACGGAGACCCTTCTTTGTGGCCTCTCCAGTTGCGGAGCACAGGCTCCGGACGCACTGGCTCAGCGGCCATGGCTCACGGGCCCAGCCACTCCACGGCATGTGGGATCTTCCCGGACCGGGGCACGAACCCATGTCTCCTGCATCGGCAGGCAGACTCTCAACCACTGTGCCACCAGGGAAGCCCATGGGGTAGTGTTTAAGGGTGTGTGCTCTACAGCCAGACCGCCTGGACTGGAATCTACACTGCCACTCTGCGCTCTGACGCTTGTTAGCTGTGTGACCTTGGACTGAGATTACTTCACCCCTCAATGCCCCAGCTTCTACCACTGTAACATGAGGATGATGGTAAGAGTAGCTTGGGCATTGGGGGTTTTGAATGAGTGGATATAGGTGTTATACTATATAAAGCTGTGTCTGATGTATAATAAGCACTGTCTAAGTTTGGCTCTCGCTAATCATTCTCCAAACATATGCTGAGAGCCTGCTATAGGCCAAGTGTTGTTCTAGGTGCTATGTAGGGAAACAGATGAAAAGAGGCACTTCCATCCTCCATATTCTCAGCCTACAAGGAATGAGAGACAAGGAAGCAAATCAATGAAGTAGAGTTTGATGATTGTAAAATGCAGGCTTGCACGAGATTCCATGAAAGCACAGAGCATCTGCCCCAGATCATCAGGGGAGGGCCTGAAAGGCTTCATGGAGGAGAAGACATCGGAGCTAACTCTTACAGGTGGAGTAGTAGTGTGGCAGAAGGAATAGTAGGAGAGAATATTCCAGATAGGCAGTAGTACCTCTGCAAAGACTCAGAGCTAGGGTCCAGCATGGCCTCTTTGGGGAACTGTACTGTGGAACTGGTGCATATGTGTGACAAAGCAGGAACAGGTGAGGTGGGGCGATCAGGCAAGGATCCTGGATGCAACTCCTAGGAGCTCGGACACAGTTTCACTGGGTGATGAGGACTCCCTGCAAGTTATGAGACTGAGTGAAAGAGGAGAGAATTGAGATGGAGGCCTTTTTGTTACCCTTTGAGGTATTGTTTATTTTTAAGAGAAAAAAATGAATAAATCAAAAACTAAACTTTCATGAGATGGGTATGAGACCTGCGTTTCAATACTTAAAATAAAATATTGGTTCGTGAGCTAATTCTACTCAGACACGTGATATATTTTTTAAGTTTACGAATCTTCTGACCCAACTTCTTGATCCAAAGGAAACTCATTTAGCCTGAAGGTTCTGTACCAATTATATAGTTTTATAAGGTCAAAATAAAAGTTGGGAGTCATTTTATCTTCATCGGTACTGGTAGAAACTACAGAATCAAGCTGCTTTAATGAGAAAAAGCACCAGGAAGGGAAAAGTGAAAATAGAAGTGTCAGCACCATCAGAGATTTCTGCTGCATACGGATGCTGGAAGCTGAGGCCAGGGCTGGGCTGTGAAGTCTTTTGACAACATGGTCTCTATCCCTGAACAACTTGCCAGGGCTTCAAGAGGAATAGACATGAAACACGACATCCTTCCACCCTTATTAAGATTTAATCCTGCTTTCAACAGGATTGCAGTGTTATTAAATTAGATTTTTTTTTCTTCCTTAAAAAGGGATTTAACTTTTGCTTTCCTGACAACATAATCAACACGGAACAGATGCAAAGGGGAAATTGTGTGACCGCTGGTAATACGGACCTATACTTAACATGTAGCATGTGAAGTTATTAAAATGGAAATTAATTCTCATTATTACTATCATACCCTATCAATTAATTTGGTTGGAGGTGCTTATGAATATGCAATCATTCCTCTCTGCCGCCCACCCCTTATTCCATGTGTGGAAGCCTTGGTAAAGCCATATGGAAAATTTTAGGTTCTTTGGCTAATTTTGCTATCACCCTTTGCTCTCTAATAATATCGATAATGGGGACAACTAACAGTTATTGAATTTTTCTACATGCCAGACACTATTCCAAACACGTTACATTCATTGCCTCATTCAATCCTCACCATAATTTTTTGAGATGGGTAATTTAATTATCCTTCTATGAGGAGAAGGAAAATGAGGCACAGAGAGTTGAAAGAACCTTCCCCAGGTCACTGAGGCATTCTGACTCCAAAATCTGTACCCTTCAGTGCTGTACTTAACTGCTTCTTACAGCTTCCAGGGAAAGGACTGGGCCGGAGTCATGAGTCTCAGGCAGTAAACTCCTGTAGGCTGCGGGGGACCTGGGAAGGGATAGAGGGCTCTGAGTTGAGGGTACTTGTTTTAAAATATAGATTTTATTATAGATTTAATAATATGGGTTTATTATTATTTAGGTATGGCAAAGCCACCAGATCAGGAGACAGTCGTCATTAATAGCTTGTTACCCTCAGATCCCAATAAGAGGGGACACACCACACCACGGGATCCATACAGGTTGCTCCATATTTGGTGGGAAGGCAGAGGGAGAGGTGGGAAATCTGGGGCAAAAGCCTTTATTGTGGTTTCCATGGGAAAGAACAAGAGGCAGGATGAACAGCTTTAGGATTGGCTAGTTTAAATAATTTCAGCAGATTCTGGGGCATAGAGGCTGTCCCTAGCTGTCTGTACCTGGCCTTGGAGTGGTTAGGGTAGGTGGATAGTGGCCTGGGGTGTTAAGGATTGGCGGTATGGAATCTGGATTGGTTGGTTTGCATTTGAAAAGTGCACTATGAGAGAGCTGTTTACTATCTCTAGATTAAGCTAATCCTAACGTATATCAAGACCCCAGATATCAAAGCATCAGAAATACAGAAAGCAAGACATCATTAATAGAGCAAGGGCTCATTGGGGGGGTGGTGTGGGAGGCCCTCAGAGGCTGCCCAGGCAGGAAGGATGAAGGCAAGGAGGGACAGGTAGACCCATGAGAAACACCTGAATATACAATGGTCTTTGTGATGCCTGGGAGGGGTCAGGGAATTGAAGACACTGAAATTAAGCTTCAGAGTATCTTTTTGTCTTATGACAAAAAAAAAGGGGGGGGGAACTTTCACTTAATATGCATATTAAACTTTGAGGTGGGGAGAAGATTATGACTCATCTTTTCATCTGGATTTTCTCCTTGGAAGCAGAGACTCTGTCCAGATCATCCTTTCACACCCTACAGATTCTGATGGGAGACTTGCTCTCCCAGAATGGAAGGGTCCCGGTTCATGCCCTGCTTGTAAATCCTGGTTCCTCAATAACACCCCATCAGGCTAAGTCTCTTTTCGTGTGCCATTTGCAAACTGTGGTTTTGATATAAGAGAGCCTGCTAACCCAGGTGACAGGAGATCCAGGTGAGGGATCAGGGTCATGGACAAGTGCTTGACTGGTAAGCCTTGATCCACACTTGCCTCTTTTTTCTTTACTTTGGAAAAGCAAGAAAAATTAGGTAAGATGAACCAAGATAGCATGACAGGGGATCCAACTACAAGTTTGCTCTACAATACTTGGAGGGAGATGATTTGTACATCACGTACATAGGCTTAAATTTTTTAAAAATTTTTATACAGTTTTAAAGGTTACTTTCCATTTATAGTTATTACAAAATATTGGCTCTATTCTCTGTGTTGTACAATACATCCTTGAGCCTTACGCACAGTAGTTTGTGCCTCCCAGCACCCCCTACACCTATATTACCCCTCCCCACTGGTAACCACTAGTTTGTTCTCTGTATCTCTGAGTCTGCTTCTTTTTTGTTCCATTCACTGGTTTGTTGTATTTTTTTAGATTTCCTGTATAAGTGATATGATATCATACGGTATTTGTCTTTCTCTGTTTAATTTATTTCACTGAGCATAATGTCCTCCAAGTCCATCCATGTTGCTGCAAATGGAAAAAATTTCTTTTTTATGGCTGAGTAGTATTTATATATATATATATATATATATATATATATACACACACACACACACACATATACATATACATATTCATCTGTTGATGGACACTTAGGTTGCTTCCATATCTTGGCAACTGTAAATAATACTTCTAAGAACATTGGGGTGCATGTATCTTTTCTAATTTGTGTTTTTGGTTTTTTCGGATATATGCCCAGCAGTGGAATTGCTGGGTCATATGCTAGTTCTATTTTTATATTTTCGGGAAACTTCCATACTGTTTTCTACAGTGGCTGCACTAATTTACATTCCCACCAACAGTGTACGAGGGTTCCTTTTTCTCCACATCTTCGACAACAATTTGTTATTTGTGTTCTTTTTGATGATGGTCATTCTTACAGGTGTGAGGCGATAGCTCATTGTAGTTCTGATTTGCGTTTCCTTGATGATTGGCCATGTTTTTCATCACCAATCCAGAACCTAGGAGTCCTTCTGGATTCCTTCCACTCTTCCATCCCCACATCCAATCCATTAGCATCCAATCCCATTTCCATCTCTGAAGTGTGTGGAATGTCCACACTCACTTGCCTCTGTCCAAGTCTGGGAAGTCACAATCAATTGTCTCCTATATTTTTATAAGAACTTTTTCACAGCTCTCTTCATTTTGTCTCTTGCCCCCTCCAATTTATTTTCCACATAAAGGCTTTATTTTATTTTATTTTATTTTACCTTCCAGTTTTATTGAGTAATAATTGACATATAGCACTGTGTAGGTTTAAGGTGTACAGCATAATGATTTGACTTACATGTGTGATGAAATGAGTACCACAATAAGTTAGATAATGTCCGTCATCTCATATTGATACAAAATAAAAGAAAAAGAAATGTTTCCTTGTGATGAGAGCTCTTAGAACTTACTAACAACTTTCATATATAACCTACAGCAGTGTTAATTATATTAATTGCATTGTACATCCCTAGTACTTATTTATCTTATAACTGGAAGTTGATACAGTGTAATTAGGGTAGGCTAGCTGTTGTAGCAAAAGGATCCAAAAATATGTAACAGCTCATACACGATAGTTATGACCTGAATGAGTGAATAAATCAGCAAGGTAGCCCTACTCTAAGGAGTCATTCAGACCTTGTTAACACATGGTTTCAAAGATATCCTAGGTTGGATTTCCTGGAAGGAGACCCTGAAACCAGGATTCATACAAAAGGAACTTTTCCTGGGAAAAAAACTGATATAGAAATGGGGAAGTGGGACGATGAAGGGAAGGAAATTAAGCAAGGGTGTGATATTAAGCAAGGGTGTGATATCAAGCAAGGTACCAGGGAGATAACTGTAGCCTAGTCCCACAAGGGAAGATCTGAAGATGCCATAGCCACCCCCACACACACAGGTGTCCCATCAGGGGAAGGGAGCTGGAGTATGTGAGCCCATGCCTGTGGTTCATTGGTTAAGGGCTGCCTCTAGGGAGAGGTACCTTCCCAGGTACTCCTAGCAACCTGTGTGTGCAGCCAAAGGGGGTTCTGACACCCTGAGGAGAGTCCACTGATAAGGAGGTGCAGGTGCTGGCATTTGGGAGAGAAAGAACACCCAGAGTTGGTGATCCAAGGTCATGAGTGGAGCCCTGACAGCAGCTGCTACACAAAGGCATCCTAGGGGCTTCCTGCCAGTGGGAAGGAGCAAGCATGGGACGCATAAACGGGCCCGTGCTCAGAAGCGAGTCACTTCACTTCTGCTTATAGTCTACTGGCTAGAACTCTGGTGCATGGCTGTATCTAACTACAAGGGAGGCTGGAAAGTGTGGTGCAGCTGTGTGCCCAGGAAGCAGAAGAGAACACAGGCCTCCTGCCACAGGTGGCGTCTCTTAATACTGGAATAAAATTCTAACCTCCCTATCAGGACCTACAAATCTCTCTAGGACCGCTTCTTGGGCCGTGTCACCTGCTACTCTCATTGCATCCCACCCTATTTCAGCTGCACCAGGCACTGCTTTATCATATGCTGGGCTTTATTAGCACAGACTGTTGAGAAAATTAGCAGAAGCCCTTCGGCCTCTAATTGCAATGTTCTGGGATGATGATAAAAGTGTTAATTTGACCTTTGAATAAGAGTGTTCGATGGATTGCGATAAAGTAGATAATGAAACGACTGGTCACTTTGAGTGGAGGCTGTATGAACCATAGCTAGCCTCAGATAAACTCACAAAAAGGGGAGAGCCGTCCCCTCTGTGTGTTGCCCGAGGTGGCCGGGCACACTGGACCAACTGCATCATTGTATCATCACTACTGTCAAGGCAGAACCCCCAACCCTGGGCTGGCTGTCTTTGGTAACCAGCTAGTAGCATGACCTCGGGCAAATTAGTTAACCTATATGTGCCTTGCTTTCTTCATCTGTAAAGTGAGGCTAATAATTGTTTCTAATTCATGGAATCGTTGAGAAAGTTAAATGGGTTAATACAATAGCAAAGGCTAAGCACTTGATAACTGCTATCATTACTATTAGGGGACCCATGGGCTACGCAGACAGCCTCCTCTCCAGCTCCCCTGCCCTCTCACTGGAGTGAGAATCTGAAGGACATTCACTTGTTAGCAATTTATTTTCCTCTACTTCCTGCAGCCCCACTCCAGGCTAAGGGATATTCCGCGGTAACAAAAGCAAGCTCCTATCTACCATGAAAGCTGTGTGTATGTGCATCCTCCTCGCCATTGGGCACAACTTAAATCAAAGTTACATTAGAACAGCTCCAGCATTTGGTGGGAATCTGCTATCACCCTGGGAGGAGGGGAAGCTCACAACCTTTCTGTATCATCCTAAGACTGTCCCAGGCTTACACAACCCACTGTAGATTACAAGAGACCTAAGAGAAAAATAAATAAGATATATAGTATGTTAGATGGTGAAAATGCTAAGGAGAAAAAGCAGAAAAGTTGGCTAGGAAGCTGGGAGAACTATGGGAGAAGTGGTAGTAAACTATAGGATAAACTTAGATAGGTCACTGTCAATCCTTTTTTTATTGACAAGCCATAAACACCCATAGAACCTGATGCCCACATCTTTTCCCAAAGCTGCCATCTTCCTTAGCTCACCTGTTCCTTGAGAAGGCCAAGTCTCCCCTTGGGCGGGAGTTTGCTTTTCTTTCATCTCCCAAGTCCTGGGGCTGGCGCTGCCTTTGAGTGTACATCTCACAACTCAGGAGGTACCACTCTCCTAAACTACGATGGCAGCCCTGAACCGGGCGCTATCTCGCTATCTCAGTGTTGGATGTAAAGTACACATGTTTTAGAGTCATAATGATTAGCATGTGAATTCTCACTCTCACTCACGATTCGTGTGACCTTTTCTACATTATAAACCACCTTGTATGGATAAGCTAGCTTCTCTGGGCCTCAGTTTCTTCATCTTCAAGGGGGTGGCAACACCCATGTCACAGAGTTGGCCTTGAAGGACTATGGGGGGTGTAGGTGAAAAGTCTAGCTAAGTGCTCGGCGGTATCTCAGTTCCTCAGAGTTCTGGTTGTCAATTGCCATGTAAGAAATCACTCTAACACTTAGTGGCTTAAAACAGAAAGGACCGGGCTTCCCTGGTGGTGCAGTGGTTGAGAATCCGCCTGCCGATGCAGGGGACACGGGTTCGTGCCCCGGTCCGGGAGGATCCCACATGCCGCGGAGCGGCTGGGCCCGTAAGCCATGGCCACCAAGCCTGCGCGTCCGGAGCCTGTGCTCTGCAATGGGAGAGACCACAACAGTGAGAGGCCCACGTACCGCAAAAAAAAAAAAAAAAAAAAAACAAAAAAAAAAACAGAAAGGACCATTTATATGCTTGGATTCTGCAGTTGAGACAGGGCTCATTGGAAACAGCTCCTATTTCTCTGTGTGGTGTCGGTTGAGGTAGTTCACCTGGAGCTGGAGGATGGAAGACAGTTTCTGTCACATGACTTATACTGCAGCTGGGTGGCAGGAGTGGCTGGTCACGCCCACCCCCTCTCATCTACTGCAGCCTCTTCCTCTCCACGTGCCCTCCCTCTCCCCTCTCCAGCAGGGTAATCAGACTTCTGAACATGGCATCTCAGAACTCCCAAGAATGCAAAAATAAATCCCACCATGCCTCTTAAGGCCCAGACCTGGCATGGGCCCTGTGTTGCTTCTGCCACATTCTGTTGGTCAGAGTAAGACACAAGGTACAGGGGGAGTAGACTCTACCTGTTGATGGGAGAAGCAGCCTGCATAGACAGGGATGGAGGGGATCGTTGGGGCCATTCTGGGGATAATCTATCACGCTCAGTAAGTGGCTCATTTTCAATGTTACTGGATTCATACGTGGGAGGAGGGCCAGGGGCTGCAAAATCAAATCACCTTTAGACAAAAAGCCCTAAGGCCCAGGGGGACTCAGGTCAGCTAGATAGAGTGATGTCATTGGATTTCTTCTTTGGGATGGGAGGTCATCATTTCTGGGCTAAGTGCTACTCAGACAAACTGTAATTTACAAACATTCGACACTTTTCTCTATTTCCTTCTGATTTTCCCATTCTGACTGCAGGATCTGGTTGACTAGAACCATGTCACTGATATTTAAACTGGAGAAACTCCTTTACTAGTTGTCTATTTTTGCCTAGCAAATTATCTCAAAATTCAGTGGCTTAAAGTAACAACATTTAATATCTCACAACTTCTACAGGTCAGGAATCTGGGGGTGATTTAACTGGGTTCTCTGGGTTCTGGGATCTAGCTTAAGCTCCAGTATTAGTTGGGTCTGCAGTCATCCCCAGGTTTGCGGCAGGACCCATTCTCAAGTTCACTCAGTATTTATTGGTTATTCAGCTCCTAGAAGCCAATGAGACTGAGAGCTCAGTTCCTCTGGCTGCTGGGGAGAGGCTGCCCTCTTTCCTTACCGTGTGGGCCCCTCCGTAGGGTAGCTTGCTTCATCAGAGCAAGCAGGCAAGAGAGCCAGGGACAGTGAGTGACTGCCAGCAAGGCAGAAGTCACATTTGGAACCAAATTGCTGAAGCAACATTCTGTCACCTTTGCTGTATTCTGTTTGCCGGAAGCAGTTGCTGGGGCCAGGGCACACTCAAGTGGAGGGAATTACACAGGTTCCTGCAGTCCTGGAGGGATTACAGTGACCATCCAAGAATTCCAACACTTACCCCTCCTTCCAACGATTTTAGAGTCTTTGAATTTCACTCCATATCTAGATATCAAACCATTATGCGTGGGCTATAATTAGGGTGACTGTGTCCCAGTTTGCCTGGAATAGGCCCAGGCTAAGTGATTTTTTTTTTTAAAGGTCACTCTAAGCATAGAATAACAATGCTTGAAAATAAAAATGTCAGTAGAAATTTCTTTAAGAAAAACTAACTTTGTCATTCTTAATTGATTTATTCAACAAAAATTTATAGAGTGCTTTCTAGATGCCACGGCTACAAAGTAGAATAAAAACACCATTCCCTTCTTTGAAGAAGTCAGATGAGAACACACGCACTATTTTTTTAAATTTATTTTTATTTATTTATTATTTTTGGCTGTGTTGGGTCCTCGTTACTGTGCGCGGGCTCTCTCTAGCTACAGCAAGCGGGGGCTACTCTTCGTTGCAGTGTGCCGGCTTCCCATTGCAGTGACCTCTCGGAGCACAGGCTCTAGAGCGCACGGGCTTCAGTAGATGTGGCATGTGGGCTTAGTAGTTGTGGCTCATGGGCTCTAGAGCGCAGGCTCAGTAGTTGTGGCTCACGGGTTTAGTTGCTCCGCGGCATGTGGGATCCTCCCGGACCAGGGCCCGAACCCGTGTTCCCTGCATTGGCAGGCGGACTCCAAACCACTGTGCCACCAGGGAAGCCCCAAGAACACATGCACTATTACTACCATGTAAAAGTGGTGTGAGAGGAAAGCCCAAGGTGTCCCAGAATCAGAGATAGTGATGCTGGACTGTTCTGAGGGATGAATAGGACTTGGCAGGATGAAGAATGCTGCAACGGAAAATAAGTGGTATATTAAAACGAGACCATTGAAGGAAGACTTTTTTTCCAAAGGTGAGGGTATAAGGAAACCAGAAGGAATAGGGTAGGCATGTGGTGGTCTGTTGATACCACCCAGACCCCGTGAGATGAGGGGAGGTGGCAGTTACCAGAATCAGGAAAGTGAAAGAGCTATAGCCTTGTTCTCCTTGGCAGGTGAGACTCTTCCATAGAAGATTCCAGTCAGCTCTCATGAGACATTGTAGAAAAGAGCCAAGGGAATAAATACTGATCTCACGCCCCTCTTTCCCTTCATCCCCTGCCAAACCCAGCTGGAAACCAGAGGACCTGGGAACTCTCACTGTGGCCCAGAGGGATCAGTCTGCAGGGGCACAGGGCAGAGCGGAGAGGTTGAAGGTGGGCCTTGGAGGGGTGAATAGAATCTATCTGACGCATTAGGGTTAGACAAACCCATTCCAGTGAAAGGGACGCTAGTCAATTGAGAGAGATGTGAAATGTCCGGATGACTTTGGGCTGAAGAATGTGACTTGAAACAAGAGGAAAGAAGCAGCTGAAGCCAGAGAAACAGGCAGGGGTCAGACCGCGGCAGTTTCCCTGGGTTTTTTGCAACATGGTCCTACCTGACCCACCAGTCCGTGCCCATCCTGTCGTCAGATGGCGCCTTCTGCGGTGTAGATCGCATCACGCTGTCTGCTGCTGAGCTGTGCAAAAGAGCTTAGATTCTCCCTGTACGTAGAAGAGTTTTAACAGGGCACGTGTGTGACCTGCCCTGCATCATGGGCAGGGTGGCTGCGGGGTAAAGGGTGGATTAGAAGGGGCCTGATTCCAATGCCAGTTCTGCTCCTACTGCCTTATGACTTGGTACAGTCCTGTAACCTGGGTCCTAATTTTCTGGTTGGTGAAACACAACTGGCAGCTCCTGCTGCCTAAACACGAGGATTTGATGAGAGAGATGTTTTAGAAACTACAAACTGCTCAACGTAAGTTATTAGTACACAGTTCAAAATTTGCTTTTAACAGGGAATAGAAAGGAGAGGGAATTAGAACTTTGGGCTCCTTCTACATGCCAGGAACTGTGCCTGAACATTTTGCATTTAATATTCTGTTCACTCCATGCAATAGCTCTTGAGATGGGTATTAGCTCATTTCAAAGAAGAGGAAAGAGAGACCTATTTTGATGACAGGTTGTATCCCATGCACTGTACCTGGGGGATCTGAAGGTAAGAAAGCAATAGTCCTGGCCTTGAGGAGGTTATAATTATGGATGCTCAGGTCATGTAGATCAGGGGTCCTCATAATGTGCATGCAAATCACCCACTTGATCCCTTGTTAAAATGCAGGTTCTGATTCCGGGACTGGACTCTGGTTGGCGATTCTGCATTCCTGACATTCTCCCAGATAATGTGGGTGCTGCTGGTCTGTGGACCATACTTTGAGAAGCACAGTTTACAGGGTCAGATTCAGCACACACACACACACGCACACACACACGTACACACACACGAACACGTACACACACATGCACACGTACACACACACACACACGCCCGCACGTTTTTTATCAGTACTTGCAGCCATGATAAATTGAAGCAGAGGGAAGTTCTTCTATAGCAATTCCAATTTTAGGAGACAGGAAGCAGAAGGGGAAAACCATACGTCCTAATATTTAACTGGACTGCAGCTACTAAGGCCTGGCATTCTGTTCCAGAATCTAAACCTTCCCTTGTTTGGGCTAAGCAGGATATTGTTTTTCTGCCCCTTGGATATATCCCATTATGAGCTTTGATCAAAGCAAACCTTTCCCTTTGAGGCTTAGGGCACATGTTAATGGCTTTGTTATTCGCATGTATCTGCATATATTTGCAAAGCAATTCAGCTGCTTCTGAGGGGGAGGAGGGGTAGGGGCTATGGTTAAGCCTAGAGTCTAAGCATCTCTCTAAGGCCTGGTCCGTAGCATCGCAACTTAAAGGAAATCCAGCAGCAGCAGAGAGCTGGAGTTTGCAGCTGCTGAGCTGGTTGGCTCTTCCCAGTCTCCCAGCCATTCACTGGAGATCTTTGCCGCGGGGAGTTTTGCCCCACTTCAGGTCCTGCCGTCACCCTTTCCCACCCATTTCACTCACTGCTGCCCCAGTATCTTAAAGCGTTTCTCTGCACAGGGCACTCTCCTACCAAAGACTTTCCATTGTTCTGTTTTATCTATGGGAGAAAGCAAATCTTCACATGATGTCCAGAACTCTCCCTATGTTATCAGGTCCCAAGGTATGGCTTCAGCCTCCCTCCCACTACCTTCCTGAGGTCTATCCAAACTAAAGCATTGCTTGTCTTCTCTGAGACTTTGCTTATGTCATCGCTTCAGTGAGATGCCCTCTCACTTTTCTCACTCATATCCATCCTTCAAAACCCAGCTCAAATGCTACTCTCTCCATCCAGGTAGTCTTTGCGGAACTTCCTACCTGAAGACATTCTTCCCTTTTTTGAACTCCCTTAGCATTTTACCCATACCTTTTTATTCCATGATGTTCTTTGTGTGTGTAGTAGGACTGTCACGGGTCATTACGTGTCCTGAAGCCCATCCATGCCTAGTCATATGTATATATGTATAAATATATATATAATATATATATACATATGTATATATATTGAATGAAACTCTGAATGAGAACATGAATGAATGAGAGATGAGACAGATGGCTTCTGAACTGCGATTTTACGGCAGCAGATTCTCCCATGCCTTCATTCTTTCAATACATACTTCTTGGGCTCCTGCTCTGTTGCAGGCACAAGGGTCTGACAGTACAAAGAGGAAGAAAGGAGAGTCCTGGACCCTCAGGGACTTTTCTGGGTATGAGGCCATCTCATGTTCTTTGTTTAATTAAGTTGGCTACACTCCAGCTAGTTGCTTAATAATAAATGATTTAAAAAATCTGATATTTTTACAGATCAGTGACCTGTTAGATGAACAGGCTAAATCTTATTTAATCTGTGCTTCTGTTCATCAAAGCAGTCTTTTGGTGTAGCGTGTGACAGCAAATTGGATTGTACTTTCATTGTGCTGTTTGCCTCCCCATCTTAAAAATAATAGCAGTATAGGGGCTTCCCTGGTGGTGCAGTGGTTGAGAGTCCGCCTGCGGATGCAGGGGACACGGGTTTGTGCCCCGGTCCGGGAAGATCCCACATGCCGTGGAGAGGCTGGGCCCGTGAGCCATGGCCGCTGAGCCTGTGCGTCCGGAGCCTGTGCTCCGCAACGGGAAAGACCACAACAGTGAGAGGCCCGCATACCGCAAAAAAAAAAAAAAGAATAATAATAATAACAGTATATATTTATGGTGGAAAATTTGGAAATTAAATTAAAAAAATGAATATAAAACACTCATAACCACTCATAATCTCACAAACAAGTAATCAATGATTGTTAACATTTGGTATATTTCCTTTCAATTTTTTGTTTGTTTTGTTTTTAGGAACACACACACACACAAACACAGTTTGAGTCATACTTTTTGTACTCTGCTTTTACTTTTTTTAACTTAATATTGCACTTATTGCATATCTGTGCAGGTTGTTAAAAATTCTTTAAAATGATTTAAAATGATATTTAATATCTTGTATGGATATATCATAATTTTAAAACCAATTCCCCATTACTTATAAAAGCTAAAACTTGGAAGCAAGTACACTGTGAACATCTTTATGTGTCAATGTTTTTCCTTATCCGATCATTTTAGTAGCATTCTTGAAGTGGAATTAGTGAGTTAAAGGGTACGAACATTTTTAAATCCTTTGTCCCATTTACCAATTCTTTTAGCAGAGATGGTTAATTGTTTTGATCTTTTTTGGATGAGTCTGTCCTCAATTATTAAACACCCTTTTGTAATTAACACGGAGTCTGTGGGCTCCAAGACCCCTCCCTCATTAAGGCACAGCAAGTAGCTGGAAGGTGGTTTTTGAGACAATGCTCCCATTCATTTGTATCCACACTGCTGGCTAATGCTTCTGCAGTTGATTTTGTGTGTGTGTGTGTGTGTGTGTGGTCCTCAGTGATGGATTTTTGCAACAGCAGCTGTAAGCAAACTTGACATCAGAAACACTTTTTTTTAGTTCATGCAACCTGCATTTTGATCTTTTAACCAAAATATACTGTAAGTACTTCTTTTGCTCTCGGAATCCTGGAAGAGCAGCCCCACTGAGGCAGCACTGAATTAGTTTGAATACCAGATTCTCATCGTTTGCTGGGATAAGGGCTACCCAGCCATGGACCTCTCAAGGTCCTGCTTCTCTTCTTGGTCTCTTTCTACTGTGGGAGAATTAAGGAGTTCATTTTAGTTGACCTTAATGCTAGGTAGTGTAACTTCGCTTCAATTGAACCTACTTGTAAAACTCTTTCACATTTGTATAATGCTCTACAGTTTACAAAGCACCTTCAAGGGCATCAGCTAATTTGATCTTCACAATCTTTCTGTGAGGTAGCTATTCACACCCCTCCTGTTTCATAGATGGAATACCAGGACACAGGCTGTTCTAGATGCCAGAGTTAGCAAGGAGAGAACATGGTCCTTTGGAGATGTATATACCCAATTTCAAATCAATTTAGCCACTAACAAGTTGTATGACACAAATTCTTTGAGCATTATGTTCCTCGTCTGTGACGGGAATAGTACAGTTGATTCTTATTTTTGCAGATTCTTTATTTAGGAACACACCTACTTACTAAAATTTATTTGTAACCCCAAACTCAATACTCATGGCACTTTTGTGGTCATTAGCAGACATGCACCGAGCAATAAAAATTTGAGTTGCCCGTTGCACGTATTTCCAGGTGGGGTCCAACAAGGCGAGGCCCTGCCTTCTTGTCTCAGCTCTCATACTGTGAACAAGTGTCCTTTGCAAGGTCTGTGTAGTGCCATGTGTTTCACATTTTTGTGCTTTTTGTTGGTAATTTCACTGTTTAACATGGCCCCAAGTATAGTGCTGACGTGCTGTCTGGTGTTCCTCAGCTCAAGAAGGCTGTGATGGGCTTTATGGAGAAAATGCACGTGTTAGAGATGTTTCACTGGGGAACAAGTTATAGGGCTGTTGGGGCCATGAGTTCAATGGTAAGGAATCAACACTATTTATTAAATAAGGTGTCTTTAGACAGAAACACACATAAAACAAGATGTGTATTGATCGGTTGATGAAAATGTTATGATCAGAGGCTCACAGGAACCTAACCCTGTGTCTCCCTTAGGAGCAATGGTTCAGTATTGACATAGCTTTATAGAACACCACTCTTGCAAATAATGATAATCGACTATATCTATTTTATAGGGTTGCTGTGTATGTTAAGGATGTGTATAAAATGCCTGGTGTGTTGGTGTTCTAAAATGGGAGACTGTATTCTATGGTATGAGGAAACAGAGGCTCAGAGAAGTTAGCTCAGGTGAGTAGCATATAAACCCAGTCTCTCTGAGTCCAAAAACAGCAGTTCTCAAAGCATACTGGCTGAGTCTAGGAAAAATCCCACACAGGGGAATTAAGTGCTTCTTAATTCCTTCTTTTTTTTTTTTTTAACATCTTTATTGGGGTATAATTGCTTTACAATGGTGTGTTAGTTTCTGCTTTATAACAAAGTGAATCAGTTATGCATATACATATGTTCCCATATCTCTTCCCTCTTGCGTCTCCCTCCCTCCCACCCTCCCTATCCCACCCCTCTTAGTTCCTTCTGAGTTTGCTCTTCATTTAAATATTTTATCCACATGATTGTGAATTTTTGAAAATCTATTTAACCACCCACCATCCCCGTCTTTGTGCCAGGCCCAGTGCTAACCACATGCCATCTGGTATCTCTTTTAATCACAAGAGGATCCTGTAAAGTGGGCATTATTGTTATTGTTACTATTTTAGAGACACAGAAAAGTTATGTAAATTCCTCAAAGTTATACAACTTGGAAAAAGTGCAACAATATTCAGGTCTTTCTGATTCCAGAGCCTCCATTCTCAATCTTGATATCAGAGAGTCCCAAACTCTTGGGGATTTTATAGGCTAGTAAGAAAAAGGAAAACAAAAAGCAGAAAAACATGGAGAAGGACCTAGAGTTGTCAACTTTTATTTACCCAGGTAAGGACATTAAAGAAAAAAGTCGGCTTTGTCTATCATCATTATATAAAGAAAAGTAGGGCTTCCCTGGTGGCGGAGTGGTTGGGAGTCCGCCTGCCGATACAGGGGACACGGGTTCGTGCCTCAGTCTGGGAAGATCCCACGTGCCGCGGAGTGGCTGGGCCCGTGAGCCATGGCCGCTGAGCCTGCACATCTGGAGCCTGTGCTCCGCAGCGGGAAAGGCCACAACAGTGAGAGGCCCACATACCGCAAAAAAAAAAAAAAAAAAAGAAAAGAAAAGAAAAGTAATCTTAAATCATAATGTATAAAGAGCTTAACCTCGGATTTAGAAAATCCAACCCATTCATCTTTATTCACCTTTATGAGAACCTCACCACATTGTACTTCTTTTTCTCATTGCACCCAGAACAGGGCTGTCTTTGTTACAGACAAGTGCCCTTTGGCAACCACAGCTCTGTACTTTATTCTAAGTTTTTTCCCCTGATCTAGGCCTGGGAGCTTTGTCATGTCTCCAGGGCAGTGGATTGGATCAAATGGTATCAAAGATCACTTTTCATTTCCAAGGATGGCTTTAAGAGTTTGGCCCATTCCTCCTTCCAGCCCAGAGACAGAGAGGAGGCCAGCCCCAGCGCACTGGCTGTCAAGTCAGTGGCCGCTGGTCTATCAATCTTGTCCTTGACAAGAGCAGGCACCTTGCAAATCGACCTCCAGGGAAAGAATGGATGCTTAGCGGCGGCAAATGAGTTGCTTTAACTATTGGGAAACAGAGCACACACATAAATCTATATTCCTTAAGGAGATTCATCAGGGAAGAGAGGCAACCTGTGAAAGACGAGGACATAACTCTCGGGCTTTCTTCCCCCCCCACCCCCCGCCGAGGTGGTTACCCTTCAGAAATGGAAATGGCCATGAGATAAGTTAGCTTGAGGACTCTTGTGCTTTTCTACTGACCCACAAATCAGGAATCTTCCATTGTCCAGGCCTGTGCTCATTTGCTAAAACATTGATAAAATAGTAAGAAAGAGCTAATAACAAGTACAGCTTATCAAGTAAATATAATACATTCTGATGACTTGCTAAGTTCTTGGCATATTTAATCCTCATAAGCGTCTCATGAAGTAATACCATCAGCATCCTCACTTAGAGATGAAGAAGCTGAGACTCTGAAGGTGAAGCAACTTGACCCACCAGGTTACTAATAAGTAGGAGAGGCATGAATTGAGGCCAGGTGTGTCTCTCCAAAGCTCCTGCTTCTAACCAGTACACTGTGCCGCCTGACCTACAGTCTGTGCCCTGTTTCTGTATCATTTCTGAATTTTGCAACTAAATGTCCAACTTTTTCATTTTTCCCTTTTGGTAACCAAGTAGGAAAATAGCCTGGATCAACTCAGTCCATGTATGTGAATCTTACTGTGTGCCAGGTCAGAGGTCTGGGGACACAGGTGTGCAGGGTGGACCACTGCTTTCGAGATGCTCCCATTCTGTGAGGGAGACATGAACACAGTGGCTTTGATAGAAAGCGGTCTGTAGGAGAGGTATTGGAGAAGTCTCATGAATCAAATGCCATTTGGGCTAAAACTTGGAGGATAAGAGTTTGGAGTAACTACCCTCCAGGTGGAGGTGAGAACAGGAGCAACGCATGGCATCAGAAAGGGACCCGTGGGACCCTTGTGCCAGCTGGACTGTGAGATGGACGTGGGTGATTGTCATGAAGGATGATGCTGTAGTTATCCAAGGGTCACATTTTGAAGTGACTTGGATGCCATTCAAGGGGAACTGGATTTTATTAAGTAGGCAGTGGGGAGACCCCAAGGGTGTTTGGACCCAGGAAGAACATGAGCAGAGCTGAATTCAGGATAAATATATTTTAAATTTATGGTTAACTGCCTTGTAGATTATCTCTCTAGCTCATCTGCATTTAACAAGAGACAAGAGAGAGAAACCAAATCTGTGAACACGAGGTGATGGAATTTCAGACACCAGGGCGGATCTGTGGTTCCTAGTTCCCTCAGTCAGACCACTTAGATGCGTAGTTCCCAGCTGTAAGGAGTCTTGGAGTACTGGGAAGACCATTAGAAATCCAGGTTCCTGGGCTCTACCCCCTTGAGGTGCTAATTCAGAATTTCTGGTCTTGGGCCTGGGAATCAAACTTTTTAAAGCTGGCCAGCTGATTCTAATAAGCACTGGCTTACATAACTACTTCTAATGGATGCACTGAAAACAATTCTACCAACTTAAGGAATTTTATTGATATTTAAAGAGGATTATCTCTGAAACCACCCTGCCGCCAAAAAAAGGGTTTATATTGCCAGAGATGTGTGTTAGTCAGGGTTCTCCAGAGAAGCAGAACCAATAGGATGTGTGAGTGTGGGAATAAGTGTATACATATTTAAACCAACATATCTAAACAAACCAATAGGATGTGTATATTCACACACACATTCTATTGGTTTTGTTTACATATATAAAGAGATTTATGTTTTATTCTTATATCTATTTATATAAATAGATATTTTTATTTATATACACCAAGAGCTTTATTATAAGAAATTGGCTTATGGAAGCTGAAAAGTCTCAGGATCTGCAGTCGGCAAGCTAGCGTCCCAGAGAAATGATGGTGTCGTTCCAGTCCGAGAGCTGGCTGGGGTGAAGCAGATGTATCAGTTCATGTCTGAAGGCAGGAAAAAAACAATACTCAAGCTCAGGCAGTCAGGCAGAGAGAAATTCCCTCTTCCTCAGCCTTTTTGTTCTCTTTGTTCTACTCAGATCTTCACCTGATTGGATGCAACCCACCCCCATTAAGGAGGGCAAAATTTGCTTTACTCACTTTACCAATTCAAATATTAATTTCATCCAGAAACATCCTCATAAACATACCCAGAATAACCTCGGACCAAATATCTGGGCACCCTATGGCGAGTCACGTTGACACATAAAATTAACCATCAGAAGATACCAAAAGGACTTCGTGTTAATAACATCATCCCTATGATAACAATAATAATAAGAATCATTATTATAATATTTGTACCCCTTCAGTACCTGGCACATTAGGTGTAAAGCCAGTTTGCAAGTGAATGAATGAAGCAAGCATGTTAGCATTGATGTTCATAGTTTATTAAATGTTTTTCTCACCCATTATTTTATTTCACCCACATAACTCTGCTGGGCATTTGAAATAGATTTCATTATTACCTGCCATTGCTGAGAGGGGTTGTGCAAGGCACACAGAGGTGAACTTACCTGTCTAAGGACACAGAGTAAATGACAGGGACCAACTCAAACCCAGAGCTCCTTTTCCACCATATCACCCTAGTTCATGGCAGATTAATTCCCAGCAAAAACATGCAGAGGCCTTCATGTCTTCCTCCCCTGACCACCAGCAATTTTCTGATTGGCTACATCTATTGCTAGCTCTAAATATAGGAGAGGCACAAATTAACAAGCAAAAACCAAGAGATATGTTTGTACTTAATGCTACTAACAGGCAGGATAATTACAAGAGTGTTGCTTGACAAACAAATTAATAAAAAACTCTCGTGCCAGTCTCAAGTACAAATTGCACAGCAAAAGGCAAGGAGAGCCTGGGTTTGACAGTTGTAGGATAACAACCTTGAAATATATCTACATTATGCAAGGGGTCTTTGGAGGTCTGTCTTATGTACTTGGTTAGAGGCCATGCTAATGAACTGCCTTAATGTTCATCTTTTTGCAGGACCCATCTATATTTCTTTTAGGGTCTAGTTTTACCACGATTAGGAAAACTGCTTAGTTAGATGTGGGCTTCTAGTCATTCTGTGTGTGTCATATGGTTAAATAAACCTGTCCGGTTAATCAGAAGTCATTATATTAACATACAGTTGTTTATCTCACAACAGTTTCTAACAAACTTCTATGAATAGACTTCACATAAATTATTCTTTATACTCCTGTTATGGTTCATCGTTCATTCATTTGACAACTATTTAGTCCAAGGTAATTTTTGCTAATAACTATAGAATTGCAGAGACAAGCTATGGTCCTTGCCTTGTAGTAGCTCACTATTTTGTACAGTGGTTCTCAACTCTGGTTGAATATTAGATCGCCAAAGAGTATTTTAAAAAATACTGATGCCCAGGCCCCAACCTGGAGCTTTTGATTCCCTTGGTCTGGAATGGAGCCCAGGCATCAGTAATTTTAAAGCCTTCCCAAGTAACTGTAACATGCAGAGCCCAGATCTGGTGAGAGAGACAATTATACAACCAGATAAGGTGCACTGATTTAAGTATAAAAAGAGAGATATGGGTAACTGGCTGTGGGATGAGAATGCTAAATGCTTCCAGGGAGGATCTGGAAAGGTTTTGCTGGGGCTGTTATTTTATATTTGAGGAAATCAGAGAGGTTTATTTTTAACTTTTAACACAATTTTATTATTGTATTATTCGAGCTGCATCTTGGAGAATGTAGATGAGAAGGGAAGGGGAAACGAATACCAGGTAGTATATGTGCAAAGGCACTTGGGGAAAAGATGTCCTTGTCTTCAGAGAATTTTGAGTTGTTTAGTTGGGCTGAAGTGTTGAGTGTATGAATTCATTGTCATTAATTCTTTCAAACAATGTTTATTGTGGATCTCTTCTGTATGAGGCATTGTATTAAGTGCTTCCAGGGATTCAAAAATGAGACAAAAGAGATCCTACCCCCAAACAAACTCATAGGCTCTTCGAGGAAACACATTATGTATGATGATGGTGTTGACAGTGGTGATGGGATGATGGTAATATAGTAACCAGAGCTTAAAATTGAAACTTTGACTAGATACTAAGCTATGATAGAAATGAAAATTTAAAGTGAGATGCCAAATTACATTACTGCAGATGTTTAGAGGAAATGACCTAAGGTTGAGGGAGTGGAAAGGGAGATGAGGGATGAGATCTCCTTTAAGGATGTTCTTGCAGAGTCTCCACTCTGCGTTATGGGAGGAGGAATGCAGGCAGTGGTCTATCTCCTACCCTCCAACCAGGTGACAGAGGGAAAGGACCTGCCTCTCCACCGCAATCCCAGAGGGAACGGCCTGTGGTGGGAGCTTCGTGGACTGGGGTCTGACCTCCTTTCTCCCCAGAAGATACAGAATAAGGGTGAGCAAACTTATTTTGTAAACGACCAGGTAGTAAATTAGGCTTTGCAGGAGGCATGTTATCTCTGTCATATATTCTTTGTTTTTGCCGTCTTTTAAAAATGTGAAAACCATTCTTAGCTTTGTGGGCTGTAGTTTGCTGACCCTCGATCTAGGGAAACAATGGCCCGACGCTTTGAGTAGGGAACCTGGAAACGAGGTTGAGAATGGGGCCACCAGCTCCCATCCAGGATAGAGAGGTACAGGCAGGGTGACCATATGATTCACTGTCCAAACAGGGATGCTGGGGAGAGAGAAACAGAGCACTAAGAACCAAGTAATTTAATGAATGATAAGCTGGGGCAACAGGACTCAACCCAGGACTCCCCAGGCAAACTGGGGTGTATAGTCAGGTCACTGAGTGTATGGGCAAGGGAAAGCAAGCCGGAAGTCTCCAGGCATGGGGGCCCCTAAACTATGCTGTCCAGTATGATAGCCAATAGCCACATGTGGCTATTGGGCACTTGAAATTTGATGTCCAAATGGGGATGTGCTGAAAGTGTAAAACATGCCTCGGTTTCATACTAAAGACTTAGTATGAAGAATAGAGTATAAAATATTATAGAATATAACTCAGCCATAAAAGGAATGAAATTGGGTCATTTGTAGCGATGTGGACGGACCTAGAGACTGTCATACAGAGTGAAGTAAGTCAGAAAGAGAAAAACAAATATCGTGTATTAACGCATATATGTGGAACCTAGAAAAATGGTACAGATGAACCGGTTTTCAGGGCAGAAATAGAGACACAGATGTAGAGAAGGAATGTATGGACACCAAGTGGGGAGAGCGGTGGGGCGGGATGAATTGGGAGATTGGGATTGACACGTATACACAAATATGTATAAAATAATTAATAAAAAGAGTGTAAAATATTAATATTTTTATATTGATTACATGTTGAAATGATAATATTTTAGATACACTAGGTTAAATAAAATATATTATTTATGCTAATTTCACCTGTTTCTTCTTACTGTATAATATGTGGCTACTAGAAAACAAGTGAAATTTACTATGTGGCTCGCGTCCGTGGCCTGCGTTATATTTCTATAGGACAACGCTGCTCTAAAGAGTCCTCAAAATTGCTCATTAGACCAAGAGGCAGCCTTAAACATCTGCAAGACCCAGAGTCTCTAAAGCCAGTTTGCCTTACTATGGCAAGTCCAAGTAAGACCTTTCCTGCCTCTTCTCCTTCCTCCTTTCTCACCTGCCACCCCTGGGGCTGAGGTGGGGTAGGCATGAGAAAACATACTTAGCTCACAAGCAGAGGCAGATCAGGGAAATCAAAGGGCAGTTCAGCCAGTCATGCCCTCTCTGAGTCTCCATCCTCAAATGGCCACAACTGAGAGATGTAAGATGAGCACTAAATCATGGTTGGGGTTTGGTTTCCACCTTGGACTGTACATTCTCATTTCTGAATTAAAAATGCATTTGTGAGATATGGGGATATATGTATATGTATAGCTGATTCACTTTGTTATACAGCAGATACTAACAGACCATTGTAAAGCAATTATACTCTAATAAAGATGTTAAAAAAACAAACAAACCACATTTGTTACTTAAAGATTCTGTACACTGTCTGTTTCCTAAGGGTAAGCAGGAAAGTCATGGAGTTTTAATCCAGGGGCAGGGAAAGACTATCCCACTGAATGTATTTATTTTCTATTGTATCATTCATTTAACTTTTTACTGTGAAAACTTTAAAGGCTGGGCCTTCCCTGGTGGCTCAGTGGTTAAGAATCTGCTTGCCAGTGCAGGGGTCACGGGTTCAAGCCCTGGCCTGGGAAGATCCCACATGCTGTGGAGCAACTAAGCCTGTGCGCCACAACTACTGAGCCTGCAATCTAGAGCCCACGAGCCACAACTACTGAGCCCACGTGCCACACCTACTGAAGCCTGCGTGCCTAGAGCCCGTACTCCGCAACAAGAGAAGCCACCGCAATGAGAAGCCCGCGCACCGCAACAGAGTAGTCCCCACTCACCGCAACTAGAGAAAACCCACGTGCAGCAGCAAAGACCCAACGCAGCCAAAAATAAAAATAAATAAAATAAATAAAAATATTGATAAAAAATACCACAAAACTTTAAAGGTTGAATTAAGGTGGAGAGAATAGTATAATAAACTCCCATTTACCCATTTCCCAGATTCAACAATCTCAACATTTTGCTAATTTTATTTTATCCATTATCCCTGTTTGGAGAGTAGGGGGAGGGACTCAAGTATTTTAAAGCAAATCCCAGACATTATGTTATTATACCCATAAACACTTCAGTATATAAAGGATAAAGATTTTGCTTTTAACATAGTTGATTTTATTTTAAGGGGACAGCAGGAAATTAAAAAGTAAGTGTATTGGGGCTTCCCTGGTGGCGCAGTGGTTGGGAGTCCGCCTGCCGATGCAGGGGACACGGGTTCGTGCCCCAGTCCGGGAGGATCCCGCGTGCCGCGGAGCGGCTGGGCCCGTGGGCCATGGCCGCTGGGCCTGCGCGTCCGAAGCCTGTGCTCCGCAGCGGGAGAGGCCATGACAGTGAGAGGCCCGCGTACCGCAAAAAAAAAAGAAAAAAGAAAAAAAAAAGTAAGTGTATTTCAAATATACCATGAAGCATGCCTCTTAGCGCACTTGTATCAATAACAATAATAGACAAACTGCTGGGACCTTAAAGGTCATTTAGTCCCGTCCTCTTATGGAAGCTCACAGTGGGGGAAGGACTTGCCTAGAGTCCCCGCAGGCAGATCTGGGACTCAAACCCAGGTCTATCCTCACAAGGCACAAGCCTGCTCATGTGAATCTCACTTGGAGAGATTTGAACTTGACTTCCTCAGGGCCTCCACTGAGTCTCTCTAGCATCTCCAAGGCATCTCCTTTGCATTTCTGTACTGCAAGATGAGAATCAAAAAGAAGTGTCTCTAATATCAGTTGTAATTTCACCAGCAGATTAAATTTGGAGGTCTGCATGGGGCAACAGTTTGACACTTAATGTCTTGGAGAGCCTTAGAGTGGTGCTTTAGGAAAAAGTCAAGAATATGCAGATCCTCGAGGCATCCAGGTGCTTTGAGGTTAGAGACTTTGTGAGGAAGGGTTTTATTAAGGGTCTTGCCCATGGGCTCTCTCTAGGTTCCTCAGAGAGGTCAACTAATAGCCTGAATTCTCCAGCAAGATGAACCCTTCTGCCGACCTCTTGGAAGCCATATTTCCCCGACTGTCAGGAATAGCTTTGCTTTTTAAGAGGGGAGAGCACCGAATCCTAACCACCAGACCACCAAGGAGCATCATGCTTTTCAAGAGGAGGAAGAAGCCTGTCTAAATGAACTGTTCGACGTCCCTGGTCCCCAGCCCCTTAACCGCTTCTGAGCGTAACGGCAGCCTTAGCTCCTGGGTTCACATCACCTCGATCTAACTGGACGCTTCATTTTGCTTAGAATTGATCGAGAGCATTCCCTGTTTCTCCTTCAGATCCACCGCTCTCTGTTTTCATTTTACCTGATTTTTCAATCTTTCCACTTTACCCACTCCTACATTGGCCCCCAGACTTCCATTTTCCTAGGCCAGTTCTGCTCTGACAATACAAGTTGCTCTCTTATCATCATTTTCTGTTTTGGTTTTTCAGCCACATTCCATGCTTTTCCCATTTTTCCAGCTATGGGTATCGTATACTCACATCCCTCTCATTGTTCCACTTAATCCCTTGGGGCCCCATCTATTCTTACTGGTAGGAATTTCCCTGTTTTCCTTTAGAAGTCTCCCTCCCAATGGTTTTATCTGGAATATCTGGAGCTCTGTCCTGGCTCTACCCCTTGCTAGCCGTGGGAACTTGGACATATTACTTAACTGTCTGTCCTCAGTTTCCTCATCCATAAAATCACAATAATAGAGTAACTACCTGATAGGGTGGAGGGTCAATATATGAAACACATTTAGCACAGTGACTAGCACATAGTAGGTGGTCATGTGGGTTATACACACATGCTCAGCTCTTGTGCCCAAGGGATGACATCCACACTAGGAAGATTAAGCTTGGAGGAACTCAGTCTCCACTGTGTGCTGGGTTCAAACCAGTATTTCCTATAAGCCTCCAAGCTATGGATTTGAGCTTCGGTCGCATGCTCAAATGACCTTATTTCCTACGGTAACTTCATTTCTGCAACACTTTCTTTGTTGGTTGACATCCTTTGGTAACTAGCAGGGTCCTGGTGTTTTCTTCTCGGGAGACCCCTTGACCTCAGCAGTTTTACCCAATTTCTCAATGGGAATCAGCTATGCTATCAGGGCACCTTAAAGAGGAAAGCTTTGTCTTCCTCTTTCCCTGAGAGGAACCATTTACAGACGTCAAAGTTGAAGTTGCCCAGTTGCTGGAGAAATAGCAGGAATTTCTCTTGATTAAATACTAGTAATGATGAAGACAATGGCTCTGAGTCCATCTCATGAAGCACGCTGTTACACAAAGTTCCTTGCACAGAGACATAATCTCTGTCCGCAGTTCGTTGTCGAGTGAGGAAGCTCAAATATATTCAAAGCTCCTTACAAGAATTCTAGAGATAACAGCTGTAATAAGCAGAAGAAAGAGTTATTTTAGGTGATTCGTGGCCATGCTTCATATAGAAGTGGTATTTAAGCACTTTCTTGAACACTTCCAGTAAAAAGGAGGGAACTCATTATTAAGCAGGGTAGCCCAGCTTAATGTTGCCTGGGATTACAGGTGGATATTTCCTATGCTATTGAATTAAATTTCACATTCCTCATTCTACCTCCTGGGATTATACAGACAAGTCTTAATGCAGAAAAATAATTCTATGGTTCTAGTGCATCATCAGAAGAATGGAACAATGACAGCATTTGCCACGGGACAGGTTGTGGACTTTTCTGAATCTGAGAGAGATGTTATTCTTCTTGGAAGAAAGATAGTCATAGTGAACATTAAAAAGAAAAAAAACAGATCACACATTGCAGCTTTTCTGGAGAGGGGGGCTTAGTGATATGTGCTTCTTATTATTCTGCTTGCAGTGACTTAAGGTCATAGAATCATTGACTCTCAGACAGGAAGGGACTTAAGAGGTCATCCAGTTTAACCACTCAGGATCTACTCTGGAACAGTGATCCCTCCTACAGCATCTCTAATTGATGCTTGATTAGTCCCACCAATGGGGAGCTCTCTACTCAGTAGGAATATTTCAAAAATGATACAATAGGAAAAATATTGGTCAGAGTATCAGACAGACCTGGGCTCAAATTTACCTTACTGGTTATATTATATTGGGAAAGTCACATCCTGTTGAGTCTCAGGCGTCTCATCTGCAAAATGGGGAAAACAATGCCTATCTCATGGTGCAGTCGTAGATATGAAGTGAGTTAGCAGAAGAAATATTGCTGACCTCATGTCTAGCTTATGGTAGGCATTGGATAAATAGTAATTAATAGTACATAGGCAATACATTTTATTTATTCTCTTCTTCCTGTGCTAAATATTTTCTTGCCTTCTGGGGTTGAAAAATGGACCACATTATTGACGACGTAAAAGTTGTTAATAAGGCTGTAAATGGGAAAGCACACTTTTATTCCCTTCTATTTTCTAGATTTAATACCTAACGTTATAGCTTCAAAGTCTTGGGCATTTGTTCCAGCAGGGAATGGGGCTTCTATCGCTGGCCAAAAGAACTTTCCCATAATTTAAAAATAAATAAAATATGAATTGCTCTAGTAGTATGAATCACCCTTCATTTTTTGGCCATCAGAATGTCCTGAGCCATTTTAACATCCTATAATATTAGAGCTGGGAGTCATCTTAGAGGTTATTATATCTGGACCATTCATTTTATAGACAGAGAAACTGAGGCCCAGACAGACTGTGACTAGTGCAAGGTCATGCAGCCAATGTGTGGGGAAGCTGAGATTTAAGTAGAGGTCTTCTAAGTCCAAATCCCATGGCCTTTCCATTGTATTACATTGCCTTTCCCTATAATAATAATATTTTCAGATGACACCTTTGGCCTCTGCCTAATCTCCAAGGCAGTCATTACACAACTGCAATTTTTCTCCTTTATGCACCATCTCTACCCTGAGCCTTGTCCACAGGAATTTGATAACTGGGTACTGCTTTGAGTTTCTCAGGGAAGGCTAGGAAGGGCCTGGAGGAGGGAGAAATGTCACTGGGGGTTTGGAAACTGGAAATGATTATGAAACCAATTAACATGTTTTGATTCCAGAAAAGTGATTAAGAAGGATTTAAATAGGGATTGAAGGTCAAGTGAAATATGTACTAACATGTTTGCAAAGATACATTGACTCAAATATTCTGGAACATGTTTCAGTCTCTTAGAGAAACAAACAACTATGTAGTAAGGCTTCAAACTCCGTGTCATTTAACCAAGGCAGCCTGAGACCTTGCTAGTCTGTGTGCAATGCAGCAAACATCAGCTTGTTGAGAAATGTTTAAAAGTGCCTCCCTTTGCCTTTAGATCCAGGCAGGGGATGGGGGATTAGGATGGCAATTTGAGATGATGACGGAGCCCCTGTTGAAATTTGTTCATTCAACACATGTTACCTACTGTGTGCCAGGCGTTGGGGTAGGTATCAGGAATCACACTGTACGCATTCCTTTAGTCATTCAACAATCATGTAATATGCCTACGAGATGCTCGAAGTAAGCTCCTGCGTTCCTTAATCATTTTATGCCTTTATCTATTTATTCCATAAATATTCAGCATCTACTGTGTGCCAGGCACTGTACTAGGCAGTGTACATCAGGCATTTCAGGCTTTCTGGATAAGATTGTAGGAAAGAAGAACCTATCTATTTAAGCCATGTCTAGCCTGGCTCTAACCTCATCACTGTCACCAAATCCAGAAGAAGATGCGACCAACAACTGGATTTAAAACCAGTTCCTACCATACACAGGCAGTGTCCCAAGTTGGAATTTGTGACTGACTTATTCCAATTCACAGCACTGCTGTGCCTGCTCCCCAAACTCTCTTCATCACTCCCTGACTTTGCCTCTCTGAGGAGACTGTGAACTCTCTTAGAATAAGGACTTGGTCTTACTCATCTCTGTGCCCCCTCCTAAGACCCAAGGCAGTAGATTGTGTGCAGTTCTTCCCTCTGCTTTATTTTTCTCATTCTCCTACCTTGCCTCTTTCTTCTCTTCTCTAACTTCTTTCCTCTTTCTTTTTTTCCTCCCCTCCTTCTCACTCTTTTCCCTTTTTCTATTCCTTCTCTCTCTTACTTCTCCTCTGTTGCCTTTCTATCTAAAAACACTCACTGGGTTCCATGCATTGTACCACGATCTGTGGAATCCACACTACTTGCCCTTGATGAACTTTTAGGCTTACAGAAGAGACAGCCATGCACATAGAAAAGTCCAGTACTACCTAATGAGTAGTTGACAGTCAAAGTTTCTTATGGAATGAAGGACCAAGAGTGAGAGTTTGCCAGACAAAAAAAATGTTGAAGTGTGGTGAGGATGGGATGGGCCCAGGCAGAGGGCACCGTATCACAAAACCCACAGAGGAGTGCTTCTTGGTGGAGCTACAAATGTACATTATGACTGGAGTCTGAATACCCAGTGAACATTGGTCAAGTAAATTCCTGGTCCTGGAAGTTCCAGGTCAGCTGGCCCCCAGGCCTTTTCTTGCCAGCTGTATCTCTAAGGTCCTGGCCTTGGGCAAATGTCCATTGTGAGTCCCTGATTCTAGTGGCCAGTAACCTTATACTAAATGTTTTGGTTAAAATGGACATCCTTGAAGGGTAAGAGAAGTGACTGGAAGTCTACTGCAAACAGCCTGGAGTGGGAGTTGAGGGCCATGGGAAGGGAGAGGGAGGTAGGGCTTATTGCTAGGCAACCAAGGTTTGGGAACTCAGCACTCTTAAGATCTGTGGACGTTAGGACAGGCTGGATCCAGAGATGCTGGCAGCTAGAGAAGAGCCCCAGCTACTGGAATGAAGCCAGAAAGAGAGAGAGAAGGAGAGAGGGGGGAGATAGGGGTAAGAGAGGGAGGGAGGGAAGGAGACAAGGGGAGGGACAGAGACAGAAAGAGGGAGAGAATATGAGTGCCGAGTTGGGGGTGAAAGCACTTGGATGTAGGCACTGTGAGCATCAGTCTTACCTTTGAATTCCACCTGTGCATTCAAGAGCTGTCGTTTCTGAGCCTTGGTTTTATCATCTGAAAAATGGCTTGATGATACCTACTGAGGCCTTGTTATAGAGAGTAAATGAGATGTTATATTAAAGTGCCAAACAGATTGCCTGGCTATGAGTTGCCCTATAAATGGGGGTCCTCTAAGTTTTAGCTAAACAGGTAAGAGGGCAGACACTGGCTGTTCCTTCAGTACCTGGCTGGGGAGGCGGGGTGCTGCTGAAGAGGATGAGGGAGAGCCCCAAATCTGGGGGAACCTGGTGAATTAAACAGGTTAGGGAGACACGTGGTATAAGACAAGGACTACTCATGGTGGTGAGAGTACCGTCAACCACCCACCTGATGATAAGCAGGGCAGGGTCTGAAGATGGGAACCGGAATGGTGGCATGGTTAAATGCTTCAACTCTGGAGCCTGAAAACCTAGGCTCAAGTCCTAAATCTACCACTGGCCATTTGTAGGGTGTTACTTAATCTCTCTGAGCTTCATTATCTTTACCTGTCAGTTGGGGATGCTTATCCTGCAGGACCATGATAATTCCATGTCATATGCCCATGAAGCAGTGAGCAGAATATCTGAAACGGGGAAGGCAGCAGCCCCGAGGAGGACTGGGGCTCCATCTGCATTGGGCTGAAACTCCTGAGCTGCTGCGAGGTCCTCCATATACATAGTCTCCTCTACCAGCCCCGCTTGGCCTCCAAGTGGGCGCTTCCAATTGGGAGCCTGTTACCCTGGCGACCACAGCAGGGAAGATGGCTGCCACTCACTGAGCCCTGGCTCAGGTCTGCACCATACTCTCCCTTCTTCACAAACCTTATTGACTCCTACGCCCTGGACCACCCAGATAGGTAGGTAGCACAATTCCGGTTTCGAGGTGAGGCAGGAGCAAGGAGAGATTTGCTGACTTGCCTGAGACCTCGGCAGGATTTAAACCCAGGTCTGCTCGGTTCTAGGGCTGTTTCTTTAATCAGCCTCCTATCTCCAGATTGGCAGTGTGACCAGGAAGACGACAGGGCAGAAGCAGCCAGAGCACGCCTTTGGAAAGAACATCTTGCTGAGCATCTCCAGCCTCTGCGTCCCCTGGCACTTGGGTTTTTGTCGATTTCCAGGAGAAAGCTCTGCCTGGGCACAGGTGGCAGAGAGCAGTTGGTTTCCAACATGAGTGTTTTAACAGCCTGTGCCTAATTGCACAGCTCTTGTGCTGGTGAGATGTTTGTCATGGGCTTTTTGCCAAAGTGAGAGCCAGGTGTCATCCTAGGTACTCGCTGATCAAGAATTCCCAAAATGACGATATGGTCCAGAAAGCCCCCCCAGTCCAAGGATGGCCAAGCAGGGGACAGGGGTAGTGAGGAGGGCCTGGGCTTTGGTGTGGGGACAGATCTGCCTCCCGCTCTGGTGCTGCCACACTGTGCCACTGTGACCATGACAAGTGATTCAGTCTTTCTTAACCTCAGTTTCTTTATCTATGAATAAGAGAAAATACCGTGTGCATGCAGGTGTACTTTGAAGATCAGACTTCTTACTGTAGCGTGCCTAGTGCAGAGCCTGGCACATAGGAGGTTCTGAGTAACGGCAGGTACCAGCTATTGTTTATTGTACATCGAGAATCCTATCTGCTTTGTGCCTTGTAGTCTCAGTTCCTGGCATTGCGCCTGGCACATAGGAAGTAGTATTGGATGGATGGAGGGTTGAGAAATATTTTGTAGGTAGGGTGGATGGAACATGGTGGCTGGTTGGCTAATGACGACAGAAGCCATAGAGATGACTTAGGGGGTTTTAGTTTGAGCAGCTCAAGGTACTGGTACCACTTGCTAAGTGGGGCATGCAGGAGGAAAAGCAGACCCAGAGATGGATATGGGGAAGACAAGATCAGTTTTGAGTAAGTGCCTGCAGGACCCAAGGAGGATATGACTAACAGATACATAAAATTGTGCCTATGGGGTTCAGCTGGGTGGAGGGGGTCAGTAATGCAGCCTTAACTTTGGGAAATCATCCTTGTATCACTTGACACCATCAGCTGCAAAGAACAAAACACATTGACTCAGGATGACTTCAACTAGGGATGGGGAAACTACGGCCCACCGGCTATGTCCAGGCCTCTGCCTATTTCTGCAAGTCGTGTTTTATTGGAACACAGCCATGCCCATTCATTTATGTGTCGTTATGGCTGCTTTCATGTTATAAGGGCAGAGTACCTGTTTCAGAGACTGTATGACTGGCACAGACTAAAATTTTTACCCTTTGGCTCTTTACAGCAGTGGTCTCCAACCTTTTTGGCACCAGGGACCAGTTTTGTGGAAGACCATTTTTCCATGGATGGGGGTGGAGGGGCGGGGAAGGGGGGGAACGGTTCAGGCGGTAATGCGAGCAATGGGGGCGGCAGTTGAAGCTTCGCGGGCTCACCTGCCGCTCACTTTCTGCTGTGTGACCCGGTTCCTAACAGGCTGTGGACTGGTACTGGTCCGCGGCCCCGGGGTTGGGGACCCCTGCTTTACAGGAAAAACATGTGCTGACCCCTGCCTTAAACAATATATTATCTCATTTGTATCATTTTTTTAGATTCTACATATAAGTGATATCACATGATACTTGTCTTTTTCTGTCTGACTTACTTCACTTAATATGATAATGTCTAGGTTTATCCATATTGCTGGAAGACAGAAATAGACTCCCAGACATAGAAAACAGACTTATGGTTACCAAAGGGGATGGGGGGGGGAGATAAATTAAGAGTTTGGGATTAACGTATACACACTACTATATATAAAATAGGTAAACGAAAAGGACCTACTGTATAGCACAGGGGACTCTACTCAATATCTTGTAATAACCTATAATAGAAAAGAATCATTTTGCTGTACCCTTGAAACTAACACAACATTTTAAATTATACTTCAATAAAAACAAAGTAATATAACCTCGTTAAATAATAAGGCTCAAGGTCAGGCTGGTACCTCGGTTCAAGGATGTGATAGGGACCCAGGGTCTTTCCATCTCACTTGACTCTGTCTCCATCTCAGTGTCCAATTTCCATCTCACTCTCCATCATGTGTGTCGGCTTTGCCCCATCATTGCAAGGTGGCAGCAGCAGTTTCCTGCTTTATATCTGGAAATGACACATCCTGATGCTGAGAAAGGACTGCCTCTCTTTCTGGCGTCCTTCTTGCAGAAGTCCTGCTTCTCCCATCTCTTGCTCCAGGGTTTAGTCTCCAGTCCCTTCCCTTGCAAGGGATATGGGATTAACAGCTTGGCGTAGATCAGTGATTCTCAATGCTAGCTCTACAGTTTTTTTTTAATTTATTTATATGTATTTTTTGGCTGCGTTGGGTCTTCGTTGCTGCGCTCAGGCTTTCTCTAGTTGCAGCGAGCGGGGGCCCCTCTTCATTGCGGTGCGCGAGCTTCTCATTGCAGTGGCTTCTCTTGTTCAGGAGCACTGGCTCAGTAGTTGTGGCTCGCAGGCTCTAGAGCGCAGTCTCAGTAGTTGTGGCACACGGGCTTAGTTGCTCCATGGCATGTGGGATCCTCCCAGACCAGGGATCAAACCCGTGTCCCCTGCATTGGCAGGCAGATTCCCAACCACTGCGCCATCAGGGAAGTCCTGCTAGCTCTACATTAAATAACACCTGAGACTTTAAAGAAGAGAATCCGCAGCACGCCCAGATATTGGATTTTTTAAAAGCGTTCTGGATAATGTTAAGGTGCAACAAGGATGGAGTGAAAGCTGCCTTAGACAAATCATTCTGGGAAGGAATAGATGTTGGGAACACAGATGCTATGACCAACACAATCTCCATGGAGAAAAAAATAGAAGCCGTGGAGGCTTGGGTGCCTGCCCAGGACAGGCTTGTCAGGAGTAGCCTTGGCATCTGGGCTGGACCAGACAAGATGTTCGTCCAGTTAAGACCAAAGGCAGCATAATCAGAAGTATAAACTGTGACTAAGGAGTAAAGTCAGACTTCATAGCCAAGAAACAGAATTAAATAGCATGTCTGGGGACAAAATGGAAACAGGAAATAGGAAAGTGGGCCAAGAGTATGAAGAGGTGTGGACGGGATAAGGGCGGGGCGTGGCAGAGAGAGGTTTGGAGGGATATGAGCAACAGGGGGGCCAGAGGCCAGATGTGATGCCAGGCGGACTCTGAGAGGAAAGACAGTTGTTCTGCAGAGTCACAGGGATGGTGCTGGACCAGAATGGCTAAGACATGTGTCTCTGTCTCAGGCCCCTGGGCTCCATGTGGCCTTGGTCAGACCAGGTCGCTGAGGCCAAGCTACGGATGGGCACCTGCCACAGTGCCCCCCCTTGTTTGACTCTGGCTCTCTTGCCGGATTCACAAAAGGAGCATCAAATTCACAATAGGTTTGTGAGGGCTGAACTTAGCACAGGCCCTGAGCAAACGCTGAAAAGAGGCTGTAGTTGTTCTCCGATGACCGGTGCTTCCCTGTTCCGTGTCCCCCTTCCTCCTTCTTCTTTTCTGTTGTCCCCTCCTTTTGGGGGAGGACTTTCCCTGCCAGCGTCTATGTTCCATCCCTCCCCTATTCAATCAGGCGGGTCCATTCCCTCAGTTCCGTGACATCCATCAGTCAGTCATTAAACAAATATTTATAAAGCGTCCACCAAGTGCCACGCTCTACTCCGGAGGCACGGAGGTGGAAGACCGCTAAATCCTCTGTCGGGAGACTCACGTGGGACGGTCCGAGGCAGACTCATAAACAAGCAATCATAATTTATGGGGACAAGATATGATTGCAGTTTGATTTTCCAAGTCCCAAAACCAAGCAGTGGGCTGGAAGACCCAGGGCCTAGGAGCCCTGACTGCACCTGGCATCCTTGTTGGGTGCAGGACAAATCACCCAACTGCATGGAGTCAGCCTCCCGATCCTGCAAAAACAGCAAGGCAATGACTGCTTAAAATCACCCACAGCAACTGCTAGTGGATTGATATCCACAGCGTGTGAGTGTTTTTACAAAACTGTGTAACCTTAGACAAAGACAGAGGCATTTGAGGTATTTTATTATTCTTCCTCTTTCTGGGTAGAAGCAAACTTTTAATAACCCTTAAGAATTTAATTTTGAAGCTCAAGCTCTCCTTTTATCTAATGTAACAGGGTAGAAATAAGATGAGCCTGGATCAGACAGACAAAACTGTATTCAAAACCTGATTCTCCCAATTCATTGCTCTGTGTCATTCAGCAAGTTACTTACCTTCTCTGAACTTCAGGTTCCATGTTGGAGTAGCAATAATGCACTAACATCTACTTGCATGGGTGTTATGAAGAATAAATGAAGTTATATATATTTCATTTATTAAGTCTGGAGCCCTGGCACACAGAGAGCATTCAGGAAATGATAGCTGCTATTATTATTATTACTATTACTGTTGTTATTATTATTAATTGTATTATTATCAGTGCTGTGCTGGTAAATTTTTACACTGCAGCTTTCTTGTTAAAAGAAAAAATGAATGAAAAATAGCATGATTTGCCCATGTGTTGATTTCCATGGTGTAGCACTGCCCCCATGGCTGGTTTCAAGCTAACAGGAGTTGGGAGGCGATGTACACAACTGAGCCAGTATACACTGTCTTCACCTGGTGTGAGCCAGCTCCAGCAAACCATTGATGGTTATTAACATTATTTACATAAAATGGGGGCAATAGGACAGAAGCAGGGAGCAGCTGTGGGTTGAAAACAGCCATCCAGACGTATGGGAAGGACTCTTACCACGACTGTGTCTGACATTTACCATCTGACATACTCTTTGATGATCAGTCATGTCTTAATTAAGGAACCAGTGCACGTGTACAGGGTTGTTATTATTAAAGGAAGAAGCCCAAGGAAAAACTCCACTGTCTTTGTGGAGTGTATGGCTCAGGTCAGTGCTGCTGTGGTCTCTGGAAGAGCCTGGATCTCCTGTCCAGCAGCTCACCATGGATCAGCGAAGCTTTCCTTGCTATCTCTATTTCTGGGATCCCAGCTGCTTTTCTAGGGTAAAATGAATAATGGTAACCATACTACTTTAGATCATTTGGGAGTTTTTGTGCTTATTTTATTATTTGATCCTCATGGCAGGGCACTATTATTTCCGTTTTAGAGTAAAGGAAATGGGATCTCTATTAGCCAGGATAATTTAGCAAAAGCTACTGTAACAAATAATCCTAAAATCCCAGTGGCTTAACACAACAACAGTTGATTTCTCACCGAAGTGGGTTAGGGGACCCTCCTGCAAGGGCAGGGGGGACTCAGGGCCATTCCATTGGCCAGAACCCAGCCACATGGCCCCTACCTCTAAGGAAAGCTGGGGAGTGTAGTCTTCTTGTGCACCAAGGAAGAGGAACAGTAAGCATCTAGTCAGTCTACACCCCAGAGGCAAGACTGGCTAGATGGCCAGTGGCATGTGGGATGTACTTCTCATCCAGGCCTGGCTCTAAACCTTCTCACACAATCTGCCCCACCCTCTCTCTTCCTGCTCATTGTGGGCCAGATGGGGGCAACCAGCAGAGGACTCTGAAGAGGCTCCAGGGATGACAGAGATAGAAGATGGAAGAGCCGGAGTCCCTGAGTCACCCTGTGGAATAGAGCCTCTCAACACGTTTCACATTGTGGTGTGAGAAGTAAACCTTTGCTGGGCTAAGCCGCTGAGGTTTGAGGGTTGTTTGTTTCAGCAGCTATGTTAATTGCCCTGGTTAATTGCTAGTAGATCCAGAACTCAGTTGTTGTGCTTCCCCAACCCCTGTATCTCTGCTGTCAGAATCACACTGTGTTTTGTCTTCTGGCTGGTCAGTCGTCTTCACACCAGACCACAACCTCCCTGGGGTCAGAAACTGAGTCTGTGACTCAGTTCTTATCCCACAGTCACTGTATAAGGCTCAGAGAACATTTGTTAAATATATAAACATGCAGTCTTATATTTGTTAAAAATAGAGGTATGTGCTCAAACATTTTTAGGAGGAGGTGAAAGAGAAAGGATGTGAAATAAGAAATCAATTATTTTTGGTTGATTACCTTAAATATTTATGTTCTAGGAGGAAAAGAGAGGAAATCAGAAAAAAAATTCAGTAAATATTCAGGCTTATAAGGTAGAAAGATCTGAGTTGGCATCTTCAGTATCATTAAACTAGCTGTGTGACCTTAGGCAAATCACTTAACCACTCTGTGCCTCAGCTTCCTTGTAAAATGAGGACAATAATAGCTACCTCAAAGACTAACGATATAAAGACTAAATGAGATGATGTTGGACCTTGATTTAAAACGAAGAGTTGGGACTTATCACTTGGACTCCTTCCAGATCTGACAATTTCATTTATAAAATACAGACTAAAGGTTGCTCCACAGGCTAATGTGAGAATATGTACCACCCAGGATTAGTCTAACCTGGTAGAGACTGTTTTTTCCTACTCCCTTTTGCATTCCCTTTTAGAGACTGGGAAAGTAGACCCAGGCTGGGCCAGGCCCACAAGCCATCAGAAAGTAAAGCCCTGGCGAGGTTTACACTAAATCTAAGAGGCTAGGGAGACTTCTTATTGGTGTGATATCTAACATTTAGGTAGGACTTTTCACTTCTGTGAGCCAGTTACCTCGTGTATAAAAATGGAGATACCACTACCTTCGTTAAAGGAGATAGTGAGAATTAAAGGAGAAGGAAATTTGCAAGAAAATGTTGAACATTAGGATGGCAAATAGCTTTTACTTTCCCCGTGTCAGCTTCAATCAGTTGGCAGTGATTGTCTGCAAAGCCCTGCTGAGAAAGATTTTGAGGTTTCGACTTCCCAGGCTGGGTGTGTGGTAGGGAGGTGCACTGACCACTGAGGGATGTCTATGATGGGCACCGGAGGGGCAGTGGAAACACGTGGGCTGTGTTGCCGACAGCTCTGCAGGGCCAGGGCAGGATGGAACATCAGTAAATGTTAGTTGAGTGGAGTGGAATTTGAACACAGTCATTGTGCCTCTCTCAATTTTTAAGCAAATAATTGAAGTGGAATATAAAGAAACTGAAATGGGATATGGGGAAATTAACATGAATATCACATTGCAGGCACTTGACAAAACTAATTAAACTGAGAAATGCAGCTAGATTTTTTTTTTTTTTTTTTTTTTTTTTTTTTTTTTTTGGTGCATAAACATTCTTCTTCTCTTGCAACAAGGGGGTAAAACCGACAAGTGTTCAAATTACGCTTTTATGTGTGTGCTCTTCCAAGCATGCGTGGTACTTTGAAGAAAGTTCTGTTGTGTTTGTAGCAAGAGACTGTAATTGCTCTGAGAATTCCTGGAATTTTTCAGATATTTTTTTTCCTGAGTGAAGGCGAAACATAATGCTTCTTTCTGTAATAAAAGAACACAGCTGCTTTCCAATCAAGTGTGTGGCCTGGAGCCTTGGTGTTTTCATCTCTAAGGTGGGAATAATCCTGCCTACCTTATAGGGTTGTTATAAGGATTAGATAAGGGAATGGGTGTGATGGAGCCTATGAACCATTCAGGACTCTTCACACCTTCTGGATAAGAGTTGTTAACAGAAGGTAGCACTGGGGACACATGCCAGACTGCCAAACCTGGAATCCCAGTCCGGCTACGGACTAGCAATCCATGTCACCTCTCTCTGCCTGTTCCCTTATCTGGAAAATGGGGGAAATAACAGTAGCTAGCTCCAAGGCTTGTTATAGAAATCATAAGAATTAACAAATGCCAAACATGTAACATAATGCCTGGCACATGGTAAGTGCTCAACAAATTCTAGCAATCATCATCACCATAATTAAATACAGTGGATTATCATTTAATTTACTGAACTGAGTTTCTTGGAAATATGAGCTATTCAGGGTGCTATGATGACGTCAAAGGCAAGTAGAGTACGCTTTCAGCTGTCGGGGAGTTTATATCATAGTAGTGGGAAGAAGAGAACAAGTGGACTAAAAACTAATTATCTTAAAGACATGTTTTTAACATTTCCTCTGAAAGGGGAGTAGAGCCTTTTTCTTACAATACTTTATATTACCCAAAGATCTTCACTTACCTGGTTTCATTTTATCCTCCCAACAACACTTTATCCTATAAACAATCATATATCCTATAAAATAGGTGGCATGAATCCCGATGATATATGATACCTGCACAATGCCCTTATTTTAGCATTTCTCTGACAGTATGTAGTATATAACAAAAATGAAGTTGCGACATTGTTTAGCTGGACACTTCTCAAATGTTCCAGAACACACAGATTGAGAAACAAGAGCAAGTTAAATGGCTATGGTAATGAGGCAATGGTAGTATATTGGAAAGAACACTGGATTTCGGATAACTGTGTTTTCCCACTTTCTAGAAATATGATCTTGGACTTAGCTGTCAAATTCTTGGGTTCTCAGTTTCCTCATCTGTAAAGTGGGATAATGCTATCTAACTTTCAGAGCTCTTCTGGGGTTGAAATGAGAGAATCTTTGTGGTTTCTGGGCTTAGTTTGTGTTTGTAGGTGTGTACACATCATTTCTGGAATACGTGTGGATAAATAAATACATAATGGGTATTATTTAAATGTTCCCATTAATAGTCCTACTATGTGGTTGGCTCATGATACTTAACCTGGCCAGCCTTTATGATTGTGAGTCTTTTTTTTTTTTTTGCGGTACGCGGGCCTCTCACTGACGCGGCCTCTCCCGTTGCAGAGCACAGGCTCCGGACACGCAGGCTCAGCGGCCATGGCTTACAGGCCCAGCCGCTCCGCGGCATGTGGGATCTTCCCGGACCGGGGCACGAACCCGTGTCCCCTGCATCGGCAGGCGGACTCTCAACCACTGCGCCACCAGGGAAGCCCGTTGTCTTTTGGAATAATGTAAATCGTCAAGCACCGCCACATGGCTGTAACAAAATAAGGTGACATGCTCAGGGTTGAGTTGATGAGCACAAGGACTAGAACTTGAACTCGGGTCTTCTGATACTGGATGCCCTGCTGGGACTTGAATATATACGACAAGGAGATTTGGTTTGAGGTGCATTAATATGTCTCACATTGGTATAAAACTAAGCATTTCTCTAAGTTTACTATAGGTGGAAGATGGAACCAATTTTCTTCGGCTTTTTTTTTTAGAGAAAAATACTTGGTATAACATCGGAAGTTCTGCAGTCTGATCCCTTACTTCATTTCTACACTTATTTTTTATCATCTGTCTTTATTTGCACTGAGAACTACTTAGATTTCCCTGAATGTAATCCCTGCTTTCCAGCCTCCATGTTTTTGCTCAGGCTGCTTCCTGTTCTATAAATGTCCTTTTTAATGTTAATCCCTATATGCTTAACCTTTCAAGACGTAGGTCAACCACTTCCTGCTCTAGAGATCCTTCCCGAATCCCCCTACCTCCACAAACTAGTTATATTCTTTCTTTCCTCTAAGTTTCCAAATACATTATCCCCTTGTTTTTTAAGCAATGTTCACTTTCACCTTGCATTACAATTGTTTATCACATGATCCACAGATCCTAAGAATTTCTAATTTGGGATTGGAAAGGATCCTGAATTAGGATTTTGGTGGTTCTGGATCTGAATCTCGCTCCACTGTATCCTAGCTGTGTCACCTTGGGCAGGTTAGTCAAACTTTCCAAGCTTCAGATCTCTTACCTGCAAATGAAGCTGATGTCTACCTCTCAGGGTATGAGGGTTACTGAGAGTTCTCTGGACAGTGTCCAACACATAGCAGGCAGTCGGTACATGGTGATTCTTCTTCTTCCTTCTCCTAAAGAACAGGATATTTGTATGTTACTTGCCTAGCTCCCATACACAGTGTTTGACCCATAGTAGGTACTCAATACCGACTCTGTAGGTATTATAATGATAAAGTAATATAATTTATTCAATTATAAATGCATAAATGGATGGGTAGATACATGAAAGAGTGAAGTAGAACATGGCCCCCAAAACGTACAAATAAATCTGAACTTTATAAGTGTTTAGCTTCCAGGTAATTGCTATTTAATCATATTGTCTCTTCTACTGTTTTTCTTTTGGGTCCATCATGAGGAATGAACATCTAGATACTTAGGTAAGAGAGGGTATTACGTATCATCATTGCTTTTATTCCTCCTTCAGCTGTGTCTTTTCCTTTGAGCAACTCTCAAAGACTCCACACCATTCTGTCTTGAGTACATTGGCCAGGAGATGCTAAAGACAGGTTATCTCCTGGAAGGATAATGCCAAACATGATTGACGTGTTCTCCATATCTGAGCCCTGCCGACGTCGCCCGCCCTTGAGTGGCAAACCCCAAAGATGCAGCTGACATGCTGAACTTAAACAAGTTCTGTTGCTTACGCACTGAATTAAGTCTATATCTGTGGTTGTTAAAGCAGGAAAAAGATTAATAAAGTACATGTTGAAGCTTGAAAGAATAATTAGCGGGACGTTATATGTTTTGGCTGCAAAGCCGGCTCCACATTTAGTCTAAAGCAAAACCTTTCTTCTAATCCTTCTGTGGATGAAGGATTGGCTCGAACTAAATTGGTTTTCTTTGTGCATCTTGAGGTTTTTTTTAATGTTATCATTTTTAAAAATTATTATTTTCCAAATTTCAAGTAAGCTTTTAATCAGCCTCTTTGTGGGATCTGCGTTGTTTCTGGATTTGCCATCACTCCGTCGCACGATTAGCTGCCTCTTGGGCCCTGATAAAAGAAAGTTTGAATTGTGGGCTGCGGAGAGCTTAAATCACATCTTTCAAGGGGGCACATTCCATCGCTATCAGGGCTGCGACGGTGGCTGCCAAGAGCCCACCTCGCTGAGATGGAGGGTGAGTTATTGGTGTACATAATAAACTAACATGTGTACACTGCATCTCAGAATGGGTGTCAGGGAAGCTGGAAGACAAAGCAGGATGGCATCATTAGGGCAAGATTTAAGACTCCAATTTGTGTAACATTTGCATAACAATGCACAAGAGCAACTATTCACTGTTCCCTTTCAGAATTCACGTGTTTCACCTTCACGAGAACATTCCTGAGGGAGGGGAGGCAGAGACAGGGTGCTTGCAAGAGGGACTCCGTCTGGGAGAGCGAGCATCCTTTCTGGAGGCTTGGGATTCATGGAGTAGGTAAGGAGTCCCCCGTGTCCTGGACCCACTGAGCCGCCCATGCAGTCTCTCCTGTGGAGGACCTGGGCGCTCTGGGACCTGGTTTGTACGAGTACATCTCTTCTGGCTCTGAGTTAGCGTCCCAGCATGCCTGTCAGTCAACAAACATTTCTTCTTGAGTGTTGTAAGGTCAAGAAAAAGCCTTGGAGTCCCCTTGGGGTCCAGAGATAGGAACTCAGGTCCTGTCTCAGCTACTTTCTCCTTTTGACCCTTTGCTAAGATGATTTGCCTATATGAGCTGAAATCTCCGGGGAAGGGATACTCTTAATACATGTAAGAGTTAGCAGTTACTGAGAGCTGATTTTATGACACTAGATACTAAGCGTGTTTCGTTCTCACAACAATCCTCCGAAGCTGATGATTCCATTTGCTTACTTTTTTTTTTTTTTAGTTGACATATGAGATGTTGACTGAAAAAACATGCACAATGTGAGTGTTGTGAGTTAAGTTTTATTTGGGACAAAATGAGGACTCTAGCCTGGGAGACAGCATTTCAGAGAGCTCTGAGACACTGCTCCAAAGAGGCAGTGGGGGAGGTCAGCGTTACATATGACGTTAGTGAAGCGGCACGTGCACCAAGCACACATTTTGGCAGAGGCTGGCTACTAGTCACGAGGAGCAGATGTCACCGTTAATGATTTTAGTGCTTTCTTAGGTACGAGGAGAGGCAAGAATTGGGCTCATAAAATCTTCTTCTGAAAACAGCTAACTATCTGAAGACCTGTTCTGCCGGGTTTTCCCAGAGCACAGAGTGCCTCATTCCTGATCTGCACCCTGAACGCCTATGTGTGTGTGTGTGAGGGGGGGTGAAGTTCAGCAGCTGCAGCAACTCACGATTTAATCCCTGTAGAGGCAGATGGCAGTGCCAGTTTGTAGTTGGCAGAGGAAACTGAGGCACAAAGAAGTAACCTGCCACTCACACAACCTCTGAGTGACAAAGCCGGGGTATTTCAGTGTCTTTTTACCTCTCATGGTGGAGGCTCAACAATGTTAAATTGGTAAATGCTTATTGAGACCTCTGGGTGCCAGGTACTGCGGCGTCAAGTGCCGGGGATCCAGCGGTGTGCGGAAAAGCGCCTTGCCTTCCGGCGCCGCCCGGCGGGGTTAAGGGAGCAGGTTGATGGGACACACTCCCAAACGCCGCCACTGTGCTGGTCCCGGGCTCCCTGTCCCTAGGCCTCCGCTGCTGCGTTATGTGGTGAGAGGACAGGCTTTGGAACTAAATAGATTTGGTTTTGAATTCTGACTTGGTCACCTCCTTACTGTGTGTGTTTGGGCAAGTCTCTCAACCTCTCTGAGCCTTAGTTTTCTCAGGGAAAAAAAAATAAGAACAAAAAGTATTTCTGCCTCAAAAGCTGTTGTGAGAATTAAATGATGTCATAATGCATGGGCCACAGATTTCTTAGCACAGTCATGCCACGAATTAATTTCTCAACAATGGTAGCTATTATTATTAATCAGCCACTATGACCCACATGCAGCTGAACTCCTGTGACCTGAAGGATCAAAAGGGATCTGCTTTTTGTATCTTATTCAGTATTCTTATCTGGCCTTGGATCTTGAAGCATTGATTTGTTTTTTCTTTCTTTTTTTTTTTTTTTTTTTTTTTGCGGTACGCGGGCCTCTCACTGTTGTGGCCTCTCCCGTTGCGGAGCACAGGCTCCGGACGCGCAGGCTCAGCGGCCATGGCTCACGGGCCCAGCTGCTCCGCGGCATGTGGGATCTTCCCGGACCGTGGCACGAACTGTGTCCCCTGCATCGGCAGGCGGACTCTCAACCACTGCGCCACCAGGGAAGCCCGATTTGTTTTTTCTTTTTCACCAAGGCCAGGTACGCAGAGCCCCTCCTGGCCACAGCAGGCTGTCTGGGTATCTGGGCCCGAGGATCCCCAGGAGGATGTAGTATGTTTGCTGATTCCTCTTCAAAGCAGCCTCCCTTGAAGTTGCAGATGTATCAGAATCACAATGTCCTCTGGCCACACGCTCACCAGGCCTCAGCACCGTGAAGGGATGGGCCTGTGTTCTGAATGACAATGATCCACTCCAACCCCAGACACCAGCCCTGGGCCAGGCGTCTCAAACTCTGGCCTGGGTGTTTGGACAGACTCACGTGTTTCTGCCCTGCCTATGACACCAACCCCTGCCCCCAACCCTTCCAACTCCCATACCAACCTTGCCAGTTTCAAAGGGCAAGGGCACAAGGGATCTTATGGGGTGATGCAAATGCTCTCAAACTGACTTACGGCGATGGTCCCACAACTGGCAAGCTGACTAGAAATCATTGAACTGTGCAATTGAAGTGGGTGAATTCTATCATATATAAAACAGACTGCGATAAAGTTAGAAACTAAAATGTGGGCATGTTGAAACTCTCCCTAGTTGGACAAAAAAACCCTCAGTTTCCTCATCTGGAAAGCAGGGATTCCTCATAGCGAACGGCTTACTGGTGGCCGAGGAGGCTGATAGAAATTGTATGGTCAGTGAGAGGAAGCGTACCTGTGTCAGAAGAGAAGAAAACCGGGTGTGGGCAGGGGCAGTCAGTATGAATGTGTTTATTTTCCACTGCTCAGGAGGCTGCCTTTAGGTTTGAAATGCATGTAGCAGATTTTGAAGAGACCTTTTTTGAGCACCTCTCTGCAGCAGGCCCTGGCTGCCTCGGCCCCCTCCTCACAAACCTTCTGTGAAATGGTAATGAAAGAGCAGTCTGGGCGAATATGTGTGAAATGTTCACTAAGCTCCAGGCGCTAGTAAACACTTTTTTCCCCCGGATAATCTCACTCCAAGTCTCACCACGGCTCTGTCAGGAGCCTTCCACTCTTTTACAGATGGAGAAACTGAAGGTCAGAGGGTAAGCAGTGACACCTGGCTGGGAGGAGGTGGGGACAGGCCTCTCAGGCCGTTCTCCCCTCCCCCAGTGGGTAGGGGGCTCAGCAGGGCCCCTGTGAGAAATACAGATTCTCGGGCCCCACCCAGACCTACCGGATCACGAACCCTGGGAATGGAGCTCAGAAATCTCACGTACATGCCAGTTTACATGTGCCCAGGACAGCGTCACCAACTAAAGGAAAATCCCTGGTGAGCGCAGACTGGCTAGTTGCCCCTGCAGGGAGAGGAGTGTGAGCCTATTCCTTAGAGATCTCCAAGTGCTGCCATGCCCGTGCCCTAAGAGCAGGTCTTGTGCAGCCTGCAGGATGGCCGCTCTGAAAAGCTCGACCAGTCCTAAATGAACCTGTTTATAAAAAACAGCTTGGGAGAGAAGAGGTGGCCTGCTGCAGGCGCCGTTCTAAAAACTTCAGATGCATTATTTAATCATCCTATCAACTCTATGAGGATAGTCCTTTTTAAACATTATTATTATTGCCCCCATTCTACAGATGAGAACATTGAGGTAGAGAGAGGTTAAGTAGCTTGCAGAGCTGGTTAGTGGAAAAACCAGAGAGGTGAATCCCAGCAGTCTGGCTCCCTCTGCTCCACTGCCTCTGCCCTGAGCAATGTCCCAGCCAGTGGAAGCTGCCCAGGTTCGCTCTGATTGCATCGTAGTTGTTTTCTTCTTTGGGCTTTGCCACAGAGCCCCTCAACCATTATTAATAAGATGCTCCATCCAGAAACTACTGAGTCCTCTGCTTCCCACTGTGTGTCCAGCAAGCCCCACCTGTGTCCTTCTGCTGGCCCCTGGATTGAGGCTGGGGACTTTGAGCTAAACCAAGAGCTTCCAGTGGCAAGTGGCACAGTATCCCCAATCCTGGCCTGCCATGGAGTCTGAGCTGCATTTGAATCCCAGCTCTGCCGTGAACCAGCTGTGTGACCTCGGCCAGGACACTTAGCCTCAATTTCTACAATAATTCTACAATAAGAAATTCTACAATTTCTACAATAATATATATGTATTTGTAAAATATGCATGCATCAACACATATATATGTATAACATATGAAAAAGAATGCATATTACTACTGACCTCCCTGGGGTGACTGGGAAGAATGAACGTAAGGGTGTAAGGGAGAGAGCCTTTCAGAAAACTGTGAATCACTCTACAACATGAAGTGTTGCTCTTGGTCTCCCCTGCCTGTTTCTCCCAGCTCTCAGGTTCTGATTCTTTCTGTAGCTCCTCTGCCTTGGCAGGAGTCCGTTATCTCCATCTCAAAATCAGAGTTTCGGATGGCCTAGCACTAGGTCTTGGATGAATTACATATGCTAATTTAGTTACCTGGTCTTTGACCCCCACCTCCCATCTTTCAGCCTTGAGCTGGGGGTGGCCAAGGAAGACAGGCTGGCACAAAAGAGAGATGGATTCTGGACCTAGAACCAGGCAGAGCAAAACTAGACAGGGGCTGTGAAAATGGGCTGTGTCAGTTTCTGCTTCCTGTTTGTAAACTTGCAGGCCAACAGGTGCTCTGAGCAGTCATCTGACAGTGATGACTGGCAGCATTTCCCCCATGGCCGCCCTGCGTGGGAAGCATCCACAGATGCCAGTCAGAAAGCAATGACCCAGTGGAATTTCAATCTAAGTTGAAGGCACTGACACGGACCCAGGGTGCGGGAGAGGCAGATTGAATGCTGAAACCCACACACAAAGAGCAGAGCAGTCCTGCCCCACATAGGTGTAATTCCTGTAATCAAAGGGGCCCTAACAAGTTGGGTTAATGACAGTTTCCGCATTTGAATCCTATTTCAGAAGAAAGTAGCTAAGGGCATTTTTAAAGAAACCCTTGAGCACTTCGGCTAAATGAAGAATTGTCTGGTAAAATGAAGTCTCTCCCACCACAACGCACATTTTAAAGAACGTCAATTGGATTTCCATAAAACTGAGGGCCAGCTATCCAAAACATGTCAGGAAAGGGAAACCATTAAACTTAAGTTTCTTCTTTGAGGTTTCTTTCATCAGTGAAGCGGAGAGGAGCACAATATACTAGACAGTCGGAAGAAGAAAGGAGCTAGAAAGGAACTAGATGATGCCCATCGTGTAACAGTGGCTGTGCTGTGGTCCTGTTGCCAGCCACTATAATACGTGTGACTCCGTCAAACCCTTACAATTACCCGTGATGGAGGGACAGGTATCCCTCTATCACAGTTGGGGCACTTAAGGCTCCAGGTATTTAAGGGGTTTTTCCAGGAAGATACAGATAATAAAATGAACACACATATGAAGAGGTTTGTTACTAATACTCATCACCATCAACATACTATATGCCAGACACTGTCATGAGCCCTTCCGTGCATCTTAATGAATCCTTCCAACAATAAGCCAATACAGTATCGATAGTACTGTCCCCATTTTACAGATAAGGAAAAGGATTCAAAGGATAAATAACTAGCCCCAATTTAGAAAACCAGTAAATAGTTGAGCTAGAATTCAAACCCAGGTCTGTCAGGGTCCAAACTCTCTTATTTTTTATTTATTTGTTTGCTTGTTAGATATATGCTCTCTAATGTTCTCTATATGCTCTGTGTCATTTGGCGTCAAAGTACTTGTTTATTTAAGATGTTGTGGGTCTCCCTGTATAATGTGCCTTGCATTCTCTCTGCTGATTTCTTTGCCTTGGGTACCTAAAGGGAAGCTTTTATCCCTGCTTTATAGATAATGATTCAGAGGCTCAGAGAGATGTAATAACTATGCAAACCTCCTAGATGATGAGCCGTAAGCCAGGTCTGTCGGACTCAGAGCTACATCCTAGTAGACCATGGAAGAAAAGAGTGTGGATTTCAGGCTGATGGATAGGTATAAAGTGGCTGAAAATAGGTAGGTTTAGAAATGTACTATATTTGAGAACTATAGAATTCATTCGTACTCTACAGATACCAAAATATGCAAAGTACCCACAAGTTTAAAAGAAAAAAGTCTTCTAAGATTATAACCGAGGGCTCTGTCAATTCAGCAGCCAAGGAGAGAGTCACAGACTAATAGAAAAGAAGAGACAGTCTCCGAACTCAGACCTTTGTGTTTGGGATGGCTTAAGACTCAAGGTCAGCATGTTAGTTTCCTGTGCCTGCTGCAAAAAATAACCACGAACTTCGTGGCTTATAACAACAATAGTTTATTCTCTTACAGTTCTGGAGGCCAAAAGTGTGAAATCAGTGTTACTGTATAGAAATCAAGGTGTCGGCAGGGCTGCACTCTTTCTAAAGACTGGAGAGGAGAATCTGCTCTTTGCATTGCATCCTCTAGCTCCTGGGGGTTGCCAGCATTCCTGGGCTTGTAGTCACCTCATTTCAATCTCTACCTCCATCTTCCCATCCCCTTCTCCTCTGGGTTTGTGTTGACCTCTCTCTGTCTCCTTCTTAAAAGGACACAATGGGGCTTCACTGGTGGCACAGCAGTTGAGAGTCCGCCTGCCGATGCAGGGGACACGGGTTCGTACCCCGATCCGGGAAGATGCCGCGTGCCGCGGAGCAGCTGGGCCCGTGAGCCATGGCCACTGAGCCTGCGCGTCCGGAGCCTCTGCTCCGCAACGGGAGAGGCCACAACAGTGAGAGGCCCGCGTACCGCAAAAAAAACAAAGGACACAATGTTTGCATTTAGGGTCCACCAGGATAATCTCCCTATCTCCAAGTCCTTAACTTAATCACATCTCCAAGACCCTTTTTCCTTATAAGGTAGCATTTATAAGTTCCAGAGATTGATATCTTTGGGAGTTATTATTATGCCCACCACCATCAGAAACAAGGCCATAGGGCTCCTCGGTAGCAGAGGGATCATCTCCAGTCTTTATGCCTTCACATTTGGGATGACCCCTGTTCCCCCAAAGTGACAATACTTCCTTTCCAGAAGCATGCATCCTCACACCTGTTTCTGAAAAGGAGGCCCTTTACTAGAAGGCAATGCACTGGATAAGGCTTTACTGAGACAGATAGCAGTAAGGGGGGATGGAAAGAGCAAAGGAGGGGCCAGGGAAAGGATTGGAACTTTGAAGGTGCAAGGAGAGGAGAGGGAGAAAAACTAAGGAACCCAGAGAAAGGGGGGAGAGAGAATGGGATCAAGAGCAGGAAGAAAAAGAAGGAGAATGATTTAGAGAAAACTGGAGAAAAATGCAATAGAAAGATTGAGAAATTGGGGAAGAAGGAAAGAGGGAGGACAAAGAGAAGATGATGGGAAAAAATTGAGAGAGAGGAAAGATGGGAGAGAAAGAGATTGACAGGAGGCAGGGAGATAAAAGACTAAAGACAGGGAGGGAAGAGAGAAACGAGGAAGATGGAAGGGCAATCAATAGGAGAGGAGAGAAGCATTGAGGGAGGAGAGAGAGACTGAGGGTATGAGATGGAGCCGGCAGACAGGGGAGAGAAAGACTGCTGACTCGAGCGCACGCTGCAAAAGAAAATATTAAAGGCATTTGGTAAGGTGACAAACGTCTCGATGTTAGCATGCTGAAATAAATATAGCAGCTGCAAGTTACAAATCACATTCATTGGTTGTTACAGTCTGGTGATTGTCCATAGGGATATTTTCTTTCTGGTTCCAGACCCTGGCTTATCAGAGGACGATATTCTTTTGAAACGCCACATTATTTTGTAAGTACATTTCACATCCAGAAGTTCCACTAAGTATGATATACTGAAAACGTATTTAGTTTCCATTCTGTGTAGCCCCCAGGCTCCAGCACAATGATTTTAAAATGGCCATTTTGGTCATCAGTTTCCTGACATCCAAGGGCAGGACAGCCCTTCCCACTGGCTGCTCTCCAAATCCATCTATTTAGCCCCCTCCCTTCCTCCCTCCCTCCTTCCCTCCCTCTCTCAATATCCCCCTCTTTCTTTCTTCCTTTTCTCCCCTCTTTGCCTCTCTTTTTCTCTCTCTTCCTCCTCTCCCTCACTTTTCCTTCCTTTTAAGTGTCTTTTGACAAGGCAGCATGAAACTGTAGGCTAGCTTTTGTCAACCTCTGCACTACTAACATTTTGTGCTGGTTAATTCTTCGTTGTGAGGGCTGTCCTGTGCACTGAAGGATTTTAGCAGCCTCCATGGCCTCTACCCTTAGATGCCTGTAGTATCCCCATCCCCTAGTTGTGACAACCAAAAATGTCTCCAGACATCACCCAGTGTCTGCTTAGGGTGGGAAGGGGCAAAATCATCCCTAGCTGAGAAAGACCCTGTTGTGTAGTCAGATAGATCCAAGCTCCAACCCACCCCCCTGTCCCCCCCCACTACTCCCTGGCTGGTGTAAGCAAACCCTTCAGACTTTCAAATGCAACAGAACCACCTGCAGGGCTTGTTGAAACAGGGAGTGCTGGACCCCACAGCTGGAGCTTTTGATGCATGGGAGCTGGGCTGGGATCTGAGAATGTGCATTTCTAACACGTGCCCAGGTGCCTCTGCTGCTGGTCCAGGATTGCACTTTGAGAACCACTGCCCTGCCTCTAACCTAGCTGATCTTCAGTATCTTCACCAAAATATAGACTTAATAAGGCTTCCCTTTCTGGCTTGTTCTACAGATTAAGAGAAATAATGTGTCTAAGATACCTAGTACAAGATCCTGGTCCGTGCTAAGTGATAAATAAGTGATAGCTCATAAAGAAAGTTTCCTTAAAGGAGGGTTGGTCTTTGGCAGGAACCAAAGAGGTTTTAAAGGAAGATTAAAAATATATATGGATATATTCACAGCAGCACACAGATGTTAACCATTTTTTTAAAAAAAGGTTCAATGGCTTTTTAGCAACAAAGTACATGTGCTTATTAATAAATCTCTCTCAGTGGGATCTCTCCCTTGCAGTGATGGAAGATGAAATGATGCAAGCCAGCACTACACCTTGGATCCTGGGGATCTAAAATTGATATAGCCACACACATACTTGTTAAGTCCAAGAAGAAGAAGTAAAATCCCTCTAATTTTCTCTCCCCAACTGATAGGGAGTTAACATTTCTTGTATCCACTATGTGCCAGGCAATATGCTAGATTATATACATATGTACATTTGTTCCTCAAACTACAAAGTTTTATCCTTATCTGTCACATTAAGAAACTGCGGTGCACAGAGAGGTCAAGTAGTTTGCCTTGTGCCATCCAGCTAGCAAATTCAGGGCCAGGATTGCATTTCTGCTCCACATGACTGCCTCCTCTACTCTGTCCGCTGCTGCAAGATGCCGGCAAGTGCTGGTGGACACGGATAAGCACCTTGCTGTTCAGAATGCTATGAGCCCAGTGCCTTGAGACTGTGTTCTCACGCCTGTTTCTCTAGTTAGAATCTTGGTTTCCTTTTTGAGAGCAGTGGGTCTGTTCTCGTCTCTGTAATCCTGTAGCCTAGCCTAGCATGGGGAAATGCACATGATTGGCCCTCAGTGCTGGAAGGAAAATGAATGAATAAAGGATCGTCTCAATGAATCAATCAATCAGTCAGTCAGGAAATGTCCCTGAAGCAACATCAAATTGCATGGCAGTAGCTCTGGGTTCTGGTGTCAGTTTCCCACAAGTTTATGTGCAGCCTTAGTGAAAAAGTCACTTTCTCTTGCTGAGTTGTGTCCCCCCACCACATTTACATGTTGAAGCCCTAACATCAAATGTGACTATATTTGGAGATGAGGTCCTTACATAATTATGGTTAAATGAGGTCCTAATCATAAAGGTAAGGGCCCCGATCTGACAGGACTGATGGCCTTATAACATGAGGAAGAAAGAGGGGAAGGAGAGAGAGACAGAGAGTTATAGACAGAGAGAGAGAGAAATGTCTCCTTCCTTGTATGCACAGAAAAAAGGCCATGTGAGGATACAGCAAGAAGGCAGCCATCTACAAGCCAGGAAGAGAGCCCTCACTGGAAATAGAATCTGTTAGCACCTTGATCTGGGACTCTAGCCTGCAGAACTGTGAGAAATTAAACTTCTGTTCCTTAAACTGCCCAAAATATGATATTTTGTTATGGCAGCCCAAGCAGACTAATACACTTCCCCAGCCACATTTTCCTCGTCTGTGAAACAGGAAGAATTTAGATTAAACTGTTTCCAAAGAGTTTTCTAGAGAATTCCAGTTTTCAGCAAATGTTAGTAGGTATGCCATCAAAAAGAGTTCTATGCTTAAAAGAGTTGGGAAAACCCTAAATGTTCTATCTCCTTCTTGGAAATCCATGACTGTATATAAGATCGGTTATAATAAGTCCTGCAGGAGAAACCAAAACCAAAACCAAATCAAAACAAAACCTCTTTTAATCTGTTTAACCCAATAGTTTTCAACCTTGCTGGGTAGGTAGTATATTATTCCCCAGATCCCATCTCCTTCTTTGTTTGTTTGTTGTTAATAGGTAGGGAATTGAGGTTAAGACAGATTGAAAAACTCCCACCAGGCACATAAACAACAGGTGGCAAGTTAAAACTCGTGTCCGACTGTCTTGGAAACCCAGGCTCTTCTCAATATATAATTTAACGTCTGATTTTGAGCATCCAGTCCAAAAGCTTCTCCTGTGGAGAATCAGACGTGGCAGGTTGGGGCAAATGGGCAGAGTGTTAATAATAATATTTGCTGCCATTTACCGAGCATTTGTTATATTCCAGGCACTGTTCTAGGTGCTTTAAACATATTAACTCGTTTGCAATTCACAAATACTCAGTAAGGAAGGTACTATTATTATCCCAGATTTACAGCTGAGGAAACTGAAGCCTCAGGTGTTAAGTAAGTTGTTTCAAGGTCACACGCAAGGTTAGGAAATGGTGAAATGAAGCCCATGCTGGTTGGAGGTCGGACACCATCCTATACCTATATATATTTATACCCTACTGCCTCTGGCAGTGTACACAACATTTCTACAAGTGCCAGGGAGAAGTTATAAAGAGACAGCTCAAAATAGGTAACAACTTTCTAAGGAAGTCTATGAAGGGCTTTCATTCCCCTCCTACCTTTATTTTTCAGAAGACAGACAAAGGGTTTTATAAAGATACCATTTTGTTTCTCTTCTGGCACTGATCATATTTAATACAGTGATTTGTTCATTTGCAAGGTTCTAGAGGGAAGAAATGATGTATTCAGCTCTGTAGTCCCCTGCCTAGCATGGTGCCTGGCACACAGAATACACTTGGAGTTGTCGAATTGAATTGGAGACCTATGGCAGCAATGGGGTCATTATCTGGAAACTGAATGAGATCTAAATGACCAGGATTCTGCATTCAGTCAGTGCTCTTTGGGTCAGATTTTTCTGCTAGTTGGAAATTCCAACATCCCCCTGCCCTCAGCCCCCAGCCCTGCTCTCCTCAACCCTCACTTGCAGCTCAGCACTATTTCTGGAAGTTGAGTTGCATTAAGCGAATCACTGGGCGGGGGTGGGGGGTGGGGTCTCCTCCCCCAACCGTGATTCTTTGAACTCTCTAGGGTCACCAATAGCACTCTTCTTCCCAAGAATGGCTTGGCTTTAAAAGAAGTCTGTAAAGACGAGAAAATTCTAAGAACCCACTATTTAAAGAAAGAGTCCTAAAATACTTACATGCTAAATACTGAGAGTCTTATAGAAATTGTCGCAACCTGTGATAAGACTGAAGCCCAGTGAGGTGAATGATTGACAGAAGCTTATGCAGGGCTGGAATGGGAATTCACTTTTCTAAATTCTCAGATGTACAGTTTTCTCTTCTTCTGTGTTATTGTCACAATCAGAAGTAAGATGCTGTCAAGGTGATTTGACATCTGTGAAAACAGCTTGGATCTGCCAGAAAGGACCAATGTAAGGGCTCATAAGTGACAGTCATAATTTTGAGTAAAGATGAGGAACATGAATTTCAACCCAACAGGTGAAGTTAAGTTTCCGAAATTTGGGATCCTTAAGAAACAGGACTTATGATTCCCTTCGCCACACTAATGGAATACGCTTCATTATTGATGGGATTTAGCCTGAACTCTCATTTATCAAACATCTATTACGTGCTAGGAACAGCCCTAGGTTTTTAAAAAATACATAATCTCATTTAATTCTCACCACAACTTTTAATGGGAGATAGCATTATCCTCATTTTTCAAAGGAAGGAAGTAGGTTGTGTAGAAAATGACTTTGCCAAGGTCACTCAACTTAGTTATGGTTAAATTCTAGCTTCTATCCCAGATCCTCCATGTGCTTGGGCTTTTGTATGGTTTTTCCCCCTGAGAAACCTGAGACTCTTATTAACAGTTTGAGGACACCTGCTGGCCTCATTTTCAAGTCTTTAAGCTTTCAAAGTTTTCAAGGTTATACTCTAACTCCCTAGTCTCTTTCCCTAGAGGATCTTGATTTTGATAACTGCAAGTTAAGGTTTGCTTGAATAATCCATTACCATAGAGAAAATTACCTTCTCATTATGAAGTATTCTGTGTCACTTTCATACTAATTACTCTAACTGTATTTATTGAGGATTAATGACTGAGCAATATTTTATTAATAACCAACTGGCACTTATTATTGCATAAATAATAAATAGACAGAGTGCCTCATTAAATATAAATGCATTTTTTATTTGGGCACCTGCATGGAAAGTGTTGCCCAAAAATGTTTGCATTGATTAAAAACCTCATTGAGATGGTTGGCTAATCTTGCCTTTGTGCCCCAACCCAGACCCCAAAAAAGAGTCCCTGGCAATTCCTACACGATAGGTAGACTTTGGGATTATTCATCGGCCTGTCGGGAGAAGCCCTTTTAACAATGCAAAGCTGCTATGAATCGGTTGCCATGAGAACCTTAACTTTCTGCCCGTCGTCTCTCACTTTGTTATAGTTACATCTGCATCCCTCACCTGGTGTTAGGGGGTTCCTGTACTTACAAGCTTGAGGACCTGTAAGTCATTCCTTTGAAATCTCGGACCCAGAGGAGCAGAAACGTACTGTTGAAATGGTCTTGCCTCTCATTTATAGCCAAAGAAACAGGTCCAGAGAGGGGCAGTAACTTGCTAGACGTCACACAGACAGTTACCAGCAAAGCAGTGTCCCCTGACCCGCAGTGTTCTTTCCACTGTACCACACTGCTCGGTTCCAGTAGTTCTTCTGGCAGATTCTCTGCTTGGGCCAAGGGGCCCATCCATCTGCCACTGTCTTCTGAGTTCTTTCCTTTTTTCTTTTCTTTCTTTCTTTCTTTTTTTTTTTTAAGTCACTAAACAGTTCAAATATCCCAAAGCTGCTTTACCTTGTTCACAGTTACATTCAAATTTTTCAGGCTGGAAGTCCCTCCCCCCCAATGCCATCACTTTTCAGAGCTGCCCCACCCCGAGAATCTCCAGGTGTGTCTAGGGGGCACTCACCTATTCTCATAAAACCAGTCTATCTGCTACACTTGTCATACCTGGCCCCCTTTTCTCTCTGGTCTGAACCCCACCTTGTTGCTCTCCATCCTCAAAGTCCTCTGAAGGACCCCCTCTACTGCCACCACAGTCATGCCGGTTAGGAGAAGTCCAGTATCAATGCAGAGTTGCTTCCTCCCCATGCCCCAAATGTGCTGGTCCTGGAGATGCTGGAGCGAGCCGGTATCTGTGAAGGAGCAAGGCCTGGCACCCCAACTCCCGCAGTGCTCCGAGCATCTGGGTCCCACGGCTGCTTAAGCCACGTTCCAAGTCTCACGGTCTCTTATGGACACAACTGCTTCAGCTTCTGGCCCCCCTTTTCTGCCCATATGGGCTCCAACCCAGGCTGGAAATTAAGTGGGGGACAGAGGCTATCCTCTCCCACTTTGTACTCCTCTTCACCCCAAAGGCTCTGGTCTCGGATTCCTTCCTCTTTCAAGGAAAACAATAAAAGCTCTCACAGCCATAGAGAACAAACTAGTGGTTACCAGTGGGGAGAGGGAAGGGGGGAGAGGCAAGATAGGGGTAGGGGAGTAAGAGGTACAAACTATTAGATATAAAATAAGCGACAAGGATATATGGTACAACACGGGGAATAGAGCCAATAGTCTATAATAACTATCAATGGAGTATAACTTTTAAAAATTGTGAATCACTATATTGTGCACCTGCAACTTATATGATATTGTACAGCAAATATACTTTAAGTTCTCATACATGTTATCCAGATTCATGGAGGACCAGAGGAATCTCCAGCCTGTCACTTCCACGTACAAACTATGCGTCAGTTTGGTCTCGACTGGGACGCCTTGCTCTATGTATATTTCATTCCCTTTGCCTTGTGCCTTTTGCTGCCAGGATTTTCTCAATAGTCAGAGGCCCTGCCGCCTCAGCTGTTACTATTGTTAGTTTACACCTGGAATTAAAGCATGCTCCCTTAAGTAGTAGGTTCGCCTGGGTTCCCCAATAGACTGTGATTTTATTTTTTAAGGGCAGAGATTGTTTTGGTTTCAATTTTAATTTTTATTATTTAAATTCTGTAACTTCAGCACTTAGCCCAGGGCCTGGTACATAGAGGGACTTCCAGTGATACCAGTTAAATATTATTGAATGAATGACTGAACGCCTGTTTCCACTGGGGTTGGGATTGTCGGAATCAGTCTAGCCGAGCTTTCTTTGACCTAAGGAATGGGCTAAGCCTTTGAATAAAAGTCTAGTCCAGTTTCCAGCTCGAACCTGCACAATGAGCTCTCAAACGTGACATTTGCATCTATTTCACTGAGCATCTTGCACTCCCCCTATCTCTCCAAATCCTGTAACAATAGAAGTCCTCATTCCACTAAAACTGTGTCATTTCTTTAGTGTTTTGAGGGTTAGAAACTAGGACAAGACTATCAGCCCAATGCAGCGGGTACCAGTGTACTTGGCTGTATATCTTATCAGATATTCAAGAATGCGGCAAGAAATGTCACAGGGAGCTTTCAACAAAAATATTTAATTAATAGCAACAGCTACAGAAATGAATAAGAGCATCCAGGCAATTACAAAATTCAATAAAGCAGCTCTCCCAGGATGGGATGGCAGCGGATTACTGACTGATGGACTGCATTTAAATATGTTATCTGCTCATTGGAAAGACCCCGGTGGTCCCTCCCCTCTAAGACATGGCCAGCAATAGTATTATTATTGCATCTTTTTTTTTTTTTTTTTAATGGAGTAACAACTTGAATTATCTGGGAGAGTGGTCAGAGATTTCTGGCCCTCTCAGAAATAACCATCAATTCTTTGGTCCTCCCAAGGAATATTAGGGTGACCGGAAGGATAATAAAAAGCACCCTAAATGTGCTGTGCTTTGAGGTATGAGTGCTCATCAAGTGTTAATTGAGGGTCCGTAGGGAAACTTAAAGCTCCCATCCTGGGTATATGACCATTGATAAGTTACTTTACCTCTGTAAACCTTAGGGTTTTTTCTTACCTGTAAAAATGTATACTGAGGCTTACCTAGCGTGTAGTTGTGATGATGACGGATACTCCTGCATATGGTAGCAGTTCAATTTATAGTAACCCCTTCTTTCCTAGGTAACTCCATCAGGGCTGGGGAGGTAGAACCTGATTTCCTGGTCACTGAAGTCTCCATGGTAGGGGCACAGACCCAACTGGATTAAATGGAAGGAAGGCCAGTCTAGCAAGGAGAACATAGCACCTAGAAATACAGTAAAATATCTTTATAAGGATCCAAGGGGAGTCTAAAGCCTCCATGTAAGATGCAGAGTTGCGTTATTGTAAGGTTAACACAATTACCGGGATATGCGTCCTACAGAGGATGAACCAACCACCAATCATTTTCTAGCTCAATTTGCATCCCATGGGACACATCACTGTGGGATGTTACTCTAAAGAGAGTGATAACTGGTGGGACTTCTAAAAAGTATCTGGCACCAGGAGATTATAGGTGGTCTAAAGACAGGACATGAACACTTGGGAGACTGGTGAATTTCTCCAGGTAGGGGCTGTTGTCTTTGTACCGAAGAATGTTCATTTGTGTCTGCCATCTGCTCAGTTGTGAGTTTCTTTCTATTCATTCAACAGATATTGAATGGGAAAGCCTTAGTATGCCAAGCAAAATATTAGGCACTAGGGAATAGAGTAGTAAGTAATGATCTAGCAGGAACTACGGACATTAAACAAAAAAATTGCTCAAATAATTAGATGTCATGAGAGCCTTGAAGGAAAAGTAAAGCATGCTGGAGAGCATGTAACAGGGCAAGTCATATGCTCTCATAGACACAGTTCTGAAAGTTACTTGGGTGATGACCCAAATCAGATTCGAAACAAGAGATTATGAAGAAATATAGAAGGGTTGCTAGACGTGTACACTCTGTTCTAACAGCAGGAAGAAGCATCTGTCTGAAGTCAATGTGACAGTGAGGGACGTAACATACAAACTGTAACAAGCAGACACAGGACCTATGAGCATAGTAGGGTTGGCCACTTAGTATATGTCAAATGTGCCTACATATCCTCGTGGCCCCTAAGTGCCTCTCCCAGAATACCACAATTCATGTTCATGACAGACCTATCAAGTTTAAACTATTTGGGTTGATTTTAAAGCAAATGGAAATAAATAGAGGAAGTTTGGTTCTGTTGCAGGCACCGTTGCTTACTCTTCATGTGGCCCGTGTGAGACACTCAGCCACTCTGAACCTCAGTTTCTTCATCTGGGGGAATAGAGTTCCCAGTTATAACCGAAAGGGTGGTGAAAGAGAAATGGAGTGGCAAATGTGAGAGTGCTTTGTAAGCAATAAAACTTCAGTTACACCTCTCCATTCCGGAGTATTCCTCTGATCTTCAGATTGGGACTTCCAGCTGCCTTCTGCCTGTTTCCATGTGGTTGTCTCCCAAGTAGCTCATATTTGCATGTTCAAAACTGATTCCCGAGTTCCCACCCACAGTGAGATTTTACTCAGCCCTCCCACTGTAATCTGCTTAATTCCTTAACGTTCTTCCCCATCCCTCATCTCCCATATCCAATCCATGAGCTAGTCTAAGCCACTGTCTAGAATCTGTGCTATTCTTTCCATCTCCTTTGCCTCAGTCTCGATTCAAGCCACCTTGACCTCTCCTGGACCATTGCAACTGCATCCTAAGTGGTCCCTCTGTTTCCCCACTTGTATTCCCCCACCAACTCTCTTTACAACAGGCGAAATGGTCTTTTTAAACCATCAATCCATTTATGTCACTTCTCTGCTTAAAAGCCTACAATGACATCTCACTTAAAATCTAAACTCCTTCCCAAGGTGTCTGAGGCCCTATGGAACCAGGGTCCTGCCTGCCTCACCTGCCAAATCTTCACTCCCTCCGTGCATTCACCTGGCTCCAGCCAGAAGCCTCCCTACTGCTCCTTCAACCTGCCAGGCTCACACCTACCTAAGCAGGGCTTATGCACCATCAAAGGGGAGATGCGCTCTCTCTGGGATAAGTTAGGACACAGTGGGAGAATCCATCCAAAGAACCTGTCCTCTCCCTGCTAACTGTGATTCTCCTCCTTATAAGGGAAACTATTCAGGGGCAAATCGTTAACCTTCAGTGCTGCTTCTCACCACCCTCCTCTGGGCCAGATTGAGAAGCACAGGGAGCTAAATAGTCTCTTTGATATTCCTGGGTAGTCAAATTATACGTTCTACTTCATCTTTATCTGCACTGCCTAAATTATTTTTCAATAATTTTGCATTCCTTTTTTTGATGTAAGCTTTATTTTGAAGTATTACACGTACATCCAGAAAGGTTCACAAATCATATCTACAGAACTGGATGAATTTTCTCTAATGGACACACCCTTGTTACCAGTAAGAAGTACAGCTGCTCAGGCACCCCTGAAGCCCACCCCAGCCCCTGCCAGTCCACACCCCACCAAGGTAACCACAATGCCATCTTCTGACAGCATAGGTTAAGTTTGCCTGTCTTTGAACTTTATATATATGGAATCATTCAGGATGTTCTCTTTTGTCTCTGACACCTTCCACTTAACTTGACTGTATTAATTTTATAATCAGAAAAAAATGTATTCCTAGCATTACTGACAATTGTCAAGATATGGAAGCAACCTGAACGTCCATCCACAGATGGATGGATAGAGAAGATGTGGTACATATACACAATGGAATATTACTCAGCCGTAAAAAAAAAGAATGAAAATTTGCCATTTGCAACAACATGGATGGACTTGGAGGGCATTATGCTTAGTGAAATAAGTCAGATAGAGAAAGACAAATACTGTATGATATCACTTATATGTACAGATAGAATCTAAAAATTACAGCAAACTGGTGAATAGAGCAAAAAAGAAGCAGACTCACAGATACAGAGAACAAACTAGTGGTTACCAGTGGGGGGGGGAGGGGCAATACTGGGCTAGGGGACTAACAGGCACAAACTATTAGGTATAAAATAAGCTACAAGGATGTATTGTACAGCATGGGGAATATAGCCCATATTTTATAATAACTACCAATGGGCTATAACCTTTAAAAATTATGAATCACTACACAGTACACCTGTAATTTATATAACATTACACATCAACTATACTTCAAGTAAAAGAAATACTATCTTCCCAATTTAAAAAAATAGTGATTTCCACTCTGTGAGAGGGACAGTGACCCCTCGCAGGGGACTTGAGCGGGCTGCTTATAGATCCCCACCCTGCGTTGTGCCTCTGTGCTTCTCTACCTGCAGGTCTCCCTGCCTGGGATGCACTTCCCAACTTTACCTTCTCAACTCTTGGGCATCCAAGTCCCTGTTTAGCCATCAGCTCCTCTAGAGACCTTTCTCTGGCCTGTAGAGCCTGGTCCCGTGCCTCTCCCCTCTGGGCATCCTTCCCACAGCTCCTGTGCTTCTGCCGTCCCTGTGCTGCTCCCATTGTAGCATCCTGACTGTTACAAGTCCACGTCACCCTCAAGGGATGACTCCGGGGCAGGAGCCGTATTTAATTCTGTGTCCCTAGCACTGTGCCCAACAAAGGGTGTATATTAGTCAATGTTTGTTGAACTTAATACACTGAATTAAAGCAAGGTAGCAATGATATCTACAAGACCTCAAACATAGCTCAAGCCTTAGCTTACTAGAAGAGTTACTGATTGGAGAAGTATTCAGCACTCCTTGGAGGTAAGGCAATGCTTCAGTAACAGCTTCTGTTTCTATTAATTTCTCCCTGGCCTGCAGAACTGAAGACGAATGAAGTAATCAACTCCACACATGACTATTATACATGTATGTGTGCTAAGCACTGTGCTAGACATGAGAAAGTTAGAGTAAAGGGTGAAGGGAAGGTAACAGACCTGCTCTGCAGAGCTGTTATAAGAATTGAATACAACACCATAGAGAGCACGGTGCTTGATCACAGCAGGAACTCCACTGGTGCTTCCCCTCCTTCCTCCCCAGTAGCAGGCATGTCCTGGAAGGATGCTATGACCCTGGTATCCAAAGAGCCTGGGGTGAGCCCTGGGCGCCTATCTGGGTACCCTAATCCATCCCTGACATGAATTAGTGTGAATAACTGACCTCATTTACCTCTTGGGAATTCTTTCTGGGATTACCTTGCCAGAATCCTCAAGTCTGGCACTGTGTTTCTGGGTCCTTCTCTCCCACCCTGCCGCCCCTTACTCTCCAATTGTCCAGTGCCTTCCCTCCTGCTCTTTGTCCCATCATCGGTCTGGACCTCTGGGGACAGGCATCAGGTCTTGTGGACAGAACATCATTTCATGCTCAGGAAGACTTGCGGTGGGGCCCTTCCTCTGCCTCTTAAGGCCGGGTGCCCTTTGTGAGTGGATTAACTTCCCCAAGCTCAGTTTCCTCCTCTGTAAACGAAACTCTGTGTATGGTCCTCCTAGGCTTGTTGTAAGGAGAGAAACAATGTACGTGTGTTAAGACTCTTAGAGTTGAACCAGAAGAGGACCTAGAAAATGGATGCTGTTATGCTTCGGGGGGACATTAAACAAATGAAGGCTTTGGTAGTGGTAAAGAGCATGGGATTTGTAAGGAAACATACATGGGGTTGAATCCCATTTCTGTTATTTGCCAGCTATGTGATCTTGGGCAAGTCAGCTATCTTCTCTAAGTCTACCATGTAGAGTTGCTGTAAAGATACATAGGATGACATACGTATGTAGTAAGAGTTTAATAGGTGCTGTCTTCGCAACAGCATTGTCATTATTTCGGACTCACTTGCGTGAAGTCCCAGTTCACTGTCATCCTTAGATGCCAGCTCCTGGGAACTGATAAGACACCTCTGCCGTCCAACCAGCTCCCCATTCTTGGCCTTGGCTTCCTCCCTTCTGCACCCTCACATTGAGGAGTTCCTGGGGTGCACTGCAGCCTGGCTTGGGCCATTTTAACAGTCAGGGTTGCAAATGGCAGATACAGGTCCTGACACATTATGGAGAAATGGCACGTCATTTGTCTCGTTCTGACCAATACTTTGAATCGGGGGGGGGGGGAAGAAAGTAGAGGAGGGGAGTGTAAGTGACAATGCAAAGTCCCAGAAATTAATGAGGTAATGGGTGAGCACATTTCCATCCCGATGAGCTGGGGTCATGTTCCTGAGAAGGAACAACAAAGAGGAATAACTGATGAAACGAGCTCGAAGTGGAAATCAAGCAAACAGGCTGAATAAATCAATGTCCAGTTGAGTCTTATTTGTGGCAATTACTTCTCTGAGCCTCTGGTCCCCAGTGCCCCATGTGTGGGCTACAGATGCTCATTTAGCTGCCCCGAGGTTGACACCCTGATGTCCTTCCCACATAAAAGATGGAGATCTGCTTCGAAATTCATATATGTCGTTGGCAGTTTCATCAACATCTTTCCATTCAAAGAAACAGAGTAAGAAGGAAGTCAGAGATGAGGGAGGGCACACGGTCGTGGGGGAAGGACAGCTACCCAGAGTGGGGTGAAGAGGACAGCTACGTGCTGGGGAGCTGTTCTAAGCCCTTGGCTTAAATGAACCCATTTAAGCCTCACGCCTATGCCATGAGGTATTAGCATCATTATCTCATTTTTATGTAGGGGGAAACTGAGGCATAAAGAATTAAAGTAACCTGCCCTAGGTCACATAGCTAGTGAGTAGCAAAGCTAAGATTTGGAGCCAGGCCCATCTGACGCTAGCATCTGTGTTTTCCTCGCGGACGGGGGCCTGTGGACTTTAGATGACCTCTGAAAACGCTTTGAGCCGAGGAAACCAGGCTCTTGAGTGGCGAAGGAAGGACCCAGGACTGAGGCTGCTGAGGTCCTCTCTGCTTCTCAGCTGCCCTGAGCAGAGCCAATATGGAAACCTCTGGTGATTCTAAAATGGTATTTATATGTGTTTAACGTTGTGAGGAGGCTCCAGAGTACCTTGGCTGTTAAACCATTGGAAGTCTCGGGAATGCCGGCTGCCTGAGGTCCCCAACTCCATCTCTCTCAATTCCCCTCGATCCCACCCTCGAATTTTCCACCAGGTAACCTGTGGATTCTAACGTCCAATCAGCACCATGCTGTGCTTGACTTACATGCGTGGGGACATTAGGCTCTGGGGATTCAACCTCACCGGAGGGGAAAATGAGTGTCAGTGACAGGAACCTGTCCTAGCTCAGTATGAGGGGGCTTCTCCCAAGAGGAAGGAACTCAGGTTTCTTAAATACCTTCCATGTGCCAAGAATTTTATGTATAGTCATTTGTGATCCTCCAGTCCCCTACCTGAGATGCATTTCATTGGAAGGAAATGAAGCTCAGAGAGGGTAAGTGACTTGCCCAAGACGACATAGCCACGGAGTGAGTGGGGATTCAGAACCGGAACCCAGGCTTGTATGACGGCAAATGCTCTGAGTTTTCTGCTGTGGCATCCCGCCTCCCGTTGGGTAACCTCAGGGCTCTTCTTCCCTGGCAAGCTCAGTCCAGATGGGGGCAAGCTTTTGATTTTCTCACCACTCCGCCTGCATCACTGAAATGGGCCAGTTGCCTCACGTATTGACCCCCTCTAGGGCATCTTCATTTTTAACACAGATGAGTCTCTTCTGGGTGGGACTGGACTTGTAAGTATTCCCCTGGCCCCGAGCTCCCGAGCTCAGTAGGACAACCCGATTGTCAGTTTTCTCTCATATTAGCTACCTAATTGCAATCTCAGGAATGAAAGGGCAAGCAAATGCTACCCACCAGATGCTCCAGGCATGCGGTCGCATGCCAGGTATACTTGTCATCTTTGTGGTCTGCTTTTTTTCCTCCCCTTTAGTAACCTCAGTGTTTCTCTGTACAGAAATCACTCCTCTTTGGAGAGGACACTTCACAGCACTCCCCATTCCCTCCCCCAGCTCCTTCACCAGCAAATTAAAACTTCTCTGAAGCACCGGGAGAGGCAGCAGGCATCTTATATAAATGGTAATTAGTGCAGCCTCACTAAAGACCTGGTGGGAAAGACAAAGCATCTCTTTTTCTGAGCCGAGAGCTCTTAGCGTTTGCTTGGACCTTTCTTAAGGTGCTTATACTCTGCCATGTATATTTCATTTTTTCATTCATTGATTCATTCAGGAAGGTTTCATAGCACAGTGGAAGGAGCACATGCCTTGACTTTAGACATATACCAGTTGGAATCCTGGGGTTCTCAGCTCTGCTATTTGATCTTTTGCCTTTGAACAATAGACTTCACCTTTCTGATCCTTCCTCATCTCTGTAACTAGGGAACCAATACCCCCCGTGTAACATTGTAGTGGAGTTGAATGGGATCAGGTCAGTGAAATGAATCCTGTAAGAGGTAAACCACAACCCCTCAAAACAAACGTAACTGTGAGTTACCATTATAGAAAATAGAATCCAGATATGTCTGTGTGGCTGGATGGAATCGTCTGCTAGGGGGAGCTGGAGTTCCCATTATCTGAAGAGCACCCTATAAAAGGAGTCAACTTGTTCTTTGTGGGTCCAGAGGGAAAACCATGGCAAGTAGATGGAAACTCCAGAGAGATAAAAAATGAATATTAATATAATATTAATATTTCTGTTAACAAAATATTTTGTAACTACCAGAGCCATTCAGTACAGGTGATATTGAACAGTTCCTGCATGGATCTGGAGTTAGAAAACCCGATGTGGAATCTCAGCTCTGCCCCTTACAAGCCCAGTGGCCTTGAAAGATTTAGTTAAACTCTCTGACCCTCAGTATCCTTATCTCTTGAGTTAGAGATACTAGTAGTAACTATCTCATGGATTTTTTTTTTTTTTTTGGTGAGGGTTAAATAAGATCACGCGTGTAAAGCCCAGTGCCCAGCGTACAGTGAATATCCAATGAATGGCAGTTACTTAAAACAGGAATAATAATAATAGGCATTTGGAGGTGCTGAGCTCCCTGGAAAGCCTTGGAGAGAATGTGGCTTTGGATTCAGCCTCAGGAGATGGCTTTGGAAGACAGCACCCTGATAAGTCACAAATAGGAACTTTTAGAATTGGGATATCTCACCTCTGTGGACCCTGTTCCACACTAGAAAGGAAGGTGACAGACAACCCATCAGAAAACATGTGGTCCTCCGTCAGGGAGACTGGAGAGGAGATAGGGTGGAAGGCAGGCTAGGGGTTCCCTTCCCTTCCCCCCACTCAGCCCCCCCGGGGAGCTGCACCCCAATCAGAGCACAGCGTGACGCCTCCTATACTGGTCTCAGTGCCAAGCATGAGGGACACTGCCCCAAAATACATATGATCAACTGGGTGTCAGTTTCACCAGTTGGTTAATCTCTGAGCCTCAGTTTCCTCATCCATAAAAAGAAGGGATAATAATCCTTACCTTACAGCGTTGTTAGGATACCACATATCGATGGATGGGACTGCCCCCTCCCCGGCTCCCCAGTCTCTGGTCTGTGGCTTGATTAACACTCTCTCTGACTGCACTGAGCGCCCCGTGTCACAGACAGCAATTGCGTCTCTGCGCTGGTGCTGTGAATGAGGAACACCGGAACACCGGCCACAGTGAAATTACTAATTTCCGTTTAGGACACTTATTAAGCACATATTATATTCCAGGTACAGTGGTAGGTGGTAGAACACAGAGATAAATATCATGTATCCTCTGTCTTCAAGGCATACCATCCTGCAAAGGAATTCAACTAGTAAACACAAAAACTGTAATACTGATGGATGTCATTATTTACATATGACAGATGCAGAAACAAAGACTTAGAGAGGTATAAAAATACTAAAGTGGAGTTTCAACCCAATTTCTACTCTGCCTCCTCTAACTCTGCCCTGAAGACTGGAGTTTCCAAAACTCTTTTCCTGATCTATATGCTTTCCAAGTTGGACAATTGCATTTGGGAAGAAAAAAAAAAGAGGGGGAGGGAGAGAGTAGACAAAGAACAGAGAAATGCAGTTTAAGTGGCTTACAGACCCTTTTAAGCAACTGGTCTTCATGCTTTTTGCAAAACCTGTTGAGCTAATAGCATGTTGGGGTACCCAAATTATTAACATCTAGCTGGGAAATAGGTTTCTCAAATGCAAAGTAAAAGTACCTTGCCTCCAAACTCCAAGATCTCATTAAATGAGCTAATTCACCTACTGCTTAATTTGCTGGAAGCCCTATGAGTAATTAGGCTGCTGACATCTTCCAAAATTATATTCTTAATTGTTGCATCACAATGAAGCTGCCCAGTCTTCCTCCTAGAGTGCCTTCCTCCTCTGCCTGCCAGAGCTTGGTGCTGGGAAAGGAGCAAGTTTGCATTTAGCACACTACGATCCTGCACGTAATTAGTGAGAAATATTAATTAGAAACACGAGACCACCCTGGAGATCCAACAGAATATTTGAAGCAGTGGATTTGGTGGTTTTCTTTCTTTCTTTTTTTTTTCTTTCTTTTCTAAATCTGGTCCTGAGCCCTGAAATCCTACAGCTGTTATTTCACGACGGCGAGCTCCTATTTCTTGATATTGTTTTGCAACAATTTCTAAGTGCTTCACTGGAGCTGTGCTGCCTGGCTTTGGCTTGTAACCCACAACACAATATTTCATTCTTGAGATGTTGCATCCACTTGTCATGGTAAATGTGTGTGTGTGTGTGTGTGTGTGTGTGTGTGTGTGTGTGTATTTTTATGCTTTGGGAAAGAGAGTCATCTTCCTTACATAAATAACACTATTCTGGGGAAAATGTCCACTGAGCCATTTCCCAGAGAACAACCCCAAGCACATTTGGGGCTCACTGTAGCTAGATTCTCTAATTGCTTTGAATGTACTTTAGTACTTGACTGGGGATGGCTTTGAGGTGATTATGAAAGAATAAGGAGGCTTCTACAAGGAGAATTTCGAAAGAAAATGCTCAGGAGACATTCTATTTTCAAGTTTCTGTATGAGCAAGTCTCTACTTGCTGATGAGTGACAGTGACAGCCCTTCCAGCAGAACAGCGGGACTGGGATCCTCCTTAGTGACTCTTATTTTGGTATGACAAGTTCAACCGTGCCCTCACTGCCTTGCTCTTTCATTGCCTGGGAACCTCTGTTACTCTTGCCGTCCTGGCAGCTGGAGGGCTGTTTAGCATTCATGTTTGTACTTTGGAAGGCAGTTCTGCACCCAGGCTGTGTTCTCTTCTTCTCTGTCCAGAGAGTTCATTGGCCGCCTGGGATTCCCATCATTTGATGCCCAGAATATGTTGGCCAGATTCCCCCACCCACACTCCGCTCCTTGAATTTTCAAAGTGGCTTTAAATAAGGAGATAGCTCCTGTGTTTGGGAAGGGACCCTTTCTGGTCGTCACTCCACCACAAGCTTTCTGCATGGGTTCAAACTAGTCATGGAAGCCCTCAAGCCTTCCGTTTTTATTTAATATATTAAAGGTCCAGGCTCTTCTCAGCTACAAATTGTAGTGAATGTGTGCATCTTGTGTGTCAGAAGTCTGACTCAGAGAGATTGAGCATTTGAAGGCTTATCTCTCTCTGCATCTTGCCTTCCTAAGAGAGAAAACACAGTGACCTAACTGAGTAAGAGGATGGGCAAGAGGCTTCAGGGCACGATGAAAGAGGTGGGATTTGGAGTCAGACAGACCTGGCCGCAAACCAGCTTCATAACTTAAGAGCTCTGCGACCTCAGGTCCCTCTCCTCTGTGCCTCTGTCTCCAAATCTTGGCAAAACAGGGCCGTAATACCTACCTCAAGCCCAGCCGCAGAAATTAAATGAGAAAATGTTGGTAAAAGGTATGAAGACAATGCCTGGCATACACAAGACTTTCAGGAAAGGTTAACTCCCATCCCATACTCTGTTCCATCCTCTCTGAGGGAGGAGGTGCCAGAATAAGTCATACAAGAGAAACTAAAATCAATCCCCAGTAGCGGAAGGCAGTGCTTGTAAAGAGAAAGTGAGGAGGCATCTGACTTCATGACGGTAGAGAATTTTGCTCGCTTGAAGGTAGCTTTGGGAAGACGAGGTATATACCTTCTTCCTCTTTGGCAGCAGGGTTTCTTAAAGATACTAAAACCACAATGAAAATACTAACATGAACCTGCTTTTTGAGTCAGGCTTTGGGCTTGCTGTATGATGTACATAGACTAGCTCCAATCCTGACAGCACCTTGGTGTTGCATTTTATAAAGAAACAGACATAAAGTCTGATACCTAAGAAGGAACAGAGCTTGGGCTTGAATGGTTTGATGGTAAATCCACCACTCCTGTTCTACGACAATCATATATAGACTAGAAAAGCACAACGGTCATTTAAGGGAACCACACGGTTGATCCTTTTGCTTGATATTGACGCTTTATCTAAAACAGGTTCTGGTCTAAATGGCAATTCACCTTTGCATCCCCAGCATGCAGTGCATGGTAACTGCCCACAAGCGCTAAGTAAATAAATGAAGGAAGGGTTAAATCTAACTTAAGTTGGCCACCAGGATAAACCCACAACTCGCCTGAGCAAAGAGCCAAACTCTTTGACCTGAAATGAACTTTTTTATTACCTGAAAATGCTTCCTGGTAGGTGGAACATGACACCATCATCCAGGGCTCAGGGACAAGAAATGAAGGTTGACTTCCTATCACAGAAGAAGAAGATTTTCCATTAACCACAATTAATTCTTGGGACTGGATTTTGGCCTGAATGCCAGAGTTGGCTCTCACAGAGGGGCACTGAAGAACTTCCAAAGAGCAGATGCTAGAACTCGAACCTCACCCTCCTCTGTACTCAGGCCTCACAAACCCATGGTGGCCAGCATTGAGTTGGTCAGTCGCCTTTCTCTGTGGACCAGTGTTCCCATCACCAAAAGCCTGTTGACAGTTGATCCAAATGCACTATATAGTCAGCTGTTCCAGAGAGGCCAGTGACAGAATGGGTTTTCAGAGCCACTTCTTTTACTGCCAGCCAGTTTGGACATTTTAAAATAAAGCAGAGAAGTAAGTGAGGCAACGGAAAGGAAACTTATATTCATTGAACAGTATTATGTTTTAGGCACCACCTGGGGCATCATTAATAAAATAACTCATGTAATCTTTACCAAAAACCCATGACACATACTGTGCCTATTTTACAGATGAGGACAATACTGCCTGTTCAGTCAACAAGGTTCATTTGCTCAGTACTGAATTCATGTCAGAGGACAATAGAGATAAAGGAAAATTCTAATGTGGTTTGCCATGTTTTTCAGAATAACCATGATACTGTTTGGGCAAGGATGGGCACACACAGACAAAAAATATACAAAGCCAAGGTGGCGCAGTGGTTGAGAGTCCGCCTGCCGATGCAGGGGACGCGGGTTCGTGCCCCGATCCAGGAAGATCCCACATGCCGCGGAGCAGCTGGGCCCGTGAGCCATGGCCGCCGAGCCTGCGCGTCCGGAGCCTGTGCTCCGCAATGGGAGAGGCCACAACAGTGAGAGGCCCGCGTACAGCAAAAAAAAACAAAAAAAACAAAAAAAAACAAAGCCAAGATACTAAGAATTACAATCCTCTACACACAAAAACATGGTCTCATCACTGAGGTATAACTATTGCTAACAGTAAGCACTTCTATCAGCATTTTTCTAAGATTTTTTTTAAAACATGTACTAGATGAAAAGACAGCCTCTTCAATAACTGGTGCTGGGAAAACTGGACAGCTACATGTAAAACAGTGAAATTAGAACACTACCTAACACCATACATAAAAATAAACTCCAAATGGATTAAAGATCTAAATGTAAGACCAGACACTATAAAACTCTTAGAGGAAAACATAGGAAAAGCACTCTTTGGCATAAACCACAGCAAGATCTTTTTTGACCCACCTCCTAGAGTAACGGAAATAAAAACAAAAATAAACAAATGGGACTTCATTAAACTTAAAAGCTTTTGCACAGCAAAGGAAACCATAAACAAGACAAAAAGACAACCCTCAGAATGGGAGAAAATATTTGCAAATGAAACAAAAAACAAAAGATTAATCACCAAAATATCCAAAAACTCATGGAGCTCAATATCAAAAAAACAAACAATCCAATTAAAAAATGGGTGGAAGACCTAAATACACGTTTCACCAAGGAAGACATACAGATGGCCAAAGGGCACATGAAAAGATGCTCAACATCACTAGTTATTAGAGAAATGCAGATCAAAACCACAATGAGGTATTGCCTCACGCTGGGCAGATTGGCCATCATCAAAAAATCCAAAAACAATAAATGCTGGAAAGGGTGTGGTGAAAAGGAAACCCTCCTGCACTGTTGGTGGGAATGTAAATTGATCCAACCACTATGGAAAACAGTATGGAGGTTCCTTACAAAGCTAAAAAAAAAAAAAAAAAAAATTTTAAATAGAACTACCATATGACTCAGCAATCCCACTACTGGGCATATACCCTGAGAAAACCATAATTCAAAGAGTCATGTACCACAATGTTCATTGCAGCACTATTTACAATAGCCAGGACGTGGAAGCAACCTAAATGTCCATCGACAGATGAATGGATAAAGAAGATGTGGCACATATATGCAATGGAATATTACTCAGCCATAAAAAGAAATGAAATTGTGTTATTTGTAGTGAGGTGGATGGACCTAGAGTCTGTCATACAGAGTGAAGTAAGTGAGAAAAAGAAAAACAAATACCATATGCTAATGCATATATATGGAATCTAAGAAAAAAAAAAGGTACTGATGAACCTAGTTGCAGGGCAGAAATAAAGATGCAGATGTAGAGAATGAGCTTGAGGACACAGGGAGGGGGAAGGGTAAGCTGTGACAAAGCGAGAGTGGCATGGACATATATACACTACCAAACGTAAAATAGCTAGCTAGCGGGAAGCAGCCGCATAGCACAGGGAGATCAACTCCGTGCTTCGTGACCACCTAGAGGGGTGGGATAGGGAGGGTGGGAGGGAGACACAAGAGGGAAGAGATATGGGAACAAATGTATATGTATAGCTGATTCACTTTGTTATAAAGCAGAAGCTAGCACACCATTGTAAAGCAATTATACCCCAATAAAGGTCTATTAAAGATGCAAAAAAAATGTATTAGGTGATGACTGTACACACAATCTGGAATCCTACTTTTTCACTGATCATTAATTCATTTTCCATATTATTAATTCAAACTCTGTAAACATAATGCTTAATAACTGGTAATATTATAACCAGTGGCTGTCTTTTCTATTTATTCTCCTCCCCCTCCCCCCTCTCCCCTCCACCTTCTCCTTCTATTCTTCCCCTTCCTCTTCTTCTCCTTCTCCTTCTTCTTCTTTCTCCTCTTCTTCTTTTTCTTGTCCTTTCCATCTCCTCCTCCTCCTCATACTACTACTACTACTAGTAGTACTTCTAGTAGTAGGACTTATTCTTTTTTTTTTTTTTTGCGGTACGCGGGCCTCTCACTGTTGTGGCCTCTCCCTTTGCGGAGCACAGGCTCTGGACGCGCAGGCTCAGCGGCCATGGCTCACGGGCCCAGTCGTTCCACGGCATGTGGGATCTTCCCGGACCGGGGCACGAACCCGTGTCCCCTGCATCGGCAGGCGGACTCTCATCCACTGCGCTACCAGGGAAGCCCAGGACTTATTCTTTAGAGCTTATCTTTATTAAGAGCTTTCAGTGTGTTAGACTGAGTTAAATTCTTTCTTTACAAAATCTCATTCAATTCTCTACTAACTCTGTGAAGTAGGTTCTGCTATTATCTCTTTACAGATACAAATATAGAGGTGAGACAGTTAATGCACCTAAAGGTTAAATAATTTTCCTAAGGTGACACAACTATTGAGAAGTAGAGCTAGGATTTTGTTTTCTCTGATTCTACGACTGAAGTTCCTAACCATTGCCACTGAAGTTCCTAACCTTATTGTTAGGTATTTAGGCTGATTCCAATCTTTCCCTGTAATATCTGTGTGTGTGTGTGCGTGTGTGTGTGTGTGTGTGTGCATGCATGTGCACTTTTGATTAATTTCCTAAAAGAGATTTACAGAAAAGGACTGATTAAGTAAAAGCGTGAATATTTTGCAGACTTGTAATACATACAGACAAACTGCTTTCCAAAAGTTCCATCCACTTAGATTTCTGCCAGCAGTGTATGAGAGAGCCCATTTCATCAGACGTGTCAGAAATGAAAAGGGAAACAAAAGCAGCAAATGACCCTACATGACTGAGAGTTTCAGATATACACAGTTTCTGAGAGTTCTGCAGCTCCTGGTTGTTACGGGTTATGAGTGTCTTGGGGAAGGTAGAGAGAGAAGCAGCAAAGGGTGGGGGCAAGGAAGTGTGTTAGAAACATTTAGAATCAGAATATTTGGGCTTGAGACCCATCTCTGCTACTTCCTAATTTTGGCTGTGAAATTTCAGTCTCCCTGTTTGTTAATTTACTTCATTTATTCCAGTTGTTGGGGGCAAGGATATGGGTAGAGCGGAGATTTGGGAAGGCTTTGGAAAAGTAAGGGTGGTTCACCTGGGCCTTAGATGGTGGGTGGGATTTCAGTGGATGAGGGAGTAACAGAAGGGCGTTCCAGGTAGAGGTGACTTCTGAAACACACCTGGAGTCCCTGGCTTGTTCTGGCAACAATGGGAGCAATGAATACTCACAGCAGGGCAGTGGCCGGAGGTGGGGATGGCATGGCAAGCTTGGGCAGAACCTCGAGAACCTTAAATATCATTCCAAGGAGTTTGAACTTGACTTACAGGTAAAGAGATTCCATCAAAGTTTGCTCCTGCTTTTGCTCTCAGGGGAGTGACTTGATCAGATTTGTGTTTTTAGGAGACAGCTCTGAGTATAGGAAAATAGGAAACAGGACTGGACAGAAAGGCAACAGTTAGGTAAAGTCAAAATAATCTAGGCAAGATAGGAGCAAGTGCTAACTTTTAGTTCCGAAAATAGAGTGACTGTAGCTATAATAAAAGTACATATATTTTAGGGGGAGCCCGGCAGAGGGATTAATCAATTTCTACACATAATAGGGGTAAAGGGAAAGTGTTTTGGAGAAATGAAATGTATTGAATGGGACGCACAACCGTCCTCTAAGGAGGATAATATCTCCATTTTACAGGTGAGTGAAATGAGACTCAGGCGGGTCAGTCAACCTACTCAACATTATGCAGATAGAACGTGAAAGTGTTGCACTTAAAGCCAAGTGTAACATACCCTAAATCTCACTCTTGTCAAGGCATCCTAGAGGAAGTGGCCTTTCAGCTGAGCCTTGAAGAAGACACAGTCTATCTCCAGATGGACAATGACGAAGAGAAGTCCAGGCAAGGAAGACGGCCTGGGCCAAGGCATTGCGTGAAGAGAGCCTGAGGTCCCTTTCAGAATGTGCAAAGCTGCCTTCAGAGATACGTATACACGGGAGTTAGTACTCACTGAGTATTTACTACGTACCTAGTCTGGTTCTTAGCGCTCACCACTTACTGAATCTTTCAATCTTGTCTATTGCTTCTATGTAGACCTTTATTATAATGCCCACTTTAGAGAGAGTCAAGCTGAAGACACAAAGCACTTCAGTGGGTTTCCCAGATTCATAGAGCTAGTTCAGTGGCAGAGCCAGCCTTTCACGTAAGGTGCCCTGTATCCAGAGTTCTTAACCACTTTGCAATATGGCCTTTTATGTACAGTGCGGAGGCTAGGAGCCATTCTTCCAAGGCATCAAAGTGGAAGGAAAGAGTGGAATCAATTTATTATTTTTTTCTTCCCCTGAAAAAAGACATGGATGCCTTTGATGAAGACAGAGATCAACCAGGGTGACCTGGATAGCACTCTAGTTTTTCATAATGAGTATGACAATAATAATGACAGCTGCCATTTCTAGAACCATGCTGTTGACCAGACACCGTGTGTGATGCTCTGTACATCTTCTGTCCTCTGCAAACCCCGCTGGGAGGAGAGGGTGTGTTGCACTAGGAAAATAAAGACCAGCGGGCACATAGGATGCTGGTGTGGAAATGGAAAGAGAGAGAAGCATTGTCAATCATGCTAAAGAATGTGGACCTCATCGTTAGGGCAGTGGGGAGCGCAGGAAGGCTCTGAAGACAGTGACTGATAAAATCCTGCAGAGAGTTAATAAACTCCATCTGTGGTGATAGTTTGGGAGAGGAAAGGGAAATTGATTAGGAGGGGTTAGGACATCAGGGGCAGCTGATCATGGTAATGATCAGACTGGAAAGGGCCTGGACTGAAACAGACTACCTGCCCTGGAAAGGGCCTAGACTAAAACAGTGGCAGTGGGAATGGAGAGAAGGGAATGATCTCAGACTCTCAGACTTCGTGTCAAATTGCATGTGAAGAGTCAGGGAAAGAGCCTTTAGGGATGGCACCTGACTTTCTATCTTATCTTACTAGAATCCACAGATTACTTATTTTCTTGTTTGACTGGAAAACTATCTCTCTCTAAAGAAATGTATCTCATGTTGGGGCCAGGAGCAATACGCTTGTTTTCCTTTTCCCGAGCAGAGAGAGCGGAAAAAGTGTCACTTACGGATATGCACAAGTAATAGAAATCCAGATCCCTTCCTCCCCTCCCCGCTTAAGGAGAAACATTATTTTGCTCATAACTTGTATGAGCTTGATGAATGTTCGTATAGCATCCAAAGCACGCAAACCGCCCAGGCTCTGGGGAAATTATTCATATTTTACTGGTGGCCTAGGTTGAGCAAACACAATAAAAACAGGCCTGGTGTCATTGCACGCTGGAAAAGCAGATGGCAGTCAGAAGCAAAGCTGCATCCGGCAGTTTGCAATTTCAAATTACATCAATTTGGAGCTTTGCGCCTGCTTCAGGCAAGGTTTCCCCTCAAATGAAGGAGACAGGGGAGGCGAACCCTTTATCCCTGGGCTGGTTGGCAGTGGCCTCTGGCTTCTGTAATTTCTTTGATGCTGGGTGACCTGAGAGGTGGAAAGGAGATGGGCTACTTTCTGTCCCAAGTTCCAGAGTTCAATCCAGGCGAAGGAAAAACAAGAGAAGCCCTTGGGTCCCTAGGATCTCATCAACCCAGACCCTGTGGTCTGGGGCGTCTAGTTTCAAGACTGTAAGGGCCTATATCTGGGGGGCTTGGTGCTCTCTGGCTCGGTCTTGACAAGAAGTGGTCCCAGCTTGCCCAGGTCAGGAGTTCAATGGATAGCGACCCAAATGAAGGAAAGAAATCCAAGATGTTAATAGTGCGACAGTTCTCAGAACTATTATTGACTATCGTAGTAGATAAGAATGAAATGGAGGTTGCCTTTGGAGTCCTTAAGCTTGTCCACATTTGCAGTTTTGTGGACTGGCTAGCTTGGCTTCTGTTCCTTCAGTCCCTTTATTTCTTTTTTCTGGAAGCCAGCAGTGTGAGTTCATCTAGATGAATGGTTCTCAACCCTGGCCGGTTAATCATCTCGGGGGGTGGAAGGGAGCTTTATAATAATACGTTTCATCAGGCCCTGCCCCTGGAGATTTCAGTGTCATGAGTCTGGGATCTTGTTCTCAGCTGTATTCTTAGGAACCAGCACAATGTCTGAGCCATGATAAGCAGTCACACTTACCTGTTGAATAAACAAATAAAATGAGTAACATGCAGGTCCCTGTACAAACCATATATTCTTGCATATTTTGTTCCCATAGCCTCAGATACTCTTCCCCTTTTCATTCCCTCCTCCCAGCCTAGATAACTTCTATCCTTTGGATATACACTTTAGATCATACAAGGTGTTGTAGGAAATGGGAAGGAGATTTATTGGGAACAATTTAGAAACCATATTGGGAGGGTTTAAAGTAAGAGAGTAACATAATCCCATTAAGGGTTTTAAAAGACCACTGTGGGTGTTGTTTGGAGAAGTCATAGGGAGGCATGAAAGGTAGCAGAGAGACTGGAGGCTAATCTAGTAGTCTGGGAAAGACGTAGTAGTGACTCGAGGAGGATGGTTGCAGGGGAGGTGGAGGGAGGTGAATGGACTGGGGATACTTGGGAGGTAGATCTGGGGCCTTGTTAATGGACTAAGCAGGTTTGAGGGGAGAAGAGATTGAGTTTAACACCTGGTTTTTGAGCAACTAGGTGAATGGTGGTGCCAGTTTCTAAGGTATTTATAAGGGGAGTTTTCAGGGAGATGTGTTTATTGTGTATAAGGGCTTTGTGCATTGAGAGTTGACATACATTTGATATGCCTGTGTAATGTATACGTGTAGAATATGTATTGAGGAGAGGTATATTATATACGTTTCCTGTGACTGCTGTAACAAATTGCAACAAACCTGGTGGCTTTAAAACCACAGAAATGTATTCTCTCAACAGATTTCAAGGCCTTAAGTCTGAAATCAGTTTCACTGGGTGGGAATCAAGGTATCGGCAGGGCTGCAGTCTCCCGGAGGCTTATGGGTAAATCTGTTCCTTGTCTCTTCAGCTTCTAGTGGTTGCTAGCACTCCTTGGCTTGCGGCTGCCTCATTCCAATTTTCAAGGCCAGCATCTTCAAATCTCTCTCTGCTCTGTCTTTACATCACCTTCTCCTCTGTGCGTGTGTGTGTGAAATCTTCCTCTGCCTCCCTCTTATTACGATGTATGTGATTGCATTTAGGGCTTGTTTGGATAATCCAGAATAATCTCCCCATCTCAAAATCTTTAACTTAATCACATCTGCAAAGACCCTTTTCCCAAATAAAGGAAACATTTACAGTTTTCAGGAATGAGAGCCTGTGTACACTGGGGTTCAAACCATACAGAGAGGAGTCCAGATTATAGCTCAGTGGTGTGTGTGTGTGTGTGTGCGTGCGTGCATACACATACACACAAGTCACATGCACGCATGGCTGTTTAGGACTGTATGTGAACGTGTGGCCCTCTCTGTGTGGTATGCACCTCTTCTCTCCTATGCCGCCACGTCAGGAGACTCTGCCAGTCACTTGGTTACTGCTGAGAAAGTGTTTATAAACAGCATAGGTCTTTCTTGCTTTCCCTGCAAATCCACGTTAACATTATATCCTCAGGCTACCCCAAGAGGAGGCCTTCTGTTTTGACTGTTTTAACTGGTTATGCTTACTTATAACCTTTGGGTGTCTAATTTAATTTTGAAAATGTTTTAGAGTTGTTTCCCAACATCTAAGTTTATGAAGCCCCCCTTTAAAGTAAAAAATGATGTGTTGCCCCCTACCAACCACCATAAGAAGAGTTGGATGTGCTTAGTGTCCATTGATTGAGAACTATACACTGACAGAAAGTTAATATGAATTTGCTTATGCTTTTGAATAAATGTATACTTTATTAAGTAATCGTAATGGCATCTACTTACATTTTAAAATGCTACTATCTGGATGTACATGGCATTTACAGGTGATAGGTAATGTTTGGTATTATATATATTCATGTTGTATTGAAATAACTCTAAAAACCCTTGGGGGATCTGTAGCCCATGATTTGGGAGATATTATAGTGGAAATGGGATTCACAAACTGGTGTGCCACATACCCAGTTTGACCAGCACATGTGTTTGGATTGGCTAGCAGATTAGTATTGTGGAATTAAAGCATAATGCCTTTGGTGGGACCAGCAGGCTCCTATGGTTTCTGGTCCCACCACTCACAGTTTTACTAAACCTGCCTGCTCCACCCCTTTATAACCTACATGTCCCTTGAAGACATTTGATTTGTGATCCCTGGTATAAAATGATTTGTACCTTTGACAGAATGCTGCTATCTACAGTTGGTACAATTTGATAATCTCTGACCTCATTTCAGCTTCATAATGCCCACCCCCCAACCACACCCCCCTGTGATAAGAGATAACATCATTCCTGTCTTAAGATGAGTTAATTGAGACTCAATAGGTTTTTGTGTTTTGTTTTTATTTTTGGCTGAGTTGGGTGTTTGTTGCTGCGCGCGGGCTTTCTCTAGTTGCGGCGAGCGGGGGCTACTCTTGGTTGTGGTGCGTGGGCTTCTCATTGCGGCAGCTTCTCTTGTTGCGGAGCACAGGCCCTAGGCATGCAGGCTCAGTAGTTGTGGCATGCGGGTTCAGTAGTTATTGTTCACGGGCTTAGTTGCTCTGTGGCATGTGGGATCTTCCCGGACCAGGGCTCGTACCTGTGTCCCCTGCATTGGCAAGCGGATTCTTAACCACTGCACCACGAAGGAAGCCCGAGACTCAGTAGTTTTAACACCTTGCCCAGTGTCACCCAGATTGTAAGTAAAGTTGCTGGGGCTGGAATGTAGGCCTCTTGACTCCTAGAAAGATGTTCTCTCTTCCTCACCCGTACTGTTTTCTTTGTAATTTGCCTGAAGTCTAGACAAACCAGCTATTACTGCGGATGGATAGCCATCAAAATCAAATCTGTACAAACAGGAGTAAACAGCTGACCTTCAAAAAAAAAGCAAAGGAGGAAATCTGCTCAATTTCTGCTCAAGACACTCGTAAGTGCGGATAGATAATGCACAAGGAAGCAGATAAGGGAGTCTGTAAACAATAGAAAAATTCTATCCGAGCCAAGAGAAAATCAGAGATTGCTGAAGGCAGAGAGCAAAGAGTAGCAGAAAAAAATACATTTGACGAAGCCAGAAGATCTAAGCCTTCACTTGCTTGTACCCAGACAAAATCACCTCTCAGAGTATCTGTTCTGTTTTGTTTTGGTTTTCATCTTTAAATAGGGTTGATCATATAATACCCATTTCCTTGTGTTGCCATCATGAAGATCAAACAGAATCACAGAGGCAAAAATGTTCTGAAAATAATACAGTGAATAATAACTCTATGGTCTGAAGCCCAGGAAGCTTTCAGATAACTTTTTTTCCTCCGTGGGGAATTAATTTTCAATCTATGTAGTCACTGAAGGTTTTCTTATCTCTCATAGAAAATTGTGGGGCTTCCCTGGTGGCGCAGTGGTTGAGAGTCCGCCTGCCGATGCAGGGGACACGGGTTCGTGCCCCGGTCCAGGAGGATACCACATGCCGCAGAGCGGCTGGGCCCGTGAGCCATGGCCGCTGAACCTGCGCGTCCAGAGCCTGTGTTCCACAACGGGAGAGGCCACAACAGTGAGAGGCCCGCGTACTGCAAAAAAAAAAAAAAAAAAGAAAAGAAAATTGTGGGTTTCTTGGAAGGCCCTGGATCTCTGTGCCAGACCTCAAGGACACTAATAATTTGAAAATTGCATAGTGAGTTTCCCTAAAGACCATTGGCCCAGACATCTAATATAGCCAAGTTCCGGATGGATAAAGAAGTATAAATGTTTACTTTAGGCAGTTAGATTCTGGGAGGTTGGATTTGAAACTGAATGACTGTCTTAGTCCACTTGAGCTGTTACAACAAGCTTCCATAGAATGGGTGGCTTAAACAACAAACCTTTATTTATCATAATTCTGGAGGCTGGGCAGTTCAAGGTCAGGGCACTGACAGATTCAGTGTTTGAAGGGCCACTTCCTGGTTCATAGAGGGTTTATCTCGCTGTGTCCTCACGTGTCTGAAGGAGTGATGGATCTCTCTGTGATCTCTTTCACAGGGTACAAATCCTACTCATGAGAGCTCTGCCCTCATGACTTAATCACCTCCCAAAGACCCCACCTTCAAATACCATCACAATGGGAATGAGCTTCAACATATGGGGACACAAATGCTCAGTCTATAGCAGTGACTATGCACTTTGGATTTGAAAGGACTGTATTTCTTATTCATTGAGTAAGCACCAGTACCTTCTGGGTAGTCTATTGATTTTAGCTGAAATGCTCCCCAAAGGTGACAGGTATCCAGCAATGGATATCCTTTTTTTTGTGCTCTGGTTTCCAGATTTGATTGTGGCTTCAGGACATCTCAGCAAGGAGCCTTGGGAAAATCAGTGAGAGACACAGTGGAATATTCTGTGTGTTGCACGGGTTTATGGGTAATCTGACTGGCTAAGCTAAACCTCTCAGAGAGAAGAACATGGGTTGTTATATTCTCTGCGCATACTTTTTTGACTACTTCTGAAGCAAAGCTCTCTCACCTCTAGTTGGGAATCTATTTTTCTTTGCAATCTTAAGATTTATTGTCTATAATCCCAAAGCACAAAACTGATCTAAAATGGAAAGGTAGTAAATTTCCATTTTTCCAGAATCCAACCAGGCAGAGAGGCAACTAGGAAAAATCTCTCAGAGGTGCTCCATGATTATTGTTGACTTGATTGCAAGAATTAAATGAGACAACATATTTTTATGTACCTTGTAATCTTGTATGCAAAGAAGCAGTTCTAACCTATCTTAGACTGAGGACTCCTTTTAACATCAAGAAGTTTTGTGATGTGTAGTAGCTATTGGGTATGATTAGATGAGAAAAAACATGATGACTAAAAGCTACAATGACTAGCATGATGCCATTTTTAAATGAACTCAGATGTTAAGTATGTACAAATGTTAGATAAAGAAACATGCTTACATTAAATTTATGGAGCTATGCACACACATTTGAAAAATACTGATTTAGATATTGCCAAGATACTCTTTTTTCAACTTACAGAAATATCTGATGGATATTCAGATACTTGAACTCCGTGTAAAAATTTCATGATTTCTGGGCTCTGTTGCCTTCTGGTTGACAAATACTGAGTTCTTAAATTAGTTTTGCTAACTCTTTGAAAAGTGAACATTCATCTAAAATATGTACAGTGATTAGGTGACCAGATTATTCAGTTTATTCCTTAATTATTCCAGATAAATAAGAATGGTGGGGACAGGTTTAAGAACTTACATGTGGCATTTCTTTACCTCCGAGCAGACAAAAATTCAACAGTATGCAAATGACACAACACTTATGGCATTGGAAGGGGTTTGAAAGATGGGAGGTCTTATGATGGAGTGGAAGAATTCAGAAAGACTTAGATCCATGGCTGCTTGGGTTCCATTGTTTCCCAGCTGTGCATCTTTGAGGAAATTGAGCCTTCTAAGTCTCAGTGTCCTGATTTGAAATTTGGGTATAAAAATACCCATTTCATAGCATTGTTGTATGGCTCTGCATATGACAGGTATTGACAAATTGTAGCTATATTTTAATCCAACCTCCATTTTATAGATAAGAAAATTAAGGGTCAGAAAGATTGAGACTTAAAGGAGATTTTAAAAAAAAAAGAACTAGTTTTGGGCTTCCCTGGTGGCGCAGTGGTTGAGAGTCCGCCTACCGATGCAGGGGACACAGGTTCGTGCCCCGGTCCGGGAAGATCCCACATGCCGCGGAGCGGCTGGGCCCGTGAGCCATGGCCGCTGAGCCTGCGCATCTGGAGCCTGTGCTCAGCAATGGGAGAGGCCACAACAGTGAGAGGCCCGCGTACCGCAAAAAAAAAAAAAAAAAAACGAGTTTGTGACAGCTCAAAGCAGAGACCTCTTGACTCATGCATCTGTATTCTACCACCATTTTAAAATGCATATTTTCATGCCAATTTTCTAGGCTGTAATTGGCAATGGGATGACAGACAGAGGTTTGTTTTTAAAAGAGATGAGAGAAAAACTTGCAGCATCTTTTATCCAGATTCTCAGAATGGTTTCCAGTAAGTGCTACTTCATCCCAAGAACTCAAATGGTAGGTTTCTGTTCCTCCTGCCTTCTCTGATTCTGTTACTAGTTTGAAAGCCCTGAGGTTCACAGCTAATTAAAGAGAGATGGAAGAAAATTATACCTCTGTTGATGCTATTGTTTTAATCTATCTCAATAGCTTCTTAACAGCAAAGGCAACAAGCCGTGGACTGAGAGGGTGTTCTCTCTGACAGAGAGGGCACAGGAGACCCTAGAATGATTTCCATAAACCCATTATCATTTCATTTAGTGACTTTTATACTTTCTGTTGTTACAGATTCACACAGACACACACACAACCCAAACACACATACACATTCTTTCAGATAATATTCCAGGATCTGCTAAGTCTTAGGAAAATAGGGACTCCCAGAAGAGAATAACATAACATTTATATTATGTATTTATTATATGTCTTGCACTGTGTTTTCTCTTTTCATTTCTTCGTCTAATCATTACAACAAGCATGTGTCCCCATGTTATATAAGAAAATACCAGGGCTTCCCTGGTGGCACAGTGGTTGGGAGTCTGCCTGCCGATGCAGGGATGTGGGTTCATGCCCCGGTCCAGGAAGATCCCACATGCTGCGGAGCGGCTGGGCCCGTGAGCCATGGCCACTGGGCCTGCGCGTCCGGAGCCTGTGCTCCGCAGCGGGAGAGGCCCACGTACCGCAAAAAAAAAAAGAAAAAGAAAATACCAAAACTTTGTGACGTTAAGGTCACATAGCTAATAAGTGTCAGAGCTGGGATTCAAAGCCATATCTTTATTGTCATCATTATAATCAGTCATTGTAATTATCATTCATCATCTTCATTAAAATGCCTAACATTTATTGGGCACTTATGGATTGAACCGTCTTCTAAATACCTTTAATATATTTATTTAAATACATTATATATATATTTAATAGTCTACTCCTCACAAACAAACCCATGAAGTAGGTATTAATATTATTCCCAAAATTTCCCAAGGTGATGTAGCTGATAAGCCAGCTAGTTTAATTCCAGAAACTTCACTCTGAATTGCACTGCTCTTTCTGAATCCAAACCAGGTATTTTCCAACTCCACACCTTGTCTCACTAAGGATTTCAGGACTGAGAGGTCTTTCAGAGGCCTCATGGAAATAAGGGAGCACAGCTGCTTTAGAATATGATCCAATTCAGGTATACCTAGATTAAAATCTTCCGATATTCATCACAGTGGGCAATATTGTGGACAATAGTAGGTACTATTCAGGATCAAACAGGTGAGCATTACTAGGTCATCTGGGTGCCTTGTTGTTTAACAAAGCAAGACATTTTTAATGTGATTTAGCAGTGTGACCAAGTAACTACCTATAAGGAAAGGACAGTGCTAATTAACCAGAAATGGGCAACACAGTCAGCACCTAGGACAGCTCCAGTGGTGCTGTGGCTCCCAGAGAAGGCTGAACTGCAATTGGCAGCTCTCTGCTGTGTAATTGGTCCTGCCCTAAAGCTGGAACTTTAAAAGCTCTTGACATTTTTGCCCTAGACTTAAAGCAGTGATTATTCACCTTCTTTGTGTATACAGTGACCTAAAATGACAACAATGTATTATTTCTCCTGATTTTCTGGGTTGGCTAAGCAGTTCCTCTGCTGGTTTTCCTTGGCTGTATCACGTAGTTGCATTCAGCTGGAGGGTCACAGAGCTGAAGGTTCAAAATGGCTTCACTCGCATGTCTAGTAGGTAGTACTGTATGCTGGCTGGGCTGCCTCATTTCTCCTCCATGTGATTTGTTATTCTGCAGTAAGCCACACCAGCTTCCTAACATGGTGATGATAGAATAACATTCCTCCTCTTGAGACCTAATCTCCAGAACTCACAAAATGTCAGTTCTCACACATTCTAATGGTCAAAGTCCATTCTAGTGGCAAGTCCATCACAGATTCAAGAGGTCAGAAAATTGACTCCACTTCTTAATGAAATAAGTTGCAAAGAATTTGCAGCCATATTTAACTTATCATGGCCTCCTTAACTACTCAAGATAGACCACAGTGAGAAGTAGCAAAAACTTTCCCTGATCCTTCAATACAATCCCACCTTAGCACACTCTCCATATAGCACTTCTGTGCTTTGTATGTACCTCTATTATGATACCAATCCACTGGTACAGTAAATAAGCAATTATTGAAGATCATTTGTGAGCCAGCCGAGGTGCCAGTTTTTTTTATTTAATTTTATGTTAGCTCATCAAGTTATTATAAGAATCTATCAGATCTTATCATTCCCCTCCACCCCCACTTAAAGATGAAGACACTGAATCTCAGAAAGATGAAGAAATTTGCTAAATGCACAGTCAGCACATGACACTCTTCCATTTTAGTAGTCTGTTTATCATTTGCACTTAGCCTGCAGTATTACAGTTTTCCGTCTACCTCCCCTAAAGATTGTAAGCTTCCTGAGGACGAGACTGTCTATTTCTCCTTTGCATATTACCAGTTCATAGAATGCAGCTAGAGATGGCACGTAGGTTCTCAGTAAATGTTGCTGGATAGAAAGATGAATGGACTTCCAAATTGTGGGTGCTTTGCTCTTTCCTCTATGAGTGTCTCCTGTTTATGTTATCTGAGCTCATATGGCTGAGAATAATATGATGGGAAAAATAATCCACAACATTTATCAAAAAGTTATTATATGCCAGAAACTATTAAGAATCTTTGCATATTCATTTCCTATATTCTCACCACCCGTGAGGTAGGTACTGTCTTCTTAATTTTACATATGTGGAACCAAGGGGTTAGAGAATAGATTTAGATTGCCCAAGGCGATACAACCATTAGAACATGAACTCAAAACTCTCTGACTCCTAAGGCCATATTCTTCACTGAATTATTCAATTCACCCAACCCTGTTGCCTTTCTGCATTCTTTTCTAGAAGAAAAGTTTACAAGTTTATGTGAATGGAAATTTACATGAGATAGACCTCTCCATCCCCTCCTGAATAAAATAGAAGGAAACTCAAGACTCTCCATGATATAGCCCCAAACTGCCTTTCCAGCCTTATTTCCTACTCTGCCTATCCATAGTTCTATATTTCTACCCTATTACTCACTATTCCTGTGATATTGTCTCCACTACCGTATCTCTGTGCCTTTACTGATAATGTTCGCTCCATTTTTCACACATTGCAATTCTTAGTCTTTATAAATAGCTAAAGTGACTCCTCTTTGGTAAAACATTCTTTTTATTCATCTGGTAGCCATTGACCACCTATTCGTTAATGTTTCTCCAAGCAAATAACGTGTACCTTTATTTAGCCCAGTTCACTGTTTACATGCCTGTCTTCCACTAGACAGTTACTCCTTCCTGCCTCCATCTCTCCTCCCTTCCTCTCTTTTTTTCCAGTAGATTTCACATTTCTGCCCTGTCCCAGGCACTGTGCTGTAGCCTAGAACTATAGAAATAACTAAGACATCAATCCTACTCTCAGGAAACTCACAGAGAAGCCACTGAGTACACATTAAGTAAATAAATACAGGAGCTTGTCTAGGGGTGAAGTCAGGGGTATAAACAATTCCAATATCAACTCTACACTAGAAATATGGGCAGTGCCTCACAATCGAGACGTTTGGTAAATATTCATTTAATTACTCTCTCTAATGAGATAGGTTCAGGTCCTATTCTTACTCTCTGGGTAACTTTGAGCAAGTCCCTTGAACTTTCTGAGGCTCGGATATCAAGTATGTGAAAACAGCCAATAATACTGACCTCATGGGGATTCTGTGAAAATTAAATATGTAGCAGATGCCTATAGTAAGAGCTCAATATATTTTAGCATTCTAAACTCACCCCTAAATTAAATCCAGAAAGAATATTTAGCGATGCAAGATACATTGCTTGCAACCAAGGAGCCCGCCTGCTGCAACTGAGACCTGGTGCAACAAAACAAATAAATAAATAAATATTTTTTTTAAATACATTGCTGGATGGATGGATGGATGGATGGATGGATGGATGGATGGATGGATGAATGGATGGACGGGTGAATGAAAGAGGCAAGACTTGAGTAAGACTTCAGAACATGATGACACAGGCAGACCCTGTGGGACTAGAGGGTATCAACTCCCTTCTTAGGGGCTCTGAACCACTAAAGCCCAGGAAAACACCCTTACCCCCGCCAAGGGTCATGCCACTGCTCCTTCCCTTCACAGGGGGCCCAAACAGCTTGTTTTCCTCCTCTTTGTATGCTGGAGAGATGTGATTTTACTGTCAGCGTGGTGTTTCTAATGAAAGGCAAATGGTGTCCAATGTGACTTGGAAAAAAACGTACAAACAACAACAAAACTATATGTTCTTTTTTCCTGTAGTGTTCACAGGGAGAATATGTGACTTGTTTGCTGTCAATACGGCTTATAATGACATGGTGCACAGAGGCACTGCCAAATGTGTGCAGCATTCATTATACACGTGTATCAAATGTTATGCGATATGAGTTTGGTGGCAGAGCAGATGAGAACTGCCCTGCGGCTAAGTTGGAGTTACAGCATCTCTTCCCATGGGATGATTAAGGGGGAAAGGGGAAGTGGGCAGCAGCATAGGTGTGAAGCAGGGTGTCTCTAAAATCAGAATTTTCTGGTCTGATCCTGGGGTAGGTTGAGAGAAAAATATTGGAGCTCAAAGGGTCCTTAAAGATATAGCAGCAACAACAACAGAATCATTTAGTAATCAATTCTGGAGTCCCTACTAAGTGCTAGGCTTGTAACAGGCTCTGGGAATAAAATGCTTCACTAGCTTTCAAAAAGTTCACAGATTGGTAGTAGAGAGAGAGAATAACAATATACCATGATAAATGCAATAATAGCTACAGACTAAGTGTAATATCAAACTGCAGAGGATGATACCTCAACCAGAGTAATGTCGCTTGTTCTGAGATTCTGTCCCTGACCCCTCCCTATAGGACCAGGTCACCTTGTTATGTGCTCTCATGGCACCCTGGGCATTTCCTTCATGGCATTTCTCATGGTCTAAAGTTCGTTGTGTGTGTGATAATTTCATTAATGTCTGTCTGACTTTTAAGACTCCAAGCCCCATGAAGGCAGGGACGTCATCTATTTTGCTTACCTTATGTCTCCAGCACCTAGCACAGTATCTGGCACATAGTAGATGCTCCAATAATGTTTGTGGTTGAGTGAATGAGTGGATACAGTCATACATGAGCTTAATCTTGTAAGACATGGGAGAAATAAGCCAGGTAAAGAGGGTGAGGGGAAAGCTGAGCCAAAGGGAGGAGCGTAAATCATTTACAAAGGTATATAAAAGTATGGAAGTGAAAAAGTGCAGGACAAAATTAGGAGAAAGGCAGTAAGAGTGGACCGTTGAGATTCTTAACTATAATATTCATGTTTTCTCCAGTAAGGCAAAAACTTAGGTGAGAGGCCAAACATCACTGCTAATGTCTGGGAAGAAACACAAGAAACGCTGGACCTGATGGAGTTGTAATTTGGGAGGCAGATGGGAGATGAGACAAACATTTTGGTGATGAGCTAGGCAGTAAAGGCATAGTGTGGCTAATGAACAAACCATGGGAGGAGAGTTTAGCCAAAGAATGTGTAAGAAATTCTTCTCTAAGTGGTGAGATGATAATAGGAAGGGGCACATCTGTCACCTAGTTGATGAAGCTTATTGGAGGAAATAGCTGGACAACATTGTTCCGAATGAAAATGTCTCGTTAAATGTACATTCAGACCCATGGATAAATAAGAGGAATAATATGAACAGCGACTAACGTTGTTTTGTTTTGTTTTGTTTTGTTGCGGTACGCGGGCCTCTCACTGTTGTGGCCTCTCCCGTTGCAGAGCACAGGCTCCGGACGCGCAGGCTCAGCGGCCATGGCTCACGGGCCCAGCCGCTCCGCGGCATGTGGGATCCTCCCATACTGGGGCACGAACCCGTGTCCCCTGCATCGGCAGGCGGACTCTCAACCACTGCGCCACCAGGGAAGCCCGTGACTAATGTTTTTTGAGAAATGATTATATACCAGAAATGTACAGTGATAATCAGCTTCCAAGCGCTATCACGTTCAATACTCACAGCAAAACCCTGAGGTAGGCGCTAAGAATATCCCCCTTAAAGATGCGACAAGTAGAAGGAGACCTAGTGAGGTTAAGTAACTTGTTCAAGGTCATCCAGCCAAGCAGAGGCATAGCCAGGATTTGATTTGAGATCATTTGACCTCTGAATCCACTCTTTTAACTACCAAGTTGCTGAACCAGACTTTAAGACAGCCACAACAGTCTGAGTCCTTCACTGTCTGGACTTAAATGTAAGCCTGTGAACTCAGCATTCAATAAAGACTATGTCTTGCCCATCTCTTGACCTTTAATTTGGGTCTTAGTGCCGGTTCTTTATGGACTTTTGATGTACTTGCTGTCATATCAACCCTCATGATTTGGAGATTTCCTAAAGTTTCAGGAAGTGACTCTTGTAAACCTTCAGGTCTACTATGGTGCAGCATGATGGGGTTGGGGGATGGGGATTCAGTTGGTCAGAGATGGTACTGGAAGTGGGTGAGTCAGATCATGGGAAGAACGATGTGTCACAGGGAGGATGCTGACCCAACTGATAATTTAAATAAAAAGGAAAGTGAAAAGTTTAGAAGTTAAGGGCTTTCCACAGTACTTTGTAAAAACTATATGTGTATGTAAATACATTATATATACATATGTATGTACACATATGTACATATGTATATTATACCTATTTACACATAAAATATATATTATATGTGCACCCACATAGTATATATTACATAGACATAGTATATACAAATATACATTATATATACTCTTGCATATATATCATAATTAAAATATATGAATATATGTATGTACATATTTACCTCGAATTATACCGGCTAACGTTTATTGACTCTCATGTACTAATACTATGCTATGTCTTCCCAAGCATTACGTCATTTAACCTTCACAACATCCTAAGGAAGTAATTGTTTTTATTTGAATTTTTCTAAAGAGGAAAACAAGACTCAGAGAACTTAAGGCACTTGCCAAGACCACAGTGTTAGTTACTAGCTGAGCTAGTATTTGGTCCCCAGTCTGTCCAACTCCTCCAGGCCTGTTCCATTAACAGCCACGTGATTCTGTCTCTCTCACCTGCCACTACCTGTTTGCAGGTAGCTGTGCCAACAGGTTTTTCTGTGAGCTGGCGGCTCCTTTGTGACTTCTAAAGGCTGAAACCTACTCATCGGTGCCTCCATGGCTTAGCCTTCGCCCATGTCAGCACCTGTGAATGTTTGTGGAGTGAATGAAGGAATGAATTGCCTCAGTGTACCCGGATGTTAAGTGGTAGAGCTGGGCTAAAACCAGACTCCCCAAGTAGAGCATGAGGATCTCTGTTCAGCTTCCAAACATCTCTCCCTCCTCGGAAGTCTAGCACCATTTCCTCTTTCTGAGTCACCACATACTGTCCTATGCCATCTTTTGCACTGCTGTATAGCTTAATATTTAACACTTGCGTGGATTTCCCTTTTTGTGAGTTTGCCTCTTTTTCTTAGTGGATCAAAAGCGCTTCAGTAGTTAAAGGGAGATAAAAGAAATTCACATTTGTTGAGCTAGTAAAGCATGCCAAGCGCCATATCAAGGCTGTCACATATATGAGTTTATTTGATCTTCATGACAATTCTTAGAAACAGTTATTATCTGCCTTTTACAGGAGAGCCGATTTGGGCTCAGAGAGTAACATAATTTGAATGACAACACACAGCAAGTATGCGGCAGAGCTGGGATTCAATCCCAGGTCTTTCTGACTCCAAAGCTCATGACATGGGCACCGACTTTTCGACTTTCCCACCTTAGTCTTAATTGCCACATGGCCCAGGCTTCCTCTGCCAAAGACACCCCCTCCCTCCTGTCCCACACACTTCTCTGTAGCAGGACCTGATGGCGGCAAGCCCGGGCAGCGTGGAGGGCTGCAGCAAAAACGCACTCTGGCATCTTAGAACGTGGTACAAGGTACGCCAGCGAGAGGAAGAACAGTTGGTGAACAGTTGGCGAATGGATATTTTTATGCAAGGGTTGCCTAGAGAGAGGGGGAAAAGAGTGAAAAAAATTGTTTATAAAGGAGCCACAATTAATAAGGTCTTTGTTAGCTTTTTGGATTTCGATTTTCAAGTCCATTGCTTTGGGTTTGAAAAGGAACAGAAAGGTCCCCAAGGAGTCAAGCTCCCCAGCTTCCAAAGCGTGAAAGCATTTAGGAAACCAGCCCAAGCCTGAGTGTGTTGAAGATTTTAATTATTCAGCAAGGAGTGCAAAGATGCTCTGAATTCCTTTGGACAGCTTCTTGTCCTGACTGTTTATATTATGGCATGTTTGGTATGTGGGCTTAAGAGCTAAAGGATGACAACGGAGAAAAAAAAAGGAAATGGAAAAGAGAGCACAATGCTTAGTATATCTGAAACACTGCAGCCCCTCTAATCCCTTGCCTACCATTTTACATTCCTGTCTGAGCTTCAATGTTCTCATCTGTAAAATGGGAATAATAGTATTCATCGAAGTGAGGATGGGAAAAATGCCCTGTAAACCTAAAAACTGTTTAGAAGTAAGAATATTGGTTTTTGTAAAGCACTTTTTAATATAAAGACCTTCACATCTCTTTTTGCATGTAAATTTATTTTGCAAGCATTTATAATACTTAGACTAATGGCTACCATTTATCAAATACTTGGAATATGCAAGGTCCATATTTTCCTATATTTGAACTTGCAATGATCCTATGACGTAGGTCCCATCCTTCTCTCTCTCCCCTTCCATTTTTCAGAAAGGTTAAATAATAAACCCAGGTCAGTAAGAAGCAACATTAGCACTCAGAGACTGTTCTTGAATGGACAGGTTGGTCCAGAGTGAGTGCCAACCACTCTGCTGTGTGCCTGGAGCCCCATAGCCATCCACAGAGCTGACACAAGGACAAGTATTCTGTCATGGATTGAATTGCATCTCCCCCAAAAAACAAGATAAGTTGAAGTCCTAACCCCCAGCATCTCAGAGTACACCATTATTTTGAGATGGGGTCTTTACAGAGGTAATCAAATTAAAATGAGATCATTAGGGTAGACCCTAATCCAATGTGACTTGTGTCTTTATAAAAGGGGATTATTTGGACACAGAGATGGATACACATAGAGGGAAGAGACACAGGGAGAAGACAGCTATCTACAAGTCAAGTAGAAAAGCCTGGAACAAATCCTCCCCTCACAGCCCTTAGAAGGAAACAACACTGCTCACTTCTTGATTTTAGACTTCTAATATCCAGAATTGTAAGACAGTACATGTTTAAGTCACCCAGTTGGTGATGCTTTGTTATGGTCATCCTAGCAAACTAATACATATTCTGAATCCCCTTTTCTGGATGAGACATTGGAAAAGGAAGAGACGAAGGTGACCTGCTCAAGTTGTTAAGTGGGATTGCTGAGATTTTTCACCCCCTTTCCGCTTTCACTCCTCCACATGGATTGCTAGAAAGAAAGATCTTGAGGGGTCTGGAATTTCTCTTGGCTTTTGTTTATTGCTGTGTCCCCAGCATTTGCATCAGTGCCTGGCATGCCATAAACTGATAGTTGTTGAATGAATGAATGAATGCTCTTTCTACCAACTTACCCAGAACCTTGCAACTAGCACATCACATTGGAACAAGGAGTTCCAATCACTGGTCGTAATTGCCACAACAAAGCATTTCATACTTTGTGTTCAAATATTCTTCTGACAGTCAGATACGAACATGAACAAGTTTTCAATCAAATTCCTGGGAAGTCTAGCTTTATAGACTGTCAGGTACAAAACGCCAAGGTCCTAATTCTTATTTATATTTAGAAACCATGGACTCACCTACCTTCCTTCTTCTCTAGTTTCTGCCCATGGAGCAGTGTCATCAGATGATTTCCTTTCTACCTCATCAGCTATTCCTTGGTTTTCCTTTATTGGTTCTTCCCCGTTTTCCCAGATTCTAAACTCTGGAGTGCTCTAGGATTCTGCTATTCTTTGTCAACACTCATTCTCTTGGCAGCCCTATCCTGTCTGTGGCTTTAAATACTATCTATGTGCTGACAATCCCCAAATGTACATCACCTGCCTAGGTTTCTACACTGAACTCCATACTTATGTATCCAGTGACCTACTTAACATTCTCACTTGGGTGTCTAATACATGTCTTGACGTTGATATGTTCAAAACCAAACTCCTGATTTCCCGCCTCACCTCAAGTAAAATACTGCTTCATCTACAGTGTGGAGTCTCCCCTGTCATAACAAATGGCAGCTTCATGCTTCCCACTACTTAGGTCAAAAACCTTGGGTAGGGCTTCTCTGGTGGCGCAGTGGTTGAGATGCCGCCTGCCGATGCAGGGGACACGGGTTCGTGCCCTGGTGTGGGAAGATCTCACGTGCCGCAGAGCGGCTGGGCCCGTGAGCCATGGCCGCTGAGCCTGCACATCCGGAGCCTGTGCTCCACAATGGGAGAGGCCGCAACAGTGAGAGGCCCGCGTACCGCAAAAAAAAAAAAAAAAAAAAGTCTTTGGAATTTGACCACGGCCACCTATTACCACCTGCACTGCTACCTGAATTATTGCAGTAGTTTCTTAACTGGTCTTCCTACATCCATCCATGTTCTCATACAACCTCTTCTCTACACATTTTTCTGGACAACCCTATTAAAAATATAAGTCAAGTCACACAATGCTCTATCCAAAATCTTCTGACATACTGTAAGCAGCTCTTTGCAGGAAAGTGCCTCAGCAGGAAGCCCCTTTTCTTGTCACTTTAGCAAAGCTACATTGTAACTAACTTTTAAACCAGGTACCCTCATGCTCCACTCATCTCTCGCCCGCGCACACCTTTCACATCTTTGGATCACATCATACCGTGCCTAACTTGTCGGGTTCTTTCCGTAGATCAAAAGAAGTAGGATTGAAGAATAAGTAACAGATGACCAGATTTGTTTCCTAGCTTCCCTTTCAGTAATCTCGAGAACAAACTGTGTGAACAAGGTAACATCTAGAGGAAGATCAAGTGGGTTGCACAAGCCTACCTGCAGTAGGGGATGGCGATGTCTCTGACCTCCCCATCTCAGTGATTAACTGAGATTACTTCCCAGCTTTCCTTTAAAACTTTCATGGCCGGGCAGAATATTCAGAGGTGGTTCTTTGGGGACACTGAGTCCACCATCTCTCCACATTGCCGGCATTCTGACCAAAGAAAACTTTCCCCTCTTCCAACGTTTACGAGTTTGCTTTTGTAAGCGGCGGGCAGCGGGGCCCGATTCAGTCGGTAACTGTACTAGATGATTTAGTTCCTCACTACCTCTAGGACTTTATTTCCTCATTCGCTAGATCACATTCAGTTTTATTTACATTGATTATGTTCAAGTTTGCAAAGAAATGAGCATCTGGTGGACCCAAGATTTTTCTGAGGGAGTAATCTCAGTTTAATCCCGTGAAGAACCAAGCTCTTCTCCACATCGTTGTGCCAATGCTTCCCCAAATCTTCCCAGGCTCTCCCCCAAGACAGGGTTTAACTAGATCACATGTTGCTCCACATCTCATTAAAATATCTGCTTCATTTGCATGTGATTTTTAAACTTTTTTTTTTTTTTTTTTTTGCGGTACGCGGGCCTCTCACTGTTGTGGCCTCTCCCGTTGCGGAGCACAGGCTCCAGACGCGCAGGCTCAGCGGCCATGGCTCACGGGCCCAGCCGCTCCGTGGCATGGGGGATCTTCCCGGACCGGGGCACGAACCCATGTCCCCTGCATCGGCAGGCAGACTCTCAACCACTGAGCCACCAGGGAAGCCCTGCATGTGATTTTTAAAATCATCATATCGCTAACAGGAGGAATAGCCAACCTAGAGTGGTTCAAGTGTCCTTCTAGCCTCTTATCTATTTGGGTCAAACTTCACCTGAGTGAGGCTTACCTCACTCTTAAGGTTGCGAGAAGATAAGTCAGTTGCAGTCTCCTCCTTACCTTGTCTGTTTTTCTGAACTTCTTGGTATGCTGGATGTCTTCTCTTAACTAAATTGCCTTTCAGTCCTTCTCTACTCTGTCCCCTGCCCCAGGAGACTGACCTACATGAAGCACATCAGTGGGCTCCAGTGCCCTAAGGCTTCTGGATGAAGTGGGAAGCGAAGAGAGTGAGGTCCGGGTTTTTTTTTTTTTTTTTTGGTTCCCTCCCTGTCAGGTCACCTTGGGCTGGCTGTGTCCCAAATGTCACTAATCCTTCCAGGGGCGCTGCTCTACAGAACGCCCTCTCATTTAGGTTCTGATAATGGCTACCTCTTCCCTTCCAGCCTGGGGGGTGTTAACCTCCACTATTATCACCTCTGGGCTCCTTCCCCATCCCTTAAGTTTCCCTTCCCTCGTCTACACCTTTATAATTTGTCCCTCACTGAGCTATTCTCATTTGAATGTGCCACCAGTTTCTTGCTGGGACCCTGACAGATATACCTGGTGATCTGTAAATGTTTCCCTGACTTAATACATTTTATCTGTGATAATTAGCCCTGCTATATTCCCTTCCTTGGACAAAATAGATTCTTTTTCTGATTCATATTACTCAGCTGAATAAAAGTCAGTCTTGCCTTTGGGGGGTAGGGTTATGAGGCCAAACTGACCCATCTTGTAATCTTGGATTAGACCACGGCTAAGTGCCTGAACTTCTTGGCATTTCACTTTCCACCAGCTCTTGAACATTATTAAATGGGATTTATATGATTGATATAGACTGGTGCATAGTGGGTACTTTGCAAATATTAATTCATATTCCTTCCTCTTCACCTTGGTGCATTTGTTTTTCTAGGTTTGTTTGGTTTTTTTTTTCTGCTTCATTTTGATTAATGTAATACCTTAAACTTCAGTGGAGCTCGTGGAGTAGCACAGTGTGTAATTTGCAGTCAGATAATTTTCTCATCAGTGGGAGTTGCTTTGGTGCTAATTTGGGCTGCATCCTCTATTTCAGTCCTTTGTCTCATTTGTAAAGAGCGTGCTGTATTGTTCCAACTTCTCCACTTTTCTGTATGAGATTCTACACGGCGACTGAAAGCGAGACTAGAAAGTCCATTCCACCCTCAGACTGTTAGACTGTGGGGCACGTGCACAAGAAGGCACTGTTATTAGGGGAAATCTAAGTGCACCGATTTCTGAATAGCAGGATCTTTCTCTGTCCTTGGGCACATCCTTGATTTGCACTCAAGGAGAGACCATGCAAAAGACACTGGGCGAAGTCAGGTTAAACAGGGATCCCCGATTCCTCAGCTACCTGACCTTCTGGGGCTGGAGTCTAGTTCACACCAAGCAGTGCCCATTAGGCCTGCTCAGAGGAGCAGTTTAGAGACGGATGGCTGAGCTGAAGCAAGAGCGGTGGAATCAGGAGGGAGAAAACCAGCCACGAACCTCAAGATCAACAGCACATCACAGAGGCTAAAAGCTGGGACACCAAGTACCAGAGTTCATGCCGGAGGTTTTTGTAGACCAGATTGTATATCCTAAGCTCAAGAGCATAAAAAGTCTTTTCAAACCTAGAGAAGGCAGTGGCAAATGAAGTGTGGATATAAGCAAGGTCCATCGGGGAACAAATTGTCTGAACATAGTCACTGCGCCTCTCTGAGGGAAGGTTTGGCATGGCTCCACCGAAGTCAAAGGCCAAAGCTAAAACTGGCTTTACCTTTGGGACCTTTGCCTCTCTGAACCCTAGGACTCATGTCAGTTACTAGGGGATAATGCTCTCTGCCCTATTTGTCACCCAGGGCTGTTGTGAGGATAAAATGAAACAATAGGTATGAAGGCATTTTATAAACCACAAAACACTACACAAAAGTGAGGATCCAGCAGACATTTCACCATGTAGAGCTGAACGCTTCTCTAAGAGGTCTTGTACCTGGTCAGTTGGAGTCAGACCAATCCTGAACTCTATTTCCATGAGGAATGCATTAATTGGGAGAGAAACTATACTCAAGGAAATATAAGCAGACTTCCCGGGTGGCACAGTGGTTAAGAATCCACCTGCCAATGCAGGGCACACGGGTTCTAACCCTGGTCCGGGAAGATTCCACATGCCACGGAGCAACTGAGCCCGCATGTCACAACTACTGATCCCATGCACCTAGAGCCCGCGAGCCACAAGTACTGAGCCCATGCACCTAGAGCCAGTGCTCTGCAACGAGAGAAGCCACCGCAATGAGAAGCCCACGCACCGCAACGAAGAGTAGCCCCCACTCGCCAGAACTAGAGAAAACCCGTGCGCGCAACGAAGACCCAACACAGCCAAAAATAAATAAATAAGTAAATAAATAAATAATTTTTTTTAAAAAAAAAAGGAAATATAAGCAAAAAAGTCAACCAAAGGCAAACTGCAGGATGTCTGGTGTGTGCTGGGCTTTCAGGATGAGAGGAAGCTGGTCTTCAAACACAAACCAACCTTGATCCTTTTGGACCCTCTACTTCTTCCTATGATTCAGCTTCATCAGGCTCCTATCACAGCCCAACTTTCTCCTTGAGGCTGAAACCTGGTCACTGCAACTCCCAGACCTTCCACTTCCCAGCATCACCATCCAAAAGGAATGGACCCTCTTCTCTCATTTCCATTTCAAAAACATCCTGAGAGAACTTTTTCTGGCTTGGGTCACATGGCCATTCTATGACCAGGGTGAGGGGCACTATGATTGGTCCTTCTACATATTTTGGATCAAGGAAGAAGCTATTGTTCAACTCTTCCCAGAAGGGAGGGTGCTAAAAGGACAGAAAAATAGACAACCACTACAAGCATCTAATTAACATTACATCCTATAAACTAAGTTTTGGAGACTAAAACATCTGGACTTTTTAGGATAGACCCTTCTCCCCACTGGAAGCACATCAGGAAGAGCGTTGAGAATGAGTTAGTCTGGGTCCCCACAGGGAACGTGGTATATACTCAGAAGGAGAATTTGAGGCTTTAGAGAAGATTCTATTTACAGAGGTGTGGGAAGGGTTAAGAAACCAAAAAGGGATGGTGAAGTATCTAAAGGCTATCACCAGTGGGAAGCCATTTCTGTTCCTTGGCCTGAGAGAGAAGGGGTGGGGGGAGGGTTATCTGAACCCACTGAGACAGGTAGCTTAGGGAGGGAAGGGCCCGCAGATAGGAGCTGTGGCCTTCAGCACTGGGAACCAGCCCCTGCAACTGGCAGACCAATAGGGAAGGAGCAGGGAATTCAACCACCTTTCTCTCCTTCCACCTGCCCACTCCCTGCTGTGCCTCTCCTTGGCCGATCCCAACTACGAGTCAGAAGTCAAGGCACTTAGCTTGACACAGTCCTTAACAGATCCCCAGGGCAAGGTGGAAAGGGATGGCAGGGGGATCTGGAGGGGCATACGGAGGACACCCAGCACAAGGATACATCTGCTCCCTTTGGCCCAAAAGGATGGCCTAGTTCGAGTCCACTCTATAAAATGGGACAGTTTAAAAGAACCATGGGATTTTAGGGCTAGAGGGGTCATGACACGCATTCAGACCTGAAGTCAAAAACTTGCATATATCTAGCCTTCAGATGTGCTTCGCGTGTCTGACGGCTTTAAAGTCAAAAGGAAGAACAAGCAAACAATAGGCAAAAACACCTCAAATCTCCACACTACCATCCTTAAGTTAAGGATGCACTTTCCAGCCCCCCACAGTCATCACCATTCCCCACTGTCCAATGCCTGCCACTGTATACATTCATGTTTCCGAGAGTATTTGATTTGAGGACCTGTGATTAGAAAAGTCAAATTTCTTCAGTTTTCAGATAGAGAAACTGGGCCTAGAAAGGAAAGCTTCTTGGCCCCTGGCTACTCAGCTTTGGTGGGAATTCTGTCTGCACAGACAAAAATAAGAATATGTAAATAGAAGGAGTGGATGAAAGAGTTGTTAGTGTCCATTAGATGGTATAGCCGAAATTTGGCCTCTGTACACTGGTATCAAGTTGAATGTCGGAGACAGAGTTTTGGGTGGAGTAGAAAATAATAAGATTATTGCTTTGCCAGGGAAAGGGGGCCACAGTGGGCTAATGCCCTCAAAACTGTGTGTTGCACCCTGGAGGGGGTAGTTAGTTTTATAGTAATGGTTCAAAGAGGAGGGCATGATCAGCTTGTGGACATTCTTCTGATTGGTTGGTGGTGATGTAATTGGGAGTCAACATCATCAACTTTCTGGTTCCAACTGGTCTGGGGTCTACTGGCTTGTGGGCAGTGTACAGTTAACTTCTTCCTGCTAGGGATTTCAGTATCTGCAAAAGGACTCAAAGATATTGTTATGTATATCCCTTGAGGGGAAACCGGACCCTGCCCCAAGGCTGCACTGTTGTTTCTTGATTGCTCCTCCCTTGTGTGTACATCCCTCCCCTTCCCTGATTAGCAACTGTTTGAACCTGCCCTTTGGAATTCAGGGACGGTCATGGAGGCTGAATGAAGCCTACTTCCTATAAACAAGAAACAGGGAACACAGAAAGGCTTTTGTGCCCAGGAGCCCCATAGGATCCTGCTCGGTTTCGATGGGAGCCACCCTCACACATGGAAGCATGGATTATGCAAAGATTCTACTCACTTTGTGTGGTCCCAGGACGTAGAGCTAGGACAATAGGGTGATTATGGTAAGGGCAGGTCAGAGCTTGCAGAGGGCTCTTCAGAATGGACTGGGCTGCCTCTCTTCGACCTGGTTTCCCATCTGTGCAGATGGTCTGTTAGCAGAAAGTGGACTGCCCCCTTGGTGAGGACGTGTTGGATTCTGTCCTCTGAGCCCCAATCCTACTCTATGAATTGAGCTGATGCTGGGTTGAATGGTAATGAGAGGAATGTGTCTGCTTGGCTCTTTTTCCTGGATTATCTTTAATTTGATTCCATTCCTTTTTGGTGGCATGTGGGTGGGGAGGCTTTATTTTACCCTCAATTCAAGATTCCTAGCCTTCCTCCCATGGAGAATCTAGAAGCAAGTATCCTCTCCTCATCTTTACTCATTCCTCTCAGATACTTATCCTCTTCTCCACTCAGACCAGCCTCCTCTGTCCCCACACATTCAGGCTCATTTCTTCCTTCACATATATCCCCAGGGTATGGTTAGTTAGGATATTGGTTTGGTTGTAATAAAAGAGATCAAATGGCAGTGGCTTAACCAGAAGAAAGATGCACTGCTCTCGTGTGTAAAATTGGAGCTGTTGGGTTGTCCAAGTGGGTAGGGTGGCAGTGTTCCACACGGTCACCAGGAACCCAGTTCCTTCTGTCCTATTGCTTTACCATCCCTCACTGTCTGCAAACATGACCAAAGATGACTCTACCACACCCCCATGCCGTTTCTCACAAAGGAGGGTGAAGACGTGCACTATAAGCAAATTCATCTTAGGAAGTGGTCCACAGCAACTTCTTGTCATGTCCCATCTTTCAGAACTTGTGGTCATGCCTAGTGGTCATGCCTAGTCAGAAGGAAGGCTGGGAATAGTTTCTAGTTGGACAGCCACATGCCCAGTTAAATAAAGGGAGAAGTATGTTAGTAAAGGGAAGACGGAATGAATGGATGTCAGGAGCCTGGTAGCACATTCAGGACATATTTTCTAAACAGAATGTCCTCATTTTGCCCTCTATGAAACCAAAGCACACCATCTTTCAAATACCAGTTTAAATCTGCCCCCTCTTAAAGCTTTCCCAAGAAAACCATCCTCCAAGATCGCCTTCAGCATTGTAAGAAGCCCAGGCTGAACGTTGTGCCTGCACCCAAGGATTATGTGAAGATTTGCTTCAAATGCTAACCACCTCCACCACCATTGTCCCCAGTTCAGCAAAAGTGAGGAATGGTACTACACGCTAACATTTACTGGCACCTGCCAAGTACCAGGTGATCTGCTGACTGTGTTATGAGCATTACCTCATCCCATCAAAGAGTACCCTTTGAATTAGGTACTCTTGCCAATTGCCAGACGAGAAAACCAACACTCTATGAAGTCACTTTCCCAAAGCTCTCCAGCTACGAAGTCCCAGATTCAGAATTCAAAATAAAACCTTCTGGTTCCAAGGTTTATTGCTCCTCTCATCACATTGCAACTTTTCTGTGAAGAGTTTTGCAATAGGGAAGCTTCCCAGAAATGAAACAGCTGGGAAACTCAGAGTTGCTACACTGGTCACATTGGTAATATGAATATGATACACAAGGCAAAAACTTGTCCGTTGTGCTCATTTAACTTTCTAGGTAAGTGTATGTTTCCTTGTGAATCAGGCTCCTCCTTCTCTCTGATACAGAGGACTTAATTTTCTCCCCTCTGTTTCCATCCTTTCTTAATTCCTTTCATGATTTTCTCTTGGGGGAAAGGAGCAGATTGAAAACTGTGGTTATACATCTAACCATTAAAATAGACGCTCTGCCTATAAAAACAAGCTCGTGCTCGGGTCTAATAAATTACGTGCTAATATGCCAGCTCCCCAGTCTGCAAGGGAATCACAATCATTCTGCTCAGAGCAGCGTAATTCCAGCCTCTCCATTTGTTAGTTCCTTAACTCAGCACAGCTGAGGACTTTATCTTGACAACATTCAACATTCTTGAGTACCACAAGGTGCCTGGTTATAAACTAGGAATTGCAGACCAGAAGTGGAGAGAACACAGACCTTGCCCTCAGGGAGGTAAGAGTCCACAGGGGGAGAACAAAATAAGAGAAACAAATAACTGTAGTGACCTGAGAGTTACCCAGGGTGTTGTTGGTTTAAAAGAGAGAGCTTTGCCTCTGAGTTGAAATGAGGAGGGGAGGTAATGTCTGAGCTGAATTTTGAAACATAGGATGTAATCAGATGCGGTAGAGAACATTCCAGGCGGAGGGAACAGAGTAGGCAAAGAAGGCATGAAACGCATCATGTGTTTGGGGAAACAGAAGCAGATAGAGAATATTGCAGTATAAATTGATCATGTTAATTTAAGGACCTTATTTGATTGAAGCGAGGAGTTTTAAGTAGGAGAGTAAAGTGGCAACATTTAAGTTTTAGAAATATCCCTCCTGGCAATGTCACGAGAGCTTGGAGAAATTAGGGAGACCTGTTAGAAAGCAGTTGCAATTATCATAGATGAGAGATGATGAAATATAAGTGTGTGATGTCTCAGAAGTAAAGCTGGAAAATGGATATAGAGAAGCAGCTGACATGTATTAAGGATTTATCAAGTGCCAGGTACTTGTTCTTTGTTCTTTGCTATTATAACTTATTTCATCCTCACGGCACTCCAAGGAGGTAGATACTATTATTGTCCCTGTTTTACATATGAGGAAACTTAGGTATTGAACCCAGCAAAGAAACAGCAGACCCAGGATTTGAACCAGGTCTAGCCCCACAGCCTTGTCTCTTCAGCACTGAAGGGGGTGCTTTCGTTTGATGTTCTTATCGAAATATCAGGCTTCCTAAGTTTCCCTTTGAAGGTAATAAAGAAGAATTGTCTGGCAATGAATTAGGAAGAAGATGCGCAGGGCATCCATGAAGTTTACTAGCTTGATAACCTTGAAAACGTGATCATCTATGTCCGCATCTGTGACGTGGAGATAATCATATACCCTTCACTGAATTTTTCAGAGGATTTAAGGGACACTGGACCTACAGTGACTACCATGGGGGCTTAGAAAACCGTTCTCAAATGCTGGTTTCTTTTTCCTTCCTTCCCCTTGGAGGATGCTGGCAGTTTGAAACTCCCATTAAGGTTCTTTATAAAGAGAGATGAAAATTCTTAGAGTGCTGAAGATAAATGAACTACCACTACCTGGAACAACATAGATGAATCTTGGAAAACTAATGTTGGATAAGAAAAGCAATTCTCAGAAGACCACATATGGTATGATTCCATTCCATTTTTATGAAGCACAAAAACAACCAAATCTAAATAATGTATTGTTTAGGGATATGTGGTAAATTATTTTTTAAAAAGAAAAGGATTGCTTAACACAACATTAAGGATGACGGTTGTTGCTGGAGGGGAAGGCAGGGAAACAGGATAAGTAGGGGCACACAGTTGGTGCAATTGTAAAGGCAGCACAGTGTTTGTGTTAAGCGAATAGTTGTTTATTATTACTCTCTTGTAGGTGTGAAATATTACAAATATTTAAACAGGTAATGAAAGGAACAGGGTATCCAAGGAGGTAGAATAGGCTTCAGGCTTGGCTTGACTCAGGACCCAAACGAGGACCCAGGGCTCTGTCGCATGGCTCTGCTTCCTCTAGATTAACAGCTTCCTTAATCTGGACAGTGTGGCCTCCCTGGCAGCTGCAGAGTCACACTGTTCCGGTACCCAGTCCAGCAGAAAGCATCTTCTGATGCTTGAGCTGATGGAAACATCAGCTCAAGTAAGTGACTCAGAACTGAATCTCATCCTCCCTACTGGCCTGCTGGGTCATGCTCAGTGCTGAAATCAATCCCTGAGGCTAAGGCTTGCACTGACTGATTTAGTCAAGGTCATGTGCTGGAATCACATGGCCTGGGCTGGAATCGACTTAAAGCACAATGGTTAAGAATGAGGACAGCACTGGCTCCTCCAAAGCCAAATTGAGATGTTAGTGCCACACCAAGGATAGATGTTGGTGGTAAACACAGCAAATGCCCAGAGGAACTATTTAAAATCCTATGATTACATAATAATGCGTGTTTCCTCTATACATTTTTGAAAGTTGAGAAAATTATAAAGGTAAAAGTAAAGGTCACCAGCCATCTCATAACTCTGAAAAAACCAGTGTTAATGTTGGAAGCTATTTCCTTCCAGTCTTTTTTCGATTTCTTTTGTTGCATTGGTGATTGTAAATTCAATGATGTAACCTGTCTCCTTTTCACTTAACATATACATCATTGGTGGTTTATTAGGCTATTAAAACTTTATGTGACTCTTTCATTCATTTAGTTTTTATTTATTAGCCATTAGTGAGCCCCTCGTAAGTTCTAGGTGTTTTATTAAGTGTTTGGAATACTGGAATGATTGTCACAGTTTTTGTCCTCAAGCCTCAAGCTAAATTCATAAGCTACTGAGTAAGTAGTCATGGTGGGGGGAGATATATATATATGTGTGTGTGTAGTATGATATACAAGTTTTAATATACATGTTTTATTTATATGTACATAAATTATTATGAAAGCATTGAACGGGGCCTCCTACCCAAGCAAGGGTTTCCAACCATATGTCTGAGCTCTGTCTCTAAGGAACTGTGGGATTTCAGGAAGCCTAGGAAGCAGGTGAGTGAGGTTGCAGAGTAAAGGATCCAGGCAAAGATGAGAGCATAAGCAAGGACATAGCGGTGAAGGCGCCATAGTGCTTCTTGAGCCCGAAGTACAAGACACAGAACAAGGAGAGACGAAGCAGGAGAGGAGGGAGCTGGAAGGCCTTATACTCCCTGCAGGAGAAGCTGGACTTCTCAGAGACAGGCCACAGTTTGTTCTATTGAGAGTTTGGGGATGCGATCTGTGCTCCTACTCGGGACACACCACGACCTGAATTGCCTTTCTTGCAGGCTCTCTGTGTGCCTGGCAGAGTCTTACACATTCTTTAAGGCAAACTGATGGGCTGCCCTCTCCTTGCAGCCTCCTTCCCCCCAGCTAAGGGGAAGCCAGCTCCCTCCAGCCTCCACAGGCACCGACCTGTCCCTCTGCTGCCCTCCCAAGCACTTTGATGCTGGGTGTGTTAGGGTGTGTGTGGGAGTTGCTTGTGCGCCCACCTCTAGATTTTGTCCTCCCTGAACAGAAGACATGCTGAGGGCCTGGTCTGAATCATCTTTGTGTTTCCTGCCCTGTCTGATGTGTGGAATGTGAGTCAGTTAAACACTATGGAATTGAACTACATACTAGTAGCTTTCAGCCGAGAGAGATTTTTCCCTCCGTGAGACATTTGGCAAGGTTTAGAAATATCTTTAGCTGCCGTGACTGGTGAGGGAGGTATTACTGGGCATGTAGAGGGTAGACCCAGGGATGCTGCTGGATATTCTACCATGCACAAGATGGCCCCACAGCAAAGAATCGTCTAGTCCAAAATGTCAGTAATTCCGAGGTTGAGAAACCCTGAAACATGCTGAATGAAGTATAGTGGTTGCTGGGCGGGCTGTCCAGAGCACTCATTTCTGGTCCTGGCTCTGCAGCTATTTCCCTAGGTGACCTTGGGCAAGTGTGTGCTCTCTGGGTCTCTGGGTCATCATCTCTAGGATGTCTAAGTATGGAGATCACGTGCTATGAGTCAGATGAAGGTGAGCTCAAATTTTCATTCAACTCTCTACCCTCTGTGAGGTCCTGGGCAAGTTAGTCTTTATGTCCTGGTTTCATCTTTTATAAACAGGGATTACAGTGCCTACTTTGGAAAAGTATAAGGAATTGAGATAATTTATGTAAGACCCGACACATAGAAGAGGCTCAATGATCAGCACTGTTATGACACCACTGCCGTTACTATTAATAGACTAGAGGGCTTAGACATGGACTCTTAGAGTTTTTCCAACTCTTATAATCTAGGACTTCTCCATTTGTTTTCTCTGCATGTAAATATTGAATGTTTTTGCTCAGCTGGAATAAGGGTGGTGGCCGGGCATGGGTATCAGATGGGGTCCGAGCAAGTAACATACGCACACTCAAACTGGGAAACTTGAGGAAAGCTTATTAAAGGGATTATTATAAAGATGTGGGGAGGGTTTAGGAAACCAACAAGGAGTAATGCAGAACCCCTGCACTACACTGCCTGCATCTGAGAGGGTAAGGAGAGGAACAGCTATCAGAATCCAGAGAAGGTAGTTTGGGGGAGAGGGCCCCCTTTTAGGAGCTAGAGTGAACGTTGGTGGAGAGAGCCGGGGAATAAATTTCAGGCTTCCTCTTCTTCCTCCTTCTCTATGTTTTGCCTGTGCCTCCCATTGTCTGGAATCCAACAGCTGGAATCCAACAGGAAACCAGAGGGCAAAAAGCCTGTTGATGCAGCTGTTATGTCAATTTCTGAGGTCATGCATCCTGCTAAGAAGGTGGGGAGACTGGATCTGAAGAGGCAAAGAAAATATCAGTTACAGCATAGTCTTAGGGTCTGTGGAGTAGCAGCAGTCTGGGATTTGGGCATCATAGCCTGCTCTCCGATCAACATGTTAGCATCAATACTTTAGCTCTTCTCAGGGGAGAGATAGCACCACGTGTGACCATCTGTCCCACTCGGAGTGCATCTCACTCCCCAGACTCAGGGGGAAACACAATTCTGTTCTGATAAAGGCTGCTGTGACTTCTCTGAGTAATGCCTGCTTCAGAGAAGAGAAATGTACGGAGAATCTCCACAATGGGAGGTGGAAAATGGTAGGGGCTGCTTTGGGAAGCAGCATGACTTAGTGGAACCCTGGTGACCTGTGTCCCAGTTCTGGCTCTATCACTTGCTGGCTTTGTGATCTGTGGGACTCAGTTTTTTCACCTGTAAAATGGGGGTAGCAGTCTCTAGTATACAGACCTGTTTTGTGGATTAGGAGCACTTGAAAGAGTGTAGTCCCATCCTGGGCACCTCGGCACGCTCACTAAGACCAGATTTCATTTATTTAACATTTATCAAATGACCAGTTACTGGGTGCCAGTCTTGTGCTTGGAGTAAAGTCACTGTCACTGAGGTAAAGCCCCAACCTTTAAGGAAATCACAGTCTAGAATAAGAGTTTCTCTCCTGGGATTGGTAGGTGGGCTTTGGAGATTCTGTACTCTTGAGATGGAATGCAGAGATTTGTATACATATTACGTATGTATGTGCATTTTTCTAGAAAGGTTTCATTAGGTTCTCCAAGTTAAGAATCGCTGAAGGAGAACTTTTAGAGGAGAATTCCTGAGAGAACAAAGTTGTAAGCCTCTGATTCAGCGGAAGCGCAATAAAACAAACAAAAAACCCAAAGGGTATTCAGTGTTGAGAAAATACAATTAGAGGATGCCTCCGTAATCACCCTTGGTGGCTCTACCTGGAAGAATTTGGGCTTGAGGATGAAAGTTTCAAGAAGGAGATATAAGCTCCACAGAATAAATCAGTTTCCAATAATCAGAGGTGTCAGGAAGTTGATTGGGAGGGTCCGACACAGTTAAGATGATGCTGAAAGATCGTTTACAGGGCGTTCTACACTGGAGTGAGTGACTGTAAGGTCCCTTCCAACTCTCAGGTTTCAGTATCTCACCAAGACAGCATGTAAAGATGATGATGGTGACCATGGTAGAGAGAGAAGAGATATGTGCTTGTACGTGTCTGTGCTTGCTCTGTCCCGGGTGTGTGATGACACGATGACATGTAAAGTGAGATGTAACAAGCTGTGGAGGTGGGTCGCTGACAAGGTACAGGGAGACAGATGAGACAGCGCTTTCTGGAGTGCGCTGTTGAGCTCACAGGTGTGTCCGTTGTTTCCACAGGCAGATATTATTAGATACTTTCCAAGCCAACTGGATAACCTTGACTCTGACCAAGGCTAGATTCCAAGACTAGGTTCCATGGAAGCTTCTCTTCTGGGAGGTCCCCTAGTTCCAAGGTCTGGGGACAATGATAAGTAATATCTTTAAAACACCTTTACGTCATAAATTCCAAAATCACAGATGACTATTGACGTATTCATTCATTGGATATTAATTAAGCACATACCACCTGGCAGAAATTGTACCAAGCAGTAGAGATACAGGTTGGATATGGAGAAGGGGTCAAGATAAATTTACTGAATGAAAGGTACTTATTATTTTATTTTTAATAATTTTATTAATTTTATAATAATTTTATAATAATAATTTTATAATTTTTTAATAATTTTATAATAATTTTATTTTTAATAATTTAATAATTTTAATTATTACCTGATTTAATCAGGATACTAATCTTGCAAGATGGATATAATATTCATTTTAACATCTACAGGAAACAGACTAAGCAACTTATCCAAGGTTTTGAAGCTGTTGGATGCTGGAATTTAGATTTGAATTCAAGGTGGAATCACTCTAAAGCCTGTGCTTTCCGGCTTCTATTAAGTCTTTGCACTTAAGGTGCCTATAGCATCATGTGGGGCACACACACAGGTAAAGAAACACCTGCTGCCCAATGGAGAGTGGCGTAACAGCGGGCGGTGGGCTGAGTGAGCGCTGAAGGGCCAGCCAGTTCTAGTGTTACTACCATCTCTCAGGCAGGAGCAGGCTAGGTCCCTGCTGGCCTTCCTCCTTCCACGGCAGAACTCTCACTGGCCGTTTCTCTCATTCTGAATGCCTCCTTATAAATCAGGAGAAAATGCCCCAGGGCCCATGCATGGCTCCCTTGTTACCATAAATCTTAGGTGTGAGTGTGGTGAATGGTGGGTTTAGGTAATTGCATAATATAAAACAGCTCTTTGCTTTCTCAGATCTAAAGAATTGCTATCTGTGTATCTACTTCTGCAATTTATGGCCATTCTAGATGAGAGGGAGCATTCTCACAGCCACTGCCTATAAATTACATGCTTTCCCACTGGTGACTATTCCCGATGGGTAGTGACTATTATTCCTATCTCTATAGGCTGTACTCATACATACATAATAAATAGAGGCATGTTGGATGATGAGGGTCAATTTATCATGACTCCTTATTTAGAGGGCAGGTCCAATGGGGGCAGGGACAGGACTTGTGCCTCTCTGAACAGCCCCTTCCAATGGAATAGGGGCCTCTTCCATGGGGTCCTCTGGAACCCTTTGCCCTCCAACACATACCAGCCCACTTCAAGGTGGTTCAGCTATAACAGCTCAAATAATAATTGCTTGTGTTGATTTTGCCACATAATTAACTGTGCGATTGGGTTTACTCTTGCATTATATTCTCATTGTTTCTTGATTCTTTTTTTTTTTTTTTTTTTGCGGTACGCGGGCCTCTCACTGTTGTGGCCTCTACCGTTGCGGAGCACAGGCTCCGGACGCGCAGGCTCAGTGGCCATGGCTCACGGGCCCAGCCGCTCCGCGGCATGTGGGATCTTCCCGGACCGGGGCACGAATCCGTGTCCCCTGCATCGGCAGGCGGACTCTCAACCACTGCGCCACCAGGGAAGCCCTGTTTCTTGATTCTTAATCACAGCATTATTTCTCAAGATGAGGACAATGTCTTCATGTCTTGTAATTCAGTATCCCCAGCTCTTGTCTGGTGTTATGTAGATATAGTGGAAGGAGTGTAACTTATTTTAGACAGTCGGCAGGTTTTCAGTTTGGTCCCAGGTCAGTCCTTTATTAGCCATGTGACCTCTAGCAAGTTACTGTATGCCTCTTGGTCACCATCTCCTCATCTGTATATGAGGATGGCAGTAATCTTTGGCTTTGCATTGTTTAACTGTGATAAAATATGTGAGAGTGCCTTACACAGCACCTGATACTTTATAGATGCCAAATAAATGTTTAATGAATGAGTGAATGGATAAACAGTCCCTGATTGTAAGCTATCTATAGCTTAATATATAACAAATTATGTTAAAGCACAGCTAAGCCCAAAGAACAATGGCTCAAGCAAGGTAGAACTTTCTCTCTCACCTAACCAGAGTGAACAGGCAGTTCAAGACAGTAGATCACTCTGTTCTATGTCTTCCAGGACCATTATTCCTTCCATCTTATTGCTCAGCCATTCCCCATGGTAATGTTCTCTTCTGAATGGTCAAAGTTGTCTGACCACCGCCACATACAGGTTCTAGCACACAGGAAAGAAGAAGGAAAAAGTGCAAGGCAGGCAACTTTTTTTAAAAGATTGAGATCTGGAAAATGCATACATCATTTCGACTTCTTTACTGGAACTTAATCTTATGACCATACCGAGCTGCAACACGGCTGGGCAATGGAGTCTTCTGTTGGATGGTCATATGTCCAGGTGAAACTTGGGAGATTGTATTAGTAAATACAAGAGAAAAAGGGATATGGGGGTGATTAATGCTCTGTGTGCCACATACCTATCATCACTTCCATTTGGAGGTCTTAACTCTACCTGAAGACAGAGTACTACCTTGTGTAGTTAGTTGTAGTTTCAAATGCATCTGTCTTAGGACTCCCCTGGTGGTCCAGTGGGTAAGACTCTGCTCTCCCAATGCAGGGGGTCTGGGTTTGATCCCTGGTCAGGGAACTAGATCCCGCATGCATGCCGCAACTAAGAGTCTGCATGCCGTAGCTAGGAAGTCCGCATGCCACAACTAAGAAGCCTGCATGCCGCAACTGAGTCCGCATGCCGCAACTAAGAAGTCCGCATGCTGCAACTAAAGGATCCTGCATGCCACAGCGAAGATCCCACCTTCTGCGAATAAGACCCAGCACAGCCTAAATAAATAAATAAACAAACAAACAAATAAATAAATATTACCCAAAAAATGCATCTGTCTTATCTCCTCTCTAGATTAAAAGCTTCCTGAGGGTTTGGCTCTTACTTAACCTCTTTGAGTATCCTCCTGAGCTTCATACAGTATCTGACCTATTGCAGTTGCTCAGTGTTGGTTGAAAGACTAACTGATGGATTACAATATGCCCTGGGATGGAGGCTAAGTCATCCTACAATATGGCTTGTGAGGAATGATGCAATGGTGTGCATTGACAACAACATAGGTTCACCGTGGACTTACTGCACCCTGGTCCAGGGGACCCTGGCTGCCAACCAACTCCTGGTTATATATTGAGTATCTGGGTAACATCTGTCTACTTTATTGCCTCTGCCCAGAAAAGAAAAAACAAAAATGAAAACACTTGACCTATTCCATTTTACAGATGAGTAAACTGAGGTCCTAAATTAAGTGACTTGCCCAAAGTTACCTGAAGAGTTAGTGCATCACTAAGATCACAATCCAGTTTTCCACTTTCATGAGGAACTTTTTCACCACCCCATTAGATTTCTCATACCAGATTAAAAAGAATTTCAACAATAGCACGTGCTTTGTTCTTTATAATTTCCACCATCTTTCACATCCATGATCTCATTTAATCCTTATAACAGCTGTTAGAGATAGTAATGTTATTAATATCCCTCTTTCACAGATGAGGAAACAGAGACCCAAAGTGCTGATAAAATATTCTTTGCAGTAAATGAGATGCTAGAACCTCAAATTAACTGTTTGTAACCTGATGTTTCCAGGCCTCTTTTCTGTGGATAAAAAAATAAATATCCAAGCGCCTTGTAAACTGCACCTTCCAAGCACCTCCAGCGTCAGGCACTGTTACTGATGTGTTATTGCCAGGACACCCAAATCTGCACTTGAATCCACAACTTGGAAAGCCTGCAGTATAATTTAATTACAGCCACTTGATAATCCTGAGGTGTTGTCGGGGGCAGGGAGCTGTCCTCTGTCACGCCTGAGTCCTGAAGGAGGGGATTCCAGGTCCATGAACATTCAGTGTTATGCTAAACCATGGGTGCTGCATTTTCCTCCACTCACAATCAGATGCTCACTGCATCCCTGGACATTTACAGCCATTAAGCAGATGGATCAGAAGCAATTTGGGGGTACCTCTGTTAGGGTTTTCTCTCCTTATCACTTGGTGATTCTAGAACCAAAAACTAGCACTGGAGAAATGAAGAGCTACCATGTCCTTGCAGGAAGGTTGGCAGGCTACCGTTGACAGAAAGCTTTGCATTCCCCATAGGGGTTTCTTAAATTGGGCATCGCAGGACTCAGTCCTTTGATTCTTCATTTGCCTTTGGTTTTTACACTAGTGGGAGAAGGGTGGGGAAGAACATAACTGTGGGTAGGACCGTGCTACCCAAATGTGGTCCCTGGGGCATCGGTGTCACCTGGGAGCTGGTTAGAAAGGCAGCATGGCAGGCTCTACCCTAGACCCACAGGATTGGAATCTGCTTATTAATAAGGTTCCCGGGTGATTCCTTTGCACAGTAAGTTCGAAAAGCATTAGGCTAGGAGATGGAAGTTCTCATCCTCCACTCTGCCTGCCACTGGCTATGTAACCTTGGGCGAGGCGCTTAACCTCTCTGGACCTCTGTGGCTGCCCTTTCTGTAGAGTGAGAAGGTAGGGCACAGGCGCTAGGGGTTCTGAGTTTGATTCAAGGAGGTGACTTCCTCACAAATCCAGTGCAGCAAGTATCAGCACACACTACATCTTCCTTGAAATCTCTAAGACCTCCTCTTTTTGGAACAGTTACTGAGCCAACAAATTATTTACCGAGTATCAACATGCAGCAGGCAGCACGACCCTCAATCCCCTGAAATTTGCTGCCCTGGACTTAGAAGGACCCGTCTCCCTCACTGAAACTAAGCCCAGAGTCCCTAAAGTTTGTGCACCAAACCTAAACATTTAGCCTCTCCTGAAGTTTTTGCATCCTTCTGTGGTCTTTTCAATATTTGTCTTCATCATTACTATCATGGGATTGGCCTTCTGTATAAATAATAGTAATAGTCCAACCTTTCACGGTGCTGTGTTAGATTTGTATAAGGGGCATAACGTTTCTTAATATGTTGTGAGGCTGTTTGTTCATCCAACATTTGTTGGAGCCATAATGTGCTCTCCAGACACAGTGCCAGGTGGACGGGACAGGGCAGTGGAAAGGCACAAGCCTGGCCCCAAACCCGACCTCAGTGGGAAAGCTGGCTCCAGTACTTAGCAGATGTACACCAGGCATGGTGTACATGAGGTTCCTTGGCCTCATGTGGCCTTGCTTTCCACATCTGTAAGAGAGGATGATGATGCTTTGTGGAGAACAGCACCAATTCACTCAGCACCTTTCAGGAGCTTGCAGCCCTGTGGGGAGACAAGTCCAGGTGGGGAACAAGGCTATGGATTCAGCCTCCTCTGACCTGCAGTGTCAAGGTTTTATGGAAGAAATGACCTCTAGGCTGAGACCGCAAGGACAAGGAAGAGTTGGCTAGATGAAGGCAAGACTGGAGAGCAGGTGGGGTAGAAGGGAGACTTTTTCTGAAAGTGTGTTCAGCATCTCAACATTCTGAAGATGAGTGAGAACATGGTGGGTTGAATAGAGCCAAGTCCCTAAATATACACTTGGCTTGTTAGATAGTTCTTATGGGGCATTGATTGCTGTGAACTGAATGTTTGTGGCCCAACAAATTCCTATGTTGAAGCTTAAATCTCCAATGTACTGGATTTTGGAGGTGTGGCCTATGGGAGATCATTTGGTTATGAGGGTGGAGCCCTCGTGAATGGGATTAGTGTCCTTATAAGGGGATGAGGAGACCAGAGCTGCCTCTGTCGTGTGAGGAGACAAGAGAAGACAGTGATCTGGCCATCTGTAAACCAGGAAGAGGGCCTTCATCAAAAACCCAGCCTTGCTGTCACACTGCTCTCAGACTTCCAGCCTCCAGAACGGTGAGAAATAAATGTTTGTTGTGTAAGCCACCCAGTCTATGGTATTCTGTTAGAGCCATCGAACTAAGACACTCATAGAAATTCATTTGACTAATACTGTTTGAATACTGAAAAGTAATGAGTCATTAGGGGACACTGAACAGATTTAATAACATTTGGTTTGGCCCAGCACAGAGTAAGCAAAGGGAAGCAGAAAGAGCAAAAGCTGCGACCTGGCCCTCCAGCTCCCTAAGGCAGGTGTTAACCCTTTAGTCACTGGATGTGAAGAGGTCCTGGGGAGGGACAGTGGCTGCCCTGTGGCCACTGCAGGCGAGTAGGGGCTTGGGTCACGAAAGATATGAAGCCTGAAATTAAAAGTAGGTCTTTCAATGATTGAACCCATCCTTTGCTTTCTTTATCTTTCTTTAACATTACGCTCCATCCATGGAACAGATGGTATGGAAATATTTCAATATTGTAAGAACCAATGTGATCCTGCAAATACTTACTGCCTGGAAATCAGTCCTGATTGTTAACTGTATTTCACATTCGTTTAAATCCCTGTACTGAGCATGACTCAAATACCACCTGTTGTCTTGAGAAATTGCTCCTGTTCTCAAGAAGCTCATAACCCAACAGAGAAGACAGATTTGAGAGCAAACATCTCAGGAGCGATGTGATACGTTCAATAATGGAGCACTTCCCATCTCACGACCACCGTAGGAAGCAGATGTGTGGAGTGTCATCATCCTGATTGCACAGGAAAAGGCAAGGGAAGTTCAGAAGTGTCCTGTGCCTCGCCCAGAGTTACACAGCCAACAGGCGGTGAAGCCTAAATACCTCTAACTCTGAATCCAGAGGATCCCATGAAAAGGGATTTCCACAACAGGAGGAGCTGATTAATTCTGCTTAGTCACAACCAGAGGCCCAGAATGTTCCCTGGACAGGCACAGTCAGCTGGCCCTCACTTTGGGACCATCTGAACAGGAGCTCACCTTTGCCAGTGGGCAATGTCATGCACAGGTCCCATGGCCACTGAAGCAGCTGACCTTGAGGCTTGACAGCAGTAGGGAGGGTCGTGGTGTCCTCCTTTTCCCAAGAGAGAAGGGTACTCGGGAAGTTCATCAGACTGGAAAGGGCAGGGCCTGCTCCATGATGTCAGCTGTTCAAGAAGGCAGTAAGGAGTGGCCACTGACAAGCAGGAAAGGGAGGTTTGAACTCTTCAGCCCACTGACCTGGCCTGGGTACTCTTGAATGATCAGCAACAGATTTTGAAGCTGTTGGTGTTTTAGGTTAGGGATGCTGTTTTGCTCAGAGCACTTGAAGTGACCAGGGGACCTATAAAAGCTCCACCTCTGATTGCTGGCCCCTGTCCTGTTATTTCTCTAGGTCACCTCCCATCTCCCTCCCTCCAGCCTTCTCTCTGCATCCCCACCTGCCTCCCTTGGTATCTGGATTCCCAGGGGTCACCAGAGTTGCTATAGACTCTGATGGTCTGTTATGGACATGCAGCTCTAGCTCATTTGCCTCCTTCTCTCATGAGCAGTTTTGCTATTTTTCTTCTGGTACTAGTGGGATGCTAGCTAAGAGGCTCCAGGCTGGACTGGATTGGCAGGTATAACTGACTAAATTGATTTCAGACAAGCCCTCCCCCCATCCCCCCCACCCCGCCAGCAACCAGAGTGATCGTGCAGGAGAGTCATGTTGGGCTCCTTCTCTATGTGGCTGCCGCCATTATCAAACAGTTCCAAGATTAGTAATATTTATTTGTACCTTCCATAAATATTGACCAAGCACCAACTATGTGCCAGGCCTGATTTTAAACACAGGAGTGCTGAGATACTAAGAAAAGGCCTATGCTCTCCTGGAACTTACACTGTAGTCAGGCAGGACAGCCATCAGAAAGTAAAAGGAAAAAATGACTAACCCCAAACGATATCAAATGGTGACTACAGGGCTTCCCTGGTGGCACAGTGTTTAAGAATCCGCCTGCCAATGCAGGGGACACAGTTTCGAGCCCTGGTCCGGAAAGATCCCACATGCCGTAGAGCAACTAAGCCTGTGCGCCACAACTACTGAGCCTGCGAGCCACAACTACTGAGCCCACGTGCCACAACTACTGCAGCCTGTGCTCCTAGAGCCTGTACTCTGCAACGAAGAGCAGCTCCTGCTCGCCGCAAGTAGAAGAAAGCCTGCACAGCAATGAAGACCCAACACAGCCAAAAATAAATACATAAAATAATAAATTTTTTTAAAAAAGAAGGAAAAAAATGGTGACTACAAAGAAATGAATCAAGGTGATGGAGTTGGGAGCAAGCTGGGGGCTAATTAGCGTTCATCATGGAAGTCCTTTCTGGGAAGAAGATATTTGGGCCAAGGCTGAACATGAGAAGAGGGAGCCATGTGAAAACTCACGGGGAATGCATCATGGATGGAGGGAAGAGCTGGTGCAAAGGCCCTGAGGTAGGAACAGCCTGGCTGAGTCACAAAGAGAAGGAGGCCCGTGTGGCTGGAGCAAAGGGAATCAGCAGCAGACGGAAGGGTGTCGGATGAGGTTGGTGGGGTCCGCAGGGCCCCAAACATGTTGGTGTTTTAGGCCCTTGAAGAGAGCTTGGGTTTAATTGTGAAAGCACCTGGAAACCACTAAGAGGTTCCAAGCAGGTGGGTGACGTGATCTACCTTATAGTGGGCTGAAGAGGCAGAGGGAAAAGCAGGAAGGCTGGTTGGGGCCTAAATCAGTGACCTGGGCAAGAACTGTTGGTGTCTTGGACTTGGAGAGAGGCAGGGGAGTGGATCCATTCAGAATACAGTTTGAGTTAAATGTGACTGGGGTCCAGGCTCCAGCCAATGATCACAGACGGCAAATCAATTAGCAAATGTGAGTTACAGAAGTACAAACCTTTCTCTCTCGAGGCTGACTATTTATTTAAGGGCTGCTGTCTTCTTTGGAATAACCTGCCTATAAGGCTTTAGTTTTCACTATATAGTTGCCTTTGGGTTCCTCCAAAAGTGTGCCCACTTTCTAGATAAGAAAACCATGGTTCAAGATGATTAACAGCCCCAAGGTCACCATTTAGGAAAGACATGAAGCCTGAAATTAAAAGCAGGTCTTTCAATGATCGGGCCCATCATTTGCTTTCTTTATCTTTCTTTCACATTACACTCCATCCACTGCAAAAATTGAGATCTGTTTCAAGTTTCCTTCTCCACCTGCCAAATTGAACAGAGTTAGTCCCCAGCATTTCCAGCAGCTGTGGACAGCCTGAGACAGCATCTGCCTAGGGCAGTTTTTCGTGCAGTCTTTTTTTTTTTTTCTGATGGTGATCCTGCCTCTGACCTCCTTATTGCCCTTGTTAATGTTACTTAACCACTTTGTGACTTGCTTTCCCCATCTGTAAAATGGAAATATTAATCCCCTCTCTCAGAATCATTATAAATATGAATATAGTTAGTACAGCATTTAGTTGGTGAAGAATAATTGTTCATTGTCTTTTATTTCTCCTAACATTGACCTGTAGACTGTTCACTACCCCAGCAGTAACACTCACTTTCATTTGTTAATAATCTCAAATGAAGGGACTTCCCTCGTGGTCCAGTGGTTAAGACTCCACACACCCAGTGCTGGGGGCCCAGGTTTAATCCCTGGTCGGGGAACTAGATCCCACATGCTGCAACTAAAAACCCCGCACTTGACAATGAAGATCCCGCGAACCGCAGCTGAGACCCAATGCAGCCAAATAAATAAATATTTTTTAAAAAATCTCAGATGAAGACAGACACCATTAAACAATCATCATCATCATAATCAACATTTCTTGAGCACTAGGTCATGAACTGTGATGAATAATTTAGTCATTACCTCGATTAATCCCCAGAAGAGCTCCATGATGTAATAGGATTATTATGCCCATTTTACAGATGCAGAAAGTGAGGCTCAGCAAGGCATAAAACAACTTACCAGAAGTTACACAGCTAGAATGTGATAGAGTCAGGGGTCAAACGCAGGCCCCTCTGACTCCAGAAGAGATGGTCCTAACCCCTGAGCCCTCCTGCCTCCCATGCGAGACTAGCTGTGCTGTCATAAGTGCCAGGTTACCTTGCTAATTATCCTCTGCAGCAGACATGAGTCAGCATAAGGCCTGAAGCTGGTGGCAGGAGATGTATGTCTCAATTAGGCTTTGAGTTTAACTTCCAGAGAAGGAACAGGAGATTGAGTCTCAGAAGTTGCTAAGCGAACGAAATTGGAACAGCCAGAAATGACTTGCCTTCGGGGAGAGTGGCTTCTTGGGTCACAGAAATTTTGTTTCCTCTCTCTGGCAGAGTGCTAAGCCTGCAAAAGTCGTACCCCTGCCTTACAGTTTGCTCAGATGGAAACTTTAAGGAAGCTTGGAAATTTGAGCAGGAAGAAGGGTCCAGCACAATGTCCTCCATGTCAGGGTGACCCCAAGGCACAGTGAAGAAGTACCAAGCCCAGGTGTGGGTCTTAGAGTTAGATGGGTGTGGGTTCCGAGCCTGGCCCCATTCTTTACTGGTCTTGGGCCAGCCAGATTCTTTATCTATGAAAAATGGCATTCGAAACTGACTTGGCGGGCTTCCCTGGTGGCACAGTGGTTGAGAGTCTGCCTGCTAATGCAGGGGACACGAGTTCGAGCCCTGGTCTGGGAGGATCCCACATGCCGCGGAACAACTGGGCCCGTGAGCCACAACTACTGAGCCTGCACGTCTGGAGCCTGTGCTCCGCAACGAGAGGCCGCGATAGTGAGAGGCCCGCGCACCGTGATGAAGAGTGGCCCCTGCTCGCCGCAACTAGAGAAAACCCTCGCACAGAAACAAAGACCCAACACAGCAAAAAAAAAAAAAAAAAAAAATTAAATTAAATTAAAAAAAAAGATCTTTAAAAAAAAAGAAAACTGACTTGGCAAAGCTGTAGAGAAGATTAAGTTAGCTCAAGTAAAGTGCTAGGTACTTAACACATAGTAATCATTCAATCCATGGTAGTTACCGGGAGTTTATGCATGTAAAGAGCTTAGAAGGGTGTTCTTGGAACATAAGCATATTATATCAGCTATACTTCTTATTATCTTTGTGCTTTTGACGTTGACAGAACATGATCTTTTTTCCTTCTTAACCCTCTAGTTCCACACATCCAAAAATAATACAATTAGAAATATTTGTATTTCTAAAAAATTCTGGCTCAAAGATGTTTCATTTATTTTCAGATAATTTCGAGTCTTTTAAAAATCAGTTTTCTCACAAGATACCACTATACACCCACCCAAATGGCTAAAATTAAAAAGACTGACAACGCCAAATGCTAGCAAACGTGTGCAGCTACGACTGCTCGTTGGTAGGAGTAGAAAATGTCACCACCTCTTAAAGAGGAAAAACAGGGAAAAGGGCCTGTTAGGTTCTTTTAAACTGAACATACACCTAACCTATGACCCAGCAGATCTGCAACTTGCCAATTACCAAAGAGAAGGAAAACCTACATCTGGAAAAGACATTTATAAGAATATTCATAGCAGACTTGTTCACACTAGCCAAAAATTAGAAATAGGTGTCCATCAATGAGAGAATGGTTAAGTAAACAGTGGTATATTTATACAAATAAATACTGGTCAGCAAAAGAAAGGAACAACTTATTGTTACATACAATATCATGGGGGAATCTCAAAAACATTATGCTGAGTGAAAGAAGCCTTGCACAAAAGAGCACGTATTGTATGATCCTATTTATCTGAAGTTCTAGAATAGGCTAAACCCACCATGAAACAAAAGGAATATGGGCTTCCCTGGTGGCGTAGTGGTTGAGAGTCTGCCTGCCGATGCAGGGGACACGGGTTCGTGCCCCGGTCTGGGAGGATCCCACATGCCGCGGAACGGCTGGGCCCGTGAACCATGGCCGCTGAGCCTGCGCATCCGGAGCCTGTGCTCCGCAACGGGAGAGGCCACGAGGCCACAACAGTGAGGCCACATTAAAAAAAAAAAAAAGGAATAGTTGTTGCCTCTAGATTCTGAATGAGAATGGGCTTCTGGGGTGATGGCAATGTTTTATATTTCAGTCAAGGCTTTGGTCGTACAAGTATAAGTATTTGTCAAAACTTATTTAGTGAGAATCTTCATGTAAGATTCATGCATTTAATTGTATCTAATTTTTACCTCAAGAGAAAAAAAAAAACAAAAACAAATGTTGAGCTTTAGTTAATGATATTCATGCTAAAGTATTTAGGGAGAAAGTATACAGATGTCTTCCATTTAATTTAAAATGCATCAAAAAATAAGATTGGTGGTTGGCAATAGGAATGGATAGATGGGTAGATAATGTGATGAAATAAGCATAGTAAATGTTAAGTGGTAGGTACATGGGTGTTCATTATAAAAGTATTCAGCGTGTTTGAAAGTTATAACAATGTTGGAGAAAAAGCAAAAAAAAAAAATTCCTTAAACATTTACTAGCCTTCCAAATAAAGTGACAAGCCTCATGGTCATATTGGAAGCCTAAAACTTGTGCACCATTTAAAGGAATGTACTTTTAGGTTTGTTGTTAACTTTTAAGTTAATAAACCCTGATTTACAGGGCACTTAGGATCAGAATGAAATGTGATTTAGTGAAAGAATTGAACCGACAGTTCCCAATCCCGCATTCTACCACCACTAGAAAAAATTTTAAGACTCTTTTTGAGTAGTGTTAGGTTCACAGAAAAAATTGAGTGGAAGGTACAGAGATTTTCCATATAACCCCTGACCCACACACATGCATAACTTCCCCTGCTACAGCATCACTCCCCAGAGGGGTGCATCTGTTACCCTGATCAACCTACACGGACCACCATCACCCAAAGTCCATAGTTTTCATTAGGGTTCATTCTTGGAGTTGTACATTCTGTGGGTTTGGATAAATGTGTAATGACATATATCCACCATTATAGTATCACACAGAGTAGTTTCACCGCCCTAGAGAAGTTTTGCCGCTGGCTTGCTCCTGTTAAATCAGGAGGGGACACTTGTAACCACGGATGGTTTCTTTAAGCCTGATGATTATGATTCACTTACCCATATGTAGAGTCAGGAGGGGGACTGAGGCTGGAGCTCTCACCCCACGGGGCAGCTGACCTCTATCCCCAGATCTCTGACTCTTCAGGAGAGATTTCTGTAGAGCTATAGAAATTTGCCTTTTTATGGAAATGAAAAGAGTTAGCAAGTCCTTCACGTATAAGAAGGGAACTATCTTGGGTGTGATGCTTGCTCTGAGCTTCATTTACTGGCCACAAGGTGGTCATCGTCAATTGTATTTCACAGATAAGGAAACTGGAGATCAGAGAAGTTAATTCATTTGCCTGTAGTCACTTAACTAGGGGAGTAGCAAAGGTGAGACTTGAACCCAGCCTTCCTGGTTCCCAAGTTTGTGACCCCCTTTCACTTAAGGCTGTTGGGAAGGAAGATGTCTTCTGGGGGACTTAGAATCCAGAATGCATTTTTCTTGAGAAACTATATTATTGAAGGTGATTAGGTATAATGGAAATGGTGCCTTTAATCCTGTTGTTTTTGTTTTTGCGATTTGGGGCTAAGTGGGATTCTCTGTCTCTCTCCCTCTCTTTTTTTTTTTTTAATATTTATTCATTTTGGCTGAGCTGCAGCACGCGGGATCTTTTTTAGTTACAGCATGAAGACTTCTTAGTTGAAGCATGCGAACTCTTAGTTGTGGCGTGTGTGTGGGATCTAGCTCCCCAACCAGGGATCGAACCCTGGCCCCCTGCATTGGGAGCTTGAAGTCTTACCCACTGGACCGCCAGGGAAGTCCCTAAGTGGGATTCTATTAAGCTTGCCTGGGAACCTCACTCCTAAGCATGACATTATTTTGAGGAGTGCTGGTGTCCCAAGATTTCAGCCCATGACTTCCAAACTTTGGAGACAAATTTTCCATAAGCTAGAGACCATCTTTAATAGTCATACCTGATGCTCATACCTGGCTTTGCTGTTTGCAAAGTATCTTCATGTCTGTGTCTTGTGTGAGCCTCACATCCTGCAAGGCAGGGAAAACAAGGATAGGATCATTATCTCCATTTGATGAGGGCCAGGGAGACCAAGAGAGAGGTGTAGAAGTTTGCCCAAGGCCACACAGCAGGGCAAGGGTCAGAGCCAATTTGAGAACTCAAGCCCCCGGACACCTGGTTCACCAGTGCCTCACACCTGCCCAAATTTTTATCCCATTTTGGCTCCTAGACCCAGGCTAATTTACATGTGAAATCTTGCAAGTTCTCGGTAGGTGACCAATAATAATGTGTAGCTAATGAGATAAAGTACAGTTTCACTTTAGTTACAAAGGAAGGGGAACTCTCAAAGGGCTCGTAATAATCAGGCCTTTCTCAGCGGAACTCAGAGAATTTTATGGGCCTGGAGAAACAATCCATCCTCACAATGGACCAGTGTGCCTGGGAATTCCCATTGTCCCCACAATTCTGCGGAGGACAATTGGCCCAGGGTCACAGACACCCAAGTCAATCACAGTCTCAGTGGCCCAGTAGGGAGTGGAACCAGGACTCTGTGTAACCATCCATGAGAATGTGCTCCAGCTTACACATGGTGTAATGTATTTTTAAATACCCCAAGGAGCTCTTGTCAAGGAGCAGAAATGGGCATCCCCTGTGATAGCCTTGGGACTCATCCACAAGCCCCGTGTCCAAGGTCAAAAGGAAATCAGGGTAGGCCCCAGAGAAACCCCAGAACTCTTTATGTCATCAGCCGATGAGCATTTGTATTTGACTACATGTCTTGCTTAAGACATGTAGTCAAGCTTGCTGTTTTCCTACTCTGTGACCTTGGGTGAGTCATTTGACATTTGGGGGCCTCAACTGACGCCTCTGGAAAGGGATAGTCGGACCAGATGACCTATATTCCTTAGAACCATGAAGAAAGAACATTTTTACCCAGAGAACTTATTTTTTTTTAGTCTGAAACTCTCTGAGAGCAAGGATGGTGTCCTGTTTTCTGTGGTCCCGGTGTTTAGCCCTGTTCCTGACACATAAAGGCTGCCTGATGAATGCTGAGTGAGTGAATAAAAACGGCACAGCCCCTCTGCTTAGGATGAGCAATGTTTCCATAAATTCTGTACATTGCTGGCGTGTATTTCAAGTGTGACCCATTACATGCTGGAAACACAGCTTGTTAATCATCCCACAGACGAGTCAGAGTATAATCACTGGCTCCAGAAGGTTCTCATGATGTAGAAGGCGAAGGCTTGCTCTTGGTCTGAACAGTGACTCGGAGTGACAGTGGGACTCAGCTCAAGGCATACTTTTCTAATTGTCCTTAAGGGTTAATTTTTTAAGTAGGGAGTAAAGATCTTGATGAGAGGCGGGATGACCACTAGTCACTAGGAGGAAAACTGAAGTTCATGATCGCTGAGTTTCCTTTCAGACCCACGATTCTGTGTTTCTCAACCTATTCTGTTTTTACGTGGAAAGTACACAGATATTCATCTGAGAGCATATGGCTTTGAATCCCATTCTGAAACTTATTAATCGTATGACGTTAGGTAAAACTACTACTAGAACTCAATAATAACATGAATAAAACTCAAGATGTTAATATGATCACTGGCGTTTATTAAGGGGCTCTACATGTCAAGAGCTTTGTTGACTTATTTTTAACCTTACAATAAACTCATTTAATCCATTTGAAGGAGGGCTTATTATTATTACTATCCTTCAGATGAGTAAACTGAGGCGCAGAGAAGATAAGGAACTCATGGTCCCAGGTCCCCGAGTGAGAAGGTGGCAGGCCTGGCGATTCACTCTCCTGTCTGTGTAACTCCAGCCTCGGAGTTCTCAATTAGTAAATCTCTGTCCCTCAGTTTATTAGACTGTAAAATTGATATTGTGATGTCTCAGCATTCTTACAGGTAGTTACAAAAATCAAATGAGGTAAGTTTCCATTTGTTTGTCTCTTGCATCAGACAGTCAGCTCCTGGAGGTGCTTGGTTCACTCTCTCAAAGTGGAGGACTCCTAAACAGCGCTCATTAACTGTTGTCTGAATAAATACGTGAATTAATGGAGAGAATAATAAGAAACTGCCTTATGAAGGGTCAAGATACTATACGATGGTTATTTATTTATTTTTGGTGTTTCAGATTGGTACTCGGCCTTGTTTAACACAGTTTGAACTTGCAGGGTACGAATAGAAAGAAAGCTCTGTGTTAGTCTGGTGACTTTAATGCCCAAATGTTTGTCTGTTAGGAACGTTTCTTTTTAATTCTTCTCGCCTCCCTTGGATTGTGTTTGATTTGCATTTGTATGAAATGTGGAAGTGAAAATTATGGACTGTGTTTGCACTTTCTCCATTCCTACCAAAATTCCATTCCTTATTTGGGAGGTGTTTATTATTAACGCTATGTCTGAGAAAACAAAAGGGTTTAACACTTAACCACCTATAAAATCCTCACAATAACCCTGTGAGGTCCATGGTTTGCCCCATTATACACAGGATGACCCTGAGATTCAGATTTGTTCATTCCTATTGTTCACTCCTTCATTCATTCATCCTCAGGGTCTGTACTGGGGTCCGGAATATGACATCACTTCAGACATTGCCTCTGCCCTAAAAGAAGTTTGCAGAGGACAGCTTGGAGTTCAGTGAGGGGGCAATTTTTACCTTGTCTAATGAATTGCTAACTGCCAGTTGTAGATACGGGACTACGCACATGACTGTGGCCTGATGTTTGTGACTGTTTGGTGATCACACACCCTAAAATGAAGAGGTGTGTTTGCCTACCTGATGCTATCAGTTTGATTGTCCTGCCCTTCTCATGAACTGGCTCATGGATGTTTGATCACACATGGCCAACCCATTTAGATGATGCACATCCCACTCGTCACTGGGAGACACACTTCCTTGCTCTGGCTTTATTTTCAGGCAAAATCATTTCCCACTTCTGTTTTAGAACAGTGGGACATCCCTATTTCAGTTCCTATGTGCAAAACTGAAAGAAGCCTGTAATCCTCTCTTGTCCTTCCCATTCCACTTCTTTACAGACAGGGGAGTCACGCTGAAAGCTTCAGGAGATCGTGACTGATTGGACATGGATTAATCTAGGGTTTCAGCCTGAGTCTCTGCTCTCTGTCGCTGTTCTCTAAATTGTCTTTTCTCTCTCCATTCAGACAAGAAAGAAGGAAAGAAAGAGAGAAACAGAGGGAGGAAGGAAGGAAGGAGGGAAGGGAGGAAGGAAAAGAAAGGAAGAAGTGCTATAGTCGAAAGAAAGCTTGGGAACACTGAGATGACAGGGCCCTTAACTAAAAATCTTCTCAGAACTTTATTATGCTTGTGGGTGGGCATCATATATTTCTACGAGCGGTTCATCATGATGTGCATTTCTCAATGTACTTGTCCCTGGAAATTCTTTCATGGAACAAATAGGACCATTTCATGGATGGTGGTTCCTCAGGGCAAAGCCGCCCCAGACATTCGGCTCTCAGGCTGTGTACTCTACTCAGCTTCTGTTTTCTGTCTTTATTTTAATTCCTTTCTTCCTCTTTTTCAGTGATTCCGAAACATTTCTTTCCTTCCTTCCTTCCTTCCATTCTCCCTCCCTCCCTCCCTCTTTCCCTCCCTCCCTCCTTTCCTTCCTTCCTTCCTTCCTTCCTTCCTTCCTTCCTTCTTCTCTCCCTCCCTCTCTCTTTCTCCCCCTCCTTCCCTATCTTTAACTTCAGGCCTATACCATCTGCTACAGAGACTCATGACTGACACCAAGCCTATGACTCTGAGGGTCTCATAGCCAACAAGGGAGGGTTTGCCCCTCATTTTTTGTTGAGGAACATATATTAGTATTCCATAGCACACACTTTAGGGAAATCTTTCTGACACTTAGAAATACTGACAATGGAGCCCTGTGACAACCTCCTGAAACCACCAGGGGCCTAGAAACCCTGGACTGGGAGCCATTACTACCATCTGAGGTTTAAACAAGTGAAAAGATCTGCTTGATGTCATCGGGCATAAGTAAGCAAGAACAAGAGTTCAGGGTTCAGGTCTCCTTTTTCTGGTCCAATTCTCATTCTATTGCACTAATAAATGTCCCAACTAAAGTCACCAGGCATCTATTAGTAATTCCATGGGTCTACCATTGTGCTTTCTGCTAAGAACGATGTTGAAGTTCTCACTAATGGGGGAGATGATACTATACAAACCAATGAACAAATAGGGTCAAGCAGGGAATATTGCCACGGAGAATAACGAGGCAGAAGGAGGGAATATATAGTAATAGGGGTGGGCTTCCCTGGTGGTGCAGTGGTTGAGAGTCTGCCTGCCGATGCAGGGGACACGGGTTCGTGCCCCGGTCCGTGAAGATCCCACAGGCCGCGGAGGGGCTGGGCCCATGAGCCATGGCCGCTGAGCCTGCGCGTCTGGAGCCTGTGCTCTGCAACGGGAGAGGCCACAACAGTGAGAGGCCCGCATACCGCAAAAAAACAAAAAACAAACAAACAAAAAATAGTAATAGGGGTGCTATTTTGTAAAAGTGGGGAAGGAAGGGGTAGGGTGGCATTTAGGGAAGTGAGAGCCAGGCATACAGCTCTATATGGGGAGTACCTTACAGGCTGAGGAAAAAAGTGGTGCAAAGGTGGGAGAAAGTTCTAGAAACACCAAGGGGCCAATGTGGCTGGAGCAGAATGAGCAGGGGAATGAGGCTAGGAGATGAGGTCAGAGGGGTGGCTGGGGCCATAGCCGTGTGGGTCCTCAGGGCGGTGGTAGGGACGCCTGCACTGTTCGGGGGTTTTGATCAGAGAATTGATGTGATCTGAATTAGGTTTTCAAGAAGTTCCGTTGGGCTCTTTCACTGTGGGGAAGAGACTACAGAGTGAGAATGGAAGCGGGGGGACCAGTGGGGAGGGTAGCACAGAAGTCCAAGGGGGAGGAAACATTGGGCCAGCCCAGGGAGGGAGCAGCAGAGGGGCAGGGGGTGATCTGATTGTGGACCCGTGTGAAAAATGCAGCAGATAGAAGTTGTTGATAGTTAGATATGAGAGAAAGAAGAGACAGGACCGTTCTGAGGATTGGCATGGGGTGGCCGTTTTTTGAGATGTGGAGAGTGATGTGCTTCTGCCCCTTAAAACTTGATTTATGGTTAGAGAGTCAGCATCTTTATAGTGCTTTTATTTCTGTTCCTATAGAAGGAATACATATAGTGGCAAAAACAATTAAAACAGTACAAAATGCATCCAGTAAAAATCAGTTCCCTGATTTCTTTCCCAAGAAGCAACCACTATTACCAACCTCTTGTGTATTTTTTCCAAAGTCTAAGAGTGCACATGTGTGTATGCGTGAGCATATTATATCCACTTTTCTTTTTGAATACAGTGGTCCAGACTACATATCCTGTACTGCAGCTTACTTTTTCCACTAAATAATATATCTTAAAGATTAGTCCATACCAGCATATATAGAAAGAATTCTTTCTCTTAACAATACAACAGTGTATTCTATTGTATTGCCATATTATAATATTTAATTAATTCCCTACTGAAGGACATTAAGATTGTTTCCAGTATTTTTAAATTACTAATGATAAAGTGATGAATAATATTATAATAATATCTTTGAACATATTGTTCACATGTAGAAGTGGATCTGTAGAATAAATCCCTAGAAGTAGAATCTGCAGGTCAAAAAGAATGTGTATATTTAAATGTTGGTTAACGGGGCCACTTTGTCCATCAGAAGCGTTGTGCTAATTAATAGTCCAGCAACAATGCCTGATGATACCTGCCAATGTGAAAGCCTTTATGATAACAGTGAAACTGATGATAACTTACAAGTATGTGTTGCTTTATATTTGCCGAAGTAATTTGATACCTATTATTTATTTCGTTACCAAAACAACTCTTGGAAGTAGATCTTTTGTATTCTAATTTTATACATGAGAGTATGGAACTTGGAGAGATCGCTCATTTGCCCCACTAGTGAATGGTGGGGCTGGGATTTGAACCCAAGCCTCTCAGACATCAAGCCCAGACTGCCTCCAAATTAGCCTTGCCAGAAAAGGGTTTCCATAGCCCATACTTAGACTTCTGTCTCTGACAGACTGAACTCCCCGCCCCCGGAAGCATTCAGATGTTAGCTGGATAAGGCCTTAGCAAGAATGAAGGCATTGTAGCCCCAGCGTGAGGGTCTGACTACATGACCTTCAAGGTCCCTTTCTGCCCCACCAGCTCCATGGACTAAGCAACTCTCCCCTCACGCTTAATAGCTGCATTGATAAAATGAAAATAATATCACCTGCCTCTAACTGCATCGGAATGTCATAAAGCTAAATCAAAGAGTACAGCTGAAGCACTTAGAGCAACTTAAGAAAAATAAACTCTATAAATCTGTGTTAGGCTGGGGAGGAGGATGGCTGCAATGACATGGAGCCATTGAGTCCACCTAGCTTCCCCTGGGCCTTTATTAGGAGTAAGTTCCCTTAAATGGATTTGTTTTAAATACAGATACAGGTATGCACATGTGCTCATACACTCACACTGAACTACTTCTTCCAACTCCCTGGCACATTATTAGAGATTCACAGATCTTTTTTTTTTTTAATTGAAGTATAGTTGTTTTACAATGTCATGTTAATTTCAGGTGTACAGCAGATTGATTCTGTTTTACACACACACACACACACACATACACACACACACATATATGTATGTGTGTATATATATAATGTTCTTTTTCAGATTCTTTTCCCTATAGGTTACTACAAAACACTGAGCGTAGTTCCCTGTGCTATTCAGTAGGTCCTTGTTGGTCACAGATCTTTGCATTTTTATTTTTATGACTCCCCCTAATCTGACATCTAGCTTGGTCTGTAAATTCATTTGAATCTTAGCCATCAAAACACATTTGTTCATTATCTCCTGTAAACTTCACAACAATCCTGCAAGTTGTGTTATTTACTATCTCTTTTTTCAGAACAGACATCAAAGCTCAGAGAGGTGACGTTTCTTTGTCAAGATCACACGGAAAATGGGAGCAGAGCAGGGATTAGAACCATGCTGTCTGATGTAGAGTCTGTGTCCTTTCATCTGCCAAGACTTCTCTCAAGCCTTACTCCCTCTGGGCCCTGAGAAGACATCCCTGACTGCCCTTCACTCCGTATTGTATCTGGTGCCCCATTTCACATGCTTTGCTAGCCTTGTTTACCTGCCCCATGCTGCTGTATATGTACCTATAGAAATGTACATTTCCATGAACTCCGGTAAACGGGGACGCTGCGGGCAGGGATGTGGGCTGCTCTGTTTCCTGAGCCACCACGCTGGTGTAGGAAGGAAGTGCCAATTTTGAGTGCCTATTTGTGTCAGGCATACTGTGAATGTCTTGAACTTTAACCCTCCCAACAAAAGGAGGCAGTCTCATCGCTATTTCTCAGCAGAGGAAATTGAGACTTAGGGAACAAAGTCACATGTCCAGGGACACACTGTGAGTGGAAGGACCCAAGATTCAAACTGAGGTCTGTCTTACTCCACGTCCTGGGCTCTTGCCAATACACCATCACCCCTTGCAACCACCCCATGTGATTAGCATGAAGCCTGAAATCAGTTGTGGGTTGTTGTTTTTTCTGGTATGTGACCTTTTATTGGAACATAACCACGCCTACTTATGTACACACTGTCTATGGCTGCTTTCTCTTATTTACTTATTTATTTTTTACAGAGTCACAGGTTTATTTATTTATTTTTGGCCGCGTTGGGTCTTCGCTGCTGCGTGTGGGCTTTCTCTAGTTGTGGCGAGCAAGGGCTACTCTTCGTTGCGGTGCGCAGGCTTCTCATTGTGGTGGCTTCTGTTTGTTGTGAAGCATATGGCCTCTAGGTGCACGGGTTTCAGTAGTTGTGGCACGTGGGCTCAGTAGTTGTGGTGCGTGGACTTAGTTGCTTCGTGGCATGTGGGATCTTCCCGGACCAGGGCTTGAACCCGTGTCCCCTGCATTGGCAGGCGGATTCTTAACCACTGCGCCACCAGGGAAACCCTGCTTTCTGTTATTTTAAAAACAGCTTTATTGAGATATAATTCACGTAACACACAATTCACCCATTTAAAGTGTAAATCCAGTTTTTAAAAATTAGGTCCCATTCTTATTGGATAGGAGGACAGTAGGAAACCGTCTCCAGATGGGTGTCTGGAGACCAAAACCACGTCACGTTCACATGGGCGGTGCTGAACAGGGGCAGAGGGTGTAGGGAGGGGAGGGCTGGGCACATTGCAGTCAGCTCCTGATGCAGCATTTCACCCTAAAGCCTTTAAGGACAACAGCAGATGAGCTCCCACAAGTACATGGACAGCTGATTTCAGAGCACCCAAGGCCTCCCCTCTTTGAAAGGAAATATACCCACACAACCCACTCAGTGATGTGCCTCCTCTTTAATATGCAGCTGGGGAGGGGGGCCTGGAGGGAAACTGAGATGCTAATAGGCACAGTGAAGGGTAAAGGAGATGTTAGTAAAGCATGCTGTGGGAATTCAAAGGAAGATGCAATCATAAGTTTCCAAAGCCATTTTCACCCTTCTCTCACTGAACCTTGTTTCCAACTGTATGGGGCAGGACTATTCTCTTCATTTTATTACTGAGGGGCCTGAATGAACCATCCTCTTTCAAAATTCAGTAGGGAGCCCATGGCCCTGAAGCACAGTCAGTCAAATACAGGCCCCTCTGGGCTCCTTTGGGGGCACCGCCCTCCATCCAAGGCTGCCCTAGGCTCATGTCTGGCCATGGGCCTGGGGACCAACACATCATGCTTACTCAATGGGGAGAAGGGACAAGGGGAGTAGGGCAGACACATTTAGAGAAAAGTGTTCAGACCGGCCCGACTGGCAGGGGAACCATTCCTTCCAGGGATGACTGGGAAGCATGGGGGTTACAGGTGTGCACGTGTGGGCCGTGTGTGACGTCACACTGCTGGGTTCCAGCTCTGGTTCTCCCACTTATTAGCTGTATAACCTCAGGCGAGTTCCTTGACCTATTTAATGTCTGTGCCTCAGTTTCCTCATCTGTAAAATGGGGCTCATTGTTTTCTTATTTATTTATTTATTTTTAACTGAAGTATAGTTGATTTACAGTGTTGTGTTACTTTCAGGTATACAGCAAAGTGATTCGGTTATACATATATATTCTTTTTCAGATTCTTTTCCATTATAGATTATTACAAGATATTGAATATAGTTCCCTGTGCTATACAGTGGGTCCTTGTTATCTGTTTTATACATAGTAGTGCGTATCTGTTAATCACCATGGGGTTATTTTGAGAACTAAATGAATTATTTTTTTTAAGAAACTCTAAGAATATTGCCTAGTACCTAGTGAGCACTCAAGACAGGTTGATTGCTATTATTATTACACATTAAAAATATACTGGCTGGAGCCAGAATATGAAAGGACTTGGATGCCAGGCTGTGAAATTCGTCCTCGATTCTGTAGCTCTTGGTTTTTGAACCCGATGAAATCTGGGCTTTGGGGAGGTATACCTATGTTAGAATGGATTAATGTAGCAGGAAAATCAGAGTCGAGACCAGCGAAGGGGACTTGCCAAGGTCTTTATGGTAATTTCATTGTCTGGGAGAGAGGCGGGCTGGCCTGCTGACCGCACTTGGGTTTTGTCAATGCCTGTCAAGTCATCTGCTCTGAGGTGGTGCTTTGGCTGGTACGGCCCGATTCCGCTGTCAGGGAGCACGTTTGCCTATTGCCTTATAGGAAATCAGGATCATTTTCTTTCACCTGCCTGGGAAAGTGACTGTCTTTATGGAGCGCTGAGGATGAAGGCCTGTGGTCTCTGTGCAGAGTTGCCAGCTCTAGAACTGGCAGCAGGCTGGAAGCATCATCCCCAGCCAGCAGCTCAGCTGAGCCGGACTCTAGTTTAAGGATGTCAGAGGGCTCCCCTAAAATTCTCCTCCTGGGAGACAGCCTAACAGTGTGCCATTATGCTCCTCCTGGGTAATGGTGGGCTCTGGGCTTGTCTGCAGCGAGAGTCTCTCCAAAGATTAACTCCAGCCATACTTGCCATCTTTTCTCTTCCTCCCATGACAATACCTGTGCAGTCTGTCAGGAATTGGACTCAAGGGGCTCTGAGGGGATCGGCTGCTTTGTTTCTTTTTTCCCTCCACGTCACTTGCATACCCAAGCCTTTAATATACTGTGCGTGGGTTCTCTCCAACTTTGCCTCTCTAGTCTGAGCAGGGCTTTGGCTAAATGTGGTGCCCAATAACTTCAAGGGATCAAGTGCTTTCGAGAAACTTTTCTCCTAAGAAGATGAGCTGAGGGGAATTGAAAGCAAGGCTGCCAGCCTTGATGTCTTAAGTATGAAATTTCAATGGCATACCAGCTGCCAATCTCTGGTTTTAGTGCAGATGGGGTAAGATTTAAGGAAATGATCACATCACATGTCCTATGGGTGACAAGTAATGATGGAGAAACAGCCCAAGAAACCCAGGAAAGGAGAGGTCAGAGAGCCTGACCTGGCATTTTCAGCTGGACTGGGTGATCTGCTGAAAATCTTTTTTCTTTTTTTTTTCTTTTTAGAGATGATTTGGTTTGGTATTTTTCCATTGCAAAATACGTGCTTATTATCAGATATTCAGAAGATATGGAAAATCAGAAAGACAAAGACAAAATAGTGATTTTAGCCCTTCCCCAAAGAAAAGTATTTTGGTATATTTCCTTATAGTTCTTTTTCCATGATTTTTTTAAAAGTTGTTATATTCGTTTTTTGTTTGTCAGTTTACCTTGCTACATACCTACTTCTCTGTTTATCTAATTGAATTATATACTTGTCCTTGTTTTTTGTTTGGTTACTTTTGATTGGTTACTTTTGATTGGTTACTTTTTTGTTTACTTGATTGGCTTTACTTTTGTTTTGCCCAACCAACACGGTAAAATACATTTTTCAAGTTAGTGCTAGATCTCTGCAATTTACATGAATGCTGGTTGGTCCAGGGATTCCCAAAAGTTAGGGTGCATGAAAATGACCTGAAGAGCTTATGAAAGTGTGGGGTTGATGCTTGGGAATCTGAATTTTAACAACCATTTGTGGCGATTTTGAGGAATGTGGCGCATGGACCACACATCAAGAAACCTTTATATCAGGCTAAATATGATGGTTATGTTGATCCGTTGAATGGATTCTTCATATGCTTATTCACTTTCGTCATAGTGGGTATGTGTGGTGTTTATTGCTTTTCATTAAGTATAAACAATGCCACGATGAACATCTTTGGCCGCTCGTTTATTTCTGAGCACCTGTACAAGGTACACCTTCCCAGGTGCTGGAAAGACCAGTGACCAAAGTTCCTGCTGGGAGAGTTCCTGCTCTTATTGAGAATTCCTGCGCTTATTACCTAATGGAGCGACAGACAAATACAGTCACAACATTAGATTATTGCAAATCATGATGAGTATCGTGGAAGAAAGATTCAGGCTGATATGGCAAGGCAAAGAATTTAGATTCAGAGGCCAAAAAAACCTCTCTGAGGAGGTGACGTGTAAGTGAAGCTTGAGGGAAGAATGGAGTTAGCCGATGTCACTTTTAAGACTTGCAGAAGTAGAATTATTGGATTAAAGCGTGCTGTCTTTTAAAACAACTTCCTTAATCTCCCCTCCCCCTCAGGTTTCAACGTCCGTGTTCAAATATGCAGGGTGTACAGGGCGTCAGGGTCCAGTGGGAAAAGAGGGACTTTGATACAGGAGATTCGTTATAAACAGTTTGAAAGGTTGAAAGAGCAAAAGGGAAAGGTGAGGTAGGTCAGAGATTAGGAAGTACTGGAAGCAGCTACCACACCTAGGGCTGAGTGAATGGAAGGAAAGCTAGGCAGCCCCCTCCTGATGAGCTGTACTGCCACGGGGCTGGGGGACCAGCCCATGCTGGAATCAGTGAGAAGGGATTGCTGAGGCTGGAACCAAAGAGAAGTCACAGCATGGCTTGTGCTGGGACATCAGGTGCTGGGCTGTGGTGCTGAGCTGTGGAAGAATTCCACAGGTTGGTGATGAGAACGCAGAGCTAACACTGTATGGCTGGTGCTGGGGTCTCGGGGGACACCACTTGGCTGGTCCTGAGATTGTGGAGGACCTGCTAAGTTCTGGCCCCAGGATCCAGAAGGAGGCTTGGCACTGTAAGAGAGGACACTGCCAAAAGGTGCTGGACATCCTAGCTCTACACTGCTGCTGGAAAGATGCTGGCAGAAACCGGCAGCCGGAAGGAAGTTCCTTCTCTCTTCCTCCTGCTTTGCAATGTCCTACCAGGTCTTCTGTTGATAAAACTGAAGCAAAAGCCACCAGGCAAAAGGACCTGAGAAAAGCACGTTTGGGGGTCCTAGGCGGAGAAGGGCAGAAATGGGACCTGAGACGAAACAGGCATATGGCCAGCACACAGAGAAAGGAGTCCCCCTTCCTCCCCATCCTTGTATACTGCCCCTAGGGGGAAATTAAACCAGTTCAGTGGTTATCCATTCCATGGCTCCACTATCCTCGAAAATCCTGTCTTTTCCAAATGTCTTTGTGCATAAATCTGCCTCTGAATAATCGAAGTCAGCACTCTGTAAAAGCTGATTGTGTGGATGGATGACGAATGAATGAATTGTAGCTGCTCCTAAATATCACTAAGAATCTGGTACTATGCTAAGTGCCCACATTTGTTCTTTCAATCAGGCCTCACATCTGCCCCTACAGGTAGGCCCTGTCACTCTCAGGCAGTGAGACTGAAGCTCCCAGGGGTGAACCGACTTGCTCACCATCACGCACCTCCTAAGCAGTGATGAGATCCAAACCCACATCTGTTGGCCTCCATAGCTGCTACTCCTTCAGAAACTTCAAATAATGGAGGCCCACATTTAAAGGCCATTTTCCAGTGATCTTTACAGGCAGGCGGAGAGTGGCTTGTTGAACATATCTGAGTTTCTATAAGAGTATACTGGTAGTAGCCTAGAAGTGAACTGACCCTGGAATTCCAGTAGAAATGGCAGCCTTGCCATTCCAGGCCACACTGTGGCTCCAGGCTCCTGCCTGAAACCCTCCCCTGACCTTTTCCTAACACTTGGCATTTTATTGTTTTGTTGATTACAGATCACTTATGTGCAGCACACAGCTGACTGTTTGTTAAAATGAAAAGTGGAAAAAAAAATAGAAAAGAAAGTACACGCTTGCCAGAGCAGTGCTGTAGAACAGTTGTTCCCTAGGTATTCATCTCCGTACGTCTAAACACCTATAATTAAACTAGCTTTGGAGCAGTGCCTCTTGGTGAGGGCGGAAGAATCAATTCTGCAGCATTTGGACCTTGTTCTTTGTATACACTGCTCAGCAGTGAAGATGTTCAAAAAAGACCAGATGCTGTGACTCAAGAACGCAATTACCCACCTATCAGGGTGAACGGATGATGGTCTGGTCTTGGGGACATCCGAGCTCAGGGTAGCAGAGGGAAAGAGACAAGTGACGAATATGGTGACCTCCAGTTCTCTGTGTCTGTTCCCCAGTCTCATTTCCTTGCTGGGAATTTTATATTTGTCCCCTGGATACAGTGATCGCTGGGTAGCTTTGTGTTAAACAGCTAATTAATGGCAATTCAAGTCAGCTCTCCTATTTATGAAACTCTGGAGCAGGCAGAGACACTTCACTCGTCTGGAAAAATAAGTTGGGATCAAGCTGCATCTTCTATATAAATATGTGAGGCATTGCTGTCAGACACCAGTACCAGCCAATGCTGTCTGACTTCACATGAATCATTGAAATGACCCAAACCTTCAGTCTGAGCTGATTGTAGCTAATGTGCGCTATATAATCTCATATGCTCAGAATGTCTTGTGAACCAGGCACGCTATCAAGATACAGTTTTAATTAACATTTGCTTTTTAGATAATATACGCAATTTATTTTGGCAAGAGTTCATTGAATGTAAAATCTACATAATTAAGATACTAAACCTGTAATATTCTTCTTCTTTGCAGTATTTTTTGCTGAATGACACAGATTCAGCAACATTTGTTACCTAGTAGATAGCTGCAATGGGCAATCACAATTTAATACTTCCTTTTTTTTTTTTTTTTCTTCTCTAACCAAAGGATACAAAGTCATAGAGTTGATTTTGTTCACTTTGTAGATTCGAGGGTATCAGATCTTTTCTTAGTTCAATTTCACATTAAAAATAAAGCAAAGAAAACACATTATGCTTCTCTTGCACAGAAATCTGTTATAAAATAAGGTTTATTTTAGAAATTAATATTACTTTATGAGCTTATTTCACTAAGTTTTCCACTACTGTAACAGGACTCTAGGCTATGATCAACTGAGAATAGGCATGCTGGGAGAGACCTCACAAGTCGTTGAGGTAACTGCTCATTTTACGAAGACAGCCCAGGTCCCCAAGTTTCAGCGTGGAGATGTGACTTGCCCAAGGTCACACAACACAGAACGAAGACTAAAACTCATGACTCCTGACGAGTCTAGCTTGTTTTCTACTGTTCTAGCTGCGTCCCTTTAAGAAATATCTGCCCTCCCTCTGCCCACAAAGACCCTCGTCCTCCTTCATCAACTCCATCTTCTAAACTTAGAAGTGCCTCGGTATCGCGTAAAATAGGCATATTTGGAGAAAAAAGAAAAAGGAAAATAGACCTGCATCCCCTAAAGTGAAGAGCAGAGCAGTGGCTGAATCCCAACTGCTTTGTTCTTTGTGATAATCCATAGAATTGGGTCAGAGGGCAGATGACTTGGCTTCAGGAATCTGAGCCGTATGCCTCCATGATTGGCAGCCAGCTGCGTGCCCGGAATGAGAGCCATTCACCACGGAAGCCCAGGGCCACAGCTGATGCAAGCCGCAGCCAGACCAAAGCTGGGAGCGGAAAACAGAACGGCCCCAGGTTATGAGGCCATTTTCTAGATCCTCCCTCTACCCCTCACAATTTGCTTGGTTTCTGAGCTGCCAGGTTCTTCCCAGACAGGCCCTTGACAAGGGCCTTTCCTGAAGGCTCTGCACCTAGAATGTGGTAGGCAGGGATTCTGCGGTGTCTCTTCCCTCGGATCTGTAGTAAACTGCTAATTAGCGTCAGTAATTGCTGGAGGAGAGGATCGCTGGCTGCGCATCAGCACCGGGAAGCGGTGGGGCGCTAGCGCCTGCCTCCCTCCCTCCCGGCTCCCTCCTCTCTAGCGTTAAGCAGTAAATCTATATCGGTTAAATCAGCTGTTGGGCTGCTTGTTGAATAGCATGTCAGTGGAGTCGTGTCAGGTTAATGGGTTTAGCTAATGTATGGGCGTAAGGATGAGTAACCCGATCAGGCGTCAGAGCTAAAGGCGGGGAGGCTGGAGGTCTCTGAGAGAGTCATCAGAGCAGAGGGCACACAGATAGCTTTTGAGGCCCTGGTTTTCTGGCAGAGAAGTCCCAGAAAAGCTGTTTCTTGGGCAACTCTGTTAAAAGAAGTAGAAAGTAGCGCTTTATACCTGTGAACGACTTGCCAACAGATGGTGAGGAGGAAGAGAGGGCTCAGCTTTCACACAGCTTGAGGTCCCTCTATGGCGCTGCCATTAATAGCTGTCACTCAGGGCAAAGGATGAACTTCTCTAAGCCTCAACTTTCTCATCACTACAATGGGGCTAGGAAGAGCATCTAGCTCACAGAGTCATTGAAAGGCTGAAATGAGCTAATACACAAACAGTGCTCACTGCAATACTTATCCCTGTTTTGAAAGTGAGCATTTATACTATGAAATAGGTTAAAATAATAACATAGGCAGTGCTTGTGTGCTAGTCAATTTCAGTGTAATTTCATACAGACCCTGGAGTGTCTTTGCATCAGGTCAGGAGACCTGCTGGTTTCCAATTACCCCATGGTCTGTTTTCTCTTCGCCAGCCCTATCCCACCTTTTCAGTATGGGTGTGTGAGGAAGAGGTAGAGAAGTTGTGGCCACCAGATGTCTGTGTTATGTGCAGCCTCCCACATATGTACATGCATCGTGCATTAGTGCCCAGAGTGGCAGTACTGAGAGCCCTGCTTACGCCCTGGTAAAGCATTCTAAGACCTACTGCAAAGCCTCAGTCATTTGGATACAGAATATCCAATGATATGCAGCAGTTGTGTTTTTGCTTGATATGATATAATTATGAAATAATGCTATTGATATGTGTGTCTGTATGTTTCCCAAAGATGTAGGTATTTTCTTTGCCTACAATATTCATTTACTTAGCAAATATATAACATATATTACATTCTTATTTTTATATGTATACTTGCTAAGAAAATGTGTATTGCCTATGTGCATACACATCTGTTCATTTATTCATTCAACAAATAGTTATTGAGCCCCAAATGAATTGTAGGATTTTAGAGCTAGAAGGGACTTAAGCAGTCATGCTATCCAGGACTATCGATTTAGAGAAGAGGAACCTGGGATCTTAACATGACAAGGCCCACCCTCCGCCTGGGTACCCTCCTCGCCTGACTTCACTTAGAGTCCATTGTCCATCAATATAGTCAGTGGAGTAACAGGCCTCAATAGCTTTCCCTCTCCCTCTGTGTTCTACGGTGCTGTCCACACCACAGTTCTGGGGAGCCCAGCTGTCTGCCCCTCTGCCTGGCACCAGAACATCTGCATGCAGTTGTATAAAAGCACACAGTCAGTCAGCCTAATTGTACTAAGTGCCCCCAAACCTCCATCTCAGGGAGTATGGCAAATTAGTTAGGAACAACTAAGCCACATTGCCTGAGTTTGTATATTAGTTCTGCCATGTTCTAGCTGTGGGACCATGGGCAAATTACTTAACCTCTCTGTGCCTTATTTTTCTCACGTAAAATAAGGATGATCTTTATTTCATAGGGTTGTTTTAAGGATTAAATAATTCAAAACATATAAGGCATTTAGAGCAATAACTGAGACTATATTGGTATGTGTTCATTATTATTATTATTTTAATTTTATTTATTTATTTTTGGCTGCGTTGGGTCTTTGTTGCTGCATGCGGGCTCTCTCTAGTTGCGGCAAGCAGGGGCCACTCTTCATTGCGGTGTGTGGGCTTCTCGTTGCGGTGGCTTCTCTTGTTGCAGAGCACAGGCTCTAGGCGCACGGGCCTCAGTAGTTGTGGCACGTGGGCTCAGTAGTTGAGGCTCACGGGCTTTAGAGTGCAGGCTAAGCAGTTGCGGCGCACGGGCCTAGTTGCTCTGCGGCATGTGGGATCCTCCCGGACCAGGGCTTGAACCCGTGTCCTCTACGTTGGCAGGGGGATTCTTAACCACTGTGCCACCAGGGAAGCCCTGTGTTCATTATTATTATACGACACTCTACATTGTTGTGCCAACTCCTCTACATACACAATGGCTGCGGTGGTACCAGTCATCTAAACCACATTCCAGGCTGCAGGAAGGGAAAAGGGCTTCTGCCTGTTGAGTCAGCTCCTTAAAGGATCCTTCCCCAAAGTTTCTCACAACACTTCTGTTTACAGAGCCTGGCTTCATGGTCACACTTAGCTGTGAGAGAGACTGGGAAATAAGATCTTTATTCCAAACCATATGTGCCTCAATGGGGATGCTGTGACTAAGGAAGAACGGAGAATGGAATATTTGTAGGTAATAGAAGACTCTGTTACATCCACAAGGCCACATTTAATGGATTTTCTCTCCTTTCCTCTCACTTAACTGCCCAGGAGCTTATCTATCTTGGTTTCTGATACCATACCCTCTTGGTTTTCCTCCTACTTCTTCTCGGGTCACTGTTTTTCCATCTATTTTTCTGACTTCTCCTCTTCTTCCCAATCTCTATAAGTGAGTGAACGCTAGTTTTACTACTGAACCTTCCTCTCTTCTCCAGCTACACTCAATCCTGTGGTGGTGAATACCCCACTCATGTTGGTGGTTCCCAAATTCCCATCTCTAACCCAGACTTCTACTCTGAGCCCTACACTCGTACCTACTTGTTCATCTCCTCCCTGCTTGTTTATTGAATAGCCACCTCAAAAATTACATTGGAGCATAACTCTGATTTCTCAACGAACGTGTTTCTCTCCCAGACTTCCCCATCTTAGCACATGGATACACCACCGATCTGCTTGCAGTCCAACACTTCAGAAGCCATTCTTGATAGCTCCTTGTCTTTTAACCTCCCCAAATAATATTTAAATCTGTTTCCCTCTTTCCACCTTGGCTATCACTGCTCTAGACCAAGCCAGCAACATTATTACCGAATGCAAATTCATGTGTCCAACACACAGTGAGGCCAAACAAACTGAAACATCGGAGTTTGGAGCAGAGAAAGGTTTATTGTAGGGCCTTGCAAGGAGACCACTTGCTCACACCCCCAAACCCCGAACTCCTTCAAGGGTTTCAGCAAAGAACTTTTAAAGGCAAGGTAAGGGAGAGGCATGGTTAGTTGTTGCAAACTTCTTGGTATTGGAATCCTTTGTTCTTGTAGCTGTCCATGTAGGTCAGATCATGATGTTCCTGTAAACCTCCAACAAGACCAACGTTATTCTCTGTTCTACAAGTTTTTCTCGTTATATGAATGGACTCTTAAAGGTCAGAGCCCTGAGAATAGGCTATCCTGTACATTTCAGGCTATAGGCAGCATTCTTTTGCAAAAGGTGCAGAGCCAGGATGACTAAGCACAGGCAATAGAACAGATCTAATTTGGAGTCATATTTGTTCTTCCCTATTACAACGTCTCCCACTCTGACTGCTGCAAGTCTGCCCTAATGCATTACCCTGCTTTCATGCTTTCTCCTGAGGTAGAACAGGGTGATGTAGTGCCAGAAATCTGGAGCCAGACTGCCTGGGTTCAAATCTTAGCTCCAACATGTGCTAGCTATATGACTTGGACAGGTTTATTAACTTTTTTCTTGTCTCAATTTCATCCATAAAATGAGAACAATAACAGTACCTGTTTCATAAGGTTACTGAGAGCACTAAATGAGTTAATATATGTAAGCGCTCACCAATGCCTGGTGTGTAATAAGCACAATCAGTAAATGTTAGCTATTATCATTAGCTGTTATTACCATACATTTTTCGTGAAGCAGCCAAAGTGATCTCTTAAAACATAAATTAAATCTTATCGTTCTTGTGCTTAAAACTCTCCAGTGATTTCCCATTTCACTTGCAATGAAATTCTAACACATCACCATGGCCAAAGGTCTTACGTGACCCAGCCCTCAACTCCTCCCATCTCTGCTCCAAGCTCCCTCCCCATCTCTCACTACCTTTAAGTTTTAGGTCCTTTAACATTCCAAGCTCAGGGGCATTGCCCCCGTTCTCCTTCCTCTGCCTCAAATGCTCTTCCCTCCCTCCAGTTGTTCATAGGGTCAACTTATTCTCTTTTTTTCAGATCTTACCTCAATTATTTTCCCCTCTGAAAGTTCCTCCCTGGCCACATGCCTAAAGGACAACCCATCCCTGGTCATTCTCCCTCCTCATATTCCACAGTACCTACTGCAGTTGTCACTGTCTGTGTTGGTTTGTGTGTTTGCTTATCTTACAGTCTCTCTCTCTCTTCCCCCTAGAGTGTGGGGTTTCTGAGAGGACACACCACATTTTTCTTGTACACTCATGGATCCTAGGACCTAAACCAGCAATGGCACATAGTAGGTGCTCACAAACAAGTGGCAAAGGAAAGAGGAGATGACCCTTGAACAATCTTTTAAAGAATGAATAGGAATTTTCCAGATATACCAGGAGAGGCAAGGATTTGAAGCAAAGAGAACAGCATTTACAAATGCATAGATATGAAGCAGAGTAGTGCCTTGCTGTTACAGAAGTGCAGAGTGGTCCTCAGAGCAGCGGCACCTCGGCCTCACCTGGGAGCTTGTGAGAAATGCAGAATCTTAGTCCCCAGCTCCAACCCGCTGAATCAGAATCTGCATTTTAAATGTGACAGACCCAGAATGACAGTGGCTTAAAAACACCAGATACTTTTATTCACTTCTCACGTAAAAGTCTGAGCTAATATGGCAGCTTTCTGCTAAGTTCATCAGGGACCTGGCACGTTCTAAGTATTCTGTAAAGGTGAATTTTCCTTCCCTGTCCTCTAATAAAGATTGTCTGAGATTTTTGAGCTGCTGCTTTGTACCTGGCTGAAGCAGTCATTCCTGGGCTGCCTTCACAATAATCAGTGAGCACCTACTACCTGCCAGGTACCATGCTGGGTGCTGGGGACACAGCCATGAGGAGCTTTGACCCCATCCCTCAAGAAGCTCAGCATGAAAATGGGCATCATGATATAGTTCCAGATCCTTCTGTGTGACTTCTCAGATTTCCCCGTCAGGAATAAATGTCAGCAGGGAATAGGAGGGATCAGCAAGTGAACCCTCACATGACTGACACTGGGGAGAAAGAGGATGAGAAGGAGCTAGAAGACTTAATATTTTCTCCTTCCAATATACTCAGTTAGAGCAACAGAGAGAAGAATGACAAAAAGGGATTCTAACACACTGAATAATACAAAAAGGAATCCATGAGTCTAGAGTGATACTAAAAATTGAAGAGTGAAAGGGAAACTCTTTTTGCAGGAAAAACTAATGTATGTAAAATGACAGCATCAGAACACAACTATTTTGCAACCACTGTTATAATAATTGATTTAGGTAAATATTATCAACGGATGCTTAAGCCATCGTATGAAAACTTATTTGGGAAAAGGATATTCATATGCTCTCAAATAGCTTCCCACAGAATACCAATTAATTACACAGTGTAAAAAACAAAAATCAACTGAGTACATTTTAAACATCTTATTGGCTTTATTCAATGACTCATGAATCAGGCAGCATCCCATCTAGCAGATAGAAAGGAGCTCTGAGGAGCTGTACAAAATGAAAGACTTTTATAGACAGAAGGGAGCCATGACAAAGAAGTTATACTAGGCAAAAAAAAGCACATTGGTTATTGCAAGGTTATTGTCTTTAGGGGATGGCAGGGGTCTATCAGGCAGATGACCTACGTAGTGCTGATCCGGCAATTCCTTATTGACAGATTTAAGATTCCATTTCTGGGAGAGCCAAAACTGTAATTAAGTTAAGTCTCTGTTTGATGATGTGGGGCTTAGCATAAGTGACTCCATTTGGGGCCTGCTGTTTTGTTTTTAACAAAAGGGAAAAGGTACTTTTACAGTGAAGAAATCTGATACACACCTATTAATCATGTGATAAATTTAATGTCTCCAATGATGGGGTGAATTGGAATCATGTGACTCAAGTTGAAGATCATTCTGAAAAAAAAAAAAAACCTGGCTTATGCTGTTCAGAAGTGTCAATATCATGGAGAAAAAGAAAAGGCTGAGGACCAGTTTCAGATTATAGGCGAACAAGAAATGACAATTAAATGCAGCACGTGGTCTTTGACTGGACCCTACATGGGAAAGAAAGGTTTGAAGGACATTATTGGGATAATCGGGGACATCTGAATATAGACTGTACATTAGATAACAGTTCTCTAATGTACCGAGTGAGATCATAGTATTGTGGTTATGCAGGAATATCCTCTTGTTCTTAGAAGAAACATGCTAAAGAATTTAGGGGAAAAGGTTCACAATATTGCCAACTTATTCTCAAAGGGTTTAAGGAAAAAAGAAAAAGTATATAGAGAAAGAGATACAACGAATGTGGCAAGATATTAAAAGTGGGTGAGTCTAGGTAATGGGTACTCAGTTATTCCTTGTGTTATAACTGCAACTTTTAGGTAGCCTTAAATTTTGCTTTAAAAGAGTGTTGTACTGTCCTCGGTGGCTGGTCCTCTATAAATCAAGTCCAGTACTATATACAATGGATTCCCCAAACTCACGTCATTTGAGATTCGCCTTAGTCTGGCCACTGGCCCATCAGCCTGCACACCAGGAGATGGGGTTGGCTCTGAGCAGGAGGGACTGGGGGAGCTGGGGTCCGGCGGGCTCAGATTTAGCCTCTGTCTGAATCTTAAATCATCTTCCTTCTCTTTGGAGGGTCTGTAACTAACAAGCTATGCGTACAGCGCCTGGCAGACGGGGAAGTATGGAGGATGAAAGCCTGCTTTCCTTTTAAACAAGAATTGAGACCTAAGCTGCCACTGGATCTTGGCTGACGAGAGAGGGTCTGTGAAAGAGGAGCAGATCAACAGGATGGAATGGGGTTCTGGGGTTTTATTTTCGGGGATGGGGGTGTTAGTATGGGGAAGAGAGAGAAAGATGAGATGGAATCCTAACTGTGAGAGTTGGGGAAGAGTGCATTTCAAAGAACATTTTAGTCACAGATGGTTGAGGAGAAATAGAGAGAACAGGCCCCAGCACCTCCTCTTCCTGGCTGGCGGCAGGGAGGGGAGCTTGCTAATGAACACACTGATTTCCCAGCTCCTCAGAACAATAGCAAATGTTTTTTGCAGTTATTAATTGGGATCCCACAGCAGGTGCGGGGGATGGAAGGCGCTGGTGATTCTAAGTTTATCTTTGGGGGTTAGGCGAAGAGAAAGAGAATTTAAAGAGCAAGGAGGAAAGAGCTGGGCTGTGTGGTCCCAACTTGATTAACTCTCAACCTTGCTACTGGGCAGTTTAGCTGCTTCAACCTTTCGTTTTCCTCTTTTAAAAATTAGAATAATACTCCTCCTTCACATGGATTATGTGAGAACTAAACAACATAGTTAATACATGTAAAAAGTACTTTGTAAGCTTTCCAGGACTATATACTATTTGTTTTTCTTGTTTATTTATTTATTTATAAATTTATTTCTATATTTATTTACTATTTTTGTCTGTGTTGGGTCTTCACTGCTGTGCGCCGGCGGCTTTCTCTAGTTGCAGCGAGCAGGGGCTGCTCTTCGTCGTGGTGCGCGGGCTTCTCATCGCGGTGACTTCTCTTGTTGCGGAGAGCGAGCTCTAGGCGGGCTCCAGTAGCTGTGGTACGTGGGCTTCAGTAGTTGCGGCTCTCGGGCTCTAGAGCGCAGGCCCAGTAGTTGTGGCGCACAGGCTTAGTTGCTCCACGGCGTGTGGAATCTTCCCACACCAGGGCTTGAACCCGTGTGTCCTGCATTGGCAGACAGATTCTCAACCACTGCACCACCAGGGAAGCCCTGTTCATTTATTGTTAAAGTGATTGATCGATTGATTTTAAAAGTGTTTATTAAGCACCTACTGTGTACCAGTGTGTACACAGTAGGTGCTTAATAAACACTTTTAAAATGAACCTAGTTTGTGCTAGGTTCAAGGAATATGGCAATGAATTGGAAAATATAGTCCCTCTCCCTGTAGAGCTAGTGATCTAGCAAGGAAGAGGGGAATTGACCAAGTGATTACAAATGCACTGAGATATACCAGTTGCTATTCCAATAGGAAGCTTATAACAGACTCACCCGGGAAGTCAGGGAAGGCCTCTGAAGAAAGGAACATCATTACAGAGACCCATCGTAAACAGTGATATTACTATCCCTCCCCATGGAGCAGGGCCAGAGACTTAAATGCTGACCCAGGTTGGCCAGATGGACAATGGTGTGAAACCTTATGAAGGATGGATTGACTTCAATTTCTCCATTGAGGAGAGACAAGCCAGTGTGTCCTCAGAGTGGCCACTACCGTCCTGCTAAGCTTGCTTCGCCTTGTCTGCTGTGAAAACTCCCTGGGTACTGGCTGGCATCCTACAACAGGGTGTTCCTCATTCTTGTGAGGCTGACACCCTGATAGCAAAGCTCAAGTTTTCCATAAGTGGCCAGGGAATGTCTCCCTGCTCCCAAATAAAGAGGCAGCAGGGAACTGATGTCTTCTTGGGTCCACCCACCATCCCACAGTGCACAGCCTCTATGGGAGACTGCCCCCATCCCACTAACTCAGTGCCTGCAGTTTTCCCTAATAGCTCTGCCGTGAGCCTGTGCCCCATGGCACTTGTAGTATTTCTCTCTAATTCTAGGTCAACACTGGCTTTTATAAAACCACCCTTGAAAAACAGGACTTTTGGAAGCTGGCAGGGTAGTCTGGGATAGAAAGCTGGTATCAGAAAATTGGAGCTCTGCGTTCAATTCCATTGGGGACAGATTTCCTGAGGAACCACTGAGGGAGAAACCCCGTGCCGGGCACAGATCATTCAGAGGTGAATATAATTCTAGTCCAGTTAGGGAGCAGGACTGAGAAACAAATGTTGTGCATTGCGCAGGAGCTTAAATAAAGGTTGGATGAAGGGATCATGAGGGTTCTGAAAAACCTTTTTGCTTGCCATTCACTCTGTGGGTGACTTTGTGAAAATCAGCACATAATTGCTGTTTTATGGACTTTGGTGCTGGTGGTAATGCTGGAGGTGGTGGTAATGATGGAGGTGGTAGAGCTGGTGGTAACGATAGAGGTAGTGGCAATGATGATGGTGGTGGTGGAGAGGGTGATAATGATGGAGGTGGTGGCAATGATGATGGGGGTGGTGGAGATGGTGGTAATGATAGAAGTGGTGGTAATGATGGAGGAGGTGATAATGATGATGGGGGTGGTGGAGGTGGTGGTAATGATGGAGGTGGTGGCAATGATGATGGAGGTGGTGGAGATGGTGGTAATGGTGGAGGAGGTGGTAATGATGGAAGTGGTGGTAATGATGGAGGTGGTGGCAGTGATGATGGGGGTGGTGGAGGTGGTGGTAATGGTGGAGGTGGTGGTAATGATGGAAGTGGTGGTAATGATGGAGGTGGTGGTAATGATGGAGGTGGTGGTAATGCTGGAGGAGGTGATAATGATGGGCATGGTGGAGGTGGTGGTAATGATGTAGGTGGTAGTAATGCTGGAGGAGGTGATAATGATGGGCATGGTGGAGATGGTGGTAATGGTGGAGGACATGGTAATGATGGAAGTGGTGGTAATGATGGAGGTGGTGGCAATGATGATGGGGGTGGTGGAGATGGTGATAATGATAGAAGTGGTGGTAATGATGGAGGACGTGATAATGATGATGGGGGTGGTGGAGGTGGTGGTAATGATGGAGGTGGTGGCAATGATGATGGGGGTGGTGGAGACGGTGGTAATGGTGGAGGAGGTTGTAATGATGGAAGTGGTGGTAATGATGGAGGTGGTGGTAATGATGGAGGTGGTGGTAATGATGGAGGAGGTGATAATGATGATGGAGGTGGTGGAGATGGTGGTAATGATGGAGTTGGTGGTAATTATGAAAGTGGTGGTAATGATGGAGGTGGTGGCAATGATGATGGGGTGGTGGAGGTGGTGGTAATGATGGAGGTGGTGGCAATGATGATGGGGGTGGTGGAGATGGTGGTAATGGTGGAGGAGGTTGTAATGATGGAAGTGGTGGTAATGATGGAGGTGGTGGTAATGATGGAGGAGGTGGTAATGATGGAGGAGGTGATAATGATGATGGAGGTGGTGGAGATGGTGGTAATGATGGAGTTGGTGGTAATTATGAAAGTGGTGGTAATGATGGAGGTGGTGGCAATGATGATGGGGTGATGGAGGTGGTGGTAATGATGGAGGTGGTGGTAATGATGATGGGGGTGGTGGAGGTGGTGGTAATGACTGAAGTAGTGGTAATGATGGAAGTGGTGGTAATGATGGAGGTGGTGGCAATGATAATGAGGGTGGTGGATGTGGTGGTGGTGGTCTGTGCATGTGTGTGGTTTTGGGGTAGGGAACAGGTTGGAGTCGGGGGAGTTGAGCCCAATAACACCTAAGACACCTTCAACAGCTTTGACCTTTATTCTGTTAAATGTAATTATTTACCAGTCTATAATATAGGTACAAGTACTGCTTGTGTTCTTTAGCGAGATATTTCTTGAACAGGACAAAATGAGAGAATTTTCTAAGGACTTCCATATCTAACAATGGGATCAAATCACTTTTTATTTTGCCTCCAGTATCCGGAAGCAATCCCCACCCATGTTAATTTGGAACACATAAACTACGCACATAGATGGAATTAGGAAATAGCTTCTATTTCATGAGGAGTTTTTAAAAATCATGTGCTCTCTATTCAAGACTTCAAAAAAAGAAAGGAATAAAATTCACACATTTGCAAGAAACTGCTGGTGTCTTTGAGTATCTTCCCATAAGAAGGGAAATCTGGTATTAAAAAAAATTTGAATTTTCCACGTATGAAAGAAAATGTTTATAATTGATATGGATGAATAAAATCATTAAGTAAATGTTGTATAGGTTGAAACAAAAAAACTGCACCCTTATTCTGAGTCTCTGAAAGAAACCATTCCCCTCCCCCACCCTACCCCTAAAGGGCAAGAAATAGGTGGAAATGATTGAGTTTTTGTCTCCTGAGTTAGTAAACAGGCAAAAAAAAAAAAAAAAAATGTAGATACATGCCAAGAATACCAATGATCAGCTGAATATATATTCTAAACACTTTATGTATATTAACCCATTTAATCCCACTACAATCCTATAAGCAAGGTGGCTATGATCACCTGTTTTTTCACAAGTGTGGAAACAGAGAGACCCAGTAACTCACTGGGGATCATAAAGCTGGGAAGTGGTGATGCTGGATTTGAACCCAGGCAACAGAGCTTTAATGCCTCCAAACTTAAAAAAGAAATATGAACCCCTTACAAATTTAAGACTTGTAAAGGCTTATAAGGTCTTATACATCTGGACCACTGTATTTGCTGCCTGACATTTTTCTTCTTATTAAGTCCCCTTGGTCCAGAGTCTTTCATAAAACTTTTATCAAAAAGTTGACTATCGGGCTTCCCTGGTGGCGCAATGGTTGAGAGTCCGCCTGCCGATGCAGGGGACACGGGTTCGTGCCCCGGTCCGGGAGGATCCCACATGTCGCGGAGCGGCTGCGCCCGTGAGCCATGGCCGCTGAGCCTGCGCGTCTGGAGCCTGTGCTCCGCAACGGGAGAGGCCACAACAGTGAGAGGCCCGCGTACCGCAAAAAAAAAAAAAAAAAAAGTTGACTATCATGTATATGGGACCTCACTATTATTTCTTACAACTTCACGTGAATCTACAATTATCTCAATAAAAATTCCATTTAAGAAGAGTTGACTAGCACCATACATGTCTCTAAGCAGTTTCTAATGGGCAAGTGGATTAAAATTTCAGGTACAAAACTACCAATTTTAGATTCAAAATCAGCTCGTAAATGTAAAGAAATATTTTATGTAAATATCCCAGCCGTTGGTGGTGGTAGGCTTGAAAATCAAACGTGGGTCAAAGTCCCAGTCAAACTTTGTCTTGGGAAAGCTCCTTGACTTGTCTGGGCCTCAGTTTCCTAAACGTGTAAAATGGGATAGTGATGCCTATTTCATTGCATTGTTAGGAAAAGGCAGTTTTGAAGTCAGATTTGTCTGAATCCAGAGTCGCTTGCTCTTAGCCACTCCGTGCCACCCTGAGAGGAGGGGCAGTGGGTACCAGCTGCAGGGAAGAGGGCCTAATGGGGAGTGTCTGTGGCCCTGACAGTTACCCCTTCAGCCCCTTTCATCTACCAGTTTCCCCAGAACCCATTCCTTTCTTCCAGGCCTGACCTCAGATTGTCACGTCAACTGCACTGAATCTTCCCAGTTCAACTTGCTTCTCTTTCTGGATTTGGAGTCAGAAGATCTCAGTTTAAGACCTGCTTTTGCTGAGTAGCTTCTGGCAAGCCACTTCCCCAGCTGGGTCTCAGGTTTCCCACCCATAACATGAAGCATCCGTAACAGGGCACCAAAGCCCCTCCTCCACTCAGTCCTTTACTCCGTACAAGGAATGAGAAATGGCTCCTCCATCTCTATGTGCAGTCCCAAAGCTGCACTCCCTTGCCATTTCCCTACTGCCTTTAAAAATATTGTGCCTAGGACACGTGAAAAGATGATCAACATTGCTAATTATTAGAGAAATGCAAATCAAAACTACAATGAGGTATCACCTCACACTGGTCAGAATGACCATCATCAAAAAGTTTATAAATAATAAATGCTGGAGAGGTTGTGGAGAAAAGGGAACCCTCCTGTACTGTTGGTGGGAATGTAAACTGGTGCAGCCACTACGGAGAACAATATGGAGGTGTTTTAAAAACCTGAAAATAGAGTTACCATATGACCCAGCAATCCCACTCCTGGGTATATATCCAGAAAAGATAAAAACTCTAATTTGAAAAGATACATGCACCCCAATGTTCAGAGCAGCACTCTTTACAATAGCCAAGATGTGGAAGCAACCTAAGTGTCCATCCACAGACACTGGATAAAGAAAATATGGCGCGCACGCACACACACACACACATACACACACACACACAATGGAATACTACTCAGCCATAAGAAATGAAACATTGCCATTTGCGGCAATGGATGGACCTAGAGATTATCATACTAAGTGAAGTAAGTCAGACAGAGAAAGACAAATATTATATGATATCACGTATATGTGGAATATAAAAAGATGATACACATGAATTTATTTACAAAACAGAAAAAGACAGACATAGAAAACAAACTTATGGTTACCAAAGGGGAAGGTCGGAGGAATAAATTAGGAGTATGGGATTAACAGATAAATACTACTATGTATAAAATAGACAAACAGCAAGGATTTACTGAATAGCACAGGGAGCTATATTATCTTGTAATAACCTATAATGGAAAAGAATCTGAAAAAGAATACATATATATATATATATATATATATATCTGAATCATTTTAGTGTACACCTGAAGCTAACACAATCTTGTAAATCAACTATACTTCATTTTTTTAAAATTGGCTTAGGGGAGGAGGGGGTACAGTTATGAGGCTGTATTGTTCAGCAAAGGGCACTAGCTGGGCAGTGCCCTCACGAAGGCATGAGGTAGCCTCTAGCCTAGGGAATCGAGAAGAGGCTATAATTGGAGAGACTCACTGTTGCTAAACTGAAAATTTTGTGAAATCAATTGAGAGAAAAATCAATATGGGATTTTTTTTTTCCACGCTGAAAAGACAAGATTCCCACACAATTAAGAACTGGGCCGTGGTTTCCACACTCTGCCTGTCATGTTCTCGTGTTTCAGTGCCACAACTGTTCATCAGAAATAATTAAACATTTTCCCATGGGCAACAATTACTTGCTTCAAATATTATGAGTAAGGAGAATACATTTATAATTACCTAACCTTTCTGAAGGTGAAAATATATATTATCCTTTGATGGAAGGGAAAAAGGAGCTTCTGGATTCGCCAGTGCACTGTGTTGTATCTGTCCTGATTACGCTAATTGCCCTGAGGATCAGAACAATAACTTTTTACACACCCCAACCTTCTCTTTCATTTTCTGTAACTTTTAGGCATCAAATAAGGGTTCCTTTTTCTTGTTATTTTTGTAAGTCATTAAATAGCCAGCCTGTAGCTATTAGGATGGCCAGACAGCATCTCTAACTGCCCCAGTGCTGTGATATAATGAGAGTGGCAACGTTTCACTTTTCTTTGGAGTCCGTTTCCTTGTGAGCCGCTGGCAGACACAAACCAGGAGCCCAGCGTTTCATGTTGTCACTAGTTTCCTGATTATGCGTTAAATACCCACACAGTGGAAACGACCACCTAATAATCACAGTAGTTAACACTTACTGAGTGCTCACATCCTGTTAGGCGTGTCTGAATGCTTTATGTATACTATCTCATTTAATGCTCATAATAATTCCATGAAGCCGGTTACTATGAACACTCTCATCTTACAGATGAGAGAACTGAGGCCAAGAGATGTTAAGTAACTTGCCTAAGGTCACACAGCTAGTAAGTGGTGAAGCTAGGGTTTGGTCTAAAGTCTATCCCTTTAACCACTATACTAAAATATCTCTCAGATTTCTCTATCAAGTCATTTTGGTCCAGTATTTTAACTGACAAAGAACATATTTCCTATTAAATATTTCTCAAAAACCAGACTGCAATCATGCTTTTATGTTAAAGGTTTTATTTTTGTAACTTGTTTGGCCTTGCTGCTAGTTTTGAAATCTACAAGCATGTGATAATAGTAGTAGCAGTAGTAATAATAATTCTTTCAGCAGCAGTTATCACTTACTGATTATATATCCTGGGCTAAGCACTAAGATCTTCACTTCCATTCTGTCCCTTCCCTCATATACACAACAAAGATACAGGGAAGATAATATCATCCTTGGTCTACACACAGGTAAACTGAGGCCCAGGAGAGTAAGTGACATGACCAAGGTCACGCAGCTAGTCAACTGTATGGCGGGGACTTCAAGGGATCTGCCCATCCCACTCAGCCAGTTTTATGCCACGTATTGTGTGCCAGGTACTGTCCTTGACTCTGGCAATACCATTGTGAATTAGGCCTCATCCCTGATGCCAGGCAGGGCTTGGTTGGCTCAACACCCACTATGTTTGGGGGTCAACAGTTGGTGCAGCTACATGCATGCTTTCCTCTGGAATGTTCTCTCGCTTATTTTAGAAAAACTGAGTTTTGGTACCTCTTCCACAGGATCTAAAGTTACATATAATTTTGTTGAGATTCCGCGGAGTCTTTTAACAACATCAGTGTGCATTTTTGTGTTTGCATATGTCATTGGTATGAGGATATTATCGTAGAACTCAGTTGCTGTCTCTGATTTTGTGTCTTTTCTTTAATAGTGGGCAGTGAAGCTCAGTATTCAAGTTCAGCTCATCTTCAGAGCTAGATTATTCTGTCAGGAATTATGCTAGGAATACAACAAAATTTAAAATGTGGGGTCTCCCTTTCAATAAGTAAAGTTATGTCTTATTTTGCAGATTCTCTAGAAGCAATAGTATGATGATGGTTAAGGCCACAACTCTGGAGCCAGACAGCCCAGTGCCAAGCCTCAGTTTCAATAGTTAAGGTCAGTTCAGCTGTGTGACCTTGGGCAAATTACTTACCCTTTCTGTGCCTCAGCTTCCTCATCTATTAAATAAGAACAATGGAATCATAGTGGCTACTTCATGGGTGAATTGAATAAGTAAAGATGCATCATCACTTAGGACAGTAGGGCTTGGTGCCTGGGCATATGTAAGTGTTGGCTATTGTTATTGATGGCCATCCACAGACTTGAATTCATTATAATTTGAAAAGGACTTATTTTGTAAGAAAGGAAAATATCACTTCACTATCTGCTTTTTTCAGCTCTCAAGGGCCCACTGTATTCTTTAAATCGTCCCTTCTGGGGATTATACACAGCCATTCAGTTAAGGATGCTCTCAAAGCAAGTCTTCTATGGACTTTTCAGCGAGCTGGAGGTCTGCATTGCAGCAACTTGCTACAATTAGCCTAGACCAGTTTAGCATGTGGTCTTTAAACAGCGCAATGCAAGTAGATTATTTGAATAGGATGTAAAACTTTATACTGGTGCAGCTGATAAACCTCTCCCCACGCCCACCCTCCACCAGCTGTTAGGTGTTTCAGGTAGCACATTGCACAGAAAATTAACTCCTGACTGATCCTTTCGCTTTTTGCTGTTGCCCCTTACAAGCCTTTCTCCACAGGGCAGCCAGAGTGATCTCTTTCAAATGCAAATCAGACATGCCTTTCTTCTGCTGAAATCCTTCTAGCTTCTTCCTATTACACTGAGAATGCAATTCGGAATCTTCCCTGTGCGATACAAGGTCCACTTCATGCCTGTGCTCCAGGCGCCCTGGCCTTTACTGAGCTCCTTCTAATACCCAGGGTGTTCACCTTTGTGATTTCCTCTGTCTGGAATATTCTTTCCTGGCTATTCACAAGGCTGGATTTTCTCATTCTTATGGGCTCAAGTAATGAGATATCACTTCCTTAGAGAGGCCTGTACAATCACCCTACCTAAAATGAGCACTGCCCTCCCCCCAGTATTCTCTCTTAGCACACTGCTTATCTTACTAGAACATTTCTCAGTCTGTATAATTATTTCATTTCTTTATACACTTGCTTGCTTCTTGCTGCCTTTCCTGCTAGACTTCACACTTCCTGAGGGCAAGGGCCAGGCCTGCCTGGCTCTCACTGCATCCTGAGTGCCTGGTGCAGAGAATCCAAGTCAAAAGTACACAGTACACCAAAGTTGATGTAATTGCCTCTGGATCATCTAAAACCAAATTCTCCACTTGCTTTTGACTTCTGCTTTAAATGTCACTTGCTAATTCACCTTATTTCTTTTTTTTTTTCGAAGAGAAAATAAAACCAGTTTCTAGCTGTGTTGTTAGTAAAATGCTATGATATTTATTTTATACTTTTTTCATGCTCCTGAATAGGAGAGGTAAAAATTCCCTTTGGTCGCAGAGTTTTTTGATAATCTCTTTCTGAAACTCCTGTTGAGTGCTTTAGGATCTTTTGTGAAAGAAAACTTAAGAATTTATGAGGAGTAAATAAAACAGTGGTTTTCAAAGTGTGGTCATCAGACGGGGCGGGGCGGCAGCAGCATCACCTGGGAACTTGTTAGAAATGCAGGCTTTCAGCTGCCACCCTAAACCTACTGATGCGAACTCTGGGGGTGGGGTCCAGCAGTGAGTGTTTTAACAAACCCTCCACGTGATTCTGACTCTAGCTAGTTTGAGAACCAGTGAAATAAACTAACTTTTGTCAGAGAGAAGTGGAAAAGTTGCTAAGTTCTATGAATCTTTATGCAGGTCAATAGTTTAAAAGCATGTAATTAACATCTACTGTATGCCAGGAATTGCCTGGGGTGCCTGGGATTCAGAATTAAACCAGAGAGGGCCTGATGTGGAGAGAATGGCAAGTAAACAGTCTATTGCAATATATTATTTTGCCTGTTGGGATGGAGGAAAGCAGAAAGAGCTGGGGGGGGGCAGGACTCTTTCAGCTGAGAATCTTTGAGAGTAGCATAGGATAAGGGTACAAAAGTGTGCGCTTCAGAGACAACTGCCCTGAGTTTAAGCCAACGTCCATTATTTACCAGCTGTGTGATCCTGAGTAAGTTACTTAACCTCTCTGTGCTTCAGTTTCCTAGCTTAAAAATGAAAGTGATAATACTAATAGTAACCTACTTCATAGGGTTGTTGTGCTGATTAAATGAGTTAATAAGTGAAAAGCACTTCAGTGCCTGGTTCATTGTGAGTACTCAATAAGTATTAATTAGACATTTCAACATCATCTGCTTGCAAGCAAAGGCTATCAGCTGTACCTAATCATTAGGGCGGTGAGTGAGGGGAGGTTATTTAGGGAAGGTCTCCACTGTAATTGTTGGCAGATCTTGCTACTCAAGGTGGGATCCCTTCACCAGCAGCGTCAGCAGCATTTGTGGGCTTGCTACGAATGCAGAATCTCAGGCCCCACTCCCGACCTCCTGAATCACAACCTGCCTTTTAACAAGATCCCCAAGTAATTTTTTTTTAATTCATTTATTTTATTTTTGGCTGTGTTGGGTCTTCGCTGCTGCGCGCGGGCTTTCTCTAGTTGCGGAGAGCGGGGTCTACTCTTCGTTGCGGTGCGTGGGTTTTTCATTGCGGTGGCTTCTGTTGTTGCGGAGTGCGGGCTCTAGGTGCGCGGGCTTCAGTAGTTGTGGCTCACGGGCTCTAGAGTGCAGGCTCAGTAGTTGTGGCGCACGGGCTTAGTTGCTCCGCGGCATGTGGGATCTTCCCGGACCAGGGCTCGGACCTGTGTGCCCTGCATTGGCAGGCGGATTCTTAACCACTGAGCCACCAGGGAAGTCCCCCTAAGTAATTTTTATTTATTTATTTATTTTTTATTGCGGTACGCGGGCCTCACTGTTGTGGCCTCTCCCGTTGCGGAGCACAGGCTCCGGACGCGCAGGCTCAGCGGCCATGGCTCACGGGCCCAGCCGCTCCGCGGCATGTGGGATCTTCCCAGACCAGGGCACGAACCCGTGTCCCCTGCATCGGCAGGTGGACTCTCAACCACTGCGCCACCAGGGAAGCCCTAAGTAATTTTTTTAAAGCAGTTTTTAAAAATGGAGAACCAATGGCGTAGAAGAGTGGTTCTGAGCCCTGACTGCACATACCCGAAGAGGGGATATACAGGCAAAGGTACTGACTCCTGGGACAGAAACGCCTACAGATCTGTGTTGTGCGACAGTAAGTGGTGGCGGGGAGAGGAGGTGTACACGAGCATGGCCATGGCGGGAGGGTTGGACCTCATCCATGGGCAGGTTTGCAGCAGTGAGGCCAGGGCTGTGGTGCCTTTTTATTTGAGAAGCTCAACATGGCGACCCTGCAAAGGCTAGAGGAAGGAGGGCCGTGAAATTGCCCTGCTTCCCTGGTGGTGCAGTGGTTGAGAGTGGTTGAAGATCCCACATGCCGCAGAGCGGCTGGGCCCGTGAGCCATGACCGCTGAGCCTGAGCGTCCGGAGCCTGTGCTCCACAATGGGAGAGGCTGCAACAGTGAGAGGCCCGCGTACCGCAAAACAAACAAAAAAACTGCCCTGAAAGAAACGATGAGACTCGGAGGCAGTGAAGGTGGAGAAGAAATGAGGTTGAGGGTTATGAGAAGATGACGCAGGCAGGTAGGACTGGGCATGGGAAATGAAGGTAGAGGAGTCAAGCGTGACTCAGGCTCTGAACTCACGTGACTAAGTTTAAAAAGCTGCTCTTTGGAAGTTTTTCTTCCTAACTCCTTTCCAGGGTTTCTCTCTAGTTCAGCTTCCCAAAGACTGTCCAGGGCAGAACCTTCTATTCCTAGCCACCTAGGGATTTCTTGCAACACATTCAACAAGCATTTGGCATTGCCTCCTGCCATAGGAGGGTTTGGGACAAAATGTCCTGTGAGATCCCAGGAATGATGGTGGGATCCTTCCATCTTTGTCTCATGTCTCCAGCCGTCTGTTCAATTATAGCAAAACTTCAGTTCCCCAGGCCCCTTACAGAATGAATCATCTCATGTAAGCAAAGTTTTCATGGAGCTGAGGACTAATCTTTAATGTGTGGGAAAATTTTATTTAAAATATTATACTGTTTTTGAGGGTATATTTTAATGCATTCGTTTTCATACTCTTTCTTAAAGCAATGGGGCCTTTTTTTTCAAGTAGAGTTATAGAATCTCAGTATATAAAACAGAATAAAGAGTTACTTTAAAGAAGTAAGGAGCAGGCCAAGCCCCTGGCACGTGCTTTCTAATTTCTCCATAATTTGTTTCCTGAGAGTCCTTCACGCATACCTTGGACCCTGTCAAACAGTTTGAACACCTTTGTTTTAAAATGAGCTTATTCTCTACTGATTTCTTAAACAAAAGAATCAAGCGTAATGTTTTTGTATGACTGGGGACTTTGTCTTCAACATCATTAATGTGACATGATTGAGTTGGTACAGATAACTTCCACTGCAAGTGATAGGAATCTGACTGTAACACCGGCAAAATGATGAATTTATTGGCACATGTAACTGGGAAGACTTGAGTGATGGCTGTATATCTGGCCTGGCTGTGCTAAAATGCCTCCATCAGGGTTCATCCTCTCTCTTCATCTATCGATTTTGACCTCTCTCTGTTTCTAAATGTGTCAACATTTAGCAATATTCACTCCTGCCAAAGGGAGCTCCAGACTTCCTGCAAACAAGATAATTTTGTTAGACTCAGGTAAAATCCTTATACGTCTCGGAACAGAAACCCTCTTCCTCAATATCCGTGTAGCAGTTCTTGTGGGAGTGCTCAATTACCCTGCCTGGGTCACATGCTGACCTGTAAGGCCAGTGGTCAGGTAAGTCATCGTGATTGACAGTTGTTCTAGAATCCCATAGGATGGGCCAGCTATAAAAAGGATGCTGGGCAGATGACAGCAATATAAGTCTACTACTGTACTGTAGGCTCCTTTAGAAAAAATACTGAATTCGTACTGGGTCCTGTGGCAGAGACCAAGGATGAAACAGAAGACCACCCAGAATTGAGCAAGCAAGGCATACGCATAAAGCACAGACTGTTATAATGTGATGAGTTGTGTCTGAGGGGAACACATAAAGTGTTCTGCGAGAAATGCTCTGGACTGAATAGATGAACAGTAAACTGTGCTGGAGGAAATCAGGAAGGACTTCACGCAGGAGGCGATATTTGATGGCATTTGCGGGGTGGAGGAGAAAAGTGATCTCAGGTGGAAGGAACGGAACATGGAAAAGTAGGGAAGTATGAAAGAGGTTGGGGCAGTCGGAGGTGAAAAGCTGGGCTATAGACCTGGCAGCAGAAGTGACTCTCTTCCCTCAGTTTACCCGTACGCTCCCTTCCCCATTCACCCCTTGCTGGTGTTCCTCCCTGGTCCTGAGAGTGGTGTTACTTTCTCAAGAGCTGGAGAGATGGTGTGTCAGTCCATGGCTACTGTCCAGCCTCTCCTCCCCCAGACTGCAGACCTGCTCTGGCCCCCAGCTCCCCGATCCTCAGGGCAGCACCACCCCCTGCTTTAGTTACCATTTACCCCTCCTCCCCTGACCACGAGATCCAGACCATTCTTCCTGCTCTCCATCTCTTCTTCTTTTATGTGTTCTGTTTTTCCTCTTGTTGCTTCCACACTTTTCAACCTTCTTACGTAAAGAAAGAACACCAATTTTAAAGACCATCACGCCAGTCAGAACATTTCTTTACTCCAGTGAATTTTTGCAACCTGGGCTCCCCATTACAATAACCTGGAAAGCTTGTAAAATTTTTCTAATGTACAGGTTCTACCCCCAGAGACTGATTTACTAGGTCAGGTGGAGCCTGATCATCAGTGATTTGTAAAGTTCCCCAGGTGACTCAACTATGCAATTTGAGAACCACGGCTTCACTCTACGTGCACAGTGCCCCATGCACTCACAGGAGCTGTGGAACATTCTCACAGAAGCCTCTCTGTGACTCCCCTGCCTAAAGATCCTGCTACAGCGGAAGCCTGGTCCCTTGATGGTCACCAAGACTTTACTGTAGTTAGGTTTAATAAGCTAGTCCCAGTCTTGTTACGCTATGGTCTTGTTCATAAAAAATTATGTTTTAGCCTTCCGGACATCTAATTTTGCAAATCAGTGTCAGGTACAGAAAAGATACTGTCACTAGAGAGCAAGGCATTCAGTAATTTTAAAGGTCAAAGACCCACGTGGAAATTAGCTTTCAGCTATTGAAATACATTGACTTACACACAACAGAAAATGTGGTCTCAGGGCACACTGGGTATTTACAGATCTGTAAATTAGTCCATTAGTTATATGGATCCTGATATCTCAAGTACTCACTGATGATGCTGGTAGTATGGTGAGAGACACTCGTAAATGAAGAAAGGGATTCTGTTTAAAGGCTACTGTAATAATAGCTCTCGTTGATGAAGCGTCTGCTTTATGACAGGCACTGCACTGCAAGGTGTGTTTACCCCAAATCCTCACAACAGCCCTGCAAATAGGAAACTCAGGCTTATTAAAAAAGGGAATTTACCTACGATAATACAGTTACAAGTGAAAGAGCTAGGATTCCATGCCAGACCATCTGAGCAAAAAAACGCTCCCATCTGCGCCACACGTTCCTGATCGGTTCCTGACCGTCAATGACAACAGTGTGCTGGGAGTATGCTGTGTGTGACCCGGCATCCCGGGAGCAGGGCTATCTCCAGTGCAGGGGAATCTGTCCCCAGAACCCTTGCCCACACTGTGTATTATTTTTTAAAAGAGTATTATTGATTTGACCAATGGAATATGATGGCTCATGTTAATTTTTTTCAGATGTTGGTTCTGATCAATTTCCTTAATTTTGAATGATCTGATTCAAGTACATTGTATTGAAAGTAATTCAGAGGGCAAGGATGCCGTTGGTTTGTTTCTTTGAACTATTAACCTAGGAAGGGGAAAAGAATGGCCAGATTTCGAGCACTGATTTTAGTATTTATCGACATACCAGTCATCAAGGTGGAGAAGTAGAAATTTCCGGTCACCCTCACCAAAAGATTACAAAGCATGTTTTGTTTGTTTCATTCAGTTGGTCAAAAATTGTGTCTCCTAACTGTTCTGCATCCGGGGGTAAAACTGAGCTCACTAGCAAAATGTCTGTTTTGATAAATCGGGAACCAAAAGACCAAAACTAATGACTTCCACAGCGGAAGGTGCCCTGGGAAATATAATATAGAATAGTGGAATCAGGGGCTTGTTTACCATATACTGTGTATCCATCTGATGGGGAGTATAAATAGTTTTCTTTGCACAAAGGGACCCAGGGAATAGTGAATCAGGGAATAATTGACTTGTCTTGGTATGTTTGTGAACGTGCATTTTTATCTGATGGCAAATATGCTGTTGGCCTTTGAGTCAGTCGCCCACTGTAAAATTTCCTCAGCATCGTGTGCACTATGATAGCATGCCCATCCCCCCAAAAACACACCAGTTTGAAATTAATTTGAAATTAACATGAATCAACCAATGTTGTATCTGGGGCCCTATGTGAAAGCCACCTACTGCAGCTGACTGCCATCGGCAGGCAAGAAGTGATTTGCAATATGATTTAAATGAAGAGTTGGTTTCCTTTCGCATTTAGAACACACCAGTATGGAAAAGTGATTGTCAGCCACTCTGGTGATGTGCATCAGCTTGGCTATTCACTCAGAAAATGAAGTTTCCTGAGACACTGGCACATTTAATTTATTTTTTTTCGCTGTGAAGTTAACTTCAGCTTGTTAAATACAATGATGATCCAAACCACAGAAAAGCCAACACCATTCATTTTAATGCTCATACTGTAGTGGAGAGAGATTATATTCATTTGGGAGTTTTTCCCTTTTAATAGAATGTTTACTTGCCCCTCTCCTTATGAGTTAATTATTATTTTCCTTCCGTAATGCTCTACTTATATCTGAGCAGCCAGTGTGTCTATTAATGTCTTGGGTTTATGAATTGCTGGTGAATCTATCGTTTTGCCGTGTCTATCACTAAAATATCAATAGCTTGGCAGTATGGTGAGTGAAGATGCAGGCGATAGAGATGCTATGGGTCGCTTTACAGAACCTTCTCACCTATTTTTATAAAACATTTACTTTTAGCAGAGTTTCTTTTCTATGCTTTGATAGGGAGATTGAGTGACTTTTCAGTGAATTATAAAGTAGTGAGTTAAGAATTTGGTAACTTTCCCTTGTTTAGCATTCAGGGGTTTTTTGTTTGTCTTAAGATTTTTCTAACTTTTTTAAATTAAAAAAAATTTAATTTTTATTGAAATATAGTTGATTTACAGTGTTGTATTAGTTTCAGGAGTACAACAAATATATATCTAATTCTTTATATATATATATTCTTTTTTAGATTCTTTTCCATTATAGGTTATTACAAGATATTACAAGATATTAAGAGCCTCAATATCTTGTAATAACCTTGTGTCTTGTTCCTTGTGCTATATAGTAGGTCCTTGTTGGTTATCTCTTTTATATATAGTAGTGTATATATTTTAATCCCAAACTCCTAATTTATCCCCCCTTCTTTCCCTTTGGTAACCATAAGTTTGTTTTCTATGTCTGTGAGTTTATTTGTGCTTTGTAAATAAATTCATTTGTATCATTTATTGTTTTTTACATTTTTAATTCATCTATTTCTTAATTTAATAGACACAGAGCAGCCAGTTATGCAAGTAGTGTGCTAAGTACTGGGGATTAAAAATAACTAAAGCAGGCTTCCCTGGTGGTACGGTGGTTAAGAATCCGCTTGCCAATGCCGGGGACACAGGTTCAAGGCCTGGTCCAGGAAGATCCCACATGCCGCAGAGCAACTAAACCCGTGTGCCACAACTACTGAGCCTGCGCTCTAGAGCTCAGAGCCACAACTACTGAGCACGTGAATCCCGCACGCCTAGAGCCCATGCTCCACAACAAGAGAAGCTACCGCAATGAGAAGCACGCGCACCGCAACAGAGTAGCCTCTGCTCACCACTGCTAGAGAAAGCCCACGCACAGCAACAAAGACCCAACGCAACCAAAAATAAATAAATACATTTATAAAAATAAATAAGGCATCTTCCAGGAGCGCATAGTTCTGAGCAGGACTGACAACAAGGAATTGTAGTTGGTACAGGTGGTAGTTGGTACCACCTGTACCAACTGTACCAACTACCAGGTGTAGTTGGTACAATTGTAGTGGTACAGGTGAGCTGGGCATATGGTAATAGAGGGTGGCATGGAAGGAGCTCTCTCTCTGCAGAGGGGGCTATCAAGGGAGGCTTTACAGAGTAGGAGATGCAAGAGCAAGATCCCAGTGACCTGGGCCTTGAGTTCTTCAGGTTGGCAGTGAAATGATGGGTGAGGGTGGGAAAAGGCAGTACAGGCAGAGGGAACAGCAAATTCGAGGTGGTGACTGGGAGCCTTTTATTGGAAACCAGCTACCTGCTATTTAAATAACAATCATAGGAGCTGATATTTAAGTGCTCACCGTGTGTCACACACTGTTTCAGATTCTTATATCTGCAAACTCAATTAAGCCTTATAATGGCTCTTTGAAGTTGGTATTATCAGCATCCCCTTTACAAATCCAAATCAATGCCTGGAGAGATTTGGTAATTTGCTAAATATCACACAGCTGATAGGATCAGGCCCAAGACTGGAACCCATGTTCTTTGACTCCAAAGCCTACAAGGTTAAGTATTATGCTCATGGCCTCACTGCCCTGTAGGACCTTCATTCCAGCTTTGCCGATAAGGCATGCTAATAGCGACTGACAGTCAGGACTGTCTAAGGGGGATAATAACAGTACCTATCTGTCACCTGTGGGGAGGATTAAGTGAGATGTAGAAAGTGTTTAGAACAGTGCCTGGTACATAGGAAAGCATTTTTAAACTAGTATTATTTAGTATTATGATTTAAACTAGTATTTGAAACTAGTATAATAATACCAACTTCAAAGTATTATTATTAAAAGTAGTAGAGCCCAATAAACAGGAATTCAATAGTACTCAGGGATTAAACCACTTAGGGAAGAGATATGGGAACATATGTATATATATAACTGATTCATTTTGTTGTAAAGCAGAAACTAACACACTATTGTAAAGCAATTATACTCCAATAAAGATGTTAAAAAAATAAAAACCACTTAGGGGTAGTTTACTGCAGAGGTCATTATTCAAGAGACACTGTGGAGTTGGTGACATTTGATATAAACCTGGATGGCTTAATGGTAGAATTCCTATAGGTAGGACTTGGGGACAGGGAAGTATTTCAGCAAGAGAGAACAGAATGCAGAAATGCAAGCAGACTGGAAAATTCCATCATGCTTGAGAAAAGTGAATAATCTTCTGAAAGCAGAGGGTCTGTAAAGAGAAACGGAGAATAAAATCAAACAGGTAGTTAGAAATTGCTTATAACTAATGGCGTTTGTTGAATGTTTGGCACTGTTTATATTTTGTATTATTGAGTCATCGTAAGCATTTTCCCGGGATTATAGACTCATTGTTTTCATTTGAAGAAAATGAGGTTCAGAGAGGTTACATAATTTGCTTGCCATCATCCAGCTAAAAAGTGGTAGAACTTGAACTCGAACCCAAGTCTATGGGTTGGGTTCTTAAGTCTATGGGTAACTTAAAGTACCATGTTCATTTGACTACCCCATGCTTTCATCTTTGTAGCTCTGACCTTTCTACACATCATGAATATTGATAGAATAATTTTTCTAGTGAAAAGGGTAGGAGAAAAAAGTAAGAATAATGTGTCAACGTGTTCTTCTTAGAATTTTGCTTATCAACCACTATAGCCCAACATTTTCCCACTTAATAGGCTGTGTCTACTTCTATTAAGATGGAAAGAACTGGTCTCCCTGATTCCGTTGACACATACCCCAGCTCCGGTTTCCTATTTGTGTGTACCTCTTACAACAGGTACCTCCTAGAATAAGAGCTAATGGTTAAAAGTTTGGGTGTTGAAGTACTGCCAGGTGCCAGGGCTAGAAGCCCAGCCCCACCCTTCATAGCTGTGGTCAAGAGCAAGATACTTACTTTCTCTATGTTTGTTTCCTTATCTATTTAATGATGACAGTATGGTACCTATGTCAGTGGGTAACTGCTGGAAATAAATGGATTATTCCATATAAAGACTAAAAACTGCTATTAAAATGCTATGATCGTTCATTAAATATTAGCATTATTGTTGTCATTATTATGCCTTATATCTTGTGTCTCACCAAATAAAGACCTATGACCAGCTCTTTTGGGGAGGACTTTCCCATAGTTGTCTTTTCATATATTGCTGAAGAGATTGTAAAATTGCACAGCCTTTGTAGATGGTAATTTGACAATATCTATCAAATATGATAATACATGTTTTCTTTACCCAATAATTCCACTTCTAGGTGTTTATCCTACAGATAGATTCATAGAAGTGAGAAATGTGGAATTTGTACATTTTGCATTTTAACCTGTGTAGGTATAACCTAGTCCAACTTTTTAAGATACAGATTGATGACTATGCTATGCTTTGTTTGTACCCTCCACGTAGTCTAACACAACACTTGGCACAGAGACACTGACAAATGCCCTCTTGTTTAGCCTGGTACAATTCCTTCGGATCCCTGTGCCCCAAGCCCACCTACACGCACTGCGTACACTTTAGATGTTGCTTCATCCTGAGCCACTCAACTCTAAACACCGTTGTGACTGCTAACTCTGGTTTGCTTTCAAAATTGACATATACTTCTTTCATTATAGCGATGTCCTTGGCTTCTCTCCATGACTGTTCCTGACTCGGGGCCCCGGCAATCTTGGGAAAACATCATCCAGTTTCTTGGATCCAGATCCTGGGGCCTCCATTTCCCCAGCATTACCCCCGCCCAGCCTGGACGCACTGACCCAAGCGTTTCCTAGGACACGTGTAAGTAAAATACTTGACTCTTCCATGATAATAGTTTAAATCGTCCCCTCCCCTCCACTGCACACTCCACTTTGGAGCATGATTTTGTTTCTCTCGGATGCTGTTCCTATTCTCTCCCTTTCTGGAGCTAACTGCCTGTCCTGAAGTTTATACCCTCAGGTTTAGTATTTGTTGAATCAGTAATTATCCAAGGAGCCGGTAGGCAGTAGAATCTGAGAACTGAAAGGCAGAAGGCTTTGTTCTCCTCCTGTGTGGTTCCATTCAGGCTACTTGTCTCTGACTTAGACTGGAGACTAAATGGATTAAAATAAAACCAATTTAAGCGAAAAGAAGAAACGTTCACAGACACAGAAATAGAGATTCCTGCTATCTTGGCTGCCTAGAAGATCTGCAGGCCTCACCAAGGAATTTAAAAAGTAATGTTTCTTATCATAAGTGACAGAAATATGCTACTTTCTGCATCAGTAGATATGAAGATTAAAGGGTCTGACCGTGTTAAACAATTTCGCACGGCACCAGGCACCCTGGGCTCTGCTCTCTGCCTTATTACCCTTCATCTTGTGGCTATTTCAGGCCCAATTTAAGAATACAATGCGGTCTGGCTTTGCAAATTGACATCCTTTAATTTAAACTGTCTTGTGGGAGAATTAAGAAATTATGGAACAATTATATGCCTTGAGTTGAAAGCTGGATGGCATCCCGAGATCCTTGTACATCAGCCATTTGAATTGATTAAGTCACATAATTGAATTACACCTTTGCCCCCCATAATATCTTGTGGCAAATATGTTGGTATTTCGTTCTGGGAAAATGCTTCCATAAAAGTAAATAGGGGTTGGAGATTGACCTGGGTGTCAAAGGAAACCTAGGGGCAGGGTGGGATGACATTTTGAGATTTTGTGCGGGGAGGTTGATTAGCAGAGCAAGTGTTCCATTTGAAGTTTAAATGGAAGTTCGCAGATCAAAACTCTGTACATGATACGTGGGGAAGTATGCTTTCCCCAGTCTCCCTCTGCGTTGTCCTTCAACCTTCAGCTTAAGCGTGTATTGCTCATTCTCAAGACTTCTTTTAACATCTCCCATGAACAAAGATGCTGGGTTTGGTATAGCTTCCTTTGTCCCCCATGTTTTCCCATATACCCTTCCATCAGAACACCTCCCACAGTGATGACAAGTCTCCTTTACCAGGCCATGTGGCTGAGCAGGGAACTGTGTCCAACTTGCGTAGCATGGTTGTAGCGCTCAGTCAGTATCTGTTGAATGAGGCTTTATTTGGAAGCTTCAGTGGTTAGGTTCTAAACTCAGTCTTCTTTTGTAGTATGGAAATCAGAAGGATGTGGAATCTGATAGTAATTTTTAAAGCATTGTTCTTAAATAGGGTTTTTTTTGCCCCCACTTTTGTCATTCGACCCTTTTGTCAAGGATTTCTTAAACACCAACTCTGTCCATTTAACAAATGTTTATTAGGCACGTATTATATCAAAAAGCTAAGGTACGTGCCGAGGGGAAAAATGGCCAAAAATTATTCCCTGTTCTTTCGAGGAGCTCAAAATCCTATTGGGAATTGGAGAGATTGGTGTGGGAAATAGGCTAATAGCCTTGGTGACTGAAGGAGCAAGCAGGCTGCTGTTGAGTGGTCCAGGACTATGAAAGGGGGTGATGGTAAATTCCATTTTACTCCCCTCTGAAGCTTGTTCTGCCCTTGTTCTGCCCTGCCGCCCCCCCCCCACATCATCCATTTTGGAACCCAGCAGAGAAGAAAACTCTTGGACGAATGGCCCGTGGTCAGGCAGAATGTGTGCCTTTCATCTGAAAACTCCTCCAAGGAAGAGAGCTTTTAAAGCACTGTTCTGCCCCACCTCCTTTCCCCACCGCCCCCAGCTTCCAGCTCTCCATCCTCTCGTGCAGCCTTCTGGGTCTTCGTATTCTTTGTCTATTCCGTGCAGCACAAGAACCTCTCTCTTTTTAAAAGCTCTTTACCTTTTCTTTACCTTTATCAAAAAAAACACTCTTGGAGCTTTAAAACCCAACTACAGCTATCCTCCTGAATATATTTGTGTGGAAGGGATTAATCAAGTCTGTCAAACATTGAGCTGTGAAACCTTTAATATTTCTAAAAGGTTTATCACACGCATCATTGAGAATAATCTTTCTATTTTGTAAAAAAAAAAGTTAAATGCTCACTGTAAAATATTGTGGTGATGAGCGCAGTGGGTGACAGGCTCAAGCAGGGCCCGTTTGTGATACTGGAGGGGAGTTTCTGGTAAAACCTTTCTCTGACATCACTCCCCTAGAGACCACCCATCATCTACCCCTCATCTATGCGTATGAATGTTTTATATTGTGGAATTCTAGAACCTTGGTGCTCAAAGGGAAAGGAAAGAAGGAGAAAGGGACTGGTCTTTGTGGAGTGCCTGCTTTGTGCCGGGTGTCGTGTCTGTGTGCTTTGAGTGTTGTCACGTGGTCATTTTCACAACTGCCTTTATAGCAGGCAGTATCGCCACTGATTTATAGACAAGGAAACTAAGATTCAAAAGGCGAAGCGATTTTCACACGATCACGCAAATATTCATTTGCAGACCTGGGACTTGACCCTAAACTAAGCCTCTCTAATTCTCTCACTCTGTTTATGTGGCATAAGCTTGGCAAATGCTTAATACAAAGTAGGCACACACGAGAGGGTTCCCAAAGTTGTTTTTTAATGAAGAATCTTTGTTCTACAGACAGAGAGACAGTGTAGATTATTGGGCATGATTCTGAGAATCAGAGGTGTTAGATTTTAAGATGTTTAATCCAGAAATGGTGGTAGTTTCCTTAGAGTAGGGAGAGAGCCATTCAGGGCTTTTTATTAAAATAGCTAATACAAACAGCTATTTATTTATAAAGTGCTTTTACGTGCACAACCTGATTTAATCTACTCTGTAGGCTTGTGATGTCACATCAGCATTTTTGCCATTTTACAGATGGGAGAACTGAGGGCCAAAGACATGGTTAGTCCTGCCTAGGTCACTCAGCTAGAAGCAGCTCAGTTGATGCTCCAACTTTGTTTTTCTGGTGCCAAAGCCACAATCTCACCACTATACTGTACCATTTTTAAAGCATTTGATTATTATTCCTAAGAATGCAAAGAATAAAGTTTTGAAAAGAAAAGCATGAAAAGACCTTAGAGACCCATCAGTCTTGTTTTCCAGATTTGACAGCAGAGGCACAGACACTGAAAATAGTATAAAAGAGGCCCAAGCAATGTGTTATGATAACATTGAAGAAAGGTGAATGTATTCATATGGAGTGTAAAACCAGGGAGGGCTGCCCTGAGGTGGTGACCCTTGATAATGTCCTAAAATGAGGAGGATTTAAATAGAGGGTGAAAATTCAACAAATGATGCTAAAATGGAAGAAAGGAATGATTGTGTGGCAAAATGACAATATGGTGGACCCATGGGCAGAGCCCCTTCAAGAAAGCTCGAGTTTGTTGTTTCAGTATAATTAGTTGTGTAACTTGCATTGCCAGAGTGCCACCATAGCGCCACACACACGTGTAATTAAACCCCCTGCCAGCCAGGCAGTGTCTTCCTCATGCCTCCACTTCATGCCCCAGCTTTGCATCAGAGCAAGTGACCAAAAGAAAGGCCCTGAGGTTGGGATAATTTGAAATTTCAAGCTCACCTTGTCTGTGAGTGGACCTTTTTGTGTTTACCTGTCTGTGTCATATTGGGAGGAAAAACAGATACAAGACTTAGAAGGAGGCAGAGCTTTCTGCTCCTAGGTTACCGTGAAGACAACAGGCCCATTTCTGGAACTCTTTTGGGTGGGCGAGATGTATCCCCAGTTTACATTTAGCAAACTGTAATTAGCATCAGCTGGAGAAGAGAAACAACTGTGTTGGGAAATACCATTTTCCTCTGCACAACAGCCTCTGTCCCTAAGGGTGGTCCCCAGCATTGGGTTTTTCTTGATAGGAGGCAGTGTACAGATGCCCTGTGTAGCTGAAATGGGGTTGTTCTGGGGGTGAAGCTCTTTACGTAGAGACCAGATGCTGATCCACTTCAGCTGGCAGAGTGTACCTTGCTTACATATCAGCCAGTTGGAATTGTGAGGTTTTTGTATGTTTTCATTCATTCCTTGAACACACATGAACCCACACCCAGGTAAACCTTACTAGATGCTGAACAGTAGGTTAGATGCTAGGGACTACGTATCACCCATGCCTCTGTGAAAAGCCATGCTGGTCAAAAGCAGATTAGTGGATGGATACACAGAGAACCAGCTGAGGCTTTTTGGTTTGGGGACTACTGAGTAAATCAGACACTCCCTGTGGATTAGTTAGGATAAGTAATGCTAGCTGCATTAACCGTAACCCCTCCCAGCCTAGATGAACACAGAGTCTTGTCTTGACATTCCCTTAAACTCAGTTCCTACTCAAACAAATGCAAGATCATCTGAAAGATTGCCCTTTGCTACCACGTTGAGCGGACCTTCCAGGAAAAATTATCTTCCAGTGTAAAATGGAATTCTACTGGTGAGGATTTAATTAAGAGCCTGAAATGACTTCATAACTTTTGACCTCAGAATTCCTCTTTCAGTATTCCATCCTAAAAATAGAAATTACAAAGATGTATGAATAAACAAGTTTATTTCCACATTACTTGTAGTTTTGAAAAAGGGAAAACAAAATTTCCCAAAAGGAGGAAAATGCTTCACTAAAGTTTTTCATATTCAAATAAAGTAGTCATTAAATAAAACATTCTAAAGAATTTTTTATTGTTCTTAATGGCATATGGAGATGAAGGTAAGCTTCAGGACTTTATGTACAACACAATTCCAATTTTGATGCAAACATATCTCTAGGTGTATAGGCATAGACCCCTAAAAAGGCTGAAGACAAGGCATTAAGATATTAGGAGTGAATTTCTCTGTGTAGTAGGATAAGGAGAGCTTTTATTTCCCTCTTTATATTTATTCTTCTAAATCTGATATTATGATTGAGAATGCATCACTTTTATGAATATAAAAACAATCATTAAAAACAATTTCTAAGTGTAAAGAAGAAGGGCTTTGGATCAGGACTGACTCATGTAGGGGAGATCTCAAGTAACTCAGGCGGGAAGAGCCAAAGGGCATGTGCAAGCCGTGTTCTAGAACTGTGTCAGGTCCAGAGGGGGAACAGTGGGCTGGAGGCCAGAGGACATTATAAAAGTCAGGATTTCTGCAAACTAAGGGGCCCACAACTGGGCTAGAGAGCATAACTGTCAACTCTAACTGGTATTCAAAATGGGAAAACTGAACCGATTAAAACATTTAAGATTAGGACAGTGGGTTCAAGTCTTGGCTCTACTGCTTACTAGCTGTATGGCTTTGGGCATGTGTCTTAACCACTCTGAACCTCATTTTTAGAATGCAAATAAAACCACATTCTTTATAGTATTGCTGTGACATTAAATGTGACCGTTATTTTCAAATACCATATGAGGTAAGGGGGCACTTGGACTGTGATGCTGCACAATACTATATATATATGTGTATGGTGTGTGTGTGTGTGTATGTATATATATATATATACACACACACACACACACACCATACACATATATATGCCAAGTAGGGCCTGGGGTCAAAATATGAGGGGCTTCAGTGGTTGGACCTATGAACACATTCTCTTCAAATAACTAGAAAACAAGGAGGTAAGGATGGAATTGCGGTGTGGTGTTATTGACAGCATTGACCAACACCTGTTCTTAGCTGTGATCCTTTTGGCCTCTGGGGAAACAGAAGAGACAGAATCTAGCCTGGCTTAGAGAAGCTTGGGGCAGATTATCTGTAACACCGTAGAAGCTAAAGCCTGGCCTCTCCCACCGCGTTCAAAGGGGCGCACCTTGGGGTAAAGCCCTTTCCTCATTGCAGCTTTTCATAGTCCTCTCCTGCCTTCATTCCCCACCCTGTCCCTGCCCCCACAGGACCATCACCAGGACCACCTGGAGCCTTAGTCTGAAGGAGTCTCTGTCACTGTGACCCTCACCTGAAATTTGGGGGTGTTCATCCTGGGAAGTCTCCCCCATCTTTTTTTTTTTTTTTTTTTTTTTTTTGCGGTACGCGGGCCTCTCACTGTTGTGGCCTCTCCCGTTGCGGAGCACAGGCTCTGGACGTGCAGGCTCAGCGGCCATGGCTCACGGGCCCAGTCGCTCCGCGGCATGTGGGATCTTCCCGGACCGGGGCATGAACCCGTGTCCCCTGCATCGGCAGGTGGACTCTCAACCACTGCGCCACTAGGGAAGCACCCGCCATCTTTTCTTTGCATGTCCAGCTTGGCATCCAGGCAGTCAAGGCCCACTTCATGTCCAGCCGGCACCTCAACCAGGAGAAAGGTGAAACGTCCTGAATGAAATGTTCTAAGGCATCGTTGGTTCTCACCAGATGATTCTGAGCAAGGGGGCACTTGGGCTGCAACACTGCACCATTCTACAGAATCAAAGGAGTGGAAAGTCAGGCAGCCCTGGGAGCCATGATTTCACCTCTATCTTAGCTCAAGCTGCTGTACCAAAAACACCATAGACCAGGTGGCTTAAACAGCAATTAGTTATTCCTCACAGTTCTGCAGGCTGGGAAGTCTGAGATCAGTGTGCTGGCAGATGCAGTGTCTTGAGGGCCATTTCCTGGTTTGTAGGCAGCCATCCTTTCCTTGTATCTCACCTGGCAGAGAGAGCAGAGAGACAGCTGTCCTGTCTCTTCTGTCTTTTTATTTCTTTTATTTATTTATTTTTGGCTGTGTCAGGTCTTAGGTGTGAGTCGCGGCACACGGGATCTTCTGTTGCGGTGCGCAGTCTTCTCTCTAGTTGTGGCGTGTGGGGATTTTTTTTCTCTCTAGTTGTGGCATGGGAGCTCCAGGGCATGTGGACACTGTAGTTTACGGCATGCGGGCTCTCTTGTTGAGGCACGTGAGCTCAGTAGTTGTGGTGTGCGGGCTTAGTTGCCCCACGGCATGTGGGATCTTAGTTCCCCAACCAGGGATCAAACCTGAGTCCCCTGCATTGGAAGGTGGATTCTTTACCACTGGACCACCAGGGAAATTCCCTGTCTATTTTTTTAAAGGCACTAATCCTATTCATGAGCACTCCACCCTAATGACGTAATGACCTCCCAAAGGCCCCACCTCCTAAACCCATCACATTAGGGATTAGGATTTCAACATATCAGTTCTGGGGAGACACAAGCAAGCAGTCCGAATCAGCATCCCTGCTGCTTAAGCAAGGGGTCCTGAATCATTTTCCCACTTCTGTCTGAAGCCAGTCTAAATGGATGATCACAACCATCTCCTCTAGTGATGAAGACATCTATGTGCCAGATACTGTGCCCAAGCATTGTCACATGTGGTACATCTGTCTTTCATTGTATTGTGTTTCCTCCAGCAAGAAGAGTTTTGTTCTTCTCCTCTGCTGACTGCTTTTTTCCCCCTCCTAGGCGTATCTTTAGTTATATGGCTTCTAAACTGAGCAAAGGTGGGATGGGAGTTCCTGAAGGTGCTATGGGATGTGTTATTTTGGGTGTCTACACCCTCTTTCCCTGCATAGTTGAGGGGGACTAGTTTGCTGGGATGCCCTTGAAATTCAGCCCAAATATTTTCAGCTTAACTTAAATGATGCTCAGTGACTTCTAAGAGAAAAGAGCATGAAAGGAAATTGCTCTGTTTGCAGCTTAGTGACTCCCCCAAATTCTAGGCTGGTCTGTGAGTCATGCTGCCAAGAAACCTGTTGCTGATTATGCTGGATGCCCCATAAATTAATGAGGGCTGGACTTGGAGGTGACAACGATCACTGAGTCTCTGGAACAGGAAATGCAACACTAATACTTATGTTTCAGAAATGTCCTTTTGTCTATATGTTTGGAGGAGAAAGTGCTGTTGAGGATCAATTTCATATTGACTTTAAATTTTTCAGTTGACCCAGAGCCCTTTTTATTAAGTAATGTGCACAAAAACATTTCATCCCAGGCCAACTTGATGGCTTGGAGAATTCCCTTCAGAGTACGGCAACCTGGAGAGAATTAGAAAAGCAATTCATTCATTTACTCTTTTATTCATCCTTTAATAAATATTTATTGAGCACCTGCTACGTGCTCAGTTCTAGAAACTACACTAGACAGTGAGCAAGACCCAATCTGCCCTCAAGGAATCTAAAATCTAATGAGCTTGACAGACACATCGATAAATAAGCCTGGCCTAGCGTGATGTGTTTTGTTAGACGTAAGTGCAGGGTATGTGGAAGTAATGAGGACGGAATCAGAGGCATCCTGTGTACTTGGTGAGTACTTAGCTCTTGTTGATTGAATGAATGAATGAGTGAGTGAGTGAATCAGATGGCCCTCAAGCTGAGATTTGAAGAGAAGTAGAAATGGAAAAAGAGGTAAAGGGCATTTGGGGCTGAGGAAAAGCATGTACCAGGACAGGGGTGTGTGATGTTTTAAACATAGCCCAGCTGTGAAAGGAAGCAGAGGTGGGCTCCAGGGAGTCAAGGACTGGACATAAGGACCTTGGGTGTTGAGCCATCACCTGTGCAAATAGACATTCTCACAGAAGGCAGAGTGGACCCAAGGGGCCTTGCACCCCGTTAGAGGACAGGTCTCACCACACAACAGATTCCTCATCCTGCTACATTATTTTCTGTGTTTAGAGAGTAGATCGTACGTGAAGCAGGTAGTTGCCCATTGGTTCCTTTGGACACTTTCCTGAAGAGGCACAGCCCTAGAACCAAAGTGCCTGCTCTGAGAAAGATCTAGTTTCAAATCCTGGTCCTGCCATCCTACGCTGAGCAGATACCGCTGCTTGCCGCAAAGCCAGCCTCTATCTTCAGTTCTGACTGAATGTTGGGCAGAACAATGTGAAATCTCCCTCTGTTTGCTGCCTTCCTGCACTTTTCTCAGCTCGTCTTTCCCACATTCTCGTTACTGTCTTCCTGTTCATTGGTGTTGCCATCTTGTTTTCTTTTGTTTTAATCTTGTTTGGATTGTCAGGCCAGTCTGGGGAATCTTGAGTATCACTCTTCTGAGCGTGTACCTCTGGGATGTGGTCCCTGGGCTTTGACTTACAGGTTAGAAATTCTGTCGCACTCCCCTGAACTTGATTCAATGGCTGCAGTGGCCGGGCTGATTTATGGCCGTCTCTTTCCATGTTTGATCTTAGCAAACAGACAGCTGTTATAGAGCAGCTTCATTTTACTCACCTGCTGGCATCTTCATGTTTGGTCTAATAGCTTGTTAACTGTTCTGAGGACAGGCACTGCCCTTCCTGGCTACCATGGAGAGATTGGTCTCTATGGAAACCACATCACATCGGGGACCATGCTCATTCTTCAAGGCTTTCCTTCTCCATTTTTCTCTGGTGGCTTCTGGGTAACCTGTAATGGTTGGAGCCCTGCCTCACCCTGCCAGGAAGCCACTGCTGATTTAAAGCCTCTCAAAGGATCGTAACAAGACACACTGCTTTCCTCTGGCCTTGTTGCTTATTCTCCATCACACTTGGTCCAGGCCTGCAGGGAGCTGTCATCTCCCCTTTATCATCTCTCTTTTTGGCATTCCCCAGGTATTGTTCTCACTCTCTCTCAGAAAGCTTTGACACAGTTTCTCCAGATCTCTTTGCTCATTAATGTCTTGCAACAATCCTTCTGAATCCTGGCATTCAACATATTCTTTTTTCCCTCATTTCTTTTTGTTTATACTCTTTTACTCATCTTTTCAGAAATGACTCCCAAGCTGTTTGGTCTTCATCTGTACCAAAGAGATTTGTGTCAAAGAGACTCATGTAGACTGTTCAGTTATAATATATGAAGAAAGAACTGACTTATGTGTAATAGGACTCTAGAGTGTTTGTTCTGCTGATGGCATTCAGGGTTCAACAATAATACTACTAGTAATTGTGAGTGTTTATGTAGAGCTGACTAGGTGCCGGGCATTGTGGTAGTAATCACCTGTGTCTTCACAATAATCCTGTAAGGTCAGTACTCTTATTGTCTCCATTTTACAGATGAGGAAACTGAGACACAGAAAGTTAAGGAACATGCCCTAGGGCTCCCAGCTGTTAAATGACAGAGCTAGGACTTGAACCCGGGTCTCAGAATCCATGCTCTTCACTACTGTACCATACACTGGGCAGTGACTGTTGATGTCTGTACACATGTTCCCAGAAATGGCCCATGTCTGCTAAGCTAAGTTGTACTCATCAACAATGTCGAGATTGAATGTCACCTGCTCTGTGAAACTACCCAACTTCCTCCACATTCACGATGTAAGTTCATTTGTTCATTTGACAAACATCAAACATAGTGGTGATAGCCCATTCATTCATCCATTCAACAAGATTTTATCAGGTGCCTTCCGTGTTACTGTGCTGGGCATTATGGCTACAATGGTGACCCTGCTCTCATCCTACTTATTTGTTTTTTCTTAACATCTTTATTGGAGTATAATTGCTTTACAATGGTGTGTTAGTTTCTGCTTTATAACAAAGTGAATCAGCTATACGTATACCTATATCCCCATATCCCCTCCCTCTTGCATCTCCCTCGCACCCTCCCTATCCCACCCCTCTAGGTGGTCACGAAGCACGGAGTTGATCTCCCTGTGCTATGAGGCTGCCTCCCACTAGCTATCTATTTTACGTTTGGAAGTATATATAAGTCCATGCCACCCTCTCACTTCGTCCCACCTTACCCTTCCCCCTCCCTGTGTCCTCAAGTCCATTCTCTACGTCTGCATCTTTATTCCTGTCCTGCCCCTAGGTTCTTCATAACCATTTGTTTGTTTGTATTTTTTTAGATTTCATATATATGTGTTAGCATACGGCATTTGTTTTTCTTTTTCTGACTTCGCTCTGTATGACAGACTCTAGGTCCATCCCCTACTTATTTTTGAGAAAAGAAAAGTAAGCCAGAAGATAGATAGACAGACAGGCAGAAAGAAAGACAGCAGGAGTCAGAGATAGCTGTATCTATACATATCTATAAATTATATCTATGGATCTACATTCATAAGCCTCTTTATCTATTGATGAATCAATCCACTGGTATTAAGGGTTTTTTCCAATCAATTTCTTCTGCCTCTTTATATGATAAAGCTCGCGTCCTGCTTCCTGTTCTCCAATGACCCATTCCAGACCCCGACTCCCAGAAAATGTTTCCTCATTGGAAACCATCCAAGCACAATCACAGCACCATGCTTTAGCTCAGCCCTTTTTCTCTGCCTCAAGTTCCCTTTTCACATTTCCCCTCTCACATTTCTCCTTATCCGAGTCCTTTCCAAACACCAAGGCTAAGTTCCAGCACCCTTCTCTGTGGAACTGCTCCAACATCCCCTTAACCACATTCCCACCTACAAGGAATCGGTCTGTATGTCCTCTGTGCTCCAGTGACACCGGACACACCCCTCTGTGACAGCATCTATGACTCCAAGCCCAGCTGTCCATGTGCACGTTTGTTCTCCTCACTAGGACTGCAGACCCCTTGACGGTGAGGAACAGGCCTTATTGCTTGCTGTATTTGAAGAACCTAGAACAGTGCCTGGTAGATACTAGACTCCTATTTTTTTAAATTAAACTATTATTAATAATAATAACTTTGAAAGCATCTGATTGCCATCTGTATCTGACACTCTGCTAAGCATTTCACTTGTTTTATTACATTTTTCAATCATAAGAATCTTATAATGTAGATTATGATAGAGAAGCTCCAGTTTACAGATGAGAGACTAAGGCTCTGAGAGTGTATGGTACCTGCCCAGGTCACACGCCCCTAGGCAGCAGAGCCCGTCTAGATCCCAAGGGGACTTGCTGTATAGCATGTGAGAGTGGAGTCTGTTTGCTCTCTGTTCCCCATTGTTGCCCCTGTGCCTAGCACAGTAACCCTGAAGACACTTGGTCAAATCCTGTAGACTGGATGAATGCATGTTCTGTACCTAGTACCCTTTGATGTTGGTGGAATGAACAATGAACTTATATCTTGAGTCTGGAGTAAAGTAGGGATCTAGAAGTGCTTTCACTTTCATATATAGTTTTACACACACACACACACACACACACACACAGAAAAGGAAACTAGAGAAGGATTCTGTAAAATTCTGATAAGATGACCCCTGGCTGCAAGCTGTATGTTTGTATTTTTTGTAGCAGTTGCCTTTGGGTTTAGGTGAAGTTGCTGGCAGAACCAGAACAGTCTTTTAGATGTTTGTAGTCCAGAAGGGTCAGACTTTGTAGTCAATAAAGCCAGTATGAATTCCAGCCTTGCCATGGCCTCTGTGTGACTTTGGGCCAGTTAACCCCTCTGAAGTTCAACGTAGTGATTAATGTGTGAGAATCGGATGGCCTGGCTCTAAGTTTACTTAACTTCTCTGTGCTTCCGTTTCCCTACCTGTAAAATGGTTATAATAATATCATTTCCCTCATAAAGCTGACGTGAGAATTAAATGAGTCAGTTCATCTGAAGCCTTTAAAATAGTACCTGACACCCAGAAAACTATAATTAGCTCTTAGATGATTCTGTTTCAGAGGGATGTAGTGAGAGTTAAACGATCAATACATTCATGAAGCATCTAGATTTCTAAAGCTTAGGCTCAGAACTGGTACTATGTCACTTCCACCATATTCTCTTGGTTAAAATTTCAGAACAATCCCAGATTCAGGGCTGTGGAGGGGATGAAGAGGGACCTAAATGCAGGAGGAGAGATTCATCAGGGGCCACAAAGGGGTAGCCTGTCACAGCATTAATAGAAGAGGCGACATAGGCTATAGATCTGAGTTGGTGTCAGTGGGTATTAAAGAGGCAAAATGGATATCAGTAATTTCACACATTGACACCTATTCTACTCTCGGAAGAGCCCTCAGGCTCTCCCCTCAGAACCTGTTCCTCATTTTCTACAGCATTGTAACCAAGTGTTAGTATATGCTTCACACAAGAAATCAGAAGAATGTTTGCGAGATGGAATTGTTTCTAGAGACAGGTCCCCTGGCAACAAAAAAGGGAAACATGACAAAAGACAAAACATGAAAAACTGTAATAAAATGAAAAAAAAAATCCTACAATGAAGGGGAAATGAGGGCATTTGCCACGGACTGGCATACAGACAAGCATGTATTTTGCATGTGTGCTGTTTCATCGGAAGCTGGATGGATACTGCGTACCCTAGCCTTTCCAATCCCTCCATCGGTGGTGGTGAGGAGGGGAAGGGGTTGTATTCCTGATGCTCGTCCAAGGAGGCAGGGGTTGTCTCGTTCACAGTGGAATCCCCATGACTGGCCCTTAAAAATTGGTGCTTTGTAAGCATTCGGTAATGGTATCGTCAGCCGTTTATTTGAATGGTTTGCTATTTGCTGGTACCATACTAAATGTTTTCCAGATATCATGCAACTCCACTTTACAGTTTAAAAATCCTTTTCACCAGTATCAACTCTTTTATCTTCATTAGGATCACCTCGTTATAGATGAGAAGATTGAGACTTGGGAACATGGGTGTTTGCTGAATTGGCCAAGTTGGGCTATAAACTCATATGGTTCTGTCTCCTAATCCAGTGTTCTGTGTCCTTACCCCAGACATCCCAGATTATAAGTCGCTCCATCCAGATCATTTACTCATTGACCACATTTACTGAGTCTGTGCTAAGTGCCTAGGAGTCTCGGGCCAGTCTCTGCTGCATACTCATTGATTTTGATCTGATGATGTGCTCTGCATTTCGATATACACGATATAAATTTATTTTCACCATTGCCGCATGAGGTAGAGACTCTCGCCAGTGCTGCCAATGAGAAAATTGAGCTCAGAGAGGTTAAGTGAATTTCCCAAAGTCCTGCAGTTGGATGGTGGCAGAGCTGAGATTCCAACACAAGTCTTTGTAATGCCTAAGCCCATGGTCTTTCCGTTATATCATGTTACTTCGTCTTCCTCCTACAAGATGGCCTTTCAGCTGTACTCCAGTCATCTTCCCATTATGCTGGACCCTCTGCGCTGGACGCAAGCGCAGAGCCTGGAATCGAGGCTGAAGATGTGTCAGCACTCACAGGCAGGGTCAGAGTTTTCTGTACCAAACGCCTAGACCTATACATAGGTATAGGCTAACACTGAGCGTCTCCTGTATGCATCTAGCATTGGGCGTGCCATTTACATACAGTATTGCATTGCAACCTCACGTCAAACTTACAAGGTTGATACTATTGCCCCATTTTACAGAGGAGGAAACAGAGGCTAAGAAGGGAGAAGTACCTTTCCCAAAGTTATTTACTCTGCCCAACTCCAAAGCACTATTTACTCTCTCAGATGCCTCAGAGAGGGTTTGAATTATATAGAACACTGTCTAGGAAAACTTTATGAAAAAGGTGAAGCCTGAGCTGTACCTTGGAAAACGTATCATGCAGACAAGATAAGTCTGCTGAGGGCCAATGAGCCTGCTATTACAGTTGTGATTAGGTTTCCATGTGTTTCTCAAATCAGATGTGTAAATATAATCAAAAACATTTCTCTTTGCAGAGCAGACCTCCAGCAGATTCCACCCGGCATCGTAGTTCTGAGGAAAGATGATAAATTAGCTCTAATTAGCTTTCCCACGCATCAAGGCACATTTCTCCTGTCGCTGCTTTGCAAACAGGAGAGAGACGGACTCTGCTGGGCTTCTCCTAAGGAACATGGTCTGCAAGGGGATGGTGGTAGCGGGTTTGGCACATGACTTTCGGTTCTGTATCACCTTGTGCTGCTGTGCGCAAGCTTTTTGTATTCCCTGGCCTTTGGTTTTTCCTTCTTGTAAAATGAGGAGCTCAGACTAGATTCTTTCTTCTCTTATACAGTAAGAGTCCATGAATCTACTGTCCTGGAGGATTTCCCAGCTCGAAGCACCAACTGCTTTTGTATACGCAGTAGAGTTATTGAGTAGCCACTGTTTATCAGGCATTGACCTAGATACTGGAGGTATAAAGATGAGTAAGAACTGGTCTCTGTCTTTTTTTTTTTTTTTGACCGTGGCAGAACCTGCCTCATGATTTAATTTTATTTTTTTTGAATTTTATTTATTTTTTTATACAGCAGGTTCTTATTAGTTATCTATTTTATACATATTAGTGTATATATGCCAATCCCAATTTCCCAATTCATCCCACTACCACCCACCTCCCGCTCTCCCCCCTTGGTGTCCAAACATTTGTTCTCTACATCAGTGTCTCTATTTCTGCCTTACAAACTGGTTCATCTGTACCATTTTTCTAGATTCCACATATATGCGTTAATATACGATATTTGTTTTTCTCTTTCTGACTTACTTCACTCTGTATGACACTCTAGGTCCATCCACATCTCTACAAATGACCCAATTTTGCTCCTTTTTATGGCTGAGTAATATTCCATTGTATATATGTACCACATCTTCTTTATCCATTCGTCTGTCGATGGGCATTTAGGTTGCTTCCATGACCTGGCTATTGTAAATAGTGCTGCAATGAACATTGGGGTGCATGTGTCTTTTTGAATTATGGTTTTCTCTGGGTATATGCCCAGTAGTGGGATTGCTGGGTCATATGGTTGTTCTATTTTTAGTTTTTTAAGGAACCTCCATACTGTTCTCCACAGTGGCTGTATCAGTTTACATTCCCACCAGCCGTGCAAGAGGGTTCCTTTTTCTCCACACCCTCTCCAGCATTTGTTGTTTGTAGATTTTCTGATGATGGCCATTCTGACTGGTGTGAGGTGATACCTCATTGTCGTTTTGATTTGCATTTCTCTAACGATTAATGATGTTGAGTAGCTTTTCATGTGCTTCTTGGCCATCTGTATGTCTTCTTTGGAGAAATATCTTTTTAGGTCTTCTGCCCATTTTTTGATAGGGTTGTTTGTTTTTTTAACATTGAGCTGCATAAGCTGTTTATATATTTTGGAGATTAATCCTTTGTCCGTTGGGCTCTGCTTTTAAGGAGCTCTCATTCTAGTAGGGAGAAAAATGATAACTGCTACTTATTCCTATGTACCAGGGACTTGGCCATGGCCATCAAATATGTTATCTCATTGAATTCCTGCAAGAGACCTTTGAGATAGTATTGTTATCTGTCTTTTAGAGATGGAAAAATAGTCTCTGAGACATTAAGTCACTTTTCCACAGTTTCACTGCCAGTATGAATGGAACTCTAATTTCAATTCAGAGCCTGGTCTCTTAACCACTGGATTAGATCATCTCTTTCAGAAAGTGTTAGAAGCCATAAAAGTAAGAGACAGCAGGTCATAAGGAGGCCATGGGATGGTGAGATATATTCCATGTGGGTGATCAAGAATAGCTTTAGTGGGCTTCCCTGGTGGCGCAGTGGTTGGGAGTCCGCCTGCCGATGCAGGGAACATGGGTTCCTGCCCCGGTCCGGGAGGATCCCACGTGCCGTGGAGCGGCTGGGCCCGTGAGCCATGGCCGCTGAGCCTGCGCATCCGGAGCCTGTGCTCCGCAACGGGAGAGGCCACAACAGTGAGAGGCCCGCGTACCGCAAAAAAAAAAAAAGAATAGCTTTAGTTAGGATGGTGTTTGAATGGAATCTTGAGGGAAAGATGGGTTTTTAATCTGTCAAGATGGAGGAGGAAAATATTTTAGGTGGAAGAATAAGGACATAGAGGTAGGAAAGACAAAGAGTGGGCATGGGTGAGGAAGAGGATGCTGTGTGAAAGAGAGCCTAGTGGATCATAAGACTGGGTGCTGTGCTGCATTCATTCAATGGCGAATTGTTATTGAGTGCCTACTACGTGTCAGGCACAGTTACAGCCTCTGGGAAGGACACAATGAACAATACGAATTACAATACTCTAGTGCGGGGTTCTCAACCGAGGGCAGTTTTGCCCCCAGGTGACATTTGGGAATGTCTGGAGTTAGTTTTGTTTGTGACAGCTGGGATGGTATCACTGGCATCTAGTGAGTAGAAGCCAGCGGTGTTGCAAAATATCCTACAATGCACAGAAGGTCCCCCACAACAAGTAATTATTGGTCCTTTTAAGATGTCAGTAGCCCTAGTGGAATGACAAGCTGGGGACAGCTCATTAAGAACCTTGCAGGCCAGGCTGAAGAATTTGCCCATGCCTTTTGCAGATCAGGTGACCTCATGCAACCAAACATAACAGCAGAAATGACAATAGCAAACCCTTTCCATTGCAAATGACCTCCCAGCACAAAAGACATCATTTCAGTTGCCTCAGCTATTTTATTACAGGCCTGGGATGACCTGAAAATGCAGTTCTACCGCCTCTGGTTCAGGACCACTCAGGGCTTATGAGAATATACGCTCGCACTCCCCCACCCCCAAAGGGATGGCTTCTTCCTTCTTAATCAAATTAAGTAAATAGTATCTCTGCAGAAACTCTGCACAGCTAAGGAATTTATTACAAATGACCCAATCTCATGGTTCTCCCCTGAAAAGGAGATAGACTAAACCATGTCTAACCCTCTTCACCCTGAACATTTTGAAGTACTGGAGCTGGGCCAGAGTCTATTTAGTAAGTTAAGCAATATTTACTGGATCTAGCTTGAGAGTGTCAATGTGGTGGAACTTAACTGCCTTTTAAAATGAAAGTCTGCTTTTCATGATCATCTCGAGTATCCAGTGCTATTTTGCTTCTCTACTGCTGGTTAAGAGGGAAATAGGGATTTAGCTGTGGCTTCGAGGAAACTTCAGATGGCAGTCCACGAAAGACAAGATAGCTATCGGCACTTCGAGGTGGGCATCTCAGAAACAGCACAGGCTCTGCAATCTGGCATGCCCATTTGGACACCAGCTTTGCCTTTCACTCTGCAACCGTGGACAAGTCTCTTAACCTCTCTGAACCCTAGTCTCTTTACCAAGAAAAGCGGAGAGCCAGATGCCTCTTAGAATTGTTGTTAGGATAACTGTGGTGAGGAAATGGGCACGAAGCCCCGTGCCTAGCCCAGAGCAGGCCCTCCGTAAATTGTAACTGATGATGTCAGATCATTTTCCCACCCAGATTTGTCTGCAGGGCTGTGGGGTCTGGCAGAAAAAACGAGGATCTTCTCTTGAGGTTTAGTTACTTTTCTTGTCAAGGGCAGGAGAGAGGGGAGATTTCTTGTGCACCAGAGGCTTCTTAGCAATTCATATAGTTCAGGCCAAGTCTCTGGGTCCAGGCAGAGGCTGGCAGGTAAGCTCTCCGCCAGGTCGGAGAAAATAAGAAAGAAAATCAATTAAAAGGGCCTTTCAGGGAATGAGGGGTGGAAAACGCCCAGGGTTAATCCTGATGGGAGATCTATATTTCCATAACAGGCGAGGCTTTCCCTTTAACCCACTGGCACGGTGAGTTGGAGTTTTCCGGGGTGAAGTCCATTACTGGCAATGGGTGTGCCACGTGTGATTAATGACCCTGGTTACGGGCCGGTTAGCAACGGAGAGCTCCATCCATCTCACTTCATGGAAGCATCACACACCATTTATTGTCTGCGGCCAGGATGTGTTCTTTTGCAATTAGGTAAATGCCTTCTTTCAGAATAGACGTGATAATTCCTCCATTACTGCCCCCATGCCTCTGTTCCACACTCAGTGGCGGAGAGAGAAGGCAAGGCGTGGAAGAAGTCTGAGATGGAGACTGTATCAGGTGCTATTCCATGACCTCAGATAAATATGGTCCAGGAGTTTTTGCCTGCTCTCAGCTACCTCTTTTCAAAGGAACATACAACCCAGCGAGTCCACAAATATCATGGCTTTAAAATCCACCCAAGGGAGGGCTTCCCTGGTGGCACAGTGGTTGGGAGTCCGCCTGCCGATGCAGGGGAAGCGGGTTCGTGCCCCGGTCCGGGAAGATCCCGCATGCCGCGGAGCGGCTGGGCCCGTGAGCCATGGCCGCTGAACCTGCGCGTCCGGAGCCTGTGCTCCGCAACAGGAAAAGCCACAACAGTGAGAGGCCCGCGCACCGGAAAAAAAAAAAAAAAAAAAAATCCACCCAAGGGAAAGAAGGAAGGGCAAAGCATGTTAAATGAATCCCATGCTCATCTCCTGTTGTCAAAAGAAACCCTCACAACTAATTGTTTTAAATAGCAACTATGATTTCTGGGGGGCCTCCTCTGTGTCAGGCACTGTTCCCCCCTCAAGAGCTCTACCAGGCATGCCCGATTATTATCTCCAGTGTACAATCAGGGAAACTGAGGTGAGGAAATGAGAAGAAAATTCCTCTGTGCTGGACCCTTAGGAAATAACCAAGTTGGGCCTCACAGGCTCATTCCAAAGCTGTGCACTTCGCTACTCGGCTATCCTGCAATTCTGTCTCATTCATAGATGAACATGGGCCAGCGCAGGAAGAGTGACAAAGCACAGATACGTGTTTCTTTAAGGGAACCCACCATACACGAGGAAAAGGAGAGCATTACTTTATTTCACAGTTATTTAGGGAATGCCCGCTATGGCCAGGCACTGCGTAAGTTCTGAGAATATAACAACGAATAAGGTGAACGGTTACAGAGCTCATCCTCATGGAAGTAACAATGACAGCCACTAGTTATGGTTTGTTATACACCTTGGGCTACACTAATTATTTTACCTACCTCGTCTTGTTCAATCTTCACTATAATCAATGAAGGATGCATTATAATTACCCATATATTTCAAATGAGGAGATGGTGGCAAAGGAAGTTATACATAACCTGGCCAAGTATTAAGACCCCACCCGTTGATTGTAGATGGACGCTTTGAATCCACAGCCTGATTCTAGCTGTGCTTTGAGAAACTGAATAAGTCATTGCAAGTGTGTTGGGATTTCCTGAGAGCATGGCAGGGAGCAGATGGAGGGGTATGGAGATGGAGGTGATGAGTGCTTAGGACAGGAGGAAGTAGCCTAGTCTGGGGGTACAAGGAGAGAGTCCAAAGTGAAAGGGAGTGAAAGGAAATCCCATGAAGAATGGGGACTGAGGAAAAGAGGAGGAAGAGGGAGAGTTTATCATGCTCAGTGAGCCTTGAAGAGCATGACATTTTTTAGGCCTAGAAAGACCACTGTCGCTGGAGTGTTGAGACCATGGGGACAGCCTGATGTAAAGCTGGGTATGTGGGTCAGGAGTCAGCTTACATAGGCCTAGTAGGCTGTGTTAAAGATTTTTGAATTTCATCATATGGAGCTTAAGCCAAAGGGGGAGAGGCTGTGTGAGAGCATCTAGTAAGCCACCAAAACTGTGTGGTCCTCTCTCCATAACCTGGGCTTGGCCCTGTGGGCAGCTGTCTAAACAGGGACTGCCTTTTCTGCCCCACCCCCCTGCTTTCAAGATGTGGGTACATGATTATTGCCTGACAAGGAATGTGAATGGAAGTGACGTATATCCAGGCTGGGGGTTTGAAGAGGCAGGTATGCCTTCTCTGGGCTCTTTAGATGTTTCCACTTCTCGAAGAAGGCAGCTCTGAGTCACAAGGTAGAAGGAGCCTGGGTCACTAACTCACCATGGGGCTCGTAGCTCCGTGAGGATGGGATTGCTTTGTGAATGAGAAACTTCTACAGGTTTGAGCCACTGAAGTGTTGAACTGTATTTGATACAGTAGGTAGCATAAGGATAACTAATTATGGGGACTTGACTTGTATTTTAAAGAGGTTACTCTGACACAGTAGAAAGAATGGGGAAGAGCAAGAGAAGATTGGAAGACCCGTGGTCCAGGCGAGCAGTGATGGTAGCTTAGACCATTCCTAAGATTCCAGGAGCCCTGTGCTCCACAGCAAGATTTCTTTAAATTCTCCAGTCTGAAGGTACGTGAAGCAGAGGGAGTGACTTGCAAAAATGTCAAATTCAATTTTTCCAGAGTAATTCTAGGTATTTTATCTTTATGTAGTATGTACTTTCATGATTCACATGAAAGCAGTGGAACGTGGAACCATGACAAAGCAACATTTCATCAGAAATGAGCAAGGAAAGAACTGGATACGGGACAGTTAACTGTGAAGTAAAAATAACTCACCCCAAGTCCACTGCTGGGGCTTCACGAACCGATGCACCCTGACGTGGCTACTAGGTGATTATGAGCTCGGGATCGAAGGTCAGACAGATCTGGTGGATCTGAGTCCCTTCCTCAGCTGATCATTACCTGTGGGTGCATTTTCTGCACCTTACATGGTCTCAGTCTCAGTTTTATCAGCGGCGAAATGAGAGTAACACGCGCACCTGCCTTGTGGGGTTGCTGTAAGGATGAAAGCACTTAGTCAAGATCATGGTGCATAGGAAAGACTCAATAAGCAGGAGCGATCATTATGTTATTGTTATCAGTATTCCATTATGGAAAGACGTATTGAGCCCTGGCTTCACCTTTAGTCTCTTATGAATTATAGCCCTTATCCCTTCTTCTCCAGAAGGGAGTCTTCTTCCCCAATCCCCACCTGGCTCATTCTGGTTTCTACTGACCTCAAACAGTGCCTGGTACCACCCCCACCCCCTGCCCGGCTTTACTTTTTCTTCCGAGCAAACGTCGCTCCTGATTTTATACGTCTTCCTTGACGTATTGATGTTCTGTCTCATTCCACTGGAATGTGAGCTGTGTGAAAGCAGGGATTTTATCTCTTGCTCGCAGCTGTATCTCCAGCATCTAGAATAGTGTCTGCCATAGCGTAGGAGCCCAGTACAGATTTGATGAATATAGAGAAGAATTAATGATGATTTTATCACACGTGCACTACGTTCCAAGTCCTAGCTTTACTTCAGATCTTCCTGTTTCCTTTTTCCTCTGTGGTGCCCTAGTGGATCACTTATCAACCCAAAGCCTGTGTACAAATTTATTCTTTTTCTCTTCTCTGAAAGCTACGCTCCCACCATCTCCAGTTCCTAATCTGCTTCCACAGAAACCCCGTGCCTGAGACCAAGAATCTGCAGCCTTACCAGAAGGGGTGACAGACCCTGTCTTGAGTGCCTAGCAGTTCCCTGTGGCATTCAGTGCTGGTGCTGTGGAATTTACGTGCTTCCACACCATCCAGGTTATCAAAGCCTGCAGATTAGAATTATGGCTCAGAAACCTGCCCTGGACCACAGGGCCATCTTGTTATGTGATCACATGCTTCCACCAAAAAAAAGTTCACAGTTTTATTGAGGTATAATTGGCATATAATAAATATACGTATTTAAAGTGTACAATTTGATGACTTTTGACATAGGCATCCACCTGTGAAACCGTTACCACAATTAAGATAATCAACATTCCCATCAAAGCCCAGATTTACCTTACGCTCCTTTATAATCTAACTCCCCTCATTTCAACCTCCCATTCTCCCTCACACACAACCCCCATACCCAGGCAACCACAGCTTTGATATCTGTCCCTCCAGTTACTTTGCTTTTCTAGAATTTTATAAAATTTGAATCTTGGGGTATAAAATCTTTGGATGCTTTCTTTCATCATAGTTACTTTGACATTCATTCATGCCATCAAGTGTATCAATGGTTTGTTCCTTTTTATTGTTGATTAGTATCCTATTGTATGGCTTCACCACGCTAGTTCACCCACTCAACTGTTGGACGCTTGGGCAGTGTCTAGTTTCCGGTTATAACCCATAAAGTTCCTATGAACATTTGTCTAATGGCTTTGTGTAGGCATATGTTTTCATTTTCCTCAGGCAAATAACCTAAAGATGGGATTGCTGGGTTGTGTGATAGGCATATGTTGAATGTGGGTTGCTCTTATGGAAGTGTCACGATCTGTCACTGGTCCATCCATTCAAGTCTGGTTGACAAATGTTTCACTTGGAAGTGTGTGTGTGTGTGTGTGTGTGTGTGTGTGTGTGTGTGTATTTAGAAGCTAAGGGAGCTTTAGGAATTATTTGTTTACATCCCTGTTTAAAAGATTGGGAAACTATGGCTCAACACGTTTAAATAACCTGCCCCAGTTTCCTGGTAGCTTAGAGAACTTCCATTCCCACAGTGGATTCAATAATCTGCTTGACTTAGTAGCAGTAAAAAGACAAATAACTATCTGTACAGATGAACTCTGAACCACTTTTCTTAGTCCGGCTATTGCAAAGTAAGGCACTTATGTGCACTGTTGGTCTTAGCTGCTCCATGAGTTCCCTAAGCTCTGTGATGTGCATAGGTGATAATTAGTGCTCAGACTTAACAGAGGAAAGCCACTTTCTTTGAAGTTATTCACTGACACAGAGCTCCGGCTCCCAGCTGCTGGACCTAACTTCTGCCAGGACAGATGATTCTGGGGGCTGGCTGTGGTAGCCAACCCAGCCAGGAAGCTGAGACAGGATTGAATGACTGATGGAATTCATTTCAAGTTCTCTCTCTCTCTCTTTGCTTCCAGCAACTCCTTCGAATCAGGCTCCCTGAGGTAAGAAGTCAGGGAGACAATGACCAAAAGGCATCTTAGTGTTACCTGATTAAGAATAAACTGAATTGGGGGAAACTGTTCACTCCACTAACCTGAGGGGTACTTAGTCACGTGAGCAATTCTTAAGGGAAATCCCGTTCCCTGACATTCAGGGATTGTGATTCCAAGTGCGGAATGCAGACCTGTCACTGCTCAGAACCCTGTGCCCAGAGCATCCCAGTCTCCTCTCTAGCTAATAACCTATTTTCCATCAGGCACTTCTGCAGGGGGCTGTCATTTGAGTCCTGACGGAGAAAGAGATGGCCGGTAAAGGCAAAGACATGAGGACAAAGCTTCCCTAAGTGGCTGACACATCTGCTCTGTGCCTTTTAACAGGGATTCCAAAACTTGGACCTACTTCCTGGCCTGGGCTCCAAATTATTTATCTCCACCAGTTCACCTGCTGACATATTTCTCATCTCCCTGCCTCCTGACTCCCACATTTATTTCCTCTTAATTGTTCAGATTTGCTGCTTAGACCAAACATGTGGAACTGTTCCTCTGTTTGGACTCTACTTTCCTTCTCAACTATAGTTATTATTGCCATTTTAATATTTTATTTAATACGTATTATATATTAAGAATATTCTATTTGCCAACCAAGTTAATAGGTACTTTATACTCACTGCTCTCATCCTTTCAACAACCTTACAAGATAAGCTGTAAAACACCCACTTTGCAGATGTGAAAACAAACTTATTGAGGTAAATGATTTATTCAAGTCCTCAGAGCTAGGAGGCAGTAGACCAGGGGGCCTTCAAGCCCTGTCTACGTTGCTCCAAAACTTTGCATAGGGCTTCCCTGGTGGCGCAGTGGTTGAGAGTCTGCCTGCCGATGCAGGGGACACGGGTTCGTGCCCCGGTCCGGGAAGATCCCACATGCCGCGGAGCCTGCGTGTCCGGAGCCTGTGCTCCGCAATGGGAGTGGCCACAGCAGTGTGAGGCCCGCGTACCGCAAAAAAAAAAAAAAACAAAAACAAAACTTTGCATAATGCTCTATAATTCACATTCATCCTTGGGCCATTCTGCTCTTGGTTTCTCCAAGCTAACTAGTACAACTACAGCCCCTGGAACACTTTTACCTGCCCTGACAATGAGCTCTCTTGGTATTAGGAATGGGAAACATTTCCTGAAACCAAAATAGAGATTAAAATGAAAATAAACAAGGGGTGGGTGGGTAGATAAGCTTCAACGTGATTTCAAATATCCATTTCACCAATATGAATACCAGAGCCATACCTAGATGAAGTTAAAAACTGCTATTAAATAAAGGTCTCTAGTTAGCATCCTAGTATGCTAACGTCCCTTCAACTAAATATAACACCAGCAATATATTTAGTTTACCTCTTGCGTTCATATTCTGATATTCAGAGCTTTTTCATGTCCCTAATTTCAAGTGGGCTCCAGAACAACCCTTAGTATGGTCCCCACAATTCAAACAAGGGAAATATTTCAAAGAGCAGTTAAAAGACTTCCTTAAGGACACAGCAGTTTACTGTGTAGTCAAGTAAAGGGTAGAAGTAACTAGATCCTGGTCCTTCAGATGCTTAGATTTGTGTTTTTGTCAAATGTAGCACAGAAAAAAAAAAAAAGTATTTTGAAGGGAACTAGTATTTGCTGAATACCTACTTAATACAGAATGTTGTCCCTTATATTTTATTTTCGTGCATTACATTCATCCATTATGTTCAGAGCATTAGCATGAAGTAGGTACTGTTATTGTTCTTGATTTTCTAGGTCAGGAAACTGAGGCTCAGACAGTTTAGGCATCTTGCCCAAGGTCATAGGAGTCAGAGAGTCAGGGTTACACAAAGGAGCGTCCGACTCCAAAGCCTCAAGGCTTCCTCACGGCGTGGCATGCTTTTATTCTCCATAGCGTCCAAGATGCCTGAAGAATCGCACTCAGAACACAAGGGCGCACCCCGGCCTAGCCTGCTGGTTGCTAGGTAACGTCTGTTTGGCTCCACCCGGTAAATATCCTCAGGGTTATCTTGCCAACAGGTGCGGGTGATCAGGATGGTGGTTAAGCAGGCACTTGTTTTCAGAAGACCGGGCCTGGTTTTGAAAAGCCCAGAAGTATCTTTGGGTGACTAAGATCCAGGGTCCCACAGCTTTACAATGACAGCATAAATATTGTAGGCTGGATGGACAAGGACCAAATGGGGATATTCCCTACTGCCTTGTGAGAAAGCTGCCACTAGGGACGACTTCCAAAACAAATAAACACCCCATATGCCGGAAGAAAAAGCCCTGTTCCAGCTGGAGCTGGCGAACGTCATTCCCCCAGGAAGCTGGTTGTGCCTGGTGGAAAGCAATCCAGGTGACTAACCTCCGGCATGACTGCCCTGGTCCTGGTCTTTGGCCACTTCACTGGGTGACCTGCTGAGCCAACAGAAGAGGGATCCTGCAGCTGTGGACCAAGACCTAAATACTTATGCCCACTGGCTCAGAGACATGCTGCAGTGGGGCTGGGGCACAGGTGTTGGGGACTCGTTTGTTTCAGCAGCACTTGGCTACGACTAAGCAGAAGGAGACTGGCCACAGAGTACCCGGGTTGCAAGCATGGACTTAACGCAAACGCACCTGTGCTCAGAGGTCTGCTCCTCTGAGCTGTTTGTTATTGGGCAAGTTATTTACCACGTCTGAGCCTATTTTTCTCATCTGTTGAATAGAGATGATACCTTAGGTGATTGTTGCAAGATTTAAATAATACTTTTTAAGTCTCAGCACAACAGTATATCCTTAATGACAATTTATTATATTACATATAATATACATTATATATTATGTATGATAAACCATATATTATAAACACTATCTTATGTGTTATAATGTGTTATATGTGTTATAAAATATATACACATGTTATTACCATTATTAATATTAATAATAACAATATATTGTTACTATTATTACCATCATTTCTTACCAGAAGTCAAACATTTTTTAGGAACAGGAGAGACACAGAAGTCCAGGATTTTTCTCAAGGTAGCAATCATCTCCTCTAGAACTTGACCAAATGGTTATTTTCTCTCTGCTTAAATGCTCCCATTGATGGGCAGCCAAGAAGCTCATGTGGCCATTTATTTCATTCCATTTATTGGACAGCAATGGAAAATAATTCACTAAACTGAGACAGTCTGCCTCCCTATGATTTCAACCCTTTGGACCCACTTCTCCTCCCTCAGATAACAGAATAAAATAGTGCTAATACTTATTAAACTCTTACTCTATTCCTAGCATCGGTCAAAGAAATCCATTCACATTCACTCACTTAACTCTGACAACAATCCACTGAATTAGTTAGTTATCTTGATTTTACAGATTGGAAAACTGAGGAAACAAAGTCACCTTTCACGTGCTTGGCTTGAAGTATTTAAAGTTAGAGCTTGTTTCATTCATTGAACTGAAGTTTACTGAATATTTTCAATATGTAAGATTGTTGTGTTCTAGTTTCTAGCAATATGGAAGGGAATGCAAGAAAACTGCTCCACTCAGGGAACTTGGAAAAGAGATTGAAAAGGCAAGTCACAGACTAGAAGAAAAGCAAACTTATGATTACCGAAGGGGAAAGGTGGGAGGGAGGGATAAATTAGGAGTTTAGGATTAACATATACACACTACTATATATAAAATAGATAATCAACAAGGACCTACTGTATAGCACAGGGAACTCAATACTCTGTAATAACATATAATGGAAAAGAATCTGAAAAAGAATAGATATATGCGTGTGTATAACTGAATCACTTTGCTCTACACCTGAAACTAACACAGCCATCTGCCTCTGGAGATTGTAAATCAACTATGCTCCAATATGAAATTTAAAAAGCTGAAAAATATCATAAAATAAAAGTGAAAATATAAATACATAAATAAATAGATAATATCTGTAAAAGGTTTATCTGACAAAGACCTTGTATCTGGAATAAGTAAAGAAATTCTTACCACTCAAAAATATGATAATCCCATAAACTCCACCAAAGAAAAGATAAAGATGACAAACACATGAAGAGATGCTAAAAATCATTAATAGGGAGCTACAAGTTAAAAGCACAATAAGATACCATTATAACCCACTAGACTAAGAGTAAAGAGAGTAGACAGACTAATCGTACTAAGTGTTGGCAAGAAAAAAGAACAACTGGGACTCACATACACTGCTGGTAGGAATATGAAATGGTACAACTACTGTGGAAAAGAGTTCCCTCTTGATAACTCATGTTATCTTTCCAAACTGAGAACAAATGAAACACCCTGCATGATTAGAGAGTTGAATGATCTTGTTCTGTCATTAATCAGCTGTGCCAGTGAGTAGGTCACCTCCCCTCTCTGGGCTTCAGTTTCCCCATTGGTAAAATAAGAACCTTGGACCAGGTAATGTCTAAGATCTTTTCCTACGTGAACTTCTGTGGCTCCATGTTGACAAAATTGCAATACTTTTAAAATACTTTTATCTTGATTAATGACTTTTATCAAACCTTAAACATTTCTCTGTAAAGCCCAAGTCCAACGTTTAGCATAGTGCCTGGTACACAGCTAGTACAGAGTAAATGGTAGCTGGGTGAATGGATAATTCCCACCTACATCCATCTTATATTTTTCACTTGCTTCAACTTTCTAGCTGTGTGACCATTAACAGATTGCTTAACTTTTAAACTCAGATTCATCATCTATAAAATGGAGGTCATAATAGTACCTGTATCAAAGGATTGTTAGGATAAAATGAGTTATTATATGTAAAGTGCTTACAACAGTGCCTAGTACATAGAAAGCCCTATATAAGTGTTAACTATCATCATTGTCACCATCATCACTACTTATTCTATTATTCCTCATATATTTCCATTGTCTTCAGAACCCTTCTCCAGATGTCAGTGTTATTGAGTTAATCCAGATGTTACTTTCTTGAGACTCCTCATGATGCTGTGGTCAGTGTTTCACTTTTATGGTTAACCCTCTTTAGCCATATTAAGAATTAAACCTAAGATTTTTTCTCAGCACATTTGGAAATGAATTTTTCTTTGTCTGATCATGCCTACTTGCCTTTCCTGCTTTTCTTAAATTATTTCCAATTACAGTGTCACATAGTTGCTTTACTCTCAAGTTTCTCATCCTTCTGTACTTATTTTTTTAAATTTACTTTTGGCTGCTTTGGTTCTTTGTTGCTGTGCGTGGCTTTCTCTAGTTGCGGCGAGCGGGGGCTACTCTTCGTTGCAGTGCGCGGGCTTCTCATTGCGGTGGCTTCTCTTGTTGCAGAGCACGGGCTCTAGGCACGTGGGCTTCAGTAGTTGTGGCTTACGGTCTCTAGAGCGCAGCCTCAGTAGTTGTGGCGCACAGGCTTAGTTGTTCCGTAGCACGTGGTATCTTCCCGGACCAGGGATCAAACCCATGTCCCCTGCATTGGCAGGAGGATTCTTAACCACTGCGCCACCACAGAAGCCCTATGCCTTCTATACTCTTACCAACTTCTTTCTTTGGCTGAGACAAGGCCCTTCCTTCCTCTAACTTCTGAGACAACATCAGTGACACCAGTGAACACCCTTAGAGATGCTTGTGTTTTAGCTGAGTGGGGCTCCCATCAAATATCTGCATGGGTCACGTGAACACAGCAGCTTTCATTCAGTCAGTGAAAGCGCATTTCTGGAGCGTCTTCTCCGTGCAGGCTCTGTTCTAAGTGCTGATTACTAGCTTTACACCCCGAGCGTATCATCCAAAGCCCCTCATAGACCCAGTCCTCAGATAAACACATCCCCACTGAGACCCCTCCGTGAGAGGTGTAATAATCACTCTTATAGATGTTGGTCATAAGCTTTTTGTATGTACAGTAGCTACTTCATTGACAGGGGCGAGGTGCTGGAAATAAAACACTGTATACAGCATGCTGGTTGCCCTTGAGTAGCCCTTTGTCTCATGGGGCGGGGGCAGATTTGTGGAAGGATTGCAGCATGCCATGGTAAGCGTGTTGAGGTGCACGGTGCTTCTGGAGGAACAGTTTTCATGGCTGAACAGAAGCATCTTGCTTATCTGAGGTCACCTTCTTGAATCGATAAAGTGGGCGTAAGCTTACTCATCTCCTCCATTCTTATGAGGCCGCCCTCGGCTTTTGCTCTCCTCTGCCTACACTTCCCGTCTAGGGGATCTCATGCGGGCCCGTGGCCGTGGATACCAGCCCTCTGTGGATGCCTCCAGCCCAGCCCCCGTTCAGGCTGAAGTCCCTGTCGTCATTCTTCGTGCTTCTCTTCCTTCCACACCGCACATCAGTCCAACAGCAAATCCTGCCCACTCTCCTGATGCTTACTGTACATCTGACATGCTCATCCACCTTCATGAGATTATTGTCGTACCTCCGGAGTCTCCATCCGTCTTTCCTTGCCCACCTCCTGTCAGCTCCCTACACAGCAGAGAGAGAATTCAAGACTGCAGTCAGACGGCATCATCCCCTTCTCAGATTTCCTTGTGGTCGCCATATTATGCCCAGGAGAGAACCCAATACACTGTAAAAGGCCCTACAAGGTCCATATGGTCTGGCCTCCACCTACCACTTTTCCCGTTTTTTCCTTAATCTTCCTGACACATGTGCCCTCAGGTGTGCACACCTTTTCTCTCTTCCTCCCTCACTGCCCCTCCACCTATTTGCCCGGCCCTCCTTTACTCCATTTCAGTCTCTGCACCCTTGTCACGTTCTCAGAGCCTAGTACCTTCCCTGACTAGTACCCCCATCACGTTTCGTAAACTCACTTACAGCATCTATGGTTGTCATCCATTACAGTAGTTGTTTATTTTCTTTGTTTATTAAATGACCCTCAGCTAGAATATAAGCTCCGTGAGGGCAGGGACGTTGTCAGCCTTGTTCATTCATGTGTCCCCAGGAAGATATGGCAATATGGTGGGCACTCCGTAAGTATCTGCTTAATGAATACATGAATGAATGTGGATGAAGTAAGAGCATATTTGTAAAATGCCAAGCTTCAAGCTTTGCGTTTATAGCACTGGTTGCTTTTCGCTCCTACCTCACTTCACCCCTTTCTGTCCCCTTTCAGTCACCCCCAGTCCCGGCTAAGGGTACTGTGCCTTCACAGATGCCTCGCGGCCTTCTTTCCATTTCATGAGGAAGTAATTCAAATGCAGCCTCCTGTTATTCCTCTCCTCAGGCTCATTCACTCTGAAATCCCCTGCTCCTCTCGTTTATCGAGGCCGTGACATTTATTCCTCTGAGTTTAAGAAAGAAAAAGTACAGAAAAATGTAGTGATCATTTACATTTTACAGTGAGTCGACAAGTCATCGGCTCTTCTTTCATTTCTTCATGTCTCTGGAGATTTGTATGCAAGGCTTGAGCGTAACTCTCCCACGTGAAGAATGCACGGAAACGGCCACCTTCAGGGTCTTATTGTTGGAATTCCTGGTCTCAGCATCACGGCCGCCCTGGCCAGACCTTGTCCAGGTAACGCAGCACATCAATCTTCTGCTCTCATCTTCTAATGGAGCTCATTGCGTTCACTTGCACACCAAGTGCAGTCTGTATGTTAGGGACCAAAAGGCAACCAGGCCACCAGCTTGCAAACCCGACTGTCCCCCATTGTGGTGAAAAGAGAAGGGCACCGGCTGCAGAGACTTGGGTTCAGATCCAAGTGTATGACGTTTATGATCTTGAATAAATGTCTGGGACCCTTCATCATCTGTAAAATCTCCTCCTCAGGGTTGTCGTGAAGATTAGAATAAATAAGCATTCAAACAGTGCATCGCTCAGAGGGACTTGACGAATGAAAGCCTTTCCTCCTTCCCACGATGGGCTCTTCCTTGGACCATGATGACTTCACACTCCCTTTTTTTTTCCCAGAAAAAGTGGCATAGTCCCACTCATGGGACCTTGTGGACACCCTACAGTAGTATACTGGGTAATCATTTTTACTCAGCTTGTGGAAGCATCAGTCTTAGAGTTGGAGTCTTAGGGTTCCAATATTATTTGAAATTTTTTTAAGCTGAAGACTATTTTCATAAACACAGTTGCAGAGCACAGGGAACTATATTCAATATCTTATAATAACCTATAATGGAAAAGAATCTGAAAAAGAATATACATATATATATATATATATATATATATATGAATCACTTTGCTATACACCTGAAACGTTATAAATCAACTATACTTCAATTTAAAAAAAAAAAGAGGGGGCTTTCCTGGTGGCACAGTGGTTGAGAGTCCGCCTGCCGATGCAGGGGACACGGGTTCGTGCCCCAGTCCGGGAAGATCCCACATGCCGCGGAGCGGCTGGGCCCGTGAGCCATGGCCGCTGAGCCTGCGCGTCCGGAGCCTATGCTCCCCAACGGGAGAGACCACAACAGTGAGAGGCCTGCGTACCGCAAAAAAATAAATAAATTAATTAATTAATTAATTAATTAAATAAATTAAATAAATTTTAAAAAAAAGACTTGCAGAGAACCAGTGCAGTATTTGGCACACAGTAGGCATTTAGTATTAACATGTATGTTGAATGAATGAATGAATATGTAATACAATTAAAAAATAGCTGCTCTGGTTAAAACAGACATCGAGGTCTGAGAAGCCTGCATTCTAGGCCCTCCCCCGTCCCAGGAAATAACCTTTGAAGCACAACCCCTAGAATCTTCTAGGCTTCATAACATTTTGGAAACCACTAATCTGGTCTAATGTCATTTCTACTATAGACATTTCTCCTCCAACATTTTTGATGAGATGATTTTCCTGTTGCTGATTGAAAAAAAAAAAAAGGAACAGCTCATTCTAGTTCTGGACATTAGGGAATTTTAAGAAGTTTTTCATATTGAGACAAAATCCACACCCTTAAGTTTCTACCGGTTGGTTGTGGTTCATTTCATTCACTCATTCATCCATTCATTCCCTACATGTATTGAGCCTCAATTCTGTGTCTTGCCTGAAGCTGCACTGTTGGGATATACAGATGGCCTTTCTTTTTCCTTTTTAAGTTCTTCATTCGCTTCACATTCAGTGAAAATCAATGTGGATTTTTACTCAGGGTTTTCTCGAGCAAAGAGAGATTCCCATCACAATATGCAGCTAGAACTTCTGAAAATCTACTTTCCAAATATCTCCCTTAATAAACCTATACAATAAATCAGCAGCTCAAGTAATCACCCCCTCCTGCCAGCCACCTGGATTTTTACCTCTCTTTTCTCATTTGTTATTCAAAGTGGCTTTTCTCCAGGTAGCCCCAAACACTTGCATATGTATTGCTATCTAATAGCCCTTTGGTAAAGCTTCTGTCACATCCATCCGAAGGAGCCATGCAGAAGTTCCTGCTGGTAGTCTGTCCATTCAACAACTATTTATTGAGCACATACTGTGTGTCATTCACTTTTCTAGGTGCTGGGGATATTACTATGAATAAAACAGACAACATTCCCTTCTGTCATGGAGCTTACATTCTGGAGGAGGGAGGTAGACTGATTAAAAAAAAATAACTAGGTAAAAAACGCATCAGTGTGTCAGATGATACTAAATATAATAAATGCAGTGGAGAAAAATAGAGGTTGGGGTTACATCATTGCCTATAAAGCCCCATGATGATTAGAACCTGCTTGAGGGATGGCCTGTGTGTGTGAGAGAGAGAGAGAGAGATTATTTCTGATGGCCTCAAGCAAGATGGCAGTGGTGAGATGATGAGGGATGGGGCAGGGAGAGAGGTGGGGTCCATGGGTGAGCCATCTTTTTTCCTGCCAGTGGTGACACAGGGGCTGGTGAAGAGGGTGGTCCTCTTTGGATCTCACAGAAGTCCTTGGATCCCTCGTGATTTTTACCAGTGGAGGGAAGAGGGAAACATGGGGGCGCTATGGATATACATATGAAAGTATTTGGAACATAGAGGTAGGAGGAGGCAATTAGGAAGGATGCTTCAAGGTAGGAGACAGCATAGGAGTTAGCCATTTGTGGGATGTCAGGGCAAAATACATTCTGATGGCCAGACGGAGCCATACCTGCAAAGACCTGCAGGGATGAAGGCATCTGGTAGGTTTAAAAAACTGCATGTGATTCACCTTATCTGGAGCCCAGGATGCAAAGTGGAGTCAAGAGCTACAGCGGGAAGGACGAGCTATGATGAAGGAATTCACATATTATGCTAGGATTGTAGCTTTCAGCATAGGGGGAACATTCCAAACTGAAGAATGAGATGACCAGATCTTGTGTTTCAGAAAGGCTCTTCTGGTATCCATGGTTTGCAGGGAAAAAAGACTCATTGAGAGGAAAGAAATGAGCCAGAAGCGAGGGAAGAGGGCAGGTAGTAGGGAAGGAGAGGCAGACACCAGCCCAGCCATCCAGAACAATTGTAGTCCTCTTCTGCTCAGCAGTTCAGCAGCTATTCCAAGACTTGCCTGGGGTCTTCTTTCCACCAGAGGAAACTTCTCGATCGCTAGGGTCAGCCCACCTCAGAGGTGTGCACCGGTAGTTGGGGCTTTCGCCACGTGCCGTAGATCACGGCAGCTGCCCTCTCTCGTCCCTATATCCTGCTGTCCTCAGGCAAAAGTCAATGTCAAAGTGGTCAGGTGTTGCTGATGGTACGAGAGACTAGGAAAATCAGGAAACAACAACTTTGAGCCTGAAATAATAACATTTTAATTGGAAATCTGTGAAGAGACTAACCTGTGTAGATATATGCAAATCCTATGCAAATACACATGTGGTCTTTCTATTGTCAGAACCTCGATCTGACCCATGGGAGTTCGTAACGGTAGATGCTATAGCTTTCAGCTGAGGCTAAGGGCTGTCGATGAACAATTCTAGGTTTTACCTATATTTCAACCATAATTAAGAAATATATTGATGGCAACCTGAACTTAATTAGCTTAACTGAATGTTGGAATTGATTGGGTCTGGAGAGAGCCCAGTCTCTGAAGCTAAGCCTTGGGGAGTTTACAGGGGGTAGAAAGAAAACGCAACTTGAAAGCACCTAGCAGAAGTGAAAAGGAATGGGCGAGGAGCCACTGGGAGCATAATTAAAGGGGAAAGATTCTTATCAGAGAGTTGGAAGAGGAATGCTTACATTTCAAATCGCGCATAGCTGTTCTAGGTCAGGCCACGCAGTCAAATGGGGGGAAAAATGACGTTGGGAAGCAAGATTGTGTGAGATACAGAGGGGCAGCAGGCATCCTTGTGTGGGAGTGTATCACACTGAACACACAGTCGCGTTAGACTGATGGGGACCAAGCCAGGCCACCAGGCTCCCATACAAGCACTTAGGGCACCTAATGGTTAAAAACAAAGGATTTCAGCTACGATGTATGTCTTCTTCTGTCTTTATTAAGACCTAATTATGTAAGCTATCAATTGTATTTTATAATACATGGTTTAATTTTCTTATTTCAAAACACCTACATTGTCTGGAGTTAGGTGATCTTGAGCTTCAACGCCAGTTCTGCACCTTTGTACAACGTGACCTTCACATCTTGACGCCTCAGTTCCTTTACCAGATTTGATCGTACAGATCCAATGGGATGTGCTGGTAGCAAGGTGCTACACCCCCGGGCACTGATCAGTCCACACCTCACGCTCTTGTTCGGTCCTGTGGTTTGTAAGTGGTTGAGCTGAGGTGCAAACTGTGGTGCCTGGTTGTGTTACACGTTTCTGCCTTAATCCCCTTGCCGTCCACCCTGGTTCTCCCCTTCTCTTCAGAGAAGCTCTCTGAGTTGTGTCCAGAGGTGTGGTCTGCTCCACCTGTGTGGCCTCACCTCGTCAACAGGGACGTTCTAGCCAAATCCAGCATCAGCTTTTCTGTCTGTATCTCACCTTCCATGCTCAATTCTTCCCTAAAATCTCCCCCTTCCACACAAACGATGACGAAATAGAGCATGAAGTAGGATATAAAACATGAATGATATTTTCCATTTTGCTTTTATAATTATGTACATATGCATGCATACACATCTTGGTACTCAGAGAAAATAAATTACTGGGAAGAAAAAAGCCAAAATGTTACCAGATGTGAATTCTTGTCATTGTTGGGGTTTTCCAACTGTCCACAAAGGATATATTATTTTTAATTTAAAAAAATCAACATTAAAAACATGACTGTATTTGCCTGGGAAGCCAGTTAACCTGGGTCTCAACCCTGCTTCTTACAGCCTGTGTCCTGTCCCTCGTGAGGGCACTCCTGGTGGCATGGTCCTCCAGGACTGTTATTTGAGAGAAACATAAATTCCTCCGACCATCTCTATTGTCCTGTCTCAAGTTTTAGCTGCACAAGAAGCAGGCTCAATTTCAGGAGAATAGCAGCTTAAATTTACAACATTGTAGAAACCAAAGCCCCTTTTGTAGAAAATTCAAAGAGTCCCTGGAGGTAACATCTAACTTTCTAGGAATATCTTCAGGCATAACCTCCAATCTTGATGTGACCTTCTCTTCCTTCAGGTGTGAGGATCGCGTCTTGGAATGGACGCTCCTGGGATTTCCAGGCCCTGATAAGTGTCTAACCTCATGGGCACCCCCTTCACAAAACTGGGTCATGTAGTTGCCCCCACTACCTACATACACACAGACACACCCACCAGCACCACCCTGCCTGTGATGACCATGTAGAGCTTCAGATCCAGAGCAGGGCCTTGACCTTGATTTGGGACAGTCGAGAACCAACTGAGAAGGTTCCTTCAACCTTAGATTGTTTTGCAACTATTCTGGCTAAGCCACTCGTGATCATTTCTGCATTGTTGCTTGTGTCTGAGTGATTGTTTTTGGTAACTCATGTGGTATAACAGCCCCTTCTGTCTGGCCTCTGAACACCTCCAGCCCTGCTCACCATGCTAGAAGGCTACAACTCAGTAGGAACAAGTGATCTATCAAAATGACCATGTCATTTTTTCCTTTGAATTACTGGTAAGAGGTATTATATTAATGTATATATCCCTGTAGTCCAGGAAAAAGTCAATTTGGTCATGATACTTCTTTAATAAGTGGGTGAAATAGGTTTGCAAATGTTTGATGTGGAATTTTGGTATCACATTCCTATGATTAACCTACATGTGTGTGTTGGTGTATACATGTACGTACATACATGTTCTATCTTGGTCAGGTTTTGGTGTTATAATGTCTTGACTTACTACATTACTAATCTACATTATTATGTCAGATTATTTAGACTATACTTTCTGTCCATTCTGATTTTGTTGAGGTTTTCTTTGTATCCTGGCATACTCTTACTTTGAATGATCAGTGTCCTAGTTTGCTTTCAAAAGACGTGCATTCTTTCTTTGAGATTAACATACTAGCTGAAAGGGCAGTCTCTGGGAATACCTGCTTCAGTTTGGAACAAGGCTTAATCTCTTATGACAATGCAGTTTGTTATAATCTTGGGTAAATTAGTTAACCTCCTTGTGCTTCAGTTTTCTTATCTTTAATACAGGGATAATAATTTTCTAACTCACAGGGTTATTGCGAGGATTAAATGAGATAATAGTATATGTAGATATTTAGAACAGTGCCTGGAACATTGTAAGAACTCAATTAAGTTTTTAGCAATTTTTAGAGTTGGATACATAATTTAATAAAAATGGTATTCTATGCTCAACATCATTAATCATTAGAGAATGCAAATCAAAACTACAATGAGATATCATCTCACACCGGTCAGAATGGCCATCATCAAAAAATCTAGAAACAATAAATGCTGGAGAGAGTGTGGAGAAAAGGGAACCCTCTTGCACTGTTGGTGGGAATGTAAATTGATACAGCCACTATGGAGAACAGTATGGAGGTTCCTTAAAAAACTAAAAATGGAACTACCATATGACCCAGCAATCCCACTACTGGGCATATACCCTGAGAAAACCATAATTCAAAAAGAGTCATGTACCAAAATGTTCATTGCAGCTCTATTTACAATAGCCAGGACATGGAAGCAACTTAAGTGTCCATCAAGAGATAAATGGATAAAGAAGATGTGGCACATATATACAATGGAATATTACTCAGCCATAAAAAGAAATGAAATTGAGCTATTTGTAATGAGGTGGATGGACCTAGAGTCTGTCATACAGAGTGAAGTAAGTCAGAAAGAGAAAGACAAATACCGGATGCTAACACATATATATGGAATTTAAGAAAAAAAAAAGGTCATGAAGAACCTAGAGGTGAGACAGGAATAAAGACACAGACCTACTAGAAATGGACTTGAGGATATGGGGAGGGGGAAGGGGAAGCTGTGACAAAGTGAGAGAGTGGCATGGGCATATATACACTCCCAAACGTAAGGTAGATAGCTAGTGGGAAGCAGCCGCATAGCACAGGGAGATCAGCTCTGTGCTTTGTGACCACCTAGAGGGGTGGGATAGGGAGGGTGGGAGGGAGACGCAAGAGGGAGGAGATATGGGGATATATGTATCTGTATAGCTGATTCACTTTGTTATAAAGCAGAAACTAACACACCATTGTAAAGCAATTATACTCCAATAAAGATGTTAAAAAAATAAAAATAAAAATGGTATTCTAGTTTTGTCTTTCTTGTTAAAGTCAACTTCAAGAAGGTTATTTCTATCACTATCTCATATTTCTAAGAGTTTTTGCTTTATATACTTTGCCATTATGTAACAGCACACCTCTTATTGCTTTACTGTAAAATGAGCCGTTTATCAATATAAAATAACTTTCTTTGTCTCATATAATGCTTTTTGCCCTGAATTCTACTTTGAAATGTTGCCAGTTGCTGCTTTCTGTTTGTTTGTTTCTATGTTTGATAAATATTTGCCCAGCTTTTCCCCCCTTTTCTTTCTTGTTTATGTTTTACTGTTCATCTCTTGTAAGCAGCATATGGTTGGATTTTGCTTTTAACCCAATGTGAAAGACTTTATCTTTTATTAGGGGAGAGTTAAACCATTTATATTTACTGTCATAACTGATAGGTTTGGTCTTATTCCTGTCTTTTTGTTTCATGCTTTCTCTTCTTTATACTTTCTTGGGGCTCCCTTTGTTTCCTGTCTTTTTTTATATGGGCTAGCTCATCTTCCTACTTTTTTTCCCCTTCTAGTGATTTAAAAGCTGAATATCTGTTTTTAGCCAGTCCTGGGTGAACCTAAAAAATGATCTCTGAGCTCCAGTATTGACAGAAGTGTAATGGTGGGTGAGTAGCCAGGCCACTGAGCATGGAACTCAATAAAATCGGTCCTAAGCCTCAGAGGAATAGTGATAGTTGTTCCCTGAGCCACCTTATCGCAGCTGTGTGAAGCCCAGGCTCCTTAAATCTGTGTCACATTCTTGTGCTTCACACTTGGGTCCCAGCCTACCTATCTGGCCCGATCTCCTGCCAGCCTTAGCTATACTCTGTGCTTCGGACACATCTACTACTAACCATCCCCCAAATCAGACTGATTCTTAAACATCTCCACACGCTGGTTCAGGCTGCTTCCTTTTTGCCTTCTTGAAGGATGAAAACACCCTTCAAGACCTGATGCAATGCAGTGTGTGTGCGTGTGTGTGTGTCGCCTTCTCATTATACTGCCCCATTCTTCCATAGATACCATTAGGTAGCAGAACTCACTGGGTAAACCTACCTGGCTTTGAGTGTCAGCTCCCTTCCTTGCAGCTCTGTGTGCCCTGGATGCAATTTTTGACTTTAGAGCCAAAGTTCCCTCATTTGTGCAATAGGGATGCTGACATTATATCCCCCTTAGAGTAAGGACCGAATGAGATAATGAGAGAAGCATGGGAAGAGCTTAGCACAGTACATGGCACAGAGTAGGTATTCTGTGTGTTTGAAATAAACAAACAAAGAAGAAATACACAAGGGGGAGAGGACGGATTATTTTTTAAATATGCATGATGTCCTTTTTAAAATCAAGGTGTACGATATCTAGGCTCTCTTTAGAAAGGCCAAAGCTTGTGGTTCACTGCTAGTTCATTTTAAATGAGCCTCCACTACTTCCCCTCCATCTCTGGTAGGGTAGCAGTCATGTGGTCTGTAAAGCACTTCATGTGCAGGCATCTTCTTCATTTATATAGCCTGCCTTGCCAAGGGCTGCCGGCCTAGGGAGAATTTATTAAAGTGGAGTCTGTTTATTCAATTTATTAAACAGGAATATTTGAAGGGTTTTCATTTAGAAGAGCGAGTTGATTTATTCTGTTTGCCTCCAGAAGGCAGGTCTAAGTCCAATGGGTAAAAGTTAAAGGAGGGCAGGTTTTACCTCAACCTAAGATAGAACAAAAGGTTTGTTGAAAGAGGATTTGTTTGTTCGTTCATTCACTCAGTCAATCTATTTATCACTCAGGAGCCAGAGAAGAGAAAAGTGCCTTTGATCTGGCACTTGCTGTGTCTGGGATACTGTGGTCAACTCTCTCACAAACTTTAACATCACGACATTCTCTTTACTGTGTAAGGAGGCATATTATCCCATTATATAGATATCAAAAACTGAGGCTCAAAGAGGTGTTCGCTTGCCCAAGTTGAACAACAGCCTGATTGAGTATGGCTTAAACGCCAACCTCTCTGTTCTCTGCAGAACTCACTCTCCTTCCACTTGACTGTGGTGTCTACCAAAACAGATAGAGGGTCAGATTGGTATGACCACCAGAAATGGGATGCAAGACTGAAAAATCCATCAGCCCACCTTTCCCCCATTGTTCTTTCCCTTTTCCCTTCCTCCTGTCTATCCGTCCATCTCTGCCAGCCCCCAAACCAGCCCCAGTGTGCTGCACAAAATTCGACACTTCACGGTTCCAACCATGAGATGGTGACTAATTCTCAACGTGTTCCTGGGTGGGCACAGCTGCTGCGGATGAGGCTCTGAAGCAGAGCAAGAGAGGGGAAGAAATACCCCAGCCTCTTTTCCTTACTGCCCCTTGACCTCCCCTCAGAGCTTCCCATTAGCAGAACCCAGCAAAGAGCCATAAGTCAACGAAGCTCCCGTGAAGCTGTCCACAGGAATCCCGGGTCACAACGGAGGGCAGAGATGGGTGAAGAATGGATGCGGCAGGGACCAAACAGAAGATAACCAGCTCATGAGGGGAGATTGGATAAGTGATCTGGTGGGCTGAATTGAGGGGGAAAGCCCACATTGAATGATCATAGCAGGGACTCTGCTCCTCTGGGCCCAACCTTCAGAAAGGAAGGGGTTAGAGAATTCTGTAATGATTTCTTCTTGAGGCGGCCGCCATTCACACTGCAGCCCCTGGCAAATGCCAGGCTGGTTTCAGGATGTCTGAATCTCGTGCAGGATTACTCCTGGATGTTAGGATTCACTCATGCATTCACCAGAGATTTACGACGTGCCATCCTTTATCCCGTATACTGGGAATGCAGAGATGAGAAAGGCAGGACTCCTGTCCTTCAGCACATGACAGAACACGAAAGGAAACATCTGGCAATCAATTCTTTCAGAGTTTTAGATATAAGGTGAAAGTATGAATGCTGGTCTGTGGGGTCGTAGGTAGAGCGAGTAACCCTCCCTGAGAGAATTTAGAAAAGTGATGCTTGGGTCTTAAAGGATGACTTGGAGTTTTAGAGTGGCAGGAGAGGGCAGGACAGTTCCTGGAAGACGGCATAGCAAATGGCGTGTTGTGTAAGATTGGAAAGAGATGGTGTGTTCAGGGAACAGCTAGAGAGTAATTGTGGCTGGAGCTACCAGCTCATGGGGCTACAGAGCTTCCTGGGAGGTCAAACCTGGTCGAATTCCTGCTTCTTCCAATATAGCAAGTCAGGAGGAAACACGTCCAAAAAGGTCAGGCCCTGCTGTTCCTGCCTGTTTCCTTCCACAGCCTTCTAAGAGAAGGCAAAAGGGAAGGTTGTCCCAGTGCCCAGGGTGTTCACCTGTCGGGACAAAAGAGCTTGAAGGTACACTGGAGAGGCTCTTAGGTGAGCAGACTACACAGCCAAGTTCATTCAATTTCACTGATCTTTCTCCAAAGCCTTCTGTGTGCAAAGTTTTTCTGGAAAATATCAATACAGAATATGTCCCTTCCCTCAGGTAATTTCTAAATTGATGAATCTTGAAAGGCTTCCCGGGAGAGACAAATTTTGAACTGATAACCTAAGTATAGAAGGAAGGAAACCAACAATTTTTTGATTCTCTGCTATGGGACAAATAATACACTGGGTGCCTTTGATGTATTATTGTATAGAAGTTTCATGGTAATCTTATGAAGTGGGTATTATTACCCCCATTTTGCAGATAGGAAACTGAGGCTCAGAGAACTGACTTGTCTAAAATCACCCAAATGGATAATAACCAAAGCTGAATTCAGACTTGACATGAATCCGAAAGATTCTTGCCATTGTGTAATGTGGGCCCCTGAAGGACAGGACAGTGAGGGGTAGAAGGGTTAGGGCAGAAAGAGGCTTTTCTTCTGTTAAAGGGATGCTATCCACCTAGCAAGGTTGTTGGGGGGACTTCATGAAATAAGATACACCCTTGTTTCGTACTTTGTTCTTTGCCTTTGCACGTGGTGATCTCACAGCCTGGAATATCCTCTCTCCCATCCCTACAGCTCCCCATATCTCTTGCCGCCTGTTTTCCCTTTGTCTTTCTTAACTTGGCTTAGCTAATCCTTTCACTAGGAAGCCTTACACTCGTCACATAGCATTGGATGTACCCGAATTATTTGTTTGCCTCTCAGACCCGATGCTGAGCCCCGGGCTTACTCTTCCATGTGGCTTCAGAACCGTCTACAAAGTGTGTCCTGTTGAATGAATAAACAGCCATCTGAGAGGGCCTACAGCGTAACAGGGGCTCCATAAATAATAGTTTCCCTTTTTTCCCCTCCTTTTTCTGGAGGCAGCAGACATTTTTAATAATCAAAGGCAAACAGGAAAACAATCATTTTATTTGAAATGAGCATCTTTCAGGAAGCTTGGGAATAAGGACAGCCTCCCTCCTTGAAGGAAAGGAGACCTGGAATGCTATGCTTTTTCTGGGCTGACTCCATCCGACAGGTCCCAGGTCCCCTTAACCTCACACGGAGAGGCCGGGTCCCTATGGCTCCTGGGGGCTGCCTCTTACCTGGTAAGATGTGGTGGCCCTTCCACTTATGGGACAGAGGGCAGGGCTAGCTGATGGACTGACACAAGCACGGTGGCACAAAAAGTAACAGTAAAACAAAATGATAATGCATTTCCTAATAGCCTCCTTCACAGCTGTGTACACTGATTTAATCTTTGCAAAGCACTCTATTGTTTATGAGGCCTCTGGGTACAATTTTATGCCTGACTGAAGAGGTTGCTAATAGCTACCATATTTGTGTTTAAGGACCTGCAAAGGATTAAACAAAGTATTTTAGAGCAATGAGCCATAATAAACTAATAATACATTGCAAATAATAAATGTTTTTTAGCCAATAATTGACTACAAATCTTGTGAACCTTAAATGACAAAAATACTAATTATAAATGCAGTTGTTCTATATATCCTTCAATAGGGATGGAAGATCAGAGGATAGGGGACCCGGGGTACTTCAGGTCGCTGGGGACTGTGGTGTGGACGCTGGTCTCTTCCCCTGGTGTCATGGTTGAGAACTGTCAAGGTCACTTAGTGAAATGCTGGGTTTCATTTGCATCTTGTGGGGATGGAGCAAGAGTCTGGGGCCTAAGCCACCCACTTAACCACCCACTTAAGTTGGTGGGGTTTGTTTTAACTTACTCATTTTCTAGTCCTAAGGTTTCCAACACTTGGTTTGCATTTGGGAGAATTGCAGAGACATCCCCCAGAGCATCTTGGAAACAGACTGGCTCTTAAGAAAAGCTCATGTTTTTGTTAAGCTTCTGCAATGAGCCAGGTTATCTTTTTTTTTTTTTTTTTTTTTTTTTTAGTGAGAAACCTGAGACACAGAGAGATGAAGTATTTTGCCTGAGGTGTCATAGTTGGTAAGTGGCAAAGCCATAGAGCCAGCTGTGGAATTCCAAAGCCCATGCTCTTTTCCCCAAATCTTATTACAACTCTTTTTTGTTCCTGAGCCTCTTGTGGGGCATAGAAGGGAGATTCATACCCTTTGAAAGAATATATATCTCTAAGTTCTATATCTCTCAGTCATACCAGTTATTTTTTCTTTGCACGTGGGTAATATATAATCATGATCTAAATTTTAGATATTTTTAAAAACTCAAGATGAAAATTAAGATCACCAGGACTTCCCTGGTGGTGCAGTGGTTAAGAATCGCCTGCCAGTGCAGGGGACATGGGTTTGAGCCCTGGTCCGGGAAGATCCCACATGCCGCCGGGCAACTAAGCCCGTACGCCATAGCTACTGAGACTGCACTCTAGAGCCCGCAAGCCACGACTACTGAGTCCATGTGCCACAACTACTGAAGCCCACATGCCTAAAGCCCACGCTCCGCAACAGGAGAAGCCACCGCAGTGAGAAGCCCTCACTCACGGCAGCTAGAGAAAGCCCGCACGCAGCAACAAAGACCCAACGCAGCCAAATATAAATTACATAAATAAATGTATTTATTTTTAAAAAATCACCCATAATTCTGCCATCCAAATAAATCACTTTCAACTTTCTGCTTGCATTTCCTCCAAGGATTCTGTTCCATGTAAATGTAACACAATATTGGGATTGTATTTTATGACTCTTTGGTATCCTAATTTTCTAAAAACAGCATTATTTGATCTCATTAATGTTCCCTGCAAGATATTTTTTAATAAGTACATAATAGTTCATGGTATATAGTCCCTATAGATCAGTATTTAGGCTGTTTCCAAATGTTTCCTTATAATTAAAAATTCAATAATTATTGAGCCTAGCACAGTGCATGGCACCTAATAGTCATTTCTGTGTATTTTATGAATGAGCAAATCAATCTTTGCACATTTCTTTTGAACAAATTTCCCAAAGTGAAAGTTATTAGATCAAGTTATGTAAATACTGCCAGACTCTTGATATATATTACAGAATTGCTTTCTAAAGGGGCAGTACCAATTTCCAGTATATGACAGGCACTCATCAATTCTGCAACCTGCTTTTTTTAAAGGATAACTTAGTTACTAATATGTTTGTACTTATCTTCCTTACTGTCATATATTGAATGAAACACAGTTACCAAGACTCATTCCTGAGACATTCCCTGTTTAGTGGGGGGAAGAAAAAAAGAAAAAAAATGCACATGAGCGCACACACACACACACACAACATTTATTGAGGACTTACCATATACCATGAATATACCGTGAACTATTCTAAGCACTTTACGTGTATTGGTACTTTTCATCTCTCGCTAATCCCATGAGGCAGACAATAAAACTCCGAGTATTCATTGAGTTGCCTAGGGTCAGATAGCAGTTTTATGATGGGGCCCACACTCTACTTCACACCCAGTGGTTATAGATATGAATGAAACAATCAGATAAAGAGTTAATTATGATAGGTGTGGTCAGTGTTATGATAGAAGAATATAAACAAATCAGAAGAACACAGAGGACTCTGAAGGGTTCAAGGAGACATTCACAGAGAATGTTAAAGGATAAATGGGAGTGTGCAAGGAAAACAAAGTGGAAGTGCACAGCAGGCAAAAAGAGCAGGAGATGCCACACATAGATTATAGAAAGTAGTTGGTGGGGTGGGGCTGGGGGGCAAGGAGAAAACAGCCTAGGACATTTAAGGAGCTACGAGTAATAAAGGAAGGGAATAATAGTTAATATTCTAGGCTTTTGGTTCAAATCCAGCTCTGTGATCAGCAGCCATTTGACCTTGTGATGCTTAATGTTACAAAATATGTCAAGGCTTAGCAGAGTACCTGGCACAGAACAGACGCTCAGTCAGTGGTGGTGTAGGTGTGGACATGATCTGATTTGGAATGAGGGAGATACCTTAGGACAGGTATCTCCCTCTTTCCAAATGAAATCCCATCATCTGGACATCCACCCACTTTCATACATTAGAGGGCAGATCTGATTTGGAGCAAAGACTAACCATGTTTCGGGCCAAAGGAACACAGCCTGGAAGTTACCTTGGACAGGTCAAACAGGATGATATGAGTACTGGAGGGCATGGCATAAGGGTAGAGACATGAGGGTACAGGAGATGTTCCCCCTACAAGAAAGAGGAGATCTGGGGACACTTTAATGAATGATCAATGAAAAACACCTGGCCCAGTGTCCACAGGGGCCCACACTGAATGGTAAGGACAGAAAGCAGTACAATCAGATTTGTGTTTTTTCAGAGATAAATGGACAATGGATGGGGAATGGTGGTAAGGGGAGGAAAAGAAAGGTGGGGTGGGAGAGAGACCTGTTGTAGGTCTCTGTCCAAGGGAGCAACGCTGATAGTTTGGATGGTGTCAATGAAGATGGATTTGAAAACTATTCAGGAGGTAGATTTTGATTTTGAGATGGACTTAATGGGATCAGTGAAGGAGAGAGAGGAGCCAGGGATTCTTCCTGGGGTTCTGGCTTGAGGAGATGTGTGGATGGAGATGCAGTTTCTGAGATGAGGAGACTGGAGGGACATCATGTTTTGGGGGCTGTGATGATGTGTTCAGTTTGTTGAATGAATAATGAGACTTTATGCCATAGATCAAGGCATATTTTTGGCTCTTTTCGTGCAGAGATGGGAAGGGTGTAGGAGGAAGGCGTGGAAGGCTCTGAAATGGGGTAAAAGACAAGATCTCTGTTAGCTCTTATGTGCAGTGATAACCCTCGCTGTGTTTATTGCCCATTTAATAGAGTGTACATTGCAACCCACAGTGATAATCAAGAGATGGGAGATGTCGAATGAGATGCGGAGATACCATAGATGGGAAATTTGTTTCACTGTGAACAGGTTTTCATTTATGAACAGGGATTCTGGATAAATCTTAGCTTCTGCGTCCCTCCACCTCTCCTTCCCTCATCCCCCAAAGAGGGAGCACAGATGCTTTCGAGCCACAGTGTTTGGAGGCAGAGAGCCATTTTGAAAAGACGGTTTTGCCGTAGGCGAGAGAGACAGGCTAGGGAGTGACTCCCCAGGGATTGTAGAGTCAGTTACTTTATCTGAAGGCGAATGATATGCTAAGTATCGAAAGTCATCTTTGCTGCCATTTTCCTTGAAAGAGAACAGTGATGGAACCCTTCAGACCAATGGTCCAGCCCTTCTTGACCCAAGATGAACTGTATTATATTTTGATGCTTTTTTTCACTTTTCTCTAGCTTTGGTTTGCTCATTTGTAAAACAGGGATCATAATAACGTTTTCACAGAGTCGAGGTAAAGATGAACAGTCATTAGACACCAATTGTTAGACAGCGGATGCAGTAGTGGTCACGTAGTAAATGTTACTGACTTCCTTTTCCCCCCACTCTTTTCTTTCCAGACTTTAAAGAGTCAGACTGGGCCATGAGGTAGGACTGGCCTTGAACTGGGTTTTGACGGAGGATCATTGAAAGTGGGGAGTCCTCATATCCAGGAACACTAATTATCCATTTTCCTTGGGGCCTTGGCCAAGTGGGTGGAGTGTCTATATCAGCAAAGGTCCAGGGTGGCTACTGATGAACGTCGCGGGGCTTTGCTCATCCAGGTGGTCGTCTCCGTGTGTCCTCGGCAGCTTGGCTGCTTCCAGGTGTCTTTTGGGGACAGCAGCATCTGGTGGCTGCCTGAACAGTAATCAGGCTGCAGGCTTCAGGGGAAGCAAATCACAGCATCTGTGTTTCTCCAGCAAAACAGCAGGGCTATTAAAATAGCTCTTAGGCACAATCTATCACTGCACTGTCTCCCTCGTTTGCACGGGCTGTACCTGGGGAAATGGGAGTCTGGAGGTCCTGATGTGTTGGTGGAGCACTAGAAAGGGAATCAGGAGACTTGGGTTCATGTCCAGGTCTTGCCAACCACTGGATGACGTTGGCCAAGTCACTTGGACTCCGTAGGCCTCGTTTCCTGATCTTAAATGCCCAGAGGCTCTTTGATTTATAATGACAGTTGCTGCTTGGGCCGTATAGGTGGAATTCATCATAGTAGGATTCTTTATTATATGACATTGGAAAAATTGCTCAATTTCTCTATGACTTAGTTTCCTCATCTGAAAGCAGGGATGCGGATCGCTACCATAAAGAAGGTTCTAAAGATTGACTGGGTTGCTGATTTTAGAGTCCTAGACATGATTCCTGGCATGTAACGAGCACTCAACACATGTCAGTTGCCTTTCTATCCCTAAGTCATAATATTGCTTAATATCTGTGCCGAATTACAGGGCTACTAAACTGTTCAGTCTGAGTGTAGAATCTAAAATCATGTTCGCAATCCTTATGATCAAGTGTGATGCAGGTATTATTCCCACCCTGCACTAGCACATGAATTTCTCATTGGTGCTTCTGCACATATTGATCCGTTTGCCAGAGAACGCCCCTCCTTCACTTGTTCTTCAAGGTTGAGCACAAATGATTCTCCTTCATGAAACTTCGACCCCTCTCTAAGGAGATCTGATGGCTCATTTAGTGAAAATGAACCCAGACCCCTCAAGTTTAACAAAAAATGGAGATGGTAGACTTGAGAAGGAGTGCGTGGGTTATCCTGTTGCCTGAATACACGTCTGTCAACCACGTGGGAGGATGCGGGTGGGCCTCAGCCCTGGAAGACGCACTTGGCCACATTTCTGTTTCTTCTGCTCCCCTGTATGTATTCCCTTTGTTCCTTTTTATGAATAACCTAGTGCCTGGTACACAGTAGGTGTAATGGGTTTAATGAATATTTGGAGAATGAATGACATATGTATCTAATCCCGCAGTACTTTTTCGTTGAGCATCTGTTGTGTCAAGGGGGCAAGCAACAGGACGTTTCTCTTCATGTTGTTTAGCTATGTATATTTTATTTTCAAAATGAGGTTAATTCTTAATGGGATGGTGGGAGTACAGGCAGCACAATTTATATTTCCTTAAGGCTCCCTTTGGTACCTCACACAGGCATTCCTTACCTCAGTGTGATATTGTAGTCAAAACTATGTGAATTTACTGCAATCTGAAATCACTGCATCACAATTACAGTGCTTATTATTGTTTGCAGTTGTTTAATGTACTTTATATTTCCACATTTTATATTCTAATGCATTAGACTGCAGAAGAGTCCAATTCATCTTCTTCTGCTTGGGATTTTAAATAGGTTAATAGGATGCAAATACAAGGCACATTTTTGCATTTTGTTACAAATATCGTACACAGATATTACTATGCTCTTTGGGCAAAATGTAATGAAATGGAATTTAATATGATACTTTCAAACACATAAGATTTTTCCTGAGGGTTTTGTGACCGCAATCCTAAACTGTGTTCAACCATATAGCTCAAACAAGTCTGAGCAAAGTGAGTTTCTTTCCTCATTTTTTTGGCCTTTCCGAGTTTGATGACTTTTGGTTGCCCATGCTGAATGATGTTTGGGGTTTCATGTGGTTAGGCTAGGCTAGAAATGAGTTTGAAAATATTCAGCTCTCTTTGTGAGGATATATTGCTGTTTCTACTTTTAGCCGGCTTCTCAATTCACCACCCATTCTATTTATTTATTCATTCACCAAACTCACTCGCTCATTCATTTATTTATTCAACTCTACATCTTGCTCTGTGATCCTGGCATTAATCTTTCTGTTTCCCCACCCTCTTCTCTGAGATGGAAGCTGTGTGGTCCTGGGCAAACCTGCCTGACTAGAGTGTAGGACAGTGGCTGGCTCTTAGAAGGGGTGGCATACCTGAGAACAGGAGGAATGGATGTGAGTTTTCTCTTTTATATAGTGAAAATTTCTTTATTTTAAGGATGAAATGAAATAAAGCTGTAAAGTACGTGATGCACTGTAAGACATGCAGCACTCAATGTTCATAGGAAAAATGCATAAATGAACCCATTTCTAAATGTATAACATAGGAACAAAACACCTAGGTTTGTTTTCAGAATTAAATAATACGCATTAACACCTAGAAGAGTGCCTAGTATATAATAGGTATTTAATTTGATCTCTTTTCTAAAGAAAGATCGTAGGATCTACCATCCATAATATGGAATAGCAATGACCAGTTAAACCCATTAGGGGCAGATTTATAAAATCCTGACTTTTGCATACCCTGGAAGAGGAAGGAGCCCATCTCTTCTTTTTTCCCAGGCACTACTGCGTAGGAAGTCCTTCCCAGGCTCGCTTTATTTCCCCTTTGCTCTACAGAGCTTCCTTCCTCCCAGCCTGACCTCACATGACTGTAGGATCGGGTATGTTATGTCAGGATTCACAGTGGAGAAGGAAAAGAAGGGAATCTTCACAGCTCTTCATCCCTCTCTCCCAAGCCCACAATGACGCCCTAAGGCCAGTTTTAGATGGAACCTAGTCCATCTCTAGCCCCTGTCCTATCCCATTCCTTCCCCTTCCCAAATGCCCAGGCATCTGAGTTCAGTTCCCTTTGAAATATAGACAAATCTACTGCAGTCCTCTGAGTAACCAAAGACTCAGGAGAGAGCAAATAGAAAGTCTGCCGCTACTTTGACTCCCTCTATCTTTTTTTCCCTCTTTGCCCCTCCACAAATTGAATCCTCTCCATTGACTGCACATCTGCATTTCAGGAGGCAAGCTGCAATTATTCAATGACAGCACGCCCTGATTTCCACTGTGGAAGACCCAGGGCTGGCTGAGATGACCTAGGCATGACCATCCTCTGTCAGCAATGCTAGAGAGAAGCATCTGACTTAAAATCACACAACAGTGGAGAGCACTGTTGTCTGGCATTCTCATAAGTCATTCAAAATGCTGGGACAAGATTGCCCCACAAAGGGCCCATAGAACATTCTGGAAGATTCCTCTTTTCCTGACACGTCAGTAAGGTCCCACTGATGGCTCTTACAACTATCCTCATGACAAGAATGGCTAGTCGGTGGAGTGATTTTTTTTTCCTTTTATTTAAATAGTCCCAGGTTTTAAAACTTGGAAGAGAGATGAGAGGTATCCCCCAAAATCCTGCTCTTCTGTTCCCCATCCTCCCTTCACATAGTTGACTTGTTGTTCAGACTTCAGCTGAAATGTCATTTCCTCGGGGGAGTCTTCTATGATACTTCCATCTAAGTCAGACAGGCCTGCCATAGTTTGACATAGCTCTTTGTGCTTTCCCTTTGTATCTTGGATCATAATTTATTATATGCGTGTGTGTGTGGGTGTGTGTGTATGATTTTATTAATATTATTATGTTTGTCCTATTGTGTGATTCATGTGCGTCTTCTCCGCTAGAATATAAATTTTATTCCCTAGCACAATCCCTGGCACAGAGTAAGTTCTTGATGAGTATTTATTGAATGAATGGTTGGACAAAGACAAGAAATATGGTCAAAATAAAAAGAATAAAAGAAGGTGGTTTCCTCCTAGAGAAATGGAAATAAAAACAAAAGTAAACAAATGGGACCTAATGAAACTTAAAAGCTTTTGCGCAGCAAAGGAAACCATAAAGAAGACCAAAAGACAACCCTCAGAATGGGAGAAAATATTTGCAAATGTAGCAACTGACAAAGGATTAATCTCCAAAATTTATAAGCAGCTCATGCAGCTTAATAACAAAAGAACAAACAACCCAATCCAAAAATGGGCAGAAGACCTAAATAGACATTTCTCCAAAGGAGATATACAGAGTGCCAACAAACACATGAAAGAATGCTCAACATCACTAATCATTAGAGAAATGCAAATCAAAACTACAATGAGATATCATCTCACACCAGTCAGAATGGCCATCATCAAAAAATCTAGAAACAATAAATGCTGGAGAGGGTGTGGAGAAAAGGGAACCCTCTTACACTGTTGGTGGGAATGTAAATTGATACAGCCACTGTGGAGAACAGTATGGAGGTTCCTTAAAAAGCTACAAATAGAACTACCATATGACCCAGCAATCCCACTACTGGGCATATACCCTGAGAAAACCATAATTCAAAAAGAGTCATGTACCAAAATGTTCATTGCAGCTCTATTTACAATAGCCCAGAGATGGAAACAACCTAAGTGTCCATCATCGGATGAATGGATAAAGAAGATGTGGCACATATATACAATGGAGTATTACTCAGCCATAAAAAGAGACGAAATTGAGCTATTTGTAATGAGGTGGATAGACCTAGAGTCTGTCATACAGACTGAAGTAAGTCAGAAAGAGAGAGACAAATACCGTATGCTAACACATATGTATGGAATTTAAGAAAAAAAAAATGTCATGAAAAACCTAGGGGTGAAACAGGAATAAAGACACAGGCTTACTAGAGAATGGACTTGAGGCTATGGGGAGGGGGAAGGGTAAACGGTGACAAAGCAATAAAGAGGCATGGACATGTATACACTACCAAACGTAAGGTAGATAGCTAGTGGGAAGCAGCCGCATAGCACAGGGAGATCAGCTCGGTGCTGTGTGACCGCCTGGAGGGGTGGGATAGGGAGGGTGGGAGGGAGACGCAAGAGGGAAGAGATATGGGAACATATGTATATATATAACTGATTCATTTTGTTGTGAAGCTGAAACTAACATACCATTGTAAAGCAATTATGCTCCAATAAAGATGTTTAAAAAAAAAAAAAAAAAAAAAGAAGGTGGTTAAATATGCAAACTTTCAGGTATAAGATAAATAAGTTCTGGGCTATAATGTACAGTATGATGATGATCATTAAGAATACTGCATCATATATTTGAAAGTTGGTAAGAGAGTAAATCTAAAAAAGTTTTTTATCACAAAGAAAAACAATTTGTAACTATGTGAAATGTTGGATGTTAACCAAACTTATCGTGGTAATGGTTTTGCAATATATACATATATCAAATCATCATGTTGTACACCTAAAACTAATACAATGTTGTATTGTCAATTAGATCTTAATAAAACTGGAAGGAAACAAATTTTAGGAGTCTAATACAGAAATATTTACTAATTGGTTAATTTGAGGAAATTTTTTTCATAGCCTATAAGTGAGACAGTGTTTTACGGGTACCCAAGATCGTGCCCACATTCATTAATTCACTAGGAGGACTCAACACATAATCATACTCACAGCTAAGACTTCTTGCAGAGGTACAGCAAGGATGCACGCCTAGATCAGTAAGGGAAAAGCTTAGGTGGAGTCTGGAGGGATCCACGTTCAGGCTTTCTAACCTCTCTCCCTCCCATGAGGTGTCATACGGAATGTGTTCTACCCCCAACACTGAACATTCAGCAGTGTTTGTTAAGGTGTTTGTGGTCCAGTGAAGCTCATTTGAGATTGAGTTCCCAAGGTCTTTACTGGGGGTCTGGTCACATATGTACTCTCTGCCTAACAATTACAAAATTCCAGTCTCCAAGAAGGAAAGCAGATATTTAGCCTAAACCAAATTATTTGCATAAACAGTCTAGGTACAGTGGACCAGTCTTAACAGGTAGGAACCGTTTTCAGAGCCAAGTTCCCAGTCATCGGCCAAGGACTAATCTTGCAAGCAGGTCCTTCTAAAGACAGCAGCCGCAGGCCTGTATGTTAATTCCATCCTGCACAGAGGACTAGATCTTATTTTCTTCATGTGCATGGGGAGACGCACATCCTCACATCCATGTACACACACGAGCCAACGCGTGGGTAGGAGAGACTACTTAGTGAAGCAGTGAAGAAGGCCAACTTTGGCATCCAGCTGCCTGGATTTGAATCCTAGCTATACTTGCTGTGTTGTCTTGGGCACATTGCTTTACCTATCTGGGCCCTTTACCCATGTGTAAAAATGGGAAAAGTAATAGACCTACCTTATAGTATTGTGGCCAAGATGAATGAGATCCAGCATTCTCTCCACAGTGCTTGAGAAAGAGTAAGTACAAGTTAACTGATGGATGGTGTCATCATTATTGCTATCATTATTATTCAGAGGTTACCCAGTATTTAATGGTCCCTCTAAGTTCAGTGCATGGGAGCTGAGTGACTGAACGACTCTGCAAGTGACCACGCACCTGGGTTCTAATGTTGTCTCCACCTGTCACTTACAGCGTAACAGCGGGTGTGTTAGTTCCTCTCCCTCATCTCAGTTTCCTCATCTTCACGATTAAGATGTCAATCCTTGTCTGGCCAGTTCACATAGTGGAGCAGGAGTGAGTGTAGAGTATCACGGGGAAGCATTTGACTTGTGGAGTTAAATAGATTTGGGCATCTCTCTCTGCACCTCAGCCTCCCAACGTGTAAAGTGAGGATATCGGCAGAGTATCATACTTCTGAAGTGTAGGCTGTTACTCACTTGAGATAATGGGTGTAAGCATCTTCTGCATTTACCCAATTTTTTTGTCTGGTAATACCAGACAAAGCAATTGGGGGCTGTGGTAGCTGTAGTGGAAGTAAGTCTTACCGAGGACTTACGGACCTTCAGCTGGGGTGGGAATCTCTAGGTGGAAGAGGGCAGGCTGAGCAAAGAGATGAGAGAGAGAGAGAGAGAGAGAGAGAGAGAGAGAGAACTAGCTGTGTTCCCACCAGACTCTGACTCGAGACTGTTTTTCATACTAGGTCTCTGGCATCTAGCACAGGGTCTTATCTGGCAGGAAGCTCTCAGTCAATGTTCGTTGGTGAAAAAATGAATCCTATCAGCTGAAGGTATTATTACTCACGAAAAAACCATTGAATGAGTGCCTACAATCTACCAAGCACTTCGTGCATTAATTGTTTGCAGCATGAGAGCAGTCATACGCAGTAGGCATTATTCTACTCATCTTATGCAGATGAGAAAATGGGGGTTCCGTGAACTAAAAGTCAGAAGGCAAACGGGAGATAGAGCCTGAATCCAAGCTCAGTCCTGTGAGGTTTTTAAAGCCACAAGCCACTTTCAACCATCTAATGCTAAAATTGTCACGGTTTTCAAACTTCGTTTTTCTTAAGTGGAATTCTTCAGAATTTAATAAAGTTGTCAGTCAATCTCGAAACACAGTTTCACAGCTCTCTTTTTAAAGTTTTCATGCACCTTGCCAAGAGAGGAACAAGCCTCATTGCAGACACTGTAAGTGGACCTCTTGTCTGTCGTTTAAGGCTATCACCCCAACAAGGTTATTACTTGAGGGGAGGGGGTAGTTGGGAAAAAAATGAAACATTTATTAAATTATCCAAAAGAGCACTCTACTAGGTTTCCTTAGCATGGGCTTGCAAGGTGATAGATTAACTGAAATAAAATTATTGAATTGAGAAGCCATTCATTACAAGGGAATTTCAGGAAACCAGAATGCTTTTTATAATATTACTGCCAGAGCTACCTATTAATGAAAGTTACGTGTTCTCTGGCGTTATTGAAACCTCTGGTTTGTCATCCTTTCCCCTCAGCCTCCTTTCTGATGGTGCAAAAACTTATAATTTACAACATAATTGGAAGTTGGAAAGTTCCTGACATAATTGGAAAGTTAATTAGTTTTCTTCAGATTTTGCCTGCTTTATTTATTTATTTATTTATTTTTTTGGTGTTAGTTTCTGCTTTATAACCAAGTGAATCAGCTATACATATACATATATCCCCACATCTCCTCCCTCTTGCGTCTCCCTCCCACCCTCCCTATCCCACCCCTCTAGTTGGTCACAAAGCACCGAGCTGATCTCCCTGTTCACCTGCTTTATTTTAACCACTATTTCCATAGCCTTTGTTTTCCCCCTGATTGTCACTTATGTCAGAGGTTTGATGTTTTTGTCTTTGTTTATCCTTGCTGTCATTTGAAATCTGAGACTCAATACATAAGCCAAGTCAGTCTCTGTCTGCAGACATGGTTGCATCCATTTTTCTTGTCTCACTTTTTTTCTTTGACTTTATTCCAATACCTCAATCAACAGGCTTTTGTTGAGCATATCCTGCGTGCTATGACTGGAACAGGGGAGGGGGCAGAACACAAGGAAGAAGGAACAAAGGCCCACCACCAGTTGCCAAGATTGCTGGGCAAGGGGGAGATAAGACAGAAATGTATCAGAAGAAAACACATAAAAATGGATACTCAGAATGGCTGTGTGGCGTCATGGGTTTTGAAATCAAATCTATAGACCTACCATGTATGAGCTGTGGGAACATCAGCCAAGTAGTAAACCTCTCTGAGCCTCAGTTTCTTCCTCTGTATAATGGGGATAAGCACATCCACATCACTGGCGTGTTGTAACATAGAAAGATAATGCAAGTGAGGGCCTGGCGTAGGACCTGGGACAAAGCAAGCTCTTGGGCTTGTCAGTGACTCCCTCTTCTCTACTCCTTCCTCATCCCCAACCTAGTGCCACCTTGTGACACCTACAGGCAGACCAAAGGGAGTGCAGAGAGAAGCAAGCTTTGTGTGTTCCAGGGAAGTCAGGATAAGCTGGAAGTCATGGCTTTGGAACTGGACCTTAACACAGTAAAAAGACGATAGTCATTGCCGTCATCATCATCATTATCATTATCAAAATTGGAGGAGGAAGAAAAGAAAAAAAAAGAATAGCTACTATTAAGCACTAAGTATTGCCTCTCTAAATACTTTGCAACCTTCTATGATTTATTTTTCCCAACAAAACTCAGCGAGATGGATGTCACTATTTTCCCCATTTTTGAAGATTAAGAAATAGGTCCAGGAAGTTTCATTGCCCAAGGTCACAGAATGGCTGTGCAGCCAAGCTGGAATCCAAGCACAGGTATGGTGGACTGCAAAGCTAGGGTTGAGCTACCTCTTGAATTCTCCTGGGCACAGACATCCACCTCTTTTGTTGACTTTTTTCCCCTTGACCACTGGGCCCTGGTTAGTTTTCCACGGTAGAGGATCCCTTCAACAATGACTGAAGCCATCCTTCATCCTGATGAGTGTTTGATGTCCTATAGGAGAAGGGCAGGTTGTGAAGGGGAAACAGGCAGAAGTGTTAACACACACAGAAAGAATCAAAAACCGAATCTGGCCTTTGGCAGCATTAATTTTTCTCCCAGTAACTTATCTAAGATTTAGCTAGTCTTATATTAAACAATAGGGAGTTACCATAGCAACCTCATTGCCATGTAATAACACTCACATCCTTCCCAACTGTAAAATCAAAGCCAGAGAAGCAAATAGAAACCATTAAATTACCAAATAGCCATCTTCTTCGTCTCTCTTTTTCCTTCGTAGAATGATTATTGATTCCTTTCTTTATTGTAGGTCATGACACTATTACTAATGTTTTTCCCTTCCCCCTTTCTGTTGCCCTCTCTGTGAACAAGGAGGGTCCAGGCAGGAGCACCGGGTGAATGCCTTCAGTCCTCCGAGTGGCAGAGAGCCTCTTATTCCAGGCGGACAGAGCTCGAGTCGGTGCCATCTCCTGCCAGCTGCTGCCAGTATTGCCCTGGGGGCATTTGTTTCTCTTGCTGGCTGCAGAATGCTTGATTAACCCCACGCACTTGCCACATCTGCTCCGACGCCTGCTCACTGCATCTCTTCACCTTCTGGCAGAAAATCGCTGTCCATGTTGGAGCTCTGGGCATCTGTGTCTGCAGCAGATGTTCTCTCCTGGTACACAAAGTGGGGAAACTTTCTCCCCCCTCCCCTCGGCCACCTATATATACCTGGCCCTGCTTTTTCCCTTTTTTCTTCTTGGTGAATTCAGTTTCCCTTCAACATTCAGATTAGGCATTACTTCTACCAAGAAGCTTTCCCTAACATTCTCAGCTTGGGTAAGGTGCCCCTCCTCTGATATTCTGCAGGTTCTGTTTCTTCCTCTGCATATTGCACCTGCTAGCATGCCAAGCACATAGTAGGAACTCAATAAACATCAAACACCCCACTTCATTAACTGTGGATGGTATGAAACTGTTTATTGGCACCAATCTATGGGCAGTTAATCAGACTGACTGGTTCTTCGTTTTCTTCTGCGATTTTCACATGTGAATAAAAGTAGATGGACTGAGAAGCAAGTATGGTTTATCTGCTGTATCTCTAGCAAACCACATCTTTTTAATTTCATGCATCGATGGAATGATATGTCATGCCTCTTACAGTGCGACAGCGTGCTACCTTGTATAACTCAACATGCTGATGCAGCTGGGCATGTGAAATTATTCCAAGAGGGAGTCAGAACTAGGACATCAGAAATGGTATCAATTTTCCCAAGGTGTGTTTCTTTACCCTTTGCCTGGGACCTCATCCACTGTGGGACCCAACCTGAACAACATTCCCACATTAGCTCATTGAAGGGCAATTATGCTTTTACTAGATACCAGGTACTAAGGAGCAAAATGCCTAAGGAGGAAAAGTTTTCTTATGGGGACCAAATGGTCACTTATTCAGTCAACAGATATTCATTGAGGACCTCAATAATTGTTTGCACTATAATAAATGAGTGAATGAATGAAAGAGTAAAGTCTGTCTGCATTCTCCAGTCCAACTTCTGCCCTGCTACCAGATATGTTGTTCTAAAACCCACTGAGGTCACCCCTTCATGGCATAAGCACTTGTGATGATACTCCATCTTCTACAGAATAAAATCCGAAGGTCTCAATTCAATGAAACATTCAAACGCTTTTACCATCTACCTTCAGTTCCTGCTATTGCCCATGCTCCTTTCCGGGCACAGCCCTGCCTCCTCTGATGTTCTCATTTATTGCTCTCTGCTAGATAGGCAATACTCTCTTGGAGGGTAATGTTCTTGAATTTGAGAGTTGACGAAATAAGTTCCCTTTGAACATCCGAAATCTACTGTCTCAGGCTGGATGAACATCTCCAGAGATGGTGAAGATGTGAGAGCTTCCCTTCTGGGTGAGCCGGGGGCCCTAAGCTCTGACTCCACCTGAGATTCCCAGGATCTGGGCTTTTGTTTGGGAGTGGGAATGAGCTGGAATAGCTCAGCATAGAATTGGAAGGATATTGCATGAAACTGAGCCAGTCCCTCCATGTTACTTCTGAGAAGGCTGAGACCTGGAACAGTTAGTGCCTTGTCTGAGGTCATGGGGTTTAATGGCCACAAGAACACATCCCAGGGTAGGCCTTTCCCCAGTCCATTGGGCTGATATCTGACTCCCTCATGGAAGGTACCCCTTGAGGCCACTCGTCAGCCTGAGGTCAGCCATGTTCTTCTCCAGGCAGGTCACCTGTCAACTCCTCCTCCCAGCTCTGAGGTGGTGGATTTTTCCTGAAAACTTGAGTGCTCTTCTGCCTAGCTGCTGCTGGAATCCCTGAAGCTTGACAAAGTGCTCTCTGCTGGCTAGAGCTGGGGATGAAAGCCATAAACTTTAGCTCAGGCAACGAATGACTGACTCGGGGAATAACTATTTGGTTTTTTCTCAGAGGTTACGCTGTGGTATTGATTAAGAGGCATATCCTACTGTTGGCTTCGGATAAAATTGCTACTGAATATCTGATGTCTATCGGTCTCTGTACATGCTGTTGTTAAGGTCAAATATCAATAGAAATCCTGTGCTGAGAACACCTGCATGTGTTGTACCCCACTCAGTAATGAAGCTCTCAACCCGTTTTGAGGTAACACATCTTGGGTGTCCTATTTCTCTAAGTCACACCCCGGAAGAACAGTCAGATTTGAAAAGTGATCAGCCCTAGTCCCAGGAAGAAAACCTCATGCTTCAGTTTCTGAGGCAAATTCCTATCTTCTGTCCTACAACTTGACCACATTCATAGCATATAATGCAAAACCTTCCCTGATAGGCACTGGGGATGGGTGGAAGGGGAGGTAAATCTGTGGACTCTGGAACCAAGCAACGAAGCCTCGAATCCCAGCTCAGCCACTCACCTGCTGTGTGACCTTTGACAAGTGGCTTAAATTCTCCGTGTCACCGCTTCCTCTGTAACATGGGGATCATGATAACAACTGTTTCCTGGGGTGACTATATGGACTAAATGAATCAAAATAGAGTAAGTGCGTGGAATTGCGCCGACAACTTAGCAAGTAGTATATATGTATTAGCTAAGGACGTCATCATCATCACCATCACTGTTATTATCATCACTATTATTATTCCTCTCAAAAGACAGCCACCAACTGGCTAGACAGCAGTGGTCTCATAGAGCACAGGCTTCATAACCAAACGGTCTTAAGTTCAAATCCCAGCGTTGGTGGTTACTAGTGGGGAAGGCCTTTGACAAGTTAATCGACCACTTTGGGCCTCTGCTTCCTCATCCTTAAAGCGGGACCAGCATTTTTGACCTCGGTGTCACTGTATGAGATGACATAGCTCATGTGGTGGTAGAACATGCAGGCCACCCACAAATGGTAGTTACCCTCCCTTCATCCCAGGCCCAGTCTCCTTGTACACATCAGAGCCTGGAGATTCATCCACCCAAGAGTTATGGAGTTACTGTTCTGCACTGGGCACCATGTTGCATGCTGGGGATATGAAGATTAATCGTATGCTTGGACCTCAGGGGGCTCCCAGTCTCATCCAGATCCTGTTTGATTCTCTATTTCTTGCCTAGAAACACAGGATGTGTTCTCCTGTCTTCCACAGGTACATCACCTGCTTCTCCTCCAGAAGGCCCAGCTTGCTTTCTGTATGAAGACCCTCACGCTTCCTTTCCAGGGTCCATGTGTCATCTCCACCTCCTCTCTTGCTCGAGTCCCACCTCTCACTCACCACCTTTTCTTCCAACTCAGGTTTAGAATCCCCACTTGATTAAAGAACACTGTGTTTCTTATATGTCAATATATCTCAATAAAGCTGGAAAAATATGGTTCTCTTTTTAAAAAATTTTCTGGCAGAATTTTCTTCATTCTATGTGGAAAGTATAGAGAATTCTTTCTCTCCTCTTCTCCTGGGAGCCGTCTGTCTCAGCACCTCCAAAACCTACCTATTTTCCAAGATCTAGTTTGAAAAAAAGAATGCAAATATTACGTTAATGGTTTCTATGTATTGATTATATGCTGAAATGATGTAGGTATCCTGGGCTATGTCAAATATATTATTAAAATTAATTTCACCAGTTTCTTCTTACTTTTTAAATGTGGCTGCAAGAAAAGATAAACTTACATCTGTGGCTTGCATTGTTTCAATTGGACAGTGCTGGTCTGGGATAATATCAGCAACGTTTTTAAATAAGAACTTTACTTGAATGACTAAATAATCCTTTGAGAGTGACAGCTTTTAGCCTGTGACCATCCTTCTGGATTTGTCCAAGAAAGTCCCAGTTTATGCTTCCTGTTCAGCTATAAATTATTAGTCATGTCCCCTTTCATTATCAAAAGAGTCTTGGTTCAAATGATAAATTACATGGTGACCCTACTTAAAAAAGATACACCCGGAGCTCTTAGGTTACTCTGCAGATCCTTCTTTCTGAAGAACCCTTACCCAATGCGGCTATGTCCAGACTAACCCTCTTTTCTGTGGTCCTCACTGCTATCTGCCTGCTGTATCAGCATTCCCTTTAGCAAGAAAAGACACTTCCTACTTGGATTCTCAACTAAAAACAGTCCTCCCTTGCTAATTACCATGGCCAGCATGATACTTACTGACCAGCACTGTGAAATATTTCCCTGGGGGTGGCAGATGGGGAGAAGCTATCTTGAGTTCACAGGCATTATCCTTTAATTAGCTCATGTTGCATTTTGTGTAGATTATATATGCAAACTACAAAAATGTTCAGATACACACTCTCCCCACTTTTGGCCATTCCACTTTCCAATTCCGCCACACGAGAGAAGCCTGGTGTTAGGAACAAGATTTAGCCCTTGCTGAACCTCAGCTGCCTCATCTGTCAAGCGGATTTGAGGATAACCCTCTACCTCATAGAAACTGTGAAAATTTAATAAGATCACAGTTATTAAGTCCCCATCAGAATATCGCCATATAACAGAGGCTCAGTTAACATTTTCTCTATGGCCCTTTCCTCAATGCAAACTCCTTCTCTGAAACACCGGAAATGGGTGACATAAACTCTTGGGTTTTTTGTTTGTTTGTTTTTGGTTTTTTGTGATGGTACAATAACACTCATTTTATTGATTTGACTTTGATTTGATTTTCTAACACTGTGCTTTGTGATTGACTCTTTTTAAAAAATTTTTATTTTATATGGGAGCATAGTTGATTAACAATGTTGTGTTAGTTTCAGGTGTACAGCAAAGTGATTCAGTTATACCTATACATGTATCTATTCTTTTTCAAGTTCTTTTCCCATTTAGGTTATTACAGAATATTGAGTAGAGTTGCCTGTGTCATACATTAGGTCCTTGTTGGTTACCTATTTTAAATATAGCAGCGTGTACATGTCAGTCCCAAACCCTCAATCTATCCCTCACCCCCTCCCCCGCCCCCCCCACCCAAACTCTTGGTTTTTTCATTTATGATAGAAAGGCTGTTGGTAACCTGGAGAGCTGCCTAAGGAATGTGTCCCTTTTGGTCATCTGCGCCTCCTAAATGGTTGTGAAAGTTTTATTTAAACCTGTAATGGGAAAGGGAGAAATTCACTCGAATGCATAACCTGTCACTACCATCATCGCTGTGACAAATGGACATCTGACAGTTTAGGTCCTGCCAATTAGCGTGCTGCTTATTGCCTCTACTTTTGATAAACATCAGTCATTACAGAGGTTGGAGAAGCTGTGTTTCCCAGTCGTTTCCCAGGGTGCTTCTTTTTTTCATTTTCCTCTCTTGCTTCTTGAGTGTACCTTCTGGCACCAACCATACGTGCTGGCTGCATCATTAAGTGCTAAGACTTTACATCTTAATTCTGTGTGAGAGGTTTTCTCTGGGGGCCATGGTGCATCTGTGGAAAAAGAATTTCAGTGTACAATGGAGGTGATATGTTGGACGATGTTGATGACATATTTAAGGAAACAGCTGTCCAGAAGCTATTTTGCGTGTGTGTGGGTGGATGGGTGGGTGAGCAGGAGGGAGAGGAAGAGGTTTGCTTTGGTGGCACACAGGCTAAGGTGGGATGTCTTGCCTTGGCTTAGAGGTCTGCTAAGGAAAACCTTGAAGTTCTTAACTCCAGCAGGAAAGAACACGGATTTAGCAGGTGGGATAATTTGTTCAACGTGTATTCTCTTTCTACCTGGGAGGCTCATAAGTTATCAGTAATGTTATCACCAACTCCCACTTTCTTCTGCATGCTTCTTAATATTATTTAATACTCTTTTTGACAGGATGGGGACTAACCCAGGATGAAATTATGGCTTAATTTTTTAATGTAATTCCTTGTGAAACAAAAAGATGTCTGTGTTCCATAGCTGGGTAGATGTATGGCAAAATAGGGGAAAGGCAAGCTGTGTAACATTAGGACCAGTTTCTATAGCAACAAAACTGTCAGCCATCCTTTTGGCTGATCCTATTAATCTGGAGTAGAAGCAATGATACTGACACATTCGAAATGTATTTAAACCAGAAGGTGAAAATATAACCCAGCTGTAGATTGAAAATAGAGGTAGAATTAGGCGGCAACAGGATACAACTGAAACACATAGGATGTAAGGGAAAGCGAGGAGTTCTCAAGTACAGCCTCTGCATTTTTAAAATTTATTTTTTAATGATTAAGCTTTTCACCGGAAGTTATTCCAAATAGTCTTGCACCCAAGTATAAAAAAGACGGGTAAAGATCCCAGCAGTCTCTGTTATCCAGAGCAGGCCTGTCTTTTCCGTAGCGTTGGCTCAGAGTAAACCCTTGCAATTAATTGTTTTGAAGATGGTGAAATTTGTAACTTTGAGAGCTGCTGACATTTGTGAACCTTCCAAGAAGGAAAGACTAGGTTTCTGAGAGAAGAAATCTGGCCTTTGGACCAGAACATGTGGTTGTGGTTTCTGCTCTTCTAACCACAAAAAGGGCTAGTGTGAGACTTGTGAACGAACACCAGCATCTGTTAATGGAGGTGATGGTCCCAGCTCTGTGTACTTCGTGGAGCTACTCTGAGGATCAAATGAGATAATGGAAGTACTGTGAAAGAAGTCTAAAGTGCTATAGGAGTGTAAAGAATTATTATTATTAGGGAACAGCCAAAGAAATACTCTCTCCTACAGAGCACCAGTAGCAGACAGAGTTGAGGAGGCGGGTTATAAACTCTGACTATCTGGGTCAGCAGTTTGAATTTTTTTTTTTCCAAAGGAGACTGTAAAGCTGCTATTCTGTGCTCTTTCCCTTTGGTGCCTCTTTTTACTTTCGGATTATTTGAATGGCTAAATCTTTTCCCACTTTGCAAAGCAGAATGACAGTCCCCAGGATATTTTGCTGCTGGAGCACAAAATAAATGGGGATGCAGATCCGTGTCATTATGATGAAACACCATCTTTTCATCTTTATCTGGGAATTTCAGGCTCCTCAGGAAAGATGACCGCCTCTCGTTATGGCAAATGAATTCGCCAGCAAAGAAAGATATCTCTTAAGTTGTTCTTGGGGCTTCCTGTTTCCAAAAGCATCCAGGAAAATTAGCCCTATTTACTATTCTTGGCTTGGTAAAAACGGTTTCCCTTTCCTCACCCACTCCCCAAATGTCTGAAAACGATTGTGGAACACAGAAGAGAATGGAGACAGAAACCAGCAAGGAAAATGAAAAGCTTATGTAACATTCGATTAACCAAGATATCTTCTGTAAAGAAATAGAATCTGATTTTTGAAATGAGTAGCAAAAGGTCTGGATATTTCTACCCCCCGTCTGGATACACTTTCTTACACTTCAGAAATAATTAACACTCTCAAAGCAAAGGAGTTGCTTTCAACGGTGCCTTGAAATAAACTGTTGTTTTTGTGTGAACCGTGGCTGGGGATATGTCGCTGTCACCTTCAAGCCCTGCGTCGTGACTGATGACCTGGGAGGGTGTCCAAATCTCAGATTTTGTCTCCATCCATCAGTCACCAGTCAAATATGTATCTAGCACTATGCTAGGCTCATGGGGATAAAAGACAGGGAGGGTGAAGAGAAAGAAAGTAGAATTTTTTTTTTGATATTTACCAAATTTCAGGCACTGAGTTACTGTCTATCAGTTCATTAAATTAAAAGAAAATGAACTTCATAGGCTTGTAGAACCAGAGAGGCTAGTTGATTAGTTAAGACAAACAGACTTTTTAGTTCTTTTTAATTAATTTGTCTTTCAGCACTCAGCTCTTCTGTGAAGCTTTTCTAATTGCCCCGTTATGCTCCCAAAGCCCCCTTTGTAAAACAATATAAGGCAGTGAGGAGGGTTGGTTTAAGAGGCAGGTACAGGTTCAAGTTGAAGCTCCGTCCCACACTAGCTGGGTGACTTTGGGCAATTTCCGTGAGCTTCCGTGGCATCTTTTGTAAAATGAACAGCAGTAGATCCTAACACACAGGGTTTTATAAGGACTAAATAGAAAATGGATGTAAAGTGCTTAGCCGAATAGGTAGTATATATAAGAACCCAATAAGTGCTAGCAATTGTGATTATTTTCATTTCTGTGAATATTATAGAATATGTTGAACTTTTTATTTAGCGCATAGGAAAAAGAAACATGTTTTACTACCAAGCGACAAGTATGAGAAACATCCTCAGGTCTCTGATGCTGAGCCCATCCTGCGGAGGCCTCTGAGGTGGGAGGATGTTTAGGGACATAGGGGATGTCATAAATGTGCTGAGACTCAGGGTCGGGTTGGGGCTCAGCAGTGGAGGGAGGATTGTACGTGTCTATTGCACACATTCATTTGTGTTTTAAAACAGCACTTTTATATTTGACTCAATCCTTTCGCTATTTCCATTCCCAAGGGCCTTGCCCAAGCCTTGATATGTCCTGATCATTATTGTAACCCTCATCACACTCTAGTGTTTCAGTCTCTTTCTCTGATGATTAGCCTGTGATCGATAGAGAACAGAGATTGTATATAGTTATTCTTTTTAAAGAATTTATTATTTATTTATTTGGCTGTGTTGTATCTTCGTTGCTGCACGCAGGCTTTCTCTAGTTGCGGCGAGTGGGGGCTACTCTTCATTGCGGTGCGTGGGCTTCCCGTTGCGGTGGCTCCTCTTGTTGTGGAGCACAGGCTCTAGGCACACGGGCTGTAGTAGTTGTGGCTCACAGGCTCAGTAGTTGTGGCTCGTGGGCTCTAGAGCACAGGCTCAGTAGTTGTGGCGCACGGGCTTAGTTGCTCTGCGGCAGGTGGGATCTTCCCAGAGTAGGGCTCGAACCCGTGTCCCCTGCATTGGCAGGTGGACTCTTAACCATTGCGCCACCAGGGAAGCCCCTATATTATTATTTTTTAGCTTATTTATCTAAATATCAAGTACTGTTCCAGGGGTTTAAGAGGTATTTGTTTGATGGATAAATGGGTCAAGAAATGAACAAACAAATGAGTAAAAATTTTCATTAAAACTCGTGGTTACCAGTGGAGAGAGGGAAGCGGGGAGGGGCAAGTAGGAGTAGGGGATTAAGAGGTACAAACTACTATGTGTAAAATAAATAAGCTACAAGTATATGTTATACAACACAGGGAATATATCCAATATTTTATAATAACTTTAATTTTTTTAGATTAATTAATTTATTTTTGACTGCATTGGGTCTTTGTTGCTGCGTGCGGGCTTTTTTCTAGTTGCAGCAAGCGGTGGCTACTCTTCATTGCGGTGCACAAGCTTCTCATTGTGGTGGCTTCTCCTGTTGCCGAGCACGGGCTCCAGGCCTGCAAGCTTCAGTAGTTGTGGCTCGCGGGCTCAGTAGTTGTGGTGCACGGGCTTAGTTGCTGCGTGGCATGTGGGATCTTCCCGGACCAGGGCTCGAACCTGTGTCCCCTGCATTGGCAGGCGGATTCTTAACCACTGCGCCACCAGGGAAGCCCTATTATAACTTTAAATGGAATATAATCTATAAAAATATTGAATCTCTATTGTACACCTGAAATTAATAAAATATTGTAACTCAACTATACTTCAATGAAAGATACATTCTAAGGAAGCATTCAAGCCCCCATATGACCATGTGATAATAACTAAGTATTACTGCACATATGCTTTGAATTGGCCAGTTTGTAGGTAGACAGATGAATAGGGCATTGAGACCTGTTGTACTGAGGACTCTGTCCTTAGGTGAAGACTGACATTTTCCTCTTCTTGAAGAACGCCTAGACTTAGATCCTCTGAGAGGGTGTTAAAAGAATCTCTCAAATTATACCAGTTCTAGCAGGGATGAGTAGCAGGCCCCTTTGCAGCTCTAACCCTCATTTCTTATCCACACACTCAAATCAATAATTTCGAGTGGGCTGCCAGAAAAGCAGTGGCAGATCAAGTGTTGCCTGAGGAGCCCTTCACCCTTGACTGCCAAGAAGTGTGACCTTCTCCCTTGACTCTGGTAGCCAGAGCTGAAAGCCTGAGGCAGCTCCTCTTGAAAGGCCAGCACAGAAAATTCCTTCCAGAGCTGCAGGGTGGGGGGCTGGAGAGGGAGGACACTCGTGATGTCTGACCCTTCATGGGCAGCTGGTCATAGCTTGGACCAGACATCTAAAGCAATCAAAAGAATGTTTCTAGCATTATCTCTTTTCATTCCCAAACCGTCTCTTTCCGTTTCCACACCTGGACCAGGAATCCGCATGTCCCCAACCTTCTGGATCTGTTCCTCCTCCCTTTGAATGACACATCCCAATGCCCAGCCCTCTTGCATTCTGTTCTATCTTGTCTGCTCAGATGCCAGTTACAAGTATAACAATGATAATAGCTAATATTTATTTAATACCTGTCATGTAGCTGGCACAACTTAAGTGCTTTACCTCTCTTTATTCATCTTATCTTCCCCACAAGCTAAGAAAACAGAGGCACAAGGTAAAACGTGATCAAAAGAGAGAAGTCAGGGTGTGGAAGCCCAGAATATGATGAGTTAGTTTATGAGGGGTGGGTCAGAAAAGGGTTAATAGAATTTGTGAGTGAATTTAATCTTGAGAGAGAAGGAATAAAATGGGAACAGGACATGCCAGTGGTCAAGGGCATAGATGTGTAAAGCACACCTTGGTTTACTGGTCATGGTTAGCACAGTACCTGGTACATAACAGGCACTCAATAATCCTAGGCTGAAATGAATCAAATAACATGTTTGGGTGAACATTGCAAACATTGCAAAACGGAGCAGGAGACCAGAGGTGGGAGGGTTAGCCTGGTAGCAGTCGTTTTCAGGAAGAGTGGGCGGATGATGAAGCTTTCCATAAAAGCGAGAGCAAATTTTATGACTGCAACTCACAGATTTCTCATCATAATGAATTCTCCATTAAATGTCCTCCTAATCCACACTGGCTGATAGATGAACCCCTGAAACAGAAAGTTCCCAGCAAGATCTATGGGAGTAGCCACACATCAAAGGAGATGAATGCAGTTAGTCATCAGGAATTGCAGGAGTCCAAAGGAAGATGGGACCATTCGCCTGGACTCTGAAAGCAGAGAACAAATGAATCCGCCTGCTTGTGTTGTCAAAGGTTCTATTCATATTAGCCACCGCCTCAGTCGCTGATAGCTTAGCAGGCTTTGAAGAAAGAACATAACAGCTTAATGAAGGTGTTAGAGCGTGCCTGAGAGAACACCACACTGGGGGTCCTGGAGTCTTTGAATGGCAGAGCTAGATGGGATCTTAGAGAGCATCTAGTCAAATGAAATCTTAAGGTAGATAATAAATAAAACAGGTGAAAGCAATAAATGGGATCCTCTGGCAGTTTAAATCTTCCTCATTTGGCAGACAGGCACTTTTCATTGTTTGTGGATTTCCCAGAGCACACCCATGTATGGAAAACACTGGTTTGGGTCCAGTACTCTTATTTTACCAGCAAGGGAAACATAGGCACAGAGCAGGGAAATGACTCCCTTGACGTAACCCAGACGGCCAATGGCAAAGTCTGAGCCCAGACAAGGATCTGGAAATCTTGACTCTGCTTTTCATCCACCGATAATGTTCTTTTGCTCAAGAAGTATTATTAAGCAGCTATTATGTAAAGGATACTGTCAGCCTGGATCAAGTTCCTGTTCTTAAGAATTTCAGGGACAATTGCAGAGACAATTCTAATTCAGGGTGAAAAGTGTAAAACTAGGATTATGTACATATTATGGTTTGCTTAGATATCACAAATTCAGAAGCTTCCAGGAGTCAAGCAGGTAACATGAATGAAACATGCTGAAAATAAGGGATGGTGGCAGTTGAGGGAACTGAAACATGAATGTCTGTTGAGTGCATTCGAATTTTGTTCTAATTTTAAAACCTTAACTTGATAGAGAATATTTACCGAAAAAATAACCCCACAGTTAACATTATACTAAATGGTAAGAATCACAAAGCCTTACCACAAAGCTCAGGGACAAAGCAAGGATGTGCTTTCTCACTAATGTATTTCGGCATCATACTGGAAGTCCTAGTTAATTCAATAAGACAAGAAAAGGAAATAAAAGATATATAGATTGTGAAGGAAGAAATAAAACTGGCTTTCTTTGTAGATGACATGATTCTCTACGTAGAAAATCTGAAAGAATCAACAAAAAAGTCTCCTGGAACTAATAAGCAATTATAACAAGTTTACAGAATACAAGATTAATTTACAAAAGTCAATCACTTTCTTATATGTCAGCAATGAACACATGGGATTTTAAATTAAAAACACAATACTATTTATATTATCATCCCCAAAGTAGAATACTTAGGTATAACAAAATATGTATAAGAGCTCTATAAGGAAAACTACAAAACTCTCATGAAAGAAGTGAAAGAACTAAACAACTAGATATTCCATGTTCATGAATAGGAAGGCTTACTATTGTCTAGCTATCAGTTCTTCCAAACTTGATCTATAGATTCAATGGAATCCCAGCAAGTTATTTTTGCGGATGTTGACAAACTGATTCTAAAGTTTATAAGGAGAGGCAAAAGACCCAGAATAGCCAACACAATATTGAAAGAGGGAACAAAGCTGGAGGACTGACACTATTCAACCTCATGACTTAGTATACAGCTACAGTAATCAAGACAGAGTGGTACCGGTGGAAGAATAGACAATAGATTAACGGAACAGAACAGAGAGCCCAGAATTAGACCCATATAAATACAGTCAACTGATCTTTGACAAAGGAGCAAAAGCAACACAATAGAGAAAAGATAGTCTTCTCAACAAATGGTGCTGGAGCAACTGGACGTCCACATGCACAAAAATGAATCTCTACATAGACCTTATACTCTTCACAAACATTAACTCAAAATGGATCACAGACCTAAATGTAAAGTGAAAAATAGAAAACTCCTAGAAGATAACATAGGAGAAAATCTAGAGGAACTTGGGTTTGGTAATGACCTTTCAGATACAGTGCCAAAGGTATGATACATGAAAGAAAGAATTGATTAACTGGACTTCATTAAAATTAAAAATTGCTGCTCTCCAAAGACACTGTCAAGAGGATAAAAAGGCCACAAACAGGAAGAAAATATTTACAAATGACACATCTGATAAAGCACTGTTATCTAAAATAAACAAAGAACTCTTAAAACGAAACAATAAGAAAACAAACAACCCAGTTAAATATGGGCCAAAGATTTTATCAGATACCTCAGCAAAGGAGATATACAGATGGCAAATAAATATGTGAAAATATAGATGCTCCACATTGTACGTCATCAGGGAACTGCAAATTAAAACAACAATGATATACCACCACATACCTATTAAATAGCCAAAATCTAGAACACATTAGACTACCTCAAATACTAGTGCAGATGTGGAGCAACAGGGACTCTCATTCATTGCTAGTGGGAATACAAAATGGTACAACCTCTTTGAAATATAGTTGGGTAGTTTCTTACAAAACTAAACATACTCTTACCATACCATCCAGCAATCACGCTCCTTGGAATTTACACAAAGGAGCTGAAAACTTATGTCCACGTAAGAATCTGCACACAGATGTTTATAGCAGCTTTATTCATAATTGCCCAAACTTGGAAGCGACCAAGGTATCCTTCAGTAGGTGAATGAATAAATAAACTGTGGTACATCCAGACAAGGGAATATTATTTAGCACTAAAAAGAAATGAGCTTTCAAGCCATGAAAAGACATGCATATTATTGAGTGAAAGAAGCCAATCTGGAAAGGCTACATACTGTCTGATTCCAACTATATGACATTCTGGAAAAGGCAAAATATGGTAGTAGTAAAAAATTGGTGCTTGTCAGGGGTTAGTGGGGAGGGAGGGATGAAGACATGGAGCACTAAGGATTTTTAGGGCAGTGAAACTACTCTGTATAATATTATAATAGTGGATACATGTATTTGTCCCAACTCATAGAATGTACAACATCAAGAGTGAACCTTAATATAAACTAAAGACTGTGGGCCTTAATGATGGGTCTATGTAGGTTCATCGTTTGTAACAAATGTATCACTCTGGTGGAGGGCTGGTTGATAACGGTGAGGCTGTACGTTCGTAGGGGCAGGAGGTATATAGGAAATCTCTGTACCTTCTCAATTTTTCCGTGAACCTAAAATTCCTCTAAAAACTGAAGTCTATTTTTAAAAAATTGAAAACTGTACAATCAAAACAAAACCCATTTGCAATTGCTGGGCCACAAGATTTCTCTGGAGACCTCCCTTTACATTTTACAAACATCTTTCATATAGTATAGACTTTAATTTAGAAAAACAAATTCATTTAACATAGCAACCTAGTCCATACATACACACATATAAATGAAACAAAAATTTTACAATACCGTCCTCAGTCTTATGATATGTGAGCTATTCTCTATTCCATTCCATTCTATTCTATTTTATTCTACTCCAATTTTATTTTGTCTAAAAATAGTAGTTGTAATCCACTAAACTAATTTCCAGACCCACTAGTGATTCTTAAACCACAGTTTGAAAACCATTGCAACAGCATTGGAACCTCACACTACCCTGTGAGCAAGTGGTTACAGTTTTTCCCATTTTACTCATGAGAAAACGGACTCTCAGAGATTAAGTGATTTGCCTGCCCTTGTACAATGGCAGACGCAGACTGGAGACTCTCCTGGTGTCCCAACCATGTGGTTCTTTAAGGAAACCACGTTGCCTTCTAGAGAACGCTGATAAGGCTGGGTTCCAACTCTGTCTCAAATCTTTATTTTTGCATTGCCCCTGATAAAAGGGAGTTCTTTATTTTCCTGTATTTATCACTTGTTCCCATTAATTTGCTGGATTTGCTTCTTCTTGGACAATCAACACGGAATAGATTTTCAAGATGGGAATGCATTCAAATATGGACTTGACAGCTCATACACGATCTTTACTGAGCCCTGTATGTATGCAGTTTGAGAAAGCCCTGCAAGCCACTTTCCTGATGTTTTCGTACCATTTCCTGATCTCAAGCGTCTAGCAAACGAGTGTATGTTTTTCTAGAAATTTCAAGCCCCACATGTAAACCCTGAGGGCGCCTGTTTTCCTGCAGGTTTAATAAGGCCAGGGCCATAACTGTAAATGTTTAAAAACTTGATGTGTGGCCAGATGGATTCATTATAGACCATATCTGTAGTTAGACTCTTTATTTTCCAGTTCGGTGCTGGTAATGTCACATAGGAAGACACACGTTGTTCAGGATCAGACCCGCAACAGATGCCAGAGGTAGAGCGTTCATTTGTGTCCTTGCCTCCGATTTTCCTAATAGTTCTTCTTATTTAGGCTTGCCTGGACTGAGATGGGAGCCTGATGAAAAAATAATAGATATAAATTGTGCTTCGGTCATTGGCTGTTTATCTTAGGAAGAGAAACTTGTTTCCAGGCTGCCCGATAATTGGACATCCAAAAAGTTCCCTAACGTGGAGAGAGACCAGACTGTTGATTTTCTTTTATTAGAAGAGGCTGCTGATACTTTCATTTTCCCCAAGTTGTGGGTTTCTTTATTGAGTATGACAACGGCTACCTCAATAGTCTATGAATTCTTAAGGCTTTGACACAATAAATTCTCATACTTGATTCTATAAAGCGGGTGGAGAGCTGGCGGGGTTGCCAGGGGAGGGGATCAAACCCATGGGGAGAAACTAGAGTCCTCTTCATTCAGTTATTCATCCACTGGTTGATTCAATAAACATTTACTGAACACTTTTCATCTAGCCAGTTCTCACTTCAGCCCAAGCACCAGCTCTCCTAAAAAGTCTCCTATGAACGAAGCCTGATTTAGATGCCCTGGCTCTGTGTTCCCACGGGATAGAGCAATGAAAGCACTTGGCACGTTGTAGGATAATTGCTAGATGTACACATCTGCCTGTCCCTCTGCTGTGAGCTCCTTGGAGGCAGGGACTGTGTCTTCATTTGTCTTTCTGTCCCAGCACTGTGCAGTGTTTACCACATAGAAAGGTCTTGATATTTGAGGTGTTTGAGAATGTGGGGTTGAATGACTCCTTGCTCTGGAGGAATCGGACACATATCCTGATTAGCATCTAGTCTTTCAATCCAAAAAATATCCAAGTGTTCTATATTGGTCTTTAAGAATTTGTCCTCATTTTCCATTCCTTAATTATTAAGAGTAAAGAAGGGCTTCCCTTCCATTATTTCATTTGAGCATAATTCTTTTCTCTTTGCACTCTCTCAATGCTATCTCAAGTGTTTTCCTACCAGATCTGTATGTTACAGGTGCATATAAACATGTCACTGTGTAGAATATGCAATGCTATATATGATATTACATAGATATGTATATGTGTGGGTCTAGGTGGGTGAGTGTATAAATATACAAAATGCCTTCATACATGTAGTATGTGATATGATCCTTTAAAAGACCGAGCCTTATGTGCGTGGTGGTAGTACAGATAGCACCGCCCAGCAGAAGCTGGAACAATCCATGTAGTTTAACTCAGTATGTGACCATGAACAGGAATCCATGTCCTCTCTGAACCTCTGTTTCTTCATCTGTTTCTTCATTACAAGAGTTTCCATACCTCCCTCTAAGGAGTCGGTGTGAGTCTCAGATAGTGGACGGGAAAACCCTTTGCAGGTTAAATCAATATAAATGATCGGAAAATGCCAATGAGTCGTATTTGTAAGATTGGGTTTGATAATGCTGTTTACTGTTTGGGAACATGAATGAGAAAAAAATGCACTTTCAAAGGTTCCTGGCATCAGGCAGAGAGGTTCTGAGAGCAGTGCTGGCACTGCTGGTGCATTTTCCTTTGAGTGATGAACATATTCCCACTAGCTTGGCAGCTGCAGAACCCTCTTGTGAAATTCCTTGGTATCTATTCCCTTTCTTTCCCTCCCCCACCTCTAACCTTCCCCCTCCTTCCCCTGCTCTGTGTCCGGCCCTGTCAATAGTCACACCCGTATGGCTTGGGTTACCTAGAGCATCCTTTTTTCCACCCATCCACTGATTTAATTCATCCTTTCAACACATATCCACTTTGTACCTACTATGGGCTGGACCCAGTGTGGGGCACTAGGGACAGAGTGGGGAATAGATGGTGCCCATGACAGTAAGGACTTTGTGGTAGGCTGACTAATAGTTCCTGAAGATATCCAGGTCCTAATTCCTAGAACCTGTGAGTGTCACCTTATATGGTGAAAGGACTTTGCAGATATGATTAAGAATCTTGAGCTAGGAAGACTACCGCTGTCTTTATAAGGGGGAGACAGAGGGAGATTTGACAACAGAAAAGGAGAAGGCAATATGACCATGGAAGCAGAGATTGCAGTGATGCAACCACAAGCCAAAGCATGCCAGCAGCCCCTAGAAGCCAGAAGAGGCAAGAAATGGATTCTCCCCGGGAGCCTCCACGAGGAACTAGTCCTCCTGGCACCTTTACTGTAGCCCTGTAAGGCTCAGTTCACATTTCTGGCCTACAGAGCTATAGGAGAATAAATTTATTTTGCTTAAGACGCTAGGTTTGTGGTAATTTGTTATAGTTTCTGTTATATAGTTTCCTAGGGAATAGGAAACTAATGCAGACCTCAAACTCTAGTTGTAAGTGGGAAATTGCCACTAAATAAGATAAATACTACTTTTAGGGAAGTACAGGCTTCTTCTTCTTTGAGACACAAAGTGGGAACTTATCCAAGAATTGGGGTGTGAGGGAAGTCTTCTCGGAGGAAGTGACATTTCAGCTGCAGCCTGAAAGATGAGCATGAAGTACTAATCAGATGAGGGAGGCGAGGACAGGTCAGGCGATTGCAGGCAGAGCAAACTGCACGTGCAGAGTGTGCCTTCCCGCCTCCCCGCTATATGTCTGGCACAGGCTAGTTCCTTTGCCCTTTTCCTTCCCAACCTCCCAACCTATTCCACACACAAACACACACACACACATCACACATGCACATTTCCTAATTTTTCCAGTTGGCAAATTTCTATTCACTATTCAATAGTGTTCCAATGTCCCCTCTCCCATGTGATCCTCCTACCTTCTCTGGAGAGTGCAACAGCAGGCCCTCTTAAGGAGGCCCCATTCCCGTTTACCGAAGCTCTGAAATCATAAAAGCGATGTGTTAGGAAAATCCCTGAGCAGAATTCAGCGGTGGGCCTTGCTACTACCTTTTTCTCCCTCTCCTCCCTGGGACTCTAAAAGGCCCAGGAGTGGGGAGGGAAGCCTTCAGCAGACAGAACCTTTTGGCAGAGACAGCTGGGTTGGGAACCCATCAAGAAAGGTTTCACGGTCTCCCAGCAGATCCCCTTAGGCTGGTGAGTTAAGGTCCTTGGTACAGATGTCCTGCAGCGGGAAATTCGAAAGCCCCCATAAACCCCTCCTGATTAACTGGTTCTTCCACGTCTGGGGGCATTTTAGTCCTGGGTGCTTTGTGATCCTGTAAGGAGGAGAGGCACATGGGAAATACAGAGGTTCTGCTTGTATCTGACACCTAAGGGTAAGAAATCAGGCTAATTATCTCTCTCTCCTTCCTTCCTTCCACCTAGAATGAAAGCAAACAACTGTGTGATCAAGGAAGATTCCCTCCCTCCCCTCCCTCCCCTCCCTCCTTCCTTCCTCCCTCCTCCCTCCCTCCCTCCCTCCCTTCCTTCCTTCTTTCCTTCCTTCCTTCCTTCCTTCCTTCCTCTCTTTCTTCATTTTTCAACTGGTTGCTATGGTGTCACGTAGGGAGGACCCATTTGCCACTCTGAGTGCTTTGTACCAGGAGGCGACTGTCAGTCCTCAATTAATTATTCATGTTTTCATTAGGAAAAATAATGAGAAACAGTTGAAATGACAGGTCCCTAAAATTACTGGAAACCCTAAAATATTCATTTATTCTTGGATTAGCAAACTTTTTAAGGTAGAGGGAGCACTAATTTTGAAGACAGATCTCAGTTTGAATCCTAGCAGCCACTTACCAGCTGTTTCTGTTGTGGTGTGACATTCACTTTACCTCTTTGAGTATCAGTCTTCCCACCTGTAAAATGGGAATAACGATACCTGCCTCTTAGGAACGCCTAAAGATTACAGATAATGAAGCTAAAACACTTAATACAGTACCAAGTACAGCAATACTTGGCTTAGAGTAGCTGTTCAATAAATAGTATCTTGTAATGATAGGGAAGCTGAAATGGACAAAATACTCTTCTGGTGAGGTTTAACTCAGTTTACAGCCAGTCATCCTGTTGGTCTTGAATGATGTTTTTCTGCTCTTGGGTAGAGAAACGTTTGAGTATTTAGAAATGGAATTGCCAAGCTGCAAATGGCCAGGTTATCTCTATGTAGAATGTGTTCGTCGTAGTTGTTTATTTAGACGGCATTATGTTGCATTTACTGAATGCCCCTCTGTTCATAGATTCGTATTTTCAGTTTATGTTATTTTATTGGGTGTTTTTAGCCAATAGAAAAAGGCTGCAAGTCTGTGAAGTGGCTCTGGTCCTGGGGAACACTAACCCTATGTTTTATTACTTTTGTTGGGGAACAGAGAAATGACACCGTATCCTAAAGCTCATGCAAACATTTGAGTAGCAGTCTGGTTCACAGGCAACTGAGTTCAGGAAAGAATAAATGACAAGAAACCTCCTCATGTTACATGATTTGGCATAAATGATTCTATGACTTCTTTGTCGCTAAATAATTGGAGTCGAATCAAAAGAGAGAATGCATGTGAAAGCATTTTGAAAACTAAAGTTTTCATTGTAATGGATCATTATTATTCTAATTACCACTAATATGAAGAACCTAATATAGCATGAACCAATTATCAAGATAAGAGTATTTCTGAAGTTGTGAACACTGGGTACCCATTTGGTATTTGGTTTTATACTGTTTTGCTTTGTTCTCTAATTGTTTCATGCATTTTAATCTTCCCCCTCTACCCCAAGTAAATTATAAGCATCTGTAGAAGCATTTAGTCATTCAGTACAACTCATTATTTCAAAATCATTTACTGAATGCTCACCATGTGCCAGGCATAGCGCTGAGTACTATAGCCAAATCAGTGAATAAGATGCTTTTCCTACCCTCAATGAGCTTTCTCCCCGATGGAGAATATAATCAAGGCGTGTCTAGAAGACAGGGTGCTGAGTGCCCTGACTTGGGGATTTCCGAGCAGGAAGGGTGGGCCAGGGCTGGAAGGATGAGGCTACAGTTAATCAGGTGAAAAAAAATGAGAGCAACTCCAAGTGGTAAAAGTGGCATGTGGAAATGCTCTGATGTGTGTGTGTGTGCATGTGTGTGTGTGTGTATGAGAGGAGAGAGAAAACACACGATACGTTTGTGAAGCTGCAATAATTTGCTATGGCAGATATAGTAAGTGGAGGTAGGGGCACTGTTGGAGATGAGGCTAAAGAAGTTCCAATCATGTTACTGCACAAGAAGACACCCCAAAACTATGTGCTAGAAACAAAAAGCCATTGAGTTGCTCATGATTCCTCAGTTTGTCTCTGCTTCAGTTGGTGTTGGTCACTGTTTGGTCTGCATGTTCTAGGACTTTATATAAATGGAATCATACAGTATGTATCCTTTTTCAGTCTGGCTTACTTAACTCAGCATACTTATTTTGAGATTCATCCAAGTTGTTGCATGTATCCATAGTTCATTTTTATTGCTGAGTGGTATTCCACTGTATGGGTACAACGATTTGTTCGTTCACTTGTTGATGGATATATAGGTTGTTTGCAATTTTGGGATATTACTGATAAAGCTGCTACAAACATTCATGTAAAAGAAGGCATAGAGCATCACTTCTGTCACATTCTATTTGTCACACAGGTTAGAGGGCCCTCCCAGAGTCAAGGTAGAGGGCAGTAAACTTCGGGACGATCAGGATGCTCTACAGGGACAGGAGGAATGGTTAGTGCCTCTGGCTGCAGACAGTCTACAGAACAATGAGTATGCCGTGCCATGGAGAGCTTGGCTTTATCCAGAAGTTGTGGTTCAACCACTAAAGGAGCTTCTCACTAGGGAAAAAAAAAGAGGTCATGTATTTTTCAGAAAGCTGACTCCTGAAAGCAATTTGGAGCATGGATTGGAGAAGATGGGGCCAGCAGCAGAGAGGCTGATTAAGAGCTGATAGCAGGGTGTAGGGAGAAATAATGATTGCCTAGACTAGGATGATGGTAGTCAGTATGGTAGGGGAGAAAAGGGAGAGACTTATTCATTTATGCATTCAACAAACATTTATTGAATGACTCCTACGTGCAGGTCTGTTGAGAATGCAGCAAGAAACGAAACAACTCCCTCCAAAAATTTATTGTCCTCCTGGAATTGAGATGGGAGTGAGGGGAAACAGAAACAAGTCAAGTATGTGAAACATGTTTTAAGGAAAAAATATAAAGGAGGGAAGGGAGGGAGGATATATTAAGGAATATGTGTTCATTTATGGTAAGGTACCCAGAGAATGGTTTACCAAATAAGGAGCTAAAGGACATGGGACCTCTGGGGGAAGAATATTCCAGGACAGTGGAAGAGCAAGGACAAAGGCCTTGCATTTATGTCTTGGGGTTACTGCAACAAAGTGCCATGAACCGGGTGGCTTAAACAGTGGAAATTTACTGTCTCTCAATTCTGGAGGCAAGAAGTCTGAGATCCAGGTGTTTGTAGGGTTGGTTCCTTGCAAGAGCCATGAGGAAAGGATCTATTCCAGGCCTCTCTCCTAGCTTCTGGTGGTTTTCTGGCAATCTTTGGGATTCTTTGGCTTATAGACACATCACTTAAGTCTGTCCCTTCATCTTCACATGGTTTCCTGGTGTGCATGTTGCTGTGTCCAAATGTCCTCTTTTATAAAGACACCAGTCTTACTGGATTAAGACCCACCATATGACCTCATTTAAACTTGACTACCTCTGTAAAGACCCTATTTCCAAATAAGGTCATAGTCTGAGGTACTGGGGGTTAGGACTCCAACATATCTTTTTGGGGGGAGACACAATTCAACCTGTAACAGGCCCCAAAGCATGAGTAGGTCAGACAGAGGAAATCTAAGGAGACGGTGTGAGCAGAGGAATGAAGGAATCCTAGGGGATGAGGTCAGAGAGATAACAGGGCCCAGATCAAGTAGGGCCTTTAGGTTTATAGGAAGAATGTCAGCTTTTCATCTGTGTGAAACAGGAAGCTATGGGAGTGTTAGGGCAAAGGAACAAGAGAACTCACCTTGATTTTCTAGGTTTGCAATAGCTAATATGTTAGGAATAGACTGAAAGGGCAAGGGAAAATGAAAAGACAGAAGATGAGTTAGTAATCTGAGGGATTGAGATAATGGTAGTAGGACCAGAGGAACAACAGTAGAATTGGTGAGAAATGGTCAGATTCTGGATCTAAGGATTCCCTGATGAATCAGATGAGGGACTGGGCATCAAGGGTGATTGCAAGGTTTGGAGCCTGAGCAATGGATGGCCGGAGTTGTCATGAACTCCAGGTTTACAGTTACGTATCAAGAGCTCAGTTGCGGACGTGTGAAGTTTGAGATGTGGCTTGAATATCCAACTGGAGAAGTCAAGTACATCATTGGATATGCAAGTCTGTAGTTCCAGAAGCAGTTTGAACTGGAGATAGAAATTCAGAAGTCATCAGTACATGAATCATACTTTAAAACATTACACACGGTGGTGTCTTTAGCCGTCAGTTACCTTCTCTGAGTTTTTTAAAAAATTTATTTGCTTATACATTCTCTGAGTTTTTTATGCAAAATAAGAATCATAACCCTTCGCTCACACCATGACAGTGAGGACCAACTGAAATCCAAATATGAGGGATTGGTGTAAAGGCTTCAATAAATGCCCATTATATGAGTTGGTTTTAAACTAGTGAAATCTTCCCCGATGTTCATAGCAGCACTATTTACAATAGCCAGGACGTGGAAGCAACCCAAATGTCCATCAACAGACAAATGGATGAAGAAGATGTGGTACATATACACAATGAAATATTACTCAGCCATAAAAAAGGAACGAAATTGGGTCATTTGTAGAGAGGTGGATGGACCGAGAGAGTGTCAAACGGCGTGAAGTAAGTCAGAAAGAGAAAAACAAATATCATATATTAATGCATATATGTGGAATCTAGAAAAATGGTATAGATGATCTTGTTTGCAAAGCAGGAATAGAAACACAGATGTAGAGAACAAATGTACGGATACCAAGGGGAAAAGGGGGTGAGGATGGGAGGAATTGCGAGATTGGGATTGACATAGATACACTAGTGATACTATGTATAAAATAGACAAGCAATGAGAACATACGGTATAGCATAGGGGACTCTGCGCAATGCTCTGTGGTGACCTAAATGGGAAGGAAATCCAATAAAGAGGGGATCTAGGTATACGTATAGCTGATTCAGCTTGCTGTGCGGTAGAAAAGAGCACAACATGTAAAGCAAGTATACTCCAATAAAAATGAATAAAAAAAACCAAAACAAAGTAAAATAAATTAGTGAAATCTTGGTGACTGCCTTCTGAATTTTTGTCTCTTGCAGCTCCCCCCTAATGGCTGCGTTTGGTTCCCAAGCGCCTTGAGCTATTTATATATTTCCAAAGGAAAGCCCATGCCTCCTGCAGATGGATATAGCAGCCTCATATTACTCGCCTATCCAGGGTTCAGAAGTGGTTCAGAGAAAGTCCGCAGCGGCATGCAGAGGGTTAATCCTGAACCAGTGGGGATGAACAAACCAGGAGCCCAGCTACATCTCAATACCGCGGGCTGCCTTAGGGATCATCATGTACTAAAGCCCAAGATAAAAAAGCCTGACAAAGATTATTGACGGTTTACCTTTTAATGAGCAGCTGGGATTGATTCTGTTCTCCTCTGGGATGGCTTTCTCTGTCCTTCCTGCACCCGAGAGGCTATGGGGAACGTCAACAACAACAAAAGACACATCTCCAATTTGAATGATTGCAAGAATCTGCTTTCTAGCAAATAAAGTTTCTATGAGTGAGAAATGGCTCACTGCTTTCAAAATAGATATATTTAGAATTGCTATGATTATCCCGATTATTGTGAGGTATCCCTGGTACACTGGATTATTTTCAAAGAGGCTGGTTGCCTCTAATTGGATATTCCATGCAGTTTCCCTCTGGGTGGGTCAGCAGTGTTAACTCTTAATCATCCAAGGCAATTAAATGCACATGGTTCTAGCCTGGGTACCAAAGGCTGCTGAATTGTTAACATAGTTATAATGGGAGAGCCAGCTGTCAGGATGCTGTTCAGGAGGAAGAAGCTGGCAGCCAGTTGTGTGAGTTTTTACACATCTGTTTTGAGAAAGGGAAATCATACCTCTGCAGATGGCAATGGACAACAGTCCTGGAGATACTGACCTGCAGGCATCTCCCAGCGAGCTGCTCTCTGGATCTAATTCCTCCCTTTGCGTGGGGCCAGAGCTCCACCTCGGCCTCTGAGTACTTTGTTGAGCTTAGAGTAAGGCCTTAGGTCACCTTTGAGGTGTAAATGATGGCTACTGGAAGTAGTCTACTGTAGGAAGAACAAAAGAGGAAAAGTAGGAATTTTGAGATAATCTTTTGGACAATTGGAGTATGTCATGACCCTGAAAAAACCAACAATTAAGTCTGTACTGGCTTTACAACCTTGAATCTCCCAGCATTCCTGATCGTCATCCCTGTACCCCCATTCCTGATCCATTGTAGAAAGGAGATGTGGCTATCTGTAATACATGTTTCATGATAATTATTTTCTATGATCTCAAACCAACTAGGATAATGTTTCAGACTTTTTATTGGGACCCAATAAGAAAATAAGAAATATATTAATTTTACATTTTGACTCAGTACATATGCACATAACCAAACCAAAGTTTCACAGAATGATAATTACCTTTTTTTCTTGTTTAACATGCAGTGCACGGTGACAGAACCTGTCCTGTACCTTTTTTTAAAGTTTTGGCCATGACAACTTGATTTCATAGCCTACTAATGAATTGTAATGCATAGTTTGAAAAAAAAAAAAAAAACTGAGCTAATGGAAGAAGCAAAGAGGTCTCTGACCTCTGAGTCTTAAGGATCAATGAAGATGTGGATGGAAAAGGCTGCCTCAAGAAAAAACAGAGCCAAGACAGGTAGAGACACATAAGGCCCTTTTTTCTGTAGCCTTTTCCAAGATCTAGTGTTAGTCCGGGGACCAAACCTAATGCAGTAAAACTGACATTGAAGGGGTTACAGGATTTCACTGTGGGCTCTTAATTTTGGCCAGACTCTGTTTCTGTGATCTTGATGTTCCCGGATCATCTAACAACTGTTTAAATCCTAGAGCTGGTATCAGAGACTGCTGGATATTTCTTGTTGGCCCCTCCAGAGCTGCAGTCTACCTTTCCTCCCTGCTCTGTACCAGGGAGATTGCGTCAACTGACATTGTCTGCCCTCTGGCTTCTGTCGGGTTTCTCTACTGATAGGTACAAGCAGGGGAAAGGAAAGTAGGCAAAAGAGATCAGAACCTTTCTTTCACGAACAGCTCCCTCCTTCCCAAGCTACAGGTTGATACCTGCTGTGTTTTCTCGACCTAAGGCCCCAGCTCACTCCTAGAGTTACGGCCACTGCTGCAATCCTTTCTCTAGGTTATACCAATTGCTACCTTCCTTTGTCCTTGAGGATTATGGGTGCAGTTCAGTACTATTTACAAGGACTCGTGCAGCACCCTGGTAAACTGTACCTTCTTTACATTCTCCTTAACCATCCGTCTGTGCCATCAGTTTCATGGAGGGTCCAGTGGTGGGCAACTTAGGCATTCCTTTAAGGAAGGATGTACTGCCTGGCTGTGTGGAGTGAGGTCAGCAGGCAACCTCCGGCTGTCAGCTCCTGCCTCAGCTGCAGAGACCACCTTGTGAGGTCATGCTTTTCCTGGCAGCCTCATCTGGTGCCTGAGAGAAGCAAGGAGGAAGGTATATACAGGCCAGGCACCTGGGCAGACAGTATTCACTCTAGAGCTCCCGCCGGGGTGGATAGGCTTCGCTGAGACCACTCATAGTTCAACTTTTCCCTCTGCCCAGTCCTGCTCTTTCCCCTTCCTTTTTAGCTCTTGTTCTCTATTTAAAATCTTATATCCTAACTGGGTCTCTGCATCTTCCTCCAGAAAACCCCACCTGTAACACGAAGCTAACTGACACTCGGGGTTTAGAGAGGGCCTGTTTTAGAAGTAGAGATGTCTCCTTATTGGTCTTTAACATATATACACTACTATATATAAAATAGATAATCAACAAGGACCTACTGTATAGCACAGGGAACTCTACTCAGTGTTCTATAATAACCTAAATGGGAAAAGAATTTGAAAAATAATAGATATATGTACATGTATAATTGAATCACTCTGCTGTACACCTGAAAGTAACACACATTGTAAATCAACTCCACTCCAATATAAAATTTTAAAAAAAGTTTTTTTAAAGAACAATAATAAAATAAGTAACAGCCTCACCCAACGGTCCTGTCTGGTCTCCTACTCTTAAACTCCAAGTAGAGAAAGATACACTCTGAGTTGGAGACTCCTCCTTAGGGATGGGTGTGTCTTTCCGTGAATGTTTCAACGTTAAAATGTTTACTATTTTCCCACCGTGGCCTGATTTCTGCTAGAAACCACATCTCCCCAGCTTTGTTCAAGAGTGAGTTCAAGGAATCGATTCAAATCATTATCTGAGCTAGAAAGGTCTGCACCACAATAGTCTCCACTTGTGACAAGTGGGAAACACTCTTGGAATATTCCACAGACCCCCATTCTGAGGAGAAAGGGAACCTTCTCCTGGGTACATCAGACCCAGGGGCTTACCCGAGTGATACAGTTGCTTCATCTTGCCTATCACAGAGGCTTAGCGCAGTTAAAGAGGAGGACACAGCTGTGAATGACTTTATCCAATTTCCTTCCCCCAAAGTACACTCCAAATATATTTTCCATCTTTTTCATGACACTACAGTATATTCTCCAGGGTTTGTGAATTTCCCCTTTGTGAAAAGGAAAGGCTGGGGAAAAGGGGGAGGCTCTGCGTCTCCAACCCCTCTCCCTGCCCCTCAGCCCTCCTGAATTCAGCCAAGCACCTCCACCTTCATATTGTATACATAGCTACGGCTATCCCAGTCCATCATCTTACAGATGAGAAATCAAAAGTACAGATAAGACAAGGAACTTGTTCAAGGTCTCTCAACGATTCATTTCAGAGACAGGAATAAATGCAGGTCTCTTTGTTCTCTCCATTCCTCATAGTCCAGTCTGATATTTTCTTATAGATTTACTCCTCAAAAAATGGCAGCAAGGGCTTCCCTGGTGGCGCAGTGGTTGGGAGTCCGCCTGCCGATGCAGGGGACACGGGTTAGTGCCCCAGTCCGGGAAGATCCCACATGCCGCAGAGCGGCTAGACCTGTGAGCCATGGCTGCTGAGCCTGTGCGTCCGGAGCCTGTGCTCTGCAACGGGAGAGGCCACGGCAGTGAGAGGCCCGTGTACCGCAAAAAAAAAAAAAAAAAAAAAAATATTCAGACACAAATGAGTAGAAGGTGGAGAGGAATGCCATGTCTTGGTGATAGAGGGAGTGAGGGGTTGTGTTTTGATGACACATTTGGGATCTTCTGAGCCTATTTAAAATCATATGCTAGAATTACCACTTTATCTGTAGGAATATGATTTATTCTCCTTTGGAGTTCCAGCATCAATTTCAGGCCTGGCATAGAATATGTTCTCAGTAAATGCTTGTCTGTGGATGGATAAATGAATGAATAAATGAATTTGTAAAAATCCCTAATACCAGCAGCTCCAAGCTAGGGCAGTCACATCCAGTGTCCTATTGATACTTTAAGTGTGCTTCTTGTCTCAGCTGACGTTTGATATTTCAGGGGGGCAGCAGGAAAAAAAGTCAAATTATACTACTGGCAGGTTACTGGGTCTGATGAGAAGGGGTTGGGTGGGGATGAAAATTAGACGTAGGCTGCCATTAAAGCGAGTGATCATGCGATGTGATAGATTTCTTTCTGAGACTGTAGCTTAAATCCCAGTTACCTTCTGGTGACAAATGAATTCGCTGAGTAATTCATTTTGACTGTTGGAACTTTCACCTTCTGTATTTCCATCGCATGGGGAAGGTATATGACAAATTTCTAGCTTTAATTTTAGTGCTTGGGAACCCAACTGGCACGATTAGCAGATCAAGAGTGATGACAGAATATTAACATGAAGAGCTCATGTGAAGCTGAATTTTTACTGAGAATGCTCAAACTTGGACCCTTGCAAGCAATGTGGAACTCTGACCGGCCTCAGTCATCTAGACCTTGGGATATTTTCTTCTCTAACTTTATCCTGATACTTGCCATTCAAAAGGCCTCTGAGTAGGGCTTCTCTGGTGGCGCAGTGGTTGAGAGTCCGCCTGCCGTTGCAGGGGACGCGGGTTCGTGCCCCGGTCCGGGAAGATCCCACATGCCGCGGAGTGGCTGGGCCCGTGAGCCATGGCCGCTGGGCCTGCGCATCCGGAGCCTGTGCTCCGCAACGGGAGAGGCCATGGCAGTGAGAGGCCCGCGTACCGCAAAAACAAAAAAAAAAAGAAAAAAAGGCCTCTGAGTCCTGCTGATGGTATTTCTAACATATCTCTTAAATTCCTCCCTTTCTTCCGTTCCTCGCCATCTTTCTTGTTGACTGTTAAAGACAGTATGCATAATGATTAAGGACACAGATCCTTTGGTCCATTGATAGGAGTTCAGATTATGCCTCTGCCTTGTCCTCCCTAAATAACCTTGGTCAAGTTACTTAGATGCTGGCATAGGGGTTGTCCTGAGTATTAAACATGTTTATACAAATAAAATGCATGTCAGGTAGTAAATGCATAATTGATGATAGTTTTTATATTAGCGTTAGCATCCCAAACTAGCTCTTATCTCCTGTTCAATCAACCCTCCTGTCCAGGGATCAGCAAATATTATCTACGAAAGACCAGACAGTAAATATTTTAGGCTTTTCAGGCCATATCATCTCTGTTGTAACTACTCAATTCTGCCATTGTAGAAAAAGCAGCCACAGACGATAAGTAAACACATATGGCTGCGTTCCAGGAAAGCTTTATGAACTCTGAAATTTGAATTTCATATAATTTTCACATGTCATGAAACACTATTCTTTGGATTTTTTTTCAACCATCTAAAAATGTAAAACCTGGATGGATGAAGTGAGTAGAGGGAGTCGAAAGGTGCAAGCTTCCAGTCATAAGATAAACAAGGCCTGGGGAGGAATGTACAGCAGGGGCGATGAGAGTTGATGAAACTGGACCGCCCATGTGAAGGCTGCTAAGAGAGTAGATCTTAAAAGTTCTCGTCATAAAAAAACCTTTTGTAACTATGCAGGCTGACAGATGTTAACTAGATTTATCATGGTGATCATTTTTCAACATATACAAATATGGAGTCATTCTGTTGTACACGTGAGATAAGATATGTAACTTACGGCTCAACTTTAAAATATTAATTAATTAATTAAATTAAAACAATAAAAATGCAAAAACATCTTTAGCTTGCAGACTGAAGAGATGGCCAGTTGGATTTGGTCTGTGGGTGGTAGTTTGCTGACCCTTGTTCTGATCTAATGTCTACTCAAGGGCCAGCTTAATCTTCTTGAAAGATCCCCCAGAACCTTCAATGACTGTGTATTGCCTACAGTCAAAACTATTCAGTCTGGCCTTGAGAGCACTTTGAGGTTATGTGTCGTGGCCCTGGTAACTTCCCTATCAGAGCTCACACCTCTCATTTTATCATTCCCAAACTGGGTCTTCCCAGGTTTTAATGTCACATTCCTAAAGAGTTATACTCCTTTTAAAAGTTCATGGACTTAACTTATGTATGATAGAAAGAACTGGGGAGACCCAAGGGCTCTAGGATGATGCTGTTAGGACAACAGCCCACCCCCTGTGGGGTCTGAGGGTACCGGGGAAACCCCCTCCTCCCTACTCTAGAAACTTCACTGTACCAAGGTCTTTCCCTTCATTCAGTCTCATCTCATCCTCACAAAGACCCGATGATGAAAATAGATCTTCATTTTTCAGTCAAGGAAGTTCATTTACAGAGAGGTTATGTAACTGGCCCAAGGTCACACAGCTACTACATGGTAGATCCAGAACTTGAACTCGGGCATCAAGGAGCTCGTCCTCTTAACCATTACATTACATTGACTATTTTCTTGCACGACAGCTGGTGACCTTCTGAGAAGTGCTTCTTCCACTGACAAAAATAAATGTTCCGTTATGTGCATGAATGTGTATAGGCATATGTAATACCTTCCCCCGAAGTTAAATTTCCCCTTTCTGTCAAACCCAACGATAGCAGGAGGAACATAAAATACCTTATTTAGCATTGCAAAACCATACTGTTCCCTAATCCACACAGATAGTCTTGAAAGTGAGCCCAGACATGGAAGAAATGCTGCTTTGAATGTATTCCTAATCCACAGTGAAGGACCGATCATATTATAACCTTTCCCATCTTTCTGCATTATCATCATCAGAGGACACATTTTAGGCAGAAAGGGAAAAGCTGCTGAAATGAATTAGTTACCTCATTTTCCAGCAGAGAGAGGTGAGACCACATAAATGTAATGTGCTGTGACACGAAATGGCCAACTTCCTTTAACAAGACTAATGCGAGCTGAATCGGCACGTTGGTGGGGGGGAGTGTGAGGCGTTTGCGTCTCTCTCCTCTGGACCTTGAGACTTCTGAGAAGATCTCCTCGGCAGAGCAAGCGTGGAAGACAAAATGCCCGAGACTGTCTGTCTTTGGCTCCCTGACCCCTGTCAAAGCAGGCAGCCAGATGTGGTAGAGAGCTCCCCACAGATCAGAAATCGTGCCCCCTCACTCTTCACTCGGCTTTGCCCTTCACTTGCTGTGTGATGTTGGCCCAAGTCCTCTCAGCTCTTTGCTTTTTCTTGGCATTGACATGGGCATCACCATCATTACATCCTTGGCCTTCCATACAGAGCAGGAGGCCCCAGAGCATGATGGTTAAGAGCTTGAACTGTGAAGGCAAGCTATTTGGGTTTGAATATTGGATTTATCACTCACTGCTGAATGCCTTGAGGCCAGTTTTTCCACCTCAGCCTTAGACTTCCTCATCTGCAAAATGGGAATAAGAAGAGTAGTACTGCTTCGTGCGGCATTGCCAGAACTGAATGACTTAATCTACCTTAAGTGCTCACCACACTTCTTGGCGCACGCTAAGCACGTGATAAATGATGACTGGAATGATCATAGTCCTCTGTGAGGCTCTAATTACACAATGATAACTAACATATGTATGATTCTTTATAATTTTCTCTCTGACTCAATCGCATTTAATCTTCATGATAACCGCATGCAGTGTTATAGGGACCTCTATTCCCCACTCAGATAAGGAATCTAAGAGTCAGAGCGGTGCAGAAACCTGTCTCAGACCATACAGATTGTTATTGTTTATTATTGACTCAAACAAAGCACTCTTCCCTATGTTATTTTTCTAGAGTTTGTAAACTGTAGTCTTTTGTATGCATGTAAAAAAATGATTACTATCACTGAAATAAGAATCAGGGATCTCCGGGTTTCATCATTTTCTGGTGTCTGTAGGTTTTCTCGTATTTGTTTTTGTATTAAGTTAATACAAAAGATATCTTGTCCTAAGTGGCCAAGACGTACATCTGTTTGAGCCAAGATTACATGAAATGTGTTATAGAGTAATGTGGGAAGAAGAGGGAAGGTATTATGAATCTCCTGACTTGTCAAGGAGGATTATACAGCAAGACAATAGGCTTGCAGACCAGACTATTGTCTTCAGTGAGAAATTCCCACATGCCTTCATTCTCGCCCTTTAACTTACCTAGGGCTGATTCTTGTGGATCCAGTTCTAAGTATCTGAAAAGCACAGGGGTAGCTGCCATTGGTGGGAGGATTTAACTCCGGAGAATTAAAGGAAAGCCTTTCTCTAACCTGGAGGGTTGTTTGGAAAGAAGAGTGAGAGAAACAAGGCAGGCAGAGGGGCTCTGAGATTCTTTTCTCCAAGCCAAAGCCAGAGCTGCCCAAGCCATGGGCAACTATGGGTAATACTGAGGGCAAAGGACTTTTATTCCAGGTCATTCTTAGGACTCTACAAAGAGCACACCTTTGGGGCTGCCCCACAGGACTCTGCAGTGTAGCCTAATGTGTTCAGACAGAGAGATGCAGAAAGGGGAGCCAGAATGCTGAGCCCTGGGCTCGGCAGACAATGAACCCCACATCAGGCTGGGAGGAGAAGGAATGATCGGTGGGCCGGATGCAGGGAATGACAGAGACTTGGGCGTCTGCAGCCAGTGGAAACTGAGGACAGGGCAACCAGGCTTAGGCCAAGCTGAGGGAGAAACCAGACTATGACTCATACCACCCTCAGGGATAGGGGGGCCAGCAGAGCCAAGAGGTCAAGGGTCCTGGCCCCGGAGACCAAAACGGGCAGGGGGTGCTCCACCTGACATTCCTTGCTCCCCTTTGCCTTCTCAAAAGGGCTTCTCAGACAGGCCTCCCCAGTGCATCTGGACGTAACACCGAGAGAAGAACAGAGGAAGGGGGGAACCATGTCCCAAATGGAACATTATTTTTTTCTTCAAATCAGAGACACTGGGTGTCACCTAAAGGAATTTAAATTATTGAGTTGGGATTAATTTAAACAGAATTGGGCACTTACTTTTGCTTAGATTGTCTTTTCCCTGCAAACCATCATAAAAGAGTTTGAGGGGAAGCCCAGATTAGGCTTAGAAGATAATAAATAAATTGCATTTGATCTGTACACATGAGTTCTGGTGTGAGTTACATTTACCACAAGCATATGTATGCATCACGATACCTTATTTTATATAGTGCTTTGTAGTTTTAAGGTACTTTATGTATCAATGACATTGGGTTCTGTGACTTTGGTAGGGCATGAGTTATTTTCCCCGTTATACTGACTAAGAAATTTAGGATTAGAGAAGGCTATGTATCTTCCCAGGATTATAGCTATAAGTCATGAAGAGGGATTAGACTTTATTTTCTTAATCTTACACCAGCATTTCCCTCACTACATCATTTGCTGAAATATATATGTATATTGCATATAGCCAAGCATTATGTTTCATGAGTGGTTATATTTTGAAGAATAAAAGAAAAAGTCATGCAGGCTATGTGTAAGGGAAAAGCCATTCAGAAGGTTTGTTTAGGACTCTGCAATACCAGAATTTTTAAAATGAGGAAAATGTAGGAGAAATTTATAATAATTATACTTTGGTATTTAATGTCCTTCTATGACCTATTCTCTACCTGTGTATCTATTTCTATGCTCCTTTATCTAGAAACCCCCTCTCCTTGAAGATCTCCCCTACATCCAAGGGAATTTCTTTATCTAGCAGTTCCCAAAGCCTGTTTTACAGAACATCAGCTCTCTGGGATGTAAATAGGTGTAACAAGGACAATGATTTCTCATGGTAAAATAAGTTTGGAAAGCACTGGGCTAACAAATTAAATAGTTGTCTTTACCCACAAATTTTTCTGAACTTTGATGTCGTAAATAAGGTTTATGACTCCTAGAGGGAGAGAAAATAGGTTGCATTTCCCACCTTATTTGACCATGGGACCTTTTTTTGTTAGTGGTCTCCTGTATCACTTGTGTTCTCTAAAGCACGTGTTAGCACTGCCACCTTAATCAATAACTCTGATGGATGAGAGAGAGTCAAGCTATGATATGGGTCATTCCATGGACCATTAGGGTGGATTCAGCTGACTGGATGGATGGATGGTTACATCCTGGTGCTACATGCTCCAGCAAACAGTGTGACCTTCCCATGGGGACCATTATTAGGTCAAGTGACTGTGGTCCCCTAAGATCCTGATTTCTGCTTGAGCACTACATGCCATAATTCAGATATCTATAGCCATGGGTCATGCTGGGAGGAAACCAGGTCCAGGTGAGAACTGTGCCATGGAAATTAATTTTATTCATTGAAGGAACACATATGTTTGAACACCTACTAGGAGCCGGGTATTGTGCTGTGTGCTAGGGATACACGGATAAATAAAGCACAATCACTGTTCTCCAAGGACTGAAAATCTGGGAGGAGAGAGAGGTTTGGGAAATGACGCATATAGAGACGAAAATAGTAACCCAGTATGGTGTGATGTACAACCTATATGCTCAGATACAGTGGAGGCACAGGAAAAGGCATGCCCTGGTCTGCCCATAAGGGTCAGGGAAGGTTTGAAGAGGAAGTAGTGCCAAGGCTGCAGCTTGTAGAGTGAGTAGTGTTTTTGTCTGGTGACAATGTAGAGCATTTGAAGAAGAGAGAAAAACATGTACTCCAGTAGAGAGGTCTGAAAAAACATGGCACTGTCAGAAAACAAGTGGTACGACATGGGTAGAATGCAGAAACTGAAGAATACATTGGAGTAGCTGATGCCAGGGAGACAGAGAGAAGCCAGATCATGATGGGCCTGGTGCCCATACTAAGGAGTTTGGACTTTACCCTGTTGGTAATGAGGATCTGTTTGCTACTTCCCTAGACGGTTTCAATCTCCTTCTCTGCTAATGTTGACAAAAAGTTGGATTGTGACAGTAGCAACCAGCAGCTGAAACCCCAGGTTCCTGGGGATGAGAGAAGCTAGGATTAGCCCGTCCAAGCGGACCCATCTTACCTTTGGAATACGGTGACAGGTCTTTTCCAGGCCAGAGATAGTGTTTATGGTTCAAGGGGAAGCTAGCACTATGGAGCCAAGTCAGCGATGGGTATCAGGACCCCAGCCTAGCACCAAAATTTAGGCTGGGCCCCAGTTTCGTCAAGGCATCCAAAACTAATCAGGACACCAAGACACATGCTGAGCCCCCTCAACTAGACAACACTCTGTGGATTCAGAAAGGGACCGCTGATCATGGAACGTATGCAGAGGGCTGGGGGACGCATTCCAGAGGCCACATCCTCTGGGGGCTGAGCCTTCCTGGTAAATGCCTAGTGATTTACAATCATTATCTCACTTAATCCTCACAACCCTAGAAGGTGATTTCACTACCAGTGTTTTATAGAAAAGGAAGCTACGGTTTTGAGCCTTAGTGAAACCTGTGTGAGTATACATAGGGAGTTAGTAGTCAAGCCACAACTTAATCCCTGGTCTTCCCAACTCTGAAGTCCAACACAAATCAGCCACCAGTCTACACTGGCTTCCTGTTATAACTCCCTGCCTCTCTGCAGCCTTGGTCAATGTTGACCAAAGGACTGGTGGGGCTGAGACTCCCTTGAAGTTCTTCAATGCCATCGGCAGCATAGGACTGGAGCAAATCATGGCCACCATGTTTGCTGTCATTGCCACTCAAGGCCCACTTGTCTCTCCTTCAGGGCCTTCTTTTCACCCCCATGTCCACTCCTTGTGAACTGTTGTCAGGTTCAGCATTCTTATGATACCTTTTTTGAGGAACTCAGTACATCATGAAAAATTTATCTCAGTAACCCCCAGCCATTCCTGTGAAGCAGCATTCATTTCTAGTCCCTTATGTCCAGGTTTCCAAGGAAAGGTCATAGAGACAACTTTTCACAAACCTGAGGACTCAAAAATCCCCATCTGGAGAGGATATCTTGTTCATTTCTTTTCTCTGCCTACTTGAAGCTGTGCACCTTTTTCTGTACTCTGGGGCTCTGTCCTAATCACTAAACTTGCTTCATGAGTCCATCAGCAAATCCCTATGAAATACCATTCAGTCCATATGGTGGACCTAAAAGCCCATGGTAGGTACCACCCTTCCCACTTGGCACCTGAGGTTCCTCATCTATCAAGTTTAGCTTTGTCATCTTTAAAATCTTGTTCAACAATGCAATTCATATGCATTTTACAGAAGATGAAATTGAAGACCAGGAGCTTAATGGCTCAGCTAGGAAATTTCAGAACTGGGATTCTAGCCAGTTGGCAACATATTACTTTCTAAGAAATCAATTGTTTAAATATGTTTGTTGAGCACCTATTACGAGTAGACGGCACTGTGCTGGAAGCTAAGAGTACACGAGGAAAAAGAAATCATCCCTGCTGTCTAGACAAATATCAATATATTGGAGGAGACAGATGCATAAAAAATTCCAACAGGGAAAACATGAATGAGGCTTCATGGGAGCGGACACAACAGAGTTGTTACCTCAGCCCAGGTGCCTAAGGAAACTTACAGCAAAGGTGGCACCTCAGCTGAGGAAGGAGAGTTGACCTGTGAGTTAATGAAATTGACTGATGACCATTTGCTCTTAGGCAGCTTCTAGAAAAAGACAACCTACCTTTATTTTCACTGCGTCGGAGTCTAAAAATCTTCAACAAATAGCGTCTTAGGATCTGCCCAATGGAAGAACAGCTGTAAAGAGATGATATAAAAGGACAAATAGAAAAAGACAGTCCTCAAAGATACAGGCATATCTACCTGGAATGCCTGCCTGCCATCTAGCAATAAATAAGACATAAAAATAAACACATGCATCTGACAGGAGCAAGGGGAAATAAAAGGAAAAGTCATTGAAAATAACAGGAACCTGCACAATGGCCAAGCCTTCCACAAAGCCTGGTTAGATTAGAGCAATTTTAAGAGACAAATGCAAATTGATAAGGGAACGCCAAGATGAGAAGAGGGGAAGACGACAGTAGGGACAGAGATAAATAGCCTGTTTTTCAAGTGCATGTCCAATAAGTCTGCAAAGGAGGGGGTGGCAGGGCTGCAGAGACTTGCTCAGTGTAATTTATTGACTAGGAAAAGTAGACATTCCGTTAAAAATTTCTTTGCCTCGGTGACTGTTAACAGCAGAGGTTGGGAGATGAATGCCGGAAGTGAGCGTAAATTCCCTTCTAGAGGAGAGAGAGTAGCACTTGGAAGAAATAAAGGTGAATCCTGACAAGAGGAGGTTGATTAAGAAGCAAGTGTGCTCAGAGATTGGGTCAAGCCTGGAGTGATGGATTGGTGAGTCTGCAACAACTCATCCTAAAGTGGGTGTCTGAGCATCCCCAGACTTTCGGTCAGGGGACGGCGGGTGGGGAGAGGAGGTTGGAGCCCAGGGCTTATGCACACAATGAGCCGCTTCCCTTTGGATGTGCAGGAGGTAGGAAGCGAGTGTTTGTTGATAACACATTGCTGGGCACTGTGGTAGGTGCTTGACATATATTGTCTCATTGATTTCTCATCATACCCTGCAAAGTAGGTGTTATTATAAGAAAACTGAGGGTCAGAGAGGTTAAATAACCTGTCCAAGTTCTCATGGTAAGTAGCAGACCCGGGATTTAAACTCCTGGTCTATCTGATGATAAAATCTATAGGCTCTTTTCACTTCATTCCAATGAAATAATCATATCCTTTTACCTTTTCGTAATGGATGTGTCAAGCCTAGTAGCTCAAATAATCGTAGCTAGTAAAAATAGAACTAGGAATAGCAAGACTAAGGGGGTGGGGTATACATAAATGGATCATAAGACCTAGCTGAAAGGGCTGTTGTGAGAAGCGAGATAAACTATGTCAAATATCATCATAGGGCCAGCGGCATGGTGGGAATTCACAAACTGGGAGGTCTTTCTTTGGTACTAGACACCTTGTATCATACTTCTCGGTATGTTTCTTATATGTTGGAACACCTCTAATAGGCTATAAGCTACCTGAAGGTAGAGATTTGCCTAATTAATCTCTGTATTTCTCACAGGACTTTGCACAAAAAGGACCCAGTCAGGGTTTACTGAATGTGGGCAAGTACATATGAATGTAGATCAAGGCTGTGTAATATAAAAATGCCATATTTCTCTTTACAATTACTCTTGTTGTTTTCATGATTCCTAATAGCTCATCTACCAGGCTATAAATACACACATACACGCGTGTGTGAGTAGGTGTGTCTTGTCGTATACCAGGTGCTTTATATAGATATATAACTAGTGTATTGAGGAACCCAAACTCGGTGACATACAAACCTGATTTTTTTCTCTATTCACTGCTTGCAGCATGCTCATAAAATCTCCTTTTCTCATTCTCTATGTTGGGCAGAATCCATAAGCTTCCAATCCTTTTCTGGTATTAAATGTTCATCCAATGTACAGCTCCAGTCTCACACTGGACTTCATATCTGCCCCTCCCCTGTGCTGGCTAGAATTGTGGCTTAGGGGTCATGGTAGGAAAAAGACACTTGGGGTTGGTTCTGAAATACTTCTCGCTTCCTTTACAGCGCTTATCTCCTCTGAGGCTGGGAGCTGGTTGGGCGAACATGACTTTCTTACTGGCTCATGATAATTCTCCTTCTCTACTGGTTGCGTCTTGCCGATTTCATGGGGACTCACTGTCCCTCTTCACCTTCTGTGAGGCACATATCTAAATGCTGGATATATGCGGGGCTCTCGAGAGGCCCCAGTGCAGTAGACACATAGCACTCTTTGACCTCTGTCACTGCAAACCCTAACCCCAGGCCACATCAAAGCCTCTTGCTTTGGGGACCCGTTGCCTACCAGCGATCAAGTCAGCTCAAGCCTAGCCAATGTCCATGACCTTCGACCCACAGGACATCACTCATCCTTGGCACATCCTTGGCCTTGAGGGCAGCCGGGTGGTGGCCCAGGCAAGTGAAGGACAAGCCTCTGCCCCAAGCTCTCTGCCCTCCCAAGGCCTCCAGTGACTCTTCCTCAGCATCTCCTCTGGGAGTTTGTTTTGCTTTGTTATAAATGAAGGAGGGGAGAAGGTGGTAATGGGTTGGGGGAGGGGGGACAGCACAGTCAGTTTTGCTGCTTTGTAGTAAATCCTAAGGGAGGTGACTGGCCTCATTTGTTGGTGGTGGCTTTTAGATAGGGATTCTTTTGTCTCAGTACTGGGTGCCAGCTGCCAATTCTGAGGCAAAATGAAGAGTCCCAACCCACACGGGATTACACGTACTTTTAGCATACACGTGTGTACCTATGAGGTAACATTCATCATCCTCCTTTCAGTTAGGAAAATCAGGCTCAGAGAAGATAAAGCAAGTTGTCCCAAATTGCACACAGTCAGTGGCAGAATTGGCTTTCAAACTATGTCTGCCTGATGCCAAAGTCCACGCACAGTAGCAAAGAGATGCTCTCCTAAGAGAAGAAAATAGGAAAGGGAAATAGGATGGAGAGACATGGGTGGGGAGATACAGGGAACTGTGGAAGGAGCCAGAGAGACGAGCTCTCTGGGGGCTGCTCCCATCTGGCAAAGAATCCACTAGACCAAGGGGTCCAATAGCAATGAGACAATGGCACTCCCCCCAGCCATAGCCTTTAGAGGTGGGCCTTTAAAAGGGCCCCATATCCTCTGGTGCCATTGTCTGCAAGATTCTCACCAGTGGGGAAAGCTTTTCGCCTCCTGGGTTAATGGGCCTCAAGCCTCAAAGAGCCGAGGCAGAACCCCTGGGTGGCCGTCATTGGCTGAATGGAGAAGGCCCAAGTGACTAGCCCTGGGGACTGATGTGTTTTAAGGACAAATGGCCCACAGCACGAGAGCCTATTCCAGTGGCTGAGTACAGACCCCTTCCCCCTGATGTCGGTTGGGATGGTGAGTCTCCAGCCGGCAACCTCCTGGGAATTTGTTAGAAATGCAGTCTCCTCCCACTCCCAGACCTCAGACAGAATCAGAAACTCCCAGGGTGAGGCCCAGCAATCTGTTTCAACAAGCTCTACAGGAGATTCTTTTTTGTTAGTTTTAAGTCAGGTTTACTGCAGTATAACTTACATACAGAAAGCAATTTGCCGGGCTTCCCTGGTGGCGCAGTGGTTGAGAGTCCGCCTGCCAATGCAGGGGATGTGGGTTCGTGCCCCGGTCCGGGAAGATCCCACATGCTGCGGAGTGGCTGGGCCCGTGAGCCGTGGCCGCTGAGCCTGCGCGCCTGGAGCCTGTGCTCCGCAATGGGAGAGGCCACAACAGTGATAGGCCCGCGTACCGCCAAAAAAGAAAGAAAGCAATTTGCCTTATTAGATGTAAAGTTTGAAGAGTTATAATAAATAGGTACAGTCATGTAACTAGCACCAAAATCAACATATAGAATATTCCTCTCTCCCCAGAAAGTTCCCTCATACTCCTTTGTAGTCAGTAACCACCCCCTCACCTCCAGTCCCTGGCAACCACTGATCCGATTTCTGTCCCTCTCGTTTGCCTTTTGTAGAGTGTGCTGTAAATGACTCATACAGTAGGTAGCTTTTCATGTCTGGCTTTTTAGACTCAGCGCGATGCTTTTAAAATTACCTCTGTTGTTGCATGTTGCAGTAGTTCACTCCTTTTTATTATGAGCTTGCTCCTTTTTGTTGCTGACTGGTGTTCCCTTGTATGAATGTAACTGAAATGTTTTACTCATGCCCGAAATGATGGACACTAGTGTTGTTTCCAGTTTGGGACTTCTATGAATAAAGCTACTGGAAATATTCACGTACAAGTCTATGTGTGAACATATGTTTTCGTTTCCTTTGGGTAAATACCTAGGACGGCTGCATCATCAGGTAAGTACATATTTACCTTTATAAGAAACTGCTAAACTGTTTTACAAAGTGACTGTAACATTTGCTTCCCACCAGTAATATACATTCACGGGACTTCCCTGGCAGTCCAGTGGTTAAGATTCTGCACTCCCAAAGCAGGGGGCATGGGTTTGATCCCTGGTTGGCGAAGTAAGAGCCTGCATTTTACATGGCACAGCCTAAAAAAAATACATATATATATATATATATATATATATATATATATATATACACACACACACATATATGTATATATATACATAAACATACACTATATTCCCATCACTTGGTATTAGTATCTTTTTTTGTTGTTAAACCATTCTAATAGGTGTCTAGTGGCATCTAATTACAGTTTAATTTTTATTTCCCTAATGACAAATGATGCGGAGAATCTTTTCATAGGCTTATTTGCCATCCACATCGCTTCTTTGATAAAGTGTCTATTTAAATCTCTTCCTATTTTTAAAATAGTGTTGTCTTCTCCTTATTGAATTGTAAGAAGTCTTTACATATTCTGGATACAAGTCCTTTAACAGATATGTGTTTTGCAAATATTTTCTCCCACTCTGTGGTTTGTCTTTTATAATCTTAAGAAGTTTTTTGAATAGCTGAAGTTTTAATTTTGATGAAGTTCAATAAACCGATTTTTCTTTTATGGTTTATGCTTTTTTTGTCCTACATAAGCATTTTTTTTTCCGTAACACACGATGACAAAGATTTTCTCCTCTGTTTTCTCCTAGAAGTTTTACAAGTCTAGAGTTTTAGTTTAGGCGTGTGATTCATTTTGAATTAATTTTTGTATATGGTGTGAGGGTTTTTGTTTTTCTTTGCATATGGGCATCTAATTGTTCCAGCACCATTTGCAGAATAGAATATCCCTTCTGCGTTAAATTATCATTGCACCTTGTCAAAGAGTCAGTTGACTACGTGTGTGCAGGCCTATTGTTGGACTCTCTATTCTGTACCATTGATGTATTTGTGTATCCTTGTAGCAGTACCACCCTGGCTTGATTAATGTAGTTTTACAGTAAGTCTTAAAATCAGGTAGTCTAAGTCCTACAATTTTGTTCCTTTTTTTGTTCTCAGAACTATTTTAGCCATTTTAGGTCTTTATATTTCCATATAATTTTTATAATTAGCTGTCAATTACTTTCTAAAAGTGCCTTATAGACTTTTGATTGAAATTGCATTGAATCTATGGATCAATTTGGGGATAATTGTTATGTTAATAATACTGAGTTTTCCAACTCATTAACATAGTTTATATTTCCATTTGTTTAGGTCTTTTCTAAATTATCTCATTAGTTCTTTTTACGGTAGCAGCATACAATTTGCTGCTAAAGTTTTACAGTGTTTTATTAGATTTATCCGTTAGTATTTCACGGGTTTTTTCAAATGCTATTGTGAAGGATTAGGTGTTGAAAAACTTAGTAACGGTATTTTATCCATCACGCTTTCCCCAGAGTCAAGTCATGCCCTGTGGTGGTTAAGGTGGGGGCTTTGCTGTCAGACAAAGCTATGTCTAAACCCAGAATCACCAGTTTGAAGAAGCATCACAATATGGTGTTGAAGAGCCCAGATTCTAGAGGTAGACTGTCTGAGTTTGAAGCCTCATTCTACCTCTTACTAGCTTTATAACCCTGTATTCTCCAGGGTTCAGTTTTATCATCTGTAAAATGGGCATAAAAATAATACCTGCTTCATAGGGTTGTTAAAAGGATTAAACGGTGTCAAACAATGTCAAGCACATAGTCATAACTCAAAATATGTTAGCTTTTATTATATCTTAGTGGGTGATTTTGGGCAAGCTAATTTCAGTAAGTCTCCACCTCCACATTTATAAGTTAGAGATAATAGTAGTATTAATAGGATTGTGTTGAGGATTAAATTAATACATCGAAAGCACGGAGCACAGTGCCTGGCACATAAGCCCTTATAAATAGCTATTATTAATAGTAGCTATTAGTTTTATTAATACTAGCTATTAATAGTGTATGTATTAGTACAGGTGTCTGACATATATTGACATTAAACAAAAGAATATTTAAAAAATAACATACTTTCTGAACAGTGAATCCTAGCCTTGCAGAAAAGCTTGCATGGGAAATTCAAAAGTTGTAGATGTGGCTGCTAGAACATTTAGATGGTGCACAGACTGACACTGAAAACTGGTCATTTCCAGCCATTCATGCTAAATGGTTTTCTTTGGTTTTCTGGAGAACCACGCCTCCCCCTACATTGTTTCTAAACTCATTGCAGATGGTGGTGGTCAAGCTGCGAGCTAAAATCAATCTATTTATCGCAATGACTTCTAGTTACATACACCCAATTACCACTGTCATTAGGAAAGCTGTAGCTGCCGATATTGAATATCAATGTGACATTAGGCGTTCAATGCGTGTAGCTCCAAAGCATGACCTTCTTACACACAAATATTAAAAAGCACCCAAGATAATACCCTTTATCCTTAAGTCTTCTCCTATTCTTAAAAAAAAAAAAAAAAACTTTGCCGACTTGGACAAGAGACAGCTAGGTTGTCCTAGAAGATCTAAGTACTGATTGAGCATTTGGGTTATTGCGCACTGCTGGCATAGATGGTAACATAACCTCTAGGGAAATTAGCCAGTTGAGTCTGTAAGCATGTGTGTCTGCACAGATCTAGGCAACCAGGATAATATGGGAAATCATAAGTGAGTGATATATAACAGGGACGAGTGGGTCAAGATTTAAGGCACAGGTTTGAATGTCTAGCTCTGCAATGAGATTTATAAAGCAGTGTGTCTTTGGCCAAGTCATCTGCCCTCTCTTTTCATGTTTTCATCTATAAAATATGAGGCCAGTGTAATGAGGTTGATTAGAACTTAATGATTCAGATTTTATTCTCTGGTTTTAAGATACATTCTCTGCTCTTAAGCTTCTTGCATTCTAATTGGAAGAAAAGGAGTCTACCTGAAAAGGTAAATAGTTAACCTAAATACTATTTGACTAAGAGTGAGACTAATAACCTCCAAGGTATTAAAAGTCTACATTGTAGGAGATATGAATTAAATTAACATTGAAGAATGTTTTCTTATCTGTAAAGTACGTTTTATTATAATTGCTTTGCAGTGTGTAGAATTAGTGAGTTAATGTTTTTCAAACTCTTAGAATATTGAAAGTATCTTAAAAGTTAGTTGCTTTTTAGAGGAAAACATAGGCAGAACACTCTATGACATAAATCACAGCAAGATCCTTTTTGACCCACCTCCTAGAGAAATGGAAATAAAAACAAAAATAAACAAATGGGACCTAATGAAACTTAAAAGCTTTTGCACAGCAAAGGAAACCATAAACAAGACCAAAAGACAACCCTCAGAATGGGAGAAAATATTTGCAAATGAAGCAACTGACAAAGGATTAATCTCCAAGATTTACAAGCAACTCATGCAGCTCAATAACAAAAACCAAACAACCCAATCCAAAAATGGGCAGAAGACCTAAATAGACATTTCTCCAAAGAAGATATACAGACTACCAACAAACACATGAAAGAATGCTCAACATCATTAATCATTAGAGAAATGCAAATCAAAACTACAATGAGATATCATCTTACACCAGTCAGAATGGCCATCATCAAAAAATCTAGAAACAATAAATGTTGGAGAGGGTCTGGAGCAAAGGGAACCCTCTTGCGCTGTTGGTAAGAATGTAAATTGATACAGCCACTATGGAGGTTCCTTAAAAAACTAAAAATAGAACTACCATATGACCCAGCAATCCCACTACTGGGCATATACTCTGAGAAAACCATAATTCAAAAAGAGCCATGTACCAAAATGTTCATTGCAGCTCTATTTACAAAAGCCAGGACATGGAAGCAACCTAAGTGTCCATCATCGGATGAATGGATAAAGAAGATGTGGCAATATATACAATGGAATATTACTCAGCCATAAAAAGAAACGAAATTGAGATATTTGTAATGAGGTGGATGGACCTAGAGTCTGTCATACAGAGTAAAGTAAGTCAGAAAGAGAAAAACAAATACCGTATGCTAACACATATATATGGAATCTAAGGGAAAAAAAAAAGTCATGAAGAACCTAGGTGTAAGATGAGAATAAAGACCTACTAGAGAATGGACTTGAGGATATGGGGAAGGGGAAGGGGAAGCTGTGACAAAGTGAGAGAGTGGCATGGACATATATACACTACCAAACGTAAAATAGATAGCTAGTGGGAAGCAGCTGCATAGCACAGGGAGATCAGCTCGGTGGTTTGTGACCACCTAGAGGGGTGGGATAGGGAGGGTGGGAGGGAGGGAGACGCAAGAGGGAAGAGATATGGGAACATGTGTATATGTATAACTGATTCACTTTGTTATAAAGCAGAAAATAACACACCATTGTAAAACAATTATACTCCAATAAAGATGTTAAAAAAAATGTTAGTTGCTTTCCTCTCTGGACCTACTGTCTATTTAAACCTCTCAGAATTTGTATTTTGACATAATAAGGAAAACTGTGCCTTTAAGACGTTTGGATCATAAATCTGCCCTAAGAGGGTAAAGATCCAAATCTATTTTACTATCTTCAAGGGACCAAATGATCCATTATTTTTAATATAAAAATGTGTCCAGTTTAATCAGCACCAAATCATCTACTGTACTTTTTCTTTCTTAGTTGTTTTAGCCAGATCCAAAGACCCACCTTTATAACTGTCCCATATTGGGATCTGGGAAAAAACTTTGGAATCATATTGGCCTGTGTTTAAATCTCATCTCTGCTATTTACACAACTGTATGATTTAGGCAAACTGATTATTTTCTGGGAGGCTCAGTTTCTCCCTCTGTAAAATGGGAATGTCCTCACTTCATAGGGTTTTGTGTTTTTTTGTTTTTGTTATGTTTTTTTTTTTTTTTAGGTTTAAAAGAGATCAAGTGAGTGTGAAGCCCTTAGCAGAACAACAGGGATAAAATAAGTGTCTTCAAATACTACCTATTGTTGGGTTTGCTTCACACCCCAGTGAAGTCAGGGTGGGGTTTCTGAGAGTTCTCTCATCGTATCCCATGCCATTGGCTATAATACTGGATTCTTCAAATAGCTTAAATGGAAGTAGCCTAAGTGAAGCACCTTGTTTTAATTCTGACCATAGAGAATGGTTATATCTGTGTGACAGAAAATTAGTCAGCCATAACTGTATCCACTTAGTATCATACTAAGTCAAGTAAATCAGAAAGAGAAAGACACTTATATGTGGAATCTAAAATATGGCACAAATGAACCTATCTACAAAACAGAAACAGACTCACAGACATAGAGAACAGACTTGTGGTTGCCAAGGGGGAGGGGGCTGGGGGAGGGCAGGACTGGGAGTTTGGGGTTAGCAGATGCAAACTGTTATATACAGGATGGATAAACAACAAGGTCTTACTGTATAGCACAGGGAACTATATTTAACATCCTGGGATAAACCATAATGGAAAAGAATATAAAAAAGCCTGTCTCTATGTGTATCACTGGGTCACTTTGCTGTACAGCAGAGATTGCACAGCATTATAAATCAACTATGCTTCAATTTAAAAAAAAATTAAAAAAATAATCCAATAGTATGGAGTTGTGTTTTAAGTCAAATTAAAAAAAAATAATTAGGCAGCAGAAATGTATGTATATATATATATGTATAATGTATGTATATAGCAGAAATGTATGAAACAAAATTTATAAAATATGCATATAACAAAGGATGGAAAAGAGACAATACAGAAAGTTGAAAGTGGGTGGTAGTGGCGATATGGTAATTTTTTTCCTTTTTCTGTTTTTCAAAATATGGGGAAATTTTAATACCTTTCAAAATATGGGTATTTTTTTCCTTTTTTGTACTTCCTAGTTTTCAAATTTTTCAGTTTTTTTAAACAATGAGCATATATTAAACATATTACAAGATAGAAAAAAAATCTATTTGAGTGCATAGTAAAGAAGAAACCTGTATATATCAATCATTAAATAAGTTTTGGGCATAGGAAGATTTCCTAAGACAGTACCTGTCTCTGATAGGACTATGCTGCTTAATAATTAGCTTTAGTTTGATGAATATTTATTAAATTCTCTCATAATCTATTTCAGTTATTTTTCTTCCTTTTCCACTTTTGTCTTCTCCTTGGTTTAACTATATATTTAATTTAAAGGTCTGTGCTGTTTACAGTTAAGAACAGCATATGAGATTAACGTGTTAAAAAATGTATGAGGAATATAACTGGCCTATGATTTACACAATGTGTGTGTATATATATATATATATATATATATACACACACACACACATCTATGTATGTATATACATATATATATACATATGTGTGTATGTATATTTATATATATTTTTTGAAAGATGGAAACTCCAGATGTTTAGAGTCCCTATGATTCCCGTTGGTTCTTATAATAGGATACTTGGTTTTGAGCCATGGTCTCCCACCATGACCTCCAGAGGATTATCTAGCTCTGCCCATTCCTCAAGCTAAAATCCATTTAGTTATGACTTTTTCTTTTATAGCTCAAAACATTATTCTTCTGTCTCAGGGTTAGTCTTTAGTAAGCAGTATGGAGAGATTAGAACGGTCAGGTTAAAAAAAAAAAAAAATATATATATATATATATATATATATATACACAAAATATATATATAATGGTTTTGGTAGTCTCAGATCTCTCTCCTTTTTTGGGTGTGATTCTTTTTTTTTTTATTTTTGACTTTTAAAAATTAAGGTACAGTTGATTTACAATATTATGTAAGTTTCAGGTGTACAAAATAGTGATTCACAAACTTAAAGGTTATACTCCATTTATAATTATTATAAAATATTGTCTATATTCCCTGTGGTATACAATACATCCTTGTAGCTTCTTTGTTTTATACATAGTAGTATAAACATAGATAACATACAGTATTTGTCTTTCTCTGTCAGATTTATTTCACTTAGCATAATACCCTCCAAGTTAGAACTGTTGTCTTGAAGAATGTTCCACTTTTTGGATTTGTCTATTTCCTCATGAAACATTTCGTCAAGAATAGCATGTAGGTAGTGTGTATGTCCTATTGTGTCACATCAGAAGTCCATATTGTCAGGTTGTCTTACCCTTGGAAATGCTAAGTTTGAGCTCTTGGGTAGGTTGTGACCATCAGATCTCTTCACTGTAAAGGTATGTTTTCCCCTTCGTAATTTATGGGCAATCTGTGAGATGATACTTTGAGACCATGTGAATTTCCTGTTCACCCAATGCTTCCAACATCCCCTCATGATTGTTGGCTGCATTGGTCATTATGTTGGATCCATCTCTTTGATCACTTTTTTTTTAATTGAAGTATAGTTGTTGTACAATATTATATAAATTACAGGTGTGTAATATAGTGATTCACAATTTTTAAAGGTTATACTCCATTTATAGTTCTATAAAATATTGGCTATATTCTTCGTGTTGTACAATATATCAGACCTCTCTTCCTGCTGGGGACATGTACCTAGTCTCCATGGATAAACTAGAGAGGGAAGGTGTGATAGGAAAACTGTCTCTGGGTAGAAAGTTTTCAGACTTAACATCTATTTATAACACACTGAACATTTTCCTCTTCTCTGCTCAGTAATGGGGAAGCAGTCACAGTGACTTGGCCTATGTTTGGCTTCTGAACATGATTTTGAGATTCAGGCAGTCAGAGAAAATCTTATCTATTTCTGTTCTCCAAACACATGGCATATAGTATCTACTCAATAAATATTGGTGAAATTCAATTTAAATTTTATCAACAGGCCTTAACATTGTTAAGAATTTTCATAAAAGAGATGGAATTATATTTTGAAAAACCAGAAATTGTATTTTGTCATCACTCCTCTGCTTACAAAAACAAACAATAAAACCTCTATGAAGGCTTTCCATGACACTTAACATAACCCTTAGCTTTGGCACATAGGGCCCATGTGAATTGGTTCCCCTCTCCCTGTCTCTCCAAGTTTACCTTGTACCACTAATCCCCTTTTCCATTTTGCTTCTGTCACATCGACCTTTCCGTTTCTATAATAAATGTGCTCATTCTCACCTCGAGCTTTCGCAGTTACTGAGCCCTCTATATGCAGTGCTTTTTCGCTCTCTTCATAGTCTTGGTTCCTTCTTGTTCAGGTCTTACCTTGATTGTTAGTTCCTCAGAGAGGACTTTCGTGATGGCCGAATATAAAGTTTTTCTCCTCAGTCACTCTCTGATCACATCACTCTTTTATTTCCTTCATAGAATTTTCCAGTATCTGAAATATCTTTTTTATTTATTTGTCCCCATATTTATCCTCATCAGAAGGTAAACTCAATGCAGGCAGGGTCTCTTCTGGTCTTTACTTCTGATTAACCATTCCCTGGAGAATATTTGTGGAAGGAAAGAAGAAGGAAGGAAGGGAGGAAGGAAGGGAAGGGGGAAGAAAGGAAAGGAAGGAGGGAAGAAAGGAAGAAAAGGGGGAAGAAAGGAAGGGAGGGAGGGAGGAAGGAAAGAAGGAAGAAACGAAGTAAAGGAGGGAGGGAGGATGATCTTTTCATTAAAAGATAATAAACTATTTAAAGCTAAAAGAACAAGGTATTGTGAAGTTTGCAATATATGTGTAAGTAAAACGTATGACAACAATATTACAACAGATGCAAGGGGGAAATGGAAGTATACTGTTGTAATATTCTTATATGTGAAATAGTATAATATCATCTGAAATTAGACTGTGATGAGTTAAAGACATATATTGTAAACCCTAGAGCATCCACCAAAATAAATAAGTAACCAAATATGTAACCAAATAAACAATGAAAGTTATAACTAATAAGGTAATAGCAGAGATAAAATAGAATAAGAAAAATATTCAACCAAGAGGGAGAAAAGGAGAAAAAAAAATAGAACAAAGAACATATAAAAACCAACAGCATGACAGTAGACTTAAATCCAACCATGTTGGCAACTACATTAAATGTAACTAGTATAAACATGCACATGAAGAGGCAGAGAATGTCACACTGGATTAAAAATAAGACCTAGCTACATACTGTCTATAAGAAACCCATTTTCAATATAAAAACACAGGTTAAAATTAAAAGTTGGGCTACATAGATCATAACAAAAGTAGAGAAGCTATATTTATATTAGACAAAGTAGTCTCTAGGACATAGTACCACTTGTGGATAAACACTTCGTAATATAAAAGGATCAAGAATATATAACAATCCTAAATGTTTAGCGATCTAATAACAGAGCTTCAAAATATGTGAAGCAAAAACTGAGAGGAATAATTAACAAGACAGCAGTTAAATTTGGAAATTATAGTGCTCCTCTCTCAGTAATTGATAAGATAAATATACACACCAAAAAAATCAGTAAGAATATAGAAGTCTTGATCAACACTAGCAACCAATTTGAAATAATTGACATTTTCTAAAACTCTACACCCCACAACAGCAGAATACACATTTTTTCAGGTGCACCAGGATAAATAATATTCTGAGCCATAAAATCAGTTTCTAATTAGATCTCTTCTAATCATAACAGAATTAGATTAGAAACCAATTTTTTAAATGTCAAATATTCCAAATAACGCATGGGTCAAGAAGAAAGAACAAATGACATTAAAAAATATCTTGAGTTTATTTTTGTATATGGTGTTAGAGAATGTTCTAATTTCATTCTTTCACATGTAGCTGTCCAGTGTTCTGAGCACCACTTCTTGAGGAGATCATCTATTCTCTATTGTATATTCTTGCTTCCTTTGTCATAGATTAATTGACCATAAGTATGTGGTTTTATTTCTGGGCTCTCTGTTATTTCCCATTGATCTGTGTGTCTGTGTTTGTGCCAGTACCATACTCTTTTGATTACTGTAGCTTTTTAACAAAAAGGATATATTGTACAGCACAGGGAAATATAGCCATAATTTTGTAATAACTTTAAATGGAGTATAATCTATAAAAATATTGAATTGCTATGCTGTATACCTGAAAATAGTATAATATTATAAATCAACTATACTTAAAATAAAACTTTAAAAAACATCTAACTAAACTAATCAAGAAAAGAGTGAGAAAGACACAAATTCCAATGTTAATCAGGAAAGATGAGACATCACTGTAGATGCTACAGATATTAAAGGGTTAATGAGGCAATATTATGAATAGCTTTGTGCCAATAAACTCAGAAACTTAGATGCATGGGCAAATTCCTTGCAATACAAAAGTTAACAAAATTTATAGATGAAGAAGTGGAAACTTGAGTAGTCTAATATAGATTACAGAAATTGAATTTATAATAAACTTTACTCCAGATGCAGATAACCTCACTAGCAAATTCTATCTAACATTTAAGGAAGATTATAACACTTCCACACAAAATCTTTTGGAATTTAGAGGAGACCAGCCTTATACTGATAACAAACAGTAAGTAAAAATAATTATACGTTATGGCCAAGTGTTATCTCTGGAACACAATGTTCGTTTACCATTTGAAAGTTAATCAGTGAAATTCATGATATAAACAGAATTAGAATAAAGGAGAAAACCATGTAATCGTCTCTATAGTTAGAAAAGAAGCATTTAGCAAAAGTCAACACTTTCATAATAAAACCTCTCAGCAAACTAGGAAGAGAAGGGAACATACTCAAGCTGATGAAGGGCATCATTGAAAAGCCACATCTAATATCTTACTTAACGGTGAAAGGTTGGACACTTTCCATAAAATCAAGATGACTTTCATGACTTCCATTCAACATTGTACTGGAAGTGCTAGTTAGTTTAAAAGTACTAGTTAGTAAGAAAAATGAATAAATAAAAGACAAGAGACTGGAAAGAAAGAAGTAGAACAGTCCATGTCTACAGATGTAGAAAATCTTAAACAATCTGCAAAAAAGCCACTAGAACTAAGAGGTGAATTTATCAAGCTTGCAGGATAAAAACTTAATATACAAAACTAATTGTACTTCCATATACTGGCAGTAAACAAGGAAATAATTTCTTTAATACCATAAAATAAGTTTAACTACAGAACTGTCAGGCCTATGCAGTGAAAACTACAAAACATTGCTGGGAGAACATTTAAAATACTCAAACAAATGAAGAGACTTACCATGTTGCTGGGTTAGAAAATCAATATTTTTATTATGTTCATTCTTTCCAAAATGACTCATGGATTAAGTGCAATCCCAATTAAAATCACAACAGGCCCTTTCCCCTCAAAATTGATAAGACTTTTCTAAAATTGATATGAAATTGAGAAAGGCTTAAAATAGCCAAAACAGCTTTGGAAAAGCTGAACAAAGTAGGAGGACTTACAATACTTTATTTCAAGACTGTGTGTTCGGTAATCAACACAGAATAGAATTGATGTGAGCATATCATTCAATGAAACAGAACAGAGATTCCATACATAGACCCACACATATATGTTCAATCTTTTTTCACCAGAATTGTTGAAACAATTCAATCAAGGTAAAGGCTGTCATTTCACCAAAGAGTGGCAGAATAACTGAATATTCATATGGAGGCAAAAATACTTGATCCTCACCTCACACTGTACATTAAAATCAGTTGAATTGGATAATAGACCCAACAGAAAGGCTGAAACTATAAAACTTCTGGAGGAAAACTTCTAGAAGAAAAAATATTCATCACCTTGAAGTAAATATTTTTAGGACACACAAAGCATGAGATATAAAAGGAAAAACAGATAAATTTTACTCCACCAAAATTAATATCTTTTGCTCTTGAAAGACAGTTTTAAGAAAATGAGAAACAAACCATAGATTGGGAGAAAATATTCATAAAATATATTCCAAACAAACGACTGGTATCCAGAATGTGTGTGTGTGCGTAGGGTGTGAAGCAAACCTAAAAATAGGTATTATTTGGGGACACCTATTGTATGCCTGGCATTCTGTATGTATGTATATATGTGCATGTGTATGTGTGTATACAACTCAATAACAAGAAGATAAACAATTCAACTGAAAAATGGACAAAAGATTTGAATATTTGCTTCACAAAAGAAGACATACAGTTGGCCAATCAGTACATGAAAAGATGCTGTATTAGTTTCCTAGGGCTTTTCTACGTATCATAAAGTGGGTGACTTAAAACAATAGAAATTTATTCTCTCACAAGTCTGTAAGCCAGAAGTCTAAAACCAAGGTCTCAGTAGGGCCATGCTCCTTCTGAAGGCTCTAGGGAAGGATCTTTTCCATGACTCTCTCCTAGCTTCTGGTAGCTGCTGGTATATCCTTTCCTTGGCATTCCTGAGTCTGTAGATACATCATTCCAACATCTGCCTCTGTCTTCACATAACATTCTTCTCTATGTTTGTGCATGTATGTATCTACGTGACCTTCTTCCAAGGATACCAGCCACTGGATTTAGGGCCCACAATCATCCAGTTTGACTTCATCTTATCTTGATTACATCTGTGATGACCCTGCTACCAAATAAGGTCACATTCACAAATGCTGGAGGTCAGGATGTCAATATATCTTTCTGGGGGACCCAATTCAACCTGCAACAGATTCCCAACATCATCAGGGAATTACAAATTAAAACTACAATGAGAATGTCTACTACAATGGCTAAAATTTTTCAAAAACATCTGACAGTACTAAGTGTTGGCAACAATGTAGAACAAATAGAATTCTTGTACAAAGCTGGTGGTTGGTAAAATGGTATCGCCACTTTGGAAAACAGCCAATTTCTTATGAGTTAAACATGTTATCACCCTAGGCCTAGCAGTTCCACTGTTATTTACCTAAAATAAATGAAAACATATTTTTGTACTAAGTCCTACACATGAATGTTCACAGCAGCTTTATTTACAGCAATAGCCCAAACCTGGAATCAACCCAAATGTCCATTAACAAGTGAATGGATAAACAAATTGTGATAAATCCATACAATGGAATAGCAGCAATAAAAAGGAATAAAGTACGGATACATACAATGACTTAGATGCATCTCAAAATTAGTATGATGGGTGCAATACATCAGAGGCCAAACCTTACGTACGGTATGATTACATTTATATGAATTTCTAGAATAGAGAAAACTAATCTATAATGACAGAAATCAGATCGGTGGTTTCCTTGAGTGGGAGCTGGGAGAAAGGAAATTCACTGAAAAACATCATAAAGGACTTTTTAGGAGTGATAGAAATGTCCTGTATCTTGATGATGGTGGTGGCTGCACAAGTGTGTACCTTTGCTAAAACTTAATAATAAATATAGCTAAATAGGTTCATTTTATTTCACATAAATTATGCATCCATAAAGCTAATTTTTAAAATATAGGCATCTGTTATTGGAGTGAGACTTCTATGGGATAACTACTCTCCCAAATTCACATTTAAGCCAGACAGTTATAACTAAATAGAACAGCACTCACTACCAACCTGTACCCACCCTACCGTACAGTCAACAGGAGCTCTCTCCTGTTAGGAAATTTTAGGATCTATGACATAGTGTTAATATTTGTATTTATGTTTGTTCAGTGGTGGCTAATTATTCTATTTCACAGAAGTGGACAGTTACATCATTTTCTGAATTTTGCTGGTCTTGTAGCTTTTATAAATTACAAACTCTTCATATAAACTTGATTGTGGGATAGTGGGAAGAGCTTTGAGCCTAATCAGCCTGTGGTTGAAATTCCGGCTTTGCCACTTAACAGCTGTGCCACATTCATTCCTTCATTCCTCCATAAAATATATCTAAGTTGATTGTGATGTGCCAGGTATTTCCCCAGGCATAGGGAAATGCTCTTGACCTCGTAGAGCTTACAGTCTCAAGCGGCACCTCACTTACCGTCTCCAAATTTTGGATTTTGCCATTTTGAAGATGGGGTTGTAATACCATCTTCACAGCGTGGTTGTAAGTATTAAGTAACATCACCACCTCGTCTACTCAGAATGTGTTAGACAATAAGGGTTCCCCCTCCTGCTATACCCATCTTTGTGTGTTCCCAACTCCCTTATCGGCCCTCTCCTTCTCTTCTATCCTATCGTAACCTACTCTTTTCCTCTCCTCTCCCATCACGAATTTGACGTCTCCTGTACTGTAGTAATATACTACAAATGCCACTGCTTGTTTCTTTTCTCAGCTAAAAAAGTCATTTGCACTTCTGAATGCATCCATTCATCTCTTTTCCTATTTCAACTCTTTTATTGTTAAACTTAGGTTGGATGGTATTTAAAAAACAGTTCTGGACTTGATTTTTATGCTATGCAAAATTAAGCGGAGCATATTCTTCAACAATAACTCTTTCTATTCGTATGGCATTTTACCTTTACAAAGCCTTTTTGTATCTATTGGCTCATTTAATGATCTCAACAATCTTATGCAGTCAATGAGGGGATTGACTGTACGGATTCATATACTGAGGCTCATCTAGTTAAAAAGGTATTTAGATCAGAGCTGGAATGTGCACCTGCTTGTGTTTTCCATTTGTTTATGTATTTCACCGAATTGATTGACTCCTGGGTGTATACTGGGCATCATGTGATGCTGCCCTTAAGAAGCTCATTGTCTGTAGGGGCAAGATTGCAGCTGGAGAGCAGTGACTATGATAAATGTTGAAGATAGAGCGAAAGGCCATGGACCAGTGAACAGGATGGAGGAGCAAAGGATCAGCCTTGCTGGGACACAGGGGAAAGGGTACTATGATATACCACATAGGCAGAGGATAGAGGCTAGTTATGGTTTTTCCATGAGAATGAAGAAGGGAAAGGCCTTCCTAAAACACCCCAAAACTACTCACTGAATGGGCTTTTTTTTGATAAATGGAGAAAACAAGGGCTTGTTTCCTGCAGCCATTTCTTGGGCCACTCTCCATGAGACGCAGGTCCCTGCTCAGGCTGGATGGAGCCTGTGCAGAAAGGCAGTGGGCGATGGGATTTGTGTCCATCAGCATACACTTCTTGAAACTGGCCACCAGTGAACAATCAGATCTCCTTGGAATATTCTTAAGCTTCCTTACATGTTTGATTAGTTTTTCCCGGTAGGGAATGAAAGAAAGGCAGCAGCAATTGAAAAGACCCAGAACTGGCTTCTGGAGTGACGTTGATCTTCAGAACAGACAGGAAGTTTAGAATCATTCCAAGTTTTAATGGACAGCCTACTACTGGAAGTACTTGGTCCTGGTGGTAGATGGGGTGGAGGAAGAAAGAGAGTCTGAGGTCTCTTTCTGACTGTTCCACAGGCCCCTTAATATTCTTTCTTCCCAACTTCCCCTCCATAAAAGAAGATGGATTCACATATAATATTCTTTCACTTATTCATTCTCTTGTTAGCCCACAGAACCTGTACTACATAGCAGGCCCTCTGCTAGGTGTCAAGGATATAAGGATACAAGAGTAAGATACAAGGAAGCTGTAGCTCCCTGCAGGGGCTCCTGATGCAATGGGGCAGCAGGCAGAAAGACTGGGTGGGGGAGGGGCAATGCGAGCGCAGGTGAAGGGGCCAAGTTATCCTGGAGGGAGCAGCAGAGAACCACGAGAAGCGGAAAGGGAGAAGCTGGCTGATTGTATGGCTTGAGCAATTTTGGTGTAGAAGAGAACTATCAATGAAGATCTTTTACATTATTTTGGTGGGATATGTGACATAAACCCTCTCTTTAGTATTGCTCGTTAATATTTGGTGAAGTAGATTCTTTGGGAAGAAGTGCTGAGCTCTGCTTCAGGGTTTATGAGGAAAATAAGAGGCTGGACATAAAAAAAGGAATGGAGTTTAAATAAATGCATATATACATACATATATATCATCTATATACCTACCTAATTAATAATAAATACATTCATATGGTATATATTTAGATCCCCTTAAAGCTTCTTGGGGAACAAAAAGGAGCGTTATTTGGACAACATGTTGTTAGTAATAACCTGAGTTAACACTTAAGTACTCGCTATGTACCAGATTCTTTTCTAAGTACCTTAAATGTAATACATCTTCTTTAATCTTTATAGCAACTTCATGAGGTAGGTACTAACATTATCACCATTTTGCAGAGAAGGAATATGAGACACAGAGAAGTTAGGTTACTCTCCCAAGGACACACAGCAAGTAAGAGATAGAAGCTGGGATTTGAATCTAGGCAGCCTAGATCAAGCACCTCAACTCTTAACCACGATGCCTGATTATATAAGATATGGTTCATTTTTAATACTTTTGTGAGGAATTGAATCCTTCAGGGAGCCTAGAGTACAGATGGAGGAGGAAAGGAGGCTTTGATTCTCGAGCAGTCAGATGTGGGGAACGGAGGCTTCTGCTTTCCATGGTGCTTTAAATGGATTGCTTCCTGAATTTGATTACAGATCTTGGACAAGGTTTGCTAATTTGGTTCTTTCATTCAGTAACTAATTATTGAGTAGCTACTCTGTGCCAGAAATTATTTGAGGTGGTAGAGAAAGAGCAGTGAACAAAATGAACAAAACCTCAATGATTATGGAGTTTATTTTCTAGTGGGGAAGACAACAGAAGAGTGAATTGATGGTTTGTACAACCGTGGTAACTGCTACGGAAATAAGGGACGTAGTGAGAACACAGAGGAGGGAGGGGAGCTGCTATATAACACGGGGTGATCAAGGGAAGCCTTATTGACAAGATCACGTTGGAATGGAGACCCGAAGGGAGTGAAGGAACGAGCAAACTGTATCCAGGATAAGAGCACTGCAGGCAGAGGGAAGGGCAGGTGGGAAAACCTTGAGGTCCAGTTGCGCTTGGCATGCGTGAGGAATAGACAGGAGACCGGTGCATCTAGTGTAGGATGAGCTGGAAGCAGAGGGGTAGCATGACGCATGAGAGATTTAATGGAGGCTTTGGCTTTTACTCTGAGATAAGAAACCACCAGAGATGTGTGGGCAGTGGCATGAAGGAATGACGTCTTTCTGCCTTATGCTTTGAAAACATTACTCTGGCTGCTGCGTGAAAAATAAACTCTAAGGGCACGTGGGTGGGGACAGGGAGGGAAACAAAGTAACTATAGTCCAGACAAGGAATGATGGTGGTAGTATTGGAGGCGGTGAAAAGTGGTTAGGCTGTGTTCTGAAGGTAGGGCTAACTAAATTTGGAAGTTGTCCCCGGATAAATGGTATTTAAGCCATAAAACTGGCTGAGGTCACCTAAGGAGTGAGTCTTTTTTTTTTAAATAAATTTATTTATTTATTTATTTTTGGCTGCATTGGGTCTTTGTTGTTGGGTCTTCGTTGCTGTGCGCAGACTTCCTCTAGTTGAGGCGAGTAGGGGCTACTCTTCGTTGTGGTGCGTGGGCTTCTCATTGTGGTGGCTTCTCTTGTTGCGGAGCACGGGCTCTAGGCATGTGGGCCTCAGAAGTTGTGGCACGCGAGCTAGGAGTGAGTCTTGGTAGAGAAGGAGAAGTGTTCAAGGATGGAGACCTGGAAAACTCTGATGTTTAGAGGTTGAGGAGGTGGGAGGGACCAGCGAAATGGGACTAAGAAAGGGTACCCAGGGAGGAGAGAAAAACCAAGGGGGAATGGCCTCCCGAAAGTCAAGTGAAGAAGGTCCTTCATGTAGGAGGTTGACCAGATGTGTGGCGTGATGCTGACAGTCAGTAGGGACTGAGGACTGACCATTGGGTTAAGTAACAAGGAGGTCACTGGTGACCTTGACACAAGCTGCTTTGGTACGGTAGAGGTGGTGGAGTGAAGCCTGATTAGAGCAGATATACGAGAAAATTGTTACCTCTGGATATGCTCTCACGTGAGGCTGTCGTCTGAGTGGAAATGGAATCCGCTTTCACACTCCTCAGGGGCCTGAGACTTGTCCTTAGAAAACCAAGGCTCAAAGGCCCAGGGCTTTAGAAGCAGCAGATAAGAAAGTGAAACCTTTGAACTTGGGAATAGTATTAAAGCTGTCATCTAGGACTTGATGACAGATCTTGCTCCAGGAACTAAAATGGACCAGTTGTTGGGTTTATTCTGGTTCTCTGCCTAGGACTACAGCTAAAGAATCTCCTTTAGATATTTACCCAGGGAATATGTCCCCCCAGCCTTCCTTGACAACAAAATGCAGTGCGCTTAAAAGTCTGGACTCTGGAGGAAAATTATTCTTTCTCTCTCTGAAGACTATAGTCCATAGTCTTCTTCATCTGTTGGTAGAGCATCCTCTAAATGCCAAATGTGGTTGGTGTGACTATTGGGCTAGGATATCAGAGAAATGAATTCTAATCACTGCTCTGTTACTAATTTGTTGGGCAAAGTAACTGCAACATTATATCCCTATGTACCTGAGTATTTTCATCTAGGATAACTTTTGAATCCCTTTCTATGTCATATCTTCTGATCCCTTCTAAAATTCATTTATGTTTTCCAAGTTCCTAATTTATGTCATCCATCCCTTCTTTGTATCAATACTAATCACAGTACCCCCTCGCAAGAGGAATAAGGGATATTTTCCAACCATTCGATCATCTTTATGAATCTTCTGTTGGTTTGGGAACCCATAAACTGTGGAGCACAGCTTTCAGTTTTGATGTATCAAAAACCCAAGACTGGGCTCAGAATGACAGCTGATACCTAGAGTCCCTCTGGGACTGGGACCAGCTGCTTCCTTTGAGCTCTCAGTGCTCTCAGCAAAGTCCCGGGTACCCATCACTGGCTTTGTGTTCTTGGCCAAGGTAATTAGCCTCTCTGTGCTTTGGCTTCTCAACTGAAAAGGGAATATCACCATCACATGTGTTGAGAGAACATCTGTGATAGTCCTTGGATCCTCCACAAGAGTGGCTACTATTACTTACCTATCTACTTACCTGATAGAAAGGCTGCTCATTGTAGGTACCTGGTGATATCCACTCGGTTCAGATTTTGCTGTGCAAAAATGACCAGAGAGGTTGTCTTAACTCAGGACTTTATGGGAACAGCAAAGAAGTTAAATGAAAACCAAACACACTCTTAGGAATGAAAGCCCTCCTACCATGGTCTGCAGCTCTGCATACTGTTTAGTGGGTTCTGAAATCGACTGCCTGCTTCCACTCCCTTTGAACCATTTCTGTTTCGGTGTGGTCTACATCTCTCCCCCCGGATTCTGTTGGCTGCCTCCCTTTGTCTCATGCTGCTGTTTTTCTAGGTATACTCTGACACTGGTCGCTTCCTTTGGGTTCTTAGTATAAGAGTCAGTGAGATCGCAGCCTTTGCATAAGCAAAGATTTAAAACACACTTTAAGAACCAAGTCTGCCTGGCTCAAGGGGTTTGTCTCCCTACCATGAGGTCTGCAAACTTAGTGGCTGCATTCTGAGTGCCCTCTTTCTGCATCCTGCATTCTGTGTTCCTGTGGCGCCCTTCTAAAGAGAATAGGCATTTGAAATAGCTTTGGGGAGGAGAATTCAATCATTTGATCCCATTTGGGGTTCCCCACATTGAATAGAAATATGGATTATGTGATTTAGCCTGTGTAGCATTATTCATCATTTCCTTTGCCCATTTGACAAAGAGGGAGGGAGTATGGAATGGGTGGCAGGGCCCACTTATACCATTTCTATTGTCTCTTCCACTACAATGTGAGCCACTTAAGGGAAGGGCTAGTACCTTTCACTTCTGCACGTCTGATGCCTCACTCACGTCCTGGCCCCCATGAGGAACATGGTCAGTAGCTGTTGGAATGAATTGTTGCATTGAATCCACCATCCCTGCCTTGGGTAGTAGTACCAGGTGTCACAGCGCAGTGGGATCAGAGATAAAGGGCTTCTCTTAGGGTGGTCCGGAAACAAAGGGTCGTGGGCGGGGAGTTGCATGGCATGGACTCAGCTTTGGAAAATCCCAGAGAAAGTCATGATTTCCTGAAGATTGGCAGGCTGAGTAGAAGTTTCCCAGTCTAAGAACGGCAGTTCCCAAATCCTGGTCCACAGAGTGCTGTTGGTCACCAGTGAAATGAAAATGGGCAAAGTAGTGATTTTTTTTTTTTATTTCAGTAAAAGAAAATTAATGCTTTTATTTTATTTATTTATTTATTTTATTACTTTTTTTTTTTTTTCGGTACGCAGGCCTCTCACTGTTGTGGCCTCTCCCGTTGCGGAGCACAGGCTCCGGACGCGCAGGCTCGGCGGCCATGGCTCACGGGCCCAGACGCTCTGCGGCATGTGGGATCTTCCCGGACCGGGGCACGAACCCGTGTCCCCGGCATCGGCAGGCGGACTCTCAACCACTGTGCCGCCCTCATTTGCTTTTTGATGAAATATTCAATGTCAGTAAAAAGTTTTCCCTCACACCCTCTTAGGACCATTAAACATCCAGGGAAACAAGGATAGAGGGATCAGGGATTTAATAGATATTTTAGAAAAGCAAATGGCACTCTGTCTAAGGCAGCTGCTATGCAGCATTTGAAGAAGCTTTCCGTGGATGCGGTGGTGCAGGAACCACGCTTCCCTCTGGCATTTTTTCCTGAGCGTATGTTGCAACCCATCACTAATGACAGGGCTCCGTGCATCTCCCAGGCTGTCTGGGGGAGTCTTTTTGAAGGCATTTCAGCCATCTGTTAGGGTTTCCTGCTCACAAGGGTGCTTTGGTGCCATAAGGAGATGCGACATGACATTTGGAATCTGGGCCCATGTGTCACAATGCCAAGGGCAGGGACAGCCCTGGGAGACTGACTCTGGCTGCTGTGTAGGCATGAGCATGTCAGTCAAATAGATCTGGCTGGGCAGTCGTATTAGCAGCTGGGCCCCTGGAATTTAGAGGGGAGGGGGCATGAAAAGTCTTAGGAACCTCTGGAAGAGAAGGACAAACCCCTTGCTGCTCATCTTCCTCTGGAAAACCCTTGGGGTAAAAGTGAAGACCACAGCTGGAGCAATGAAGTTGGCAGTGATCAGAATTTACCAGACTTCAAGCCCCGTAGCCATGATTTTCTGCCGTCTACATGCTGCCAATAATTTGCTTTATATTTTCTTTAAATAGGCTCACATCTTTATTTAAATACATGTATTTTTTAAAATTTATTATTTATTTTTGGCTGCATTGGGTCTTCGTTGCTGTGCACGGGCTTTCTCTAGTGGCGAGCGGGGTCTACTCTTCGTTGTGGTGCGCGGGCTTCTCATTGCGGTGGCTTCTCTTGTTGTGGAGTGCTGGCTCTAGGCGCTCGGGCTTCAGTAGTTGTGGCACGTGGGCTCCGTAGTTGTGGCTTGTGAGCTCTAGAGCGCAGGCTCAGTAGTTGTGGCACACGGGTTTAGTTGCTCTGCGGCATGTGGGATCTTCCCAGACCAGGGCTCGAACCCGTGTTCCATGCATTGACAAGCGGATTCTTAACCACTGCGCCACCAGGGAAGTCCCAATACATGTATTTTTAATGAAATTTTATGTAGGTAACTAACGAGACGTCAGCATCACTTGCTATAAAGGCAAAATGGTCACAAATAAATAAAATGAAAACAAAGCAATCTTTTGAAATTTTAGCTTGACCTTGTGGCCTGCTAGCTCATTGTTAAAATGGGAAATCAGCAAGGGTCATGGGCTTGTTAAAGGCATGAACTCAGACTTTCTCCTTAAGGTAATTGGCAATATTGAAAGCAAATTCAGTAGTGAATCATCATTGTAAATCAACTATACTTCAATTTAAAAAACATGAATCATCATTAGTTTATGTGCTTAATATTATTTAATACCATATCCAAGAATTCACTAAGTTTCACGTGCCACCTAAAATCATTTTGTGTGCTGCTTGAGGACTGCATTTCATACTGTGGATGACACCTGGAGGATGGAAAAGACTTGTCCGAGGTAACCACGGTTCTGTTTCCATCCTTGTACCTATGCCGTTTATCAACGAATTTTATAGCTTCTCTTGCTGGAGGCAGGTTGTACATGCCTCTACCTTGACTTTGGACTCTGCCTTTGTGACTTGCTTTGGCCAATAAGATGTTAGCAGATGTGCTGCCGGCAGAGGCTTCAAATTGGGCTTGTCTGCTTTCTTGCACTCTGCCATCAGTGTGAGGAGGACATGCCATGGTTAGCCTGTTGATCTAAGGAGGATAGCAGACACGTTGAGCAGACCTAGTTTCTATCTGCAGAAAAGTTCAGTTTTGGACTCCAGGCTGCTGATTTCCCCTTTTGGTGCAGTATGGGGAGTGTGTGTGCATGTGAGTGTGAGAGAGAGAGAGAGAGAAACAGCAGACAGCAGACAGAAATTAAGAGAGAGAGAGGTAGGGGAAGAAGAGAAGGAAAAAAGAAGAGAGGAGAGGGGAGGGCGAGGAGAGGAGGAAAGGAAAGACTGCCAGGGAAGATCCATGTCCTTAAGGGCACGGGCTCTGTCTCTTTCATCTTCTGTACTCCCAGAGCTTAACAGAGGCTCCCAAGTGTTGATGACAAATAAATGCTTTGTGTTTTATCCAACAACTTTCCAAATTCAAGGAGCATTTACCCAGAACTCTGTTATACACATGGGACTGGGCTAAACATACGCAGTGATACAAAATAAGTCCTTTTTTGTGCCGTAGGACATCATCATGTATTTTGGTGGCAAGGCCACACTTAAATAATGTGACTAAGCACCCATTCGAAGCTGTATTGTTCTGTGCAAAGTGACAGGTGCGGCGTCCCTCTAATACGGCCGTGTCCTCTCCTGCGAGCCTTGATCGGGCGCACTGTCAGCCTGCGGTGCCATTCTTCAACACCCTGTGGGGAGTTTAGGTTCTCCACAGATCTGTCCGTCGTCTTCCTCCCTTTCCTCTTCTTCTCTCTACACACATTTCTATTCCTTTCCTTCTGGGTTCTCTCTGCTTCTGCTCCAGAGTAAGTGTAGATACCTGCATCCATTTCAATGAGCTGCCCTTCCGTCTGGTTGTCTCGAAACCCAGGAATCGTCCTTCACATCCCCCCTCCATGACTGAGTCCTGGGGAGTCTGTCTGCAATTTACAGGTTGAGTCCATTCTGTTCCAACCCCTCCCTCACCATCATGGGCCCCTGTCATGTCTCACCTACCTGGTTTCTTAGCATCCCCTTCGCCCAGCCTATTCCCCGAAGAGCAGTAGGAATAATCTTGTAAAATGCTAATCTGACCATTTAACTCCCCTGCTAAAAGGCGTCTCAGGTGCAGCCCATTACAATTTGGAAAAAAAAAAAGACTCGTACTGTGGCTTATAATATTCCGCATGACATGAACACTGCATAGGTCCATTTTTCGGGTGAAACCAAGGCGATTCCGCAGTCAGTAAGTGGCAACATCTTTTGACTTCAAGGCTATCGTTCTTCATGTGAACTAATCATAACCACAATCATAATTACCTTTTATTGAGTGCATATGATAATATACACATAATTAAGTTCTTTAAACATATTAAATTCCTTAATCCTCACAGCCAAATCTATGAATCAGCGCTGTTATTCTCCTGGTTTTACAGGTGAGGAAACTAAGACACAGAACGTTTAAGCAATTTTTCCAAGGCCACACAGCTTGAAAATGACAAAGCCCAGGCAGTGTAACTTCCTTACCCCTACTGGGCCCTGCAATGAGCATAGAATTGACAAAAAAGGAAGGAATGTGTTCTAACTGCCACCTCCTTCTCCGTTGCTATCATTCTTCTGGCTAGATATCAGGCTATCCAAATCTTTGTATAGTTTCTTAAGTTGGCATTGCTTCTTCCCCCTCAAGAGATAGCTAAGTATAAACAGCAACGTCAATAAGTATTAGGAATCAACTGTTTAAAATTGATAATGTCTCTGAAGGCCTGAGATGGTCTTCTTCCAAAGAGGTAATTACAGGAACCCAGTAAGGATGGGAGGCATTTCACAGAAAATAGAGTACGAGCAATCCTAACGGAAATGTCAAAAGGATAATGTGTTTTGCAAATGTTTATTGCAAACAGACAAAAGTGGGTTCAATTACTCATCACAGCCTACACATTTCTCTTTGTTGGCTGGAAAACACTCAGGTGTTTTGTTTTTCAGAAAAAAAAAAATTATTTTCTGGGATGGCATGGAGGTATCTTTAGCTTTGCAAGTTTGATTGTGAACTTCTATGGCCTATTAAAAAATGCCGATGCAGCCTTAAAACATGAAAAAAGATGACAGATGCCAATGAACATGATGAATCCACTGGACTCCATATATCATCTGTCCTTTGCCCCCTCTTTCCTCCAAGCCCTGAGCTTTCTGAACGCCTCATCTTTGAAACCAGAATCTGTATTCGGCACGTGTGGCTGCACGATTAAATAAAAGTAATCATCATCTTTCTCTGCTGTTGCCTCTGTAGGAGAGATTTTTTAACTCTACCTCTGCTGCCACACCCCCTAGTCAGGCCCTTTGGAGAAAACCGGATTTTAAATCTTAATGTTAGTGAGACTTTGTGCAAGTTTCTTATCCTTGTTGGGACTCAGATTGAGACTCAGTCTCACCTGGTATCCAGTGAGAATGATGACACCTGCATCACAGGGCAGCAGTTGTGATGTTTAAGTGACATGTATTTTAAGTGCCTATAATTCTTTTTTTTTTTTTTAATAAAACTTTATTTTTTGGCTGCGTTGGGTTTTCATTGCTGGGTGTGGGCTTTCTCTAGTTGCAGCGAGCGGGGGCTACTCTTCATTGTGGTGCGCGGGCTTCTCATTGTGGTGGCTTCTCTTGTTGCGGAGCACGGGCTCTAGGCAGGCGGGCTTCAGTAGTTGCGGTGCATGGGCTTAGTTGCTCTATGGCATGTGGGATCTTCCCAGACCAGGGCTCGAACCCGTGTCCCCTGCATTGGCAAGTGGATTCTTAACCACTGTGCCACCAGGGAAGTCCTAGTGCCTACTAATTCTTAACTATAATGGCTTGAGCCCTTATTGTGTGTTGGCACTTTACATCTATTATTTCATTGAATTTAACCCTATAAAGGAAGAATCATTATCTCCACTGTACAGATAAAGAAGCTGAGGCTCAGAGTCGTGCAATAACTTGCCTGTTATGGGTTGAATTATATCCCCCCCTCCAAAAGGTATGTTGAAGTCCTAACACCCAGTACCTCAGAATATGACCTTATTTGGAAGTAGGGTCTTTACAAAGGTAATCAAGTACAAGTGAGGTCATTAGGGTGAGCCCTAATCTAATTTGACTGGCATCCTTATAAAAAGGAGAAATCATGGTACGGACACAGACATGCACAGAGGGAAGACAGTGTGAAGACAGAGAGGGGGAAGACAGCCATGTGACTGGAATGATGAGTCTACAAGCCAAGGAATGCTGTAGATTGCTGGCAAAAGCCAGAAGCTGGAAGAGGCAAGGAAGTATTCTCCCCTAGAGCCATCAGACAGAGCATGGCCCTGCTGATACCTTGATTTCGGATTTCTAACTTCCAGAACTGTGAGAAAATAGCTTTCTGTTGTTTATGCTATTGAGTTTGGGGGACTTTGTTATAGCAGCCCTAGGAAACTAATACATTCCTTAAGGTCACATTGTGAATACGTACCAATATACCAATACCAGGATTCAGTTCCTGGTCTGTCTAACTTAAACACTGGGCTGTTAACCGCTGCTCTACTGTTTCTACTCAATGTATGGGCCCTGGACCAGCAGCACTGACCTCACTGTGGAGCTTTTTAGAAATGGAAAATCTCAGGCCCCACCCCAGATCTACTGACTCAGAATCTGCATTTTAATAAGATCTCCAGAGAATTCTTATGCACTTCAAAATTTGAGAAGCACTGCTGTAGACTACCTCCTTCTGTACCGATCAACCAGTATTCATTCCCTTCTCTTTTTTCCTGAGCTCCTCTTTTGTGTGCTATTGCAACAGGCTCCTAGTAGGTCTTTCCATTTCTAGGATGTTCTCCTTCCAGTCCGTTTTCCACTCCACTCAATCCTTCCTTAATCTCCCAAGACTAACTTGTCCCTTATACATGGTAGGAAAACTGGGTACAGTAAAAAGATAGGCTTTGGACCCTACTGAACTTATCCAAAATCCTGCTTTACCATCCCATTGGCGTATGGAGAGCAAGTCACTTGTCCCTTCTGGGCTTCAACTTTCTCATCTATTCCTGGTAACTTTACTCTACTGGAAGCCATTATCATCATCCTTTGCGTGGACTACTGAAGTGGCCGCCTAAGTGGACTTCCCACCTCCTCACCTCCCAATCTCAATCTGTCCCCCTCATTGTTTCCTTGATGAACTCTCCAAAAGCAAATCTGATCATGTCATCTTCCTGAATAAAAACCCCCATGATGTCCCTGCCCTTAGATGCAGTCTGAATTCCTGAACATGGCTCACTCGTGTTCCTTGCCTGATCTGCCCTCACCTATTTCTCCTATCTCATCTCTCTTTACCACTCCCCCACTTTCTTATTTATTCTGTAGGTATGCTAACCTTCCTTTACTTTCTCAAGTTAGCAATCACCTCTTTCAGGGTCCTTTTCTGCATCACCTCTCCTTCCCCTAAACTCCTGTGTCTTAAGTGTGCCTCCTCTCTGTTTTTCTTTATCATAATATTAATCAAGCTTTTTATTTATTGCTTGATAAAAGTTGATTTGTGTATATTCCACACCAGACTACATGAGCGTGGGGGCAAAGACCATGACTATCTTTGTGATCTTTTGTATCCCAGCACTTTAGCCCAGTGTTGGTACATAGTAAGCCCTCAACACCTATTTGCTGAATAGATAAAAGAAGTTGGGAGATGACCCAGTTTTCAGGCCAGCATTGTTGCTTCTCTTTAAGAAACATTTATTTTGGAAACCCCACTGCCGTTTAACAGACTAGGTGCTGGGAGTAGAGTAAGTACAGGAACAGCCAGTCTATCCTTTCTGGAGTTTCTTTTTCTTTCCCACATGATGAAGGCTCCTAGATCTCACCTCATTGAACAAAGCTCAAGTATTTACTACTAATTGCTTTAAGTAAGGCCTGTGTGATCTCATTGCTAATCAGATGCTTGCATTTAAGAAAGAAAAATGGCTAATTAACAGAATCCAGTACTGCCAATATTAGGGCTCAGAGCCCTGTATGTGGCAACACGGTGATGGAAGACACACGGTGAAGTTTGGAAAGTCTTTGGGGCTTAAATAGCTTTTTCACTTTGAGAGAAGTTGAAACAACACACCCAAAACTACCAGGGAGGAGACATTCTGACAGAGGATGAGTCCATGGGTCCCGGGAACCTGTTCCTTCTGTGTATTGTCAGCAGTCAGAAATACTCAAAGTTTACAATGTAATTGTTAGCAACCCCAAATGAAGGCTCATGAGCCGCTTGTGAAACTGGCACTAGAATAACCAAGGTGGTTAAAGTTTGAAAAAATAGGAAACTTTATTCACATGGGATGGGCCAGTTTTGGCCTCGCATATGCTATGTGCTCAGTAGATTCTTGTTGAAGGAATTTCTCCTGCGAGAAATTTACAGAAGAAAAAAATAGATATTTACATAACCTTTATTAAAAAGCATAAAAGAAAAACCTGAATAAATGGAGACTGTAATACCCTATTCATGAACAGGAAAACTCAATGTCATAAAGATGCCTCTTCTCCCCAGTTCATCTATAGATTCAAAGCTATTCCAATCAAAACCCTAACAGGGTTTTTCAGGGGAAATGACAAGCTGAACCTAAAATTCATGTGGAAGAGTAAAGGGCCAAGATTAGGCAAGTGTTTTTGAAAAAGGAGGAGATGGAAAAGAAAGAGAACTGATTCGCTTTAATAGATATCAAGATTCACTCTGAAGCCTTATGCCATTTTGAGAATGGTTTTGTTTTAGTGTTTGTTTGTTTGTTTTGCAAGCTGGTCATTCAGGGAACTGGTTTTTGGCAAACTTGCCTGGAGTCATTGTATACTGAGGGATTCATTTTAATGAAAGTGAAGGCATGCAGTGTAAATTTGTTGTCTTGGAGCTCAGCTCTGACGGCTGTAAACTGCAGCGCAGGGCAGGGGAAAGAGCAGGGGTCAGATGCGCCAGGCTGAACCCCGGCTCTGCCTTCCTGAGCTGTGAGACCTTGGGTCAGTTGCTCAACTTCTCTGAGTCTCAATTTCTTAATTTGTCAAATTTGATGAATAAAAGCCAACCTTGAAAAACACATCACTGTTGGGCTGTATTTAGCTGCTTTTAGAATCTGTTTATTCAAGTTAAAAATTGCTTTCCGTAAAGTAGGGGTTGCAGTCTCAAATGTCTGCAGGGGCCAGGAAGATAATGCCCACGTGTATAGCAGCTGTAGAGAAGACGACGGGGAGGGAAGATTATAGCAAACTGTGAGTGAGCATAAAACCGGGCTGCAACCAAGCCAGCCCACACACCCCCAGTCAGCGACTTTAGTTCTAGAGCGAAGAACCTGGCTTTGGGGATGAAAAGAGGGGCAGAGATGAGATCAAGTTCCGCCTCAGACAATGGTGTGAGCCAGGCACGTTAATTCACTCTCTGGGACTCATTTTCCCACGTTTAAAATGGGAAGATTGGACTCTCTAAGGGTGATTGTAGCTCTTAGATTCTAAAATGCTTGTCCATGACGCTAATGTGTTGAGGCACTTGCCAGCCTCACTTCTTGAATTGGAAGTGAAAGAATCTCACTTCTAGGATTGGAAGTCCAAGGTTCACAGCCCAGCTCTGCCACTTACTAAATGCCACTTGAACAGGTCCCAGAAGCTCATTGCACTTCAGTTTCTATTACCAAATATATGAAGGAAGAGTAATTATATCCTCCAAACAGAGTTGGGGTGACACCTCTGGCTCTGAAAGTGTTTTGTAAACAGAGCAGTGATGGGAAGGGAGGTAGAGAACTGGTCTACCACGTCCCAGCTAGCCAATACTTATGTTATTTGAAAATCCAGCTTTCCTGGGATGGAGGCCCTGCTAGTGTCATTTTACAGAGGAGAAAACTGAGATTTCAAATAGTGAACCCAGGTATTGAAATCTCCTCCTGGTTCCAAGGCCCATGTACTTATTTCTCCGCCTGCCGCTTCCTCAGATGGACCAGCCATGTCCAGTGCTGGGAGCCTAGCTGTTGTCACCAGGTCGGAGGCCATGGGCAGTGGGATCAGAGGAACTTAAGAGCAGCAGTCACATTTCCAACCAGCAGTCGGGCAGGTCTTAGATTCCTAAATGAGGTGATCAGCCATGTTTGTACAGAACAAGATTGAGGGCTCTCTCTATGCCCTCTGTTTTAAATGTCAGCTTTCAGGTGGGCAGCCTGAGACCTACAGTTCTTGGACACGGGCAGGAGAAGGCCAGGGACCCCAGGTGAACTCTCCTGACTCAGGCAGGGCACAGCTGCTGAAAGGGATCACCTCTCCTTCTCTTTATGAAACCAACATGCTGCTATGGCCCCGGGGAAACACAGGTCAACAACTTCATGAATTACCCGTTTGCTTGTAATCCAGTTGCAGTGGTGAAATATTATGTTGCCTGGGGCAGGGCTATTCCTGGCTTTTAGTTGTTTAAATTACGAAGTTTCTTTTTTGGAAGGTGGGAAGATTTATTGAATGCCTACCAAGGGTCAGGCATGGTGCCACTCACTTTGCACGGCTGATTTTATTCAACCCTTGCGAGAACAGGACACATTAGATTCTGTCACTTCAGTTGATCAGATGTTAAAGGAGAGGCTCAGCTTGGATGAAGAAATGCACCAGAGTCCACAGATGTAGTGAGTGCTGGAGCCGAGCATCAGAATCGCTGGCTTTCTGACCCCAGAGTCTTCCACAGCACCAGCCTGCCCATTGGTGTGACACTGATGACAAATAGGCCTGTGAAAACCAAATAGAGTTTCATTTATTAATGGTCTGCAATGGAGGAAGACTGCCTGCCCAGCCGATAGAAAATGCATTTGTTTTGTAAACAGAGAAAAATTCATTCATTTGCTAATGTTCTCTCCCTGCTAAACTTGTGCCAGTTCTGCCTTTAATCTGTTACAGAGCTTAAAAGCAAGGATGTCCCCACACCCCATGCCTTTGAGTATCCTACTTGGGACATGCAGGAATGGTTCTTCCTTTGTCTCAACATCGAAGGACAGTTTATGTCTTGACAGGTGTATATACCTGTCAACATATATATATGTTGAAACATATAAATAAGTACAGAAAATCAAACCCCTCGGGTTACCCAGTTGTCCCATTTTCCAAGAAAATGAAAGAGAGGATAACTTAAAATGAATAAAAATATACTCACCATTTGGAAGTCTGAAATTGACAGTGTTTACCAGAAATTATATGAGCGGAGAACTCAGGCTTCTATTTGATTGTGGGTTTGAATTGGCGCCTGGGCGCTGAGATTCTTCCTTTGTGAGAGATTGCTGTTGCTGGGGGAATTGGCAGTGTGACCAGGCCGAGGGAAGGGATAAAATGATTAGGTCCGAGGCTTCACTGCGAAGCTTCTTCCTCTGAGATTTAGAAACCATCTCTCTTTCAGCCTCTTAATGTTTCCTGAACACCGTGAATTTCTCCAGGGGGCTTTATGGCCAGAACTGATCGCATTCAATTCTCCAGGGAGGAAATAGGCAGGTTTGTCTTATTTATTTATTTATTAAGTAAAGAACATGAAATGGAGAGGAAAGTCCTCTTATCTTGATTGTAGTGTTTGAGGACAGCTAGAAAACCTGCAAGTGACTGGCTCTCAGCCTGGATCCAACTGCCCCTACCCCACCCTTCTTGTTCCTCTTCATCTTTTTTCCATCCATGCTTTCCTCATGCACCTCCTCACTGCCTCTTTTCTCTTTCTTCCTCACCCTAATCTTTTGCAGCAGACTTTAAGCCTCTAATATGGTCAACCTCTTCTGGTTAAAAGTCAACAATTCTCACTCAAAGTGCTGCAAGGAAAAGCAATGTGTGATAAGGACTAGAACCAGAGAGCGATCCAGGCTGAGAACAGGCACCTGCATCTGCCACTCAGGCCCCCTCTGTTCTCGCCTTCCACACACATTGATGTCTCAGCACCTGCTGCTTCCTTGAACTTGGACTTACTGCAGCCCCTCACGTGTGTGACCCTTCTTCACGGCCCTCGCCCTTCCTTACTTTTCTCTCTACTTCTTCTCACTTTTGGTTCCTGCTTCTAACAAGAGCCAAAAATCATGCCCTACATAGTTCCTAGTTCAGAATCCCAAAAAGGAATCTGATTGCCTATATTATAGACACACACACACACACACATATGGAAATTTACAATAAGGAATTGACTCATGTGATTGTGGATGCTAAGTCTCGAGCTGCACTTGGTAAGCTGGAGATCTGAGAGGAGCTGAAGTTTTAGTTTGAGTCTAAAAGCAGGAAAAAAAAATCTACGTCCCAGATCTAGGCAGTCAGGCAGAAGGAATTCCCTCTTTCTCAGTCTTTTGGTTCTAGTCAGGCCTTCGACTGATTGGATGAGGCCCACCCACATTAGGAGAGCAATCTGCTTTACTCAGGTTGATACATAAATTAACCATCACATTCCCCCAGGTCCCTGGGGCTCTCTCTGCTTCCTCCCTCTCACCCCTCCCACTTGGCTCCGCCCAGGCGTTGGTCTGGTCTGCCTTTGGATTGGCTACCATAAGATCGTATGTTCACCTCTATCCAGTCACCTGAGGCTGAGCAGTAAGCTCAGGGGACACATCAATCAGCCACCTATGGTTGTCCCTTAAGCAGCAGCTTGAGGGGGGCACTTTCCTTTAGGAGGACCTGGGGTGGGACTATTGCGATGATAAATTGTTAAGAGCAACCCTACAGTCCTAACAACAGTAAATGAGAGGCGTTTGTGTGGCTAGAGCTGGCAAGTTCATCAGATTTTTTTTTTGAGTTGCAGGGTCTTGCTGGGCACTGTGGATGCAAAGGTGAAAGGACACGACCTTCGCATCCAAGACTCACAGGGAGTAGGAGAGGCAAATTGAGGATCCCTGCAGCTCAGCAAACATAGAACATTAGGTTACAAGACATCTTGGAGATCTAGTCCAACTCCCTCTGTTTCCCAGATCCAGAAATGGAAGCCCTGCTTCCTTGGTGGCGCAGTGGTTGAGAGTCCGCCTGCCGATGCAGGGGACACGGGTTCGTGCCCTGGTCTGGGAGGATCCCACATGCCGCGGAGCAGCTGGGCCCGTGAGCCATGGCCGCTGAGCCTGCGCGTCCGGAGCCTGTTGATCCACAACGGGAGAGGCCACAACAGTGAGAGGCCCGCGTACCGCAAAAAAATAAATAAATTTTAAAAAAAAGAAATGGAAGCCCAGAATGGTTAACAGATTTGCCTAGGGTCACACAGCCAGTTTCAGGTAGAGATTTTATTTCAGTTACCATGTGTTAAATGTATATAATCTGTTGGAGATTGGGAGACCCTTTCATGTTATTATTTCATTTAATGCTTATAACAGTGGTGTGAGGTAGGCTTTATCCAGAGGAGAGACTTGAATTTCAGAAAGGTGCATTAACTCACTCAAAGGTAGGTCACATAGGTAGATAGGAGAGACACGAAGGAAGGTCTCCTGTGATGTCAGTGTTGCAAACAAAGGCAGTGCTAGAAATTTTAAGTGTGATGTTGAAATATCTTCAAAAAAATCATCCAGCGCTCACCAGTGTGATTCTTTCCTGCTCCTTGGGTGAGCAGGTGTTGAGTAAATAGAAAAAGAGCAGCAGGAGGGACATTTTTGAGAGACTGGCTAAGAAAGGAAGGCAGTAGAAAATCAAAAAGGGAGATGGGGTAGACGTCTCAAGATGATCAATACTGATGACGTTTTCACTGAGGAATTTTGAAAATCCCGGGAAAAGATCCATTTTACGGATGGATAGGATGACTTAGCAACAAAGAGGAGAGGAAGAGAATCAGGTAGGGCAGTGAGACGAGGCCTGCTCAGTGCACTAATGACACATCTGTCCTGATTTTCCTTAACCTGAAAGACCTCTGCTGACCAAAGAGCTATTTGAAATGTCATGCATATTGATTTTTTCCCCCAGGCTGGGTTTACAATCTTTTCTGAAATAAGAGCATTTAGACTAAAATGAGGACTGAGCTAGCTTCTGCAAAATAGGAAGGCTCTACTGGTCAGTTGAGCAGAGCACAGAGGCAGGGTGACATCTCCGGTTGTGGTGCTTCAAGTTCTCGTGTTGGTCTTGGATTTCTTCATCTCCCACCTCCCCATCCCGTTCCCTGTGCACCCCCTTTCCCTGTCCTATTTTCTCCTATCCATCCTTTCTTGCCCTTGAGTTTGATAGCATAGTATATAAAGTAAGGATCACGACACAAACTGTTGCGAGTCAATGGGCCACTACAGTTAGGATGTAATACGATGTGGAATGGAGAAGGCTACGCAACTGGAAAGGGCATGCCTAGGTCGTAAGAGGCAATGGCTGCTCAGCTCCACCTAATTGCTGCCCTGCTCAACTATGGACCCAGTGCTGCCAGCTCTTCCAACTTTTGAAAAGAGCCTGGAAATGTAGATGTACCTTTTACAAAATACTCTGATTTTTTAGTGTGATCAATTAATTCAATTCTCTTACAAATTCTTTCAGGCTGGTACTCACCCATGGGTCACCAGCTTCTGACCACTGGTCTACAGTAAGAAATATAGTTGAAATCCTAACTTCACTGCTTCTAGCTGTGTGACTCTGAGCATGTCTCTTAACCTCTCTGTGCCTTCCTTTCATGACTATCAAATAGTATTAGAAGATGGCATATACAGTACCAAGCTCACTGTCTCACTCAGAGTAGATACACCATAGATAATAACTCCCTCCCCTCCCTTCCACTCCATCCCACGATGATGGTATTTTAATCATGTATACTTCTGATTCCAAAGAGGAATATTGAGTCTATTACAAGACCAATGGCTTCTGCAACATCAGCCTGAGTTCCTCCTGCAAATGATCATATCACAAGAGCTCACAGTGTATTCTTACCCTGCTTTGTTGAAAGCCATTTCCCCAAAATGCATTTTATGTGGGCAATGAGTCTCTATTCATGCACAATTTCACATGAAAAGATTTGCCCTTTTCATCGTACGCATGGCTTGAATCAGCCAGCCTGCAAGAAAATATTTCCATTCATTAGCATGCCAAATGATGTCACTGGCCTGGAACTTCACGGGTGGATATGGCCACGGACTCATAGCCTCCTGGCACTCCGAGAATTCTCAGAGGAAGCCATCTAGTCCAGACTTCTACACAATGGTCCTTTAAATGCAGCTGAAACATCTCCTTAGGTGGTGAGGGCTCATTTTTCTGGAAAGCTGCCCTGGCCATTCTAGTTATTTGAAATATCTTGATTGTCTCCAATTTTAATCTGAATTTCGGTTAACTTGTGCCCATTGGTTCAGATCTAACCTCCAGCAATACTGAGAGGAAGTTTAATCACAGTACAACCTGGCATCCCATTAAATAGCCATAATAGTGAGAATGCAAGTCACACATCAGGACTGTTCTCGGTGTTTTACATATGTTTATTTCCTTAACATTCACAAAAACTCTATGAGGCACGTAATAATAAAGCGCTCTCATTTTAAGGATGAGGAAACTTGAGGCCCAGTGGTCTCATGGCTCATGAGTGGGAGAGGCAGGAAGGCAGCCCGGGCTATCTGACCTCAGAGTCCATGTGCCTACGGACGACATCCTCCTGCCTCTTCCTGGTGGTGGACCTGCACCAAGGTTTAGTGCGCAGGACCAAGTGCTTTGATGTCATCCAGAGTCAGATTACGTCCTGACTCTGCCACTTCCTCTTAGAGCAAACTTGGCCAACCTACTTCATTTTCCTGACCTTTAAATAAGGGGTATGCCACGTCTCAGATGTCTTGGGAGTCAAATCTCTGTAAATCATACAGCAGTACCTGACAAGTAGTAGACATGCAATGGGTTTTTGTTGAATAAATGGCATTTATCTGGAATATTACTCAGTCATAAAAAAGAATGAAATGATGCCAATTGCAGCAACATAGATGGACCTAGAGATTATCATACTAATTGGAGTAAATCAGACAGAGAAAGACAAATATTATATGATATCACTTATATATGGAATCTAAAAAACGATACAAATGAACTTATTTACAAAACAGAAATAGACTCACAGACATAGAAAACACACTTATGGTTACCAAAGGGGAAGGGGGGTGGATAAGTTAGGAATTTGGTTTTAACAGATACACACTACTATATATAAAATAGATAACCAAAATGGGCCTACCATATGGCATAGGGAACTATATTCAATATCTTGTAAAAACCTATAATGGAAAAGAATATCAAAAAGAATATAAGAAAAATATATATATATAAATGAATCATTTTGCTGTACACCAAAGTCTAACACAACATTGTAAAACAACTATACTTCAATTACATACACATTTGAGTATTCATACTCATTTAATTAAACTTTCAGCAGACATTGGTGAGTACCTTCCCCTGTGGTAGGCACTGTGCTAGGTGGAAAGGACATATAGATAAGTCGCTTCTTTGGGAGTAAAGCACCAAAGCTGCGTTTTACTGAGTACATATTCTTACCTCCAAATTTTTCCCCTAGGTCCACTTTTAAGCATTCCCTACAACAATTCTGAGAATTGGATGTTACTATCCCCAACCTGCAAATTACTATATTGAGAGTAAGCCAGCCCAAGGTCATTGCCAATTAGTAAATGGCAACATTTATTCTCAGACTCAGATTTCTGACATGAGATTCCACGTTGCTAGAGCAGACATTGGATATTTGAAAAGAAGAGAGATTGGGCTTCCCTGGTGGCGCAGTGGTTGAGAGTCTGCCTGCCGATACTGGGGACACGGTTCATGCCCCGGTCCGGGAAGATCCCACGTGCCGCGGAGCAGCTGGGCTCGTGAGCCATGGCTGCTGAGCCTGCGCGTCCGGAGCCTGTGCTCCGCAACGGGAGAGGCCACAACAGTGAGAGGCCCGGGTACGGCAAAAAAAAAAAAAAAAAAAAGAAGAAGAAGAGAGATTAATGCTCTTTAGAGATATAGAGTGTTGTGTTCAAAGCAAAACTTTCCAACCTTTGCTTTTGTCCTTGAAACTGAGAAATGAAATTGTCAGTGGAACTGTCTTTGGATGGCAGGCCTGCCTACCATTTAGTTTTCCTTCCCACTGGGCAGGAACCGTGTCATCGTCGTGGTTTGTTCTGTGCTGAGGGCGAGGATGCTCAGATGCTCAGATGGAGGGTGCCCTCAGGGCACGCCTTGCACCTATCAGTGATGAATTGTCATGGGGAGAGGTCTGTGCGCACCTAACTGGCTCTTCTTCGTTCAGAGGGCACCCCCTACCCCATGCAGGGAGTCCAAGGAGCAAGATGCTGAGGGACATAGGACAGAGAATCCAGACTCCCGATGTCACAGTTTCCTTCAGCTTCCTTTGTGACTTTAGCCAGAATGACCTTTCTGATCCTTAAATCTCATGTATTAAAAATGATGCCAGGGGCTTCCCTAGTGGCGCAGTGGTTGAGAGTCCGCCTGCCGATGCAGGGGACACGGGTTCGTGCCCCGGTCCGGGAAGATCCCACATGCCGCGGAGCGGCTGGGCCCGTGAGTCATGGCTGCTGAGCCTGCACGTCCGAAGCCTGTGCTCCGCAAAGGGAGAGGCCACAGCAGTGAGAAGCTCGCATACTGGAAAAAAAAAAAAAAAAAAATGGTGCCAGTTCTGAGATCACCAGTTTGTTTAGGGGCTAAATGAACAGAATATGCTGGTGTTAACAAAGTAACTGTTGAAGATTTTCAAATGGTCTCTCCTGATCCTCAAGGCAGTCCTGTAATGTACAAAGGAAAATTCCTAAAACTTCCATTTTACCGAGGAGACTCGGAGAGATTGCAGAGCAGTCTAGTAAGTGGCTCTCATCAGAGGTATTTTTAGACTAAGGAGTACACATGAGCCTTGACAGACTATCCCCCAATTATCACACTAGCGATCTGACGACAGTCTTCTAAAGCTGCCCGGTGGCTTTGCCTGTTCTCTGAGTCAGGCACGGCTCAGCCTGACGCCTGCAGATCCTGCTCAAACACTCTCTCCAGCACAGGCTCCGGACGCGCAGGCTCAGCGGCCATGGCTCACGGGCCCAAGCGCTCCGCGGCATGTGGGATCCTCCCGGACCGGGGCACGAACCCGCGTCCCCTGCATCGGCGGGCGGACTCCCAACCACAGCGCCACCAGGGAAGGGAAGCCCCTACCCTTTCTTAATAATACCCGAAGAGGCTCTCTTAATTCAGGGCAGCACAAGAACAACTAAAGGAGTAGTTGTGAACAAATGCGGCCACGACATGGAGTGAATTTTGTATGTGTCACCCATAACTGATTGTGTACACCCACAAGGACCCTCACATCCTCACGAACCCAGGGGTGCACACTCCAGGGCATAGCTGTGGCATGCTTTGGGGAGCCCCTCTCTGCTCGGCATATCTGCCTGACCCTGATGCTCCCCTCTCTCCCACACCTTCTTACTGTGGCTGTCTTTGCACAAGTAGCATCCTGGGTCGCCTAGGCTTCCTATCCCGCCCTCCTAGCCTAAACCCTACCACTTCTCAGATGTCAGCATGCATAGCGTTCCTCAGGGAGGCCTTCCGGGCCCTCCCACCTCCAGATTCGGTTGTTCCCCACACACTCCCCAGAGAGCCCATCCTTCTCCTTGTGTGATGCGTGACGGATCACATGGGTCACTCTTGTCATTGTCTGTGCTGAAGGAGGTGCAACGGACCTGGGGGGAGCAAGAGAGTTTCTCAAGTACATAGGCCTATATTGATATTTTTCACAGAATCAGGTCCTGTGCTCAGGGCAGTCCCGCAGGCCACCAGCCCCAGGACCACATCAGACGTGGACTGTCCTTATCATGTCATTACCACACGGAGGATTCCAGCTGTGTGGTCCTCTCCCGCTCTATCTCACTGTCGCCAGCTGAGGTTAGGGTGACTTGTCTGCCTTTTCACTATGTCCTATCCTGTAGATCCCACATGCTGACAGAAAACTATTTTCCCTGGATTCACTGTTAATCTTGTTTCTAAAATACCATGCTCTCTATTTTTCTATTTTTATTTTACATCCCACCACCTACTTCTCCCCGGGCCGTGGTTTCCCCATCTGTACAATAAGAAAGTTGGAGAAAATAAATCTCTAAGGTCCTTCCGAGGCTAATGTTCTGAATCTGTGAAATGTCCCCTTAGTGGGTCGAAGAGCCCAAAGAAATTTCCCCCTGTGTTACGTGGTTATCATCTCAGGGCTGTATAAGCCGCTTAAATGAACACTGTTTACTGTACACCAAAGATTCCGTTGCCCTACTTATGTTTTCCCCTTCCAACCTGTTCCAGGTGGTTGAACCTCCGCCCCTGTGGGCCTGCTAGAAGATTACTTCTCCTTTAGAGATCCGATACACACGACTTGATGAAAGCCGTACGTGGGGAAAGTTAACAGTGATTAGAATCTATTTGCCTTCACTTCATCTTATTACAGATTATACTTGTATATTAACTTCATAATTCTCTGATTACCAAGGAGTTCAACTGAGGCCCTGGGTCTCTTCAGTCCTAATTAGCCTTGTCCAGCTGAGCTTGTGCTCGACTGAACCATCAGCAGAGTATTTCTCAGTCAGCAATGGAAGCAAAATGATTCATTCTGGGAAGCTTGTTTCTGATGCTATAAACCATTTGCATACCATGTGGATTTGCACAGACCTAGCCTATGCCAGGGCCCGGAAGCAGTTGGCTTTCACCCCCTTTCCTCATTCATCTGAGAAATGGCTGTGCATTATTCAGTAAATGGCCCCATCCGGGGAGTTGACATCACTTCCTCATGAAGCAGAATTTAATTCAGACATTTTGAGGCACAGCGTGGCATAGTGGTTGTGGACACGTTCTTGGGACAAGTGGGCGATGTTTTAGGCTAGTGGTTGATTTTGGAAGAACTACCTGAACTTTCTAAGCCTCAGCTTACTTGTCTATAAAATGGGAATAATAACGATATCCACCTGACAGGATTGTTATGAGGATAAAGTGAAATATGTAAATTGTATAGCATATTGGAAGCATTCAATATATGTTAGTTTTCATTATTGTTAATATTAATTAGTCTCTTTCTGTGGGAGAACAATAACAGAGACGCAATAGAAAGAATGTTTATTTTATGAATAAGGAAATGAAGCTAGGTGAGGAGAGGTGACTTCATACCCTCCATAAACATTTATCAAGTACTTACCATGGGTCAGTCCCTCAATATTAAAAAAAAAAATCAATGTCCAACACCATTCTCTCCCCCTCAAACAATAAGTAGCCTTTAACTGTGCGTATGCGAACAGGGAAGGCTTCCCAGAGGAAGTGTCCACTAAACTGGTCTAGAGGAATCAATTTCATCCTTCAACACCCCACCTCAATCTTTCAAACCAAGCTTAATGTCACCTCCACTGTGAAGCCCTCCTTTATTCTGCCCCCCCCCGCCCAATATGGAACCACTTTCTCCTCTTCTCCATGCCTGTACTTTGTCTATACTGACACACTTGCATATAAAATGCACAAAAAAGTGGAGATTTTTAACTTCTCTGTCAGTTTTCTGTATCACTAGGACACAGCCTGGTGTCTGGAACACAGCAAAGATAATCACAATTGCTGACATCTATGATGGGCTTACTGTTTATAGACGGTCCTCTGAGTACTATATTTACATCAATTGACTTAATCTCCTGGCAACTTTTTGAGGATGCTGAGACACTGAGCAGTTTAGAGATTTGCCCAAGATTGGGCAATACCAGGATTTGGACCCAGGCAGTCTGGCCCCAGAACCCTTGCTCCTAACCGTGATGTAATAGCTCTCCATAGGTATCTGCAGAACTGCACATAATGATGTTCATCAAGTTCTAGGCAATTTACACATATCGCCTTATATAATTTTCACAACAGTGGTCTGATGGGAGTCCTGTTCTGATCTTCATGTTGTGATAGTGTAAACTGAGGCCTAGCATGTGTAGGTACCTTGCCCAAGGAAGTAAGGCTAGCAAGTGGCTGGCGTTTAAACCCAAGCCTGTTGCCAGAGTCTGAAATCTAATCTCCTATCGCCAAATTTCCTATAATGTGATATGGGAATCCCCAGCAGTATGTGAGATGATTTTTATGTCATTCATGGTTTAATGGTTATGTATGTGTTTTAATGTGTACCACGAATAATAGGACTACAATCTTAAACCCAAGATTATATAGGTGCAAATGCATAGAATGAGGCTGGTGTACGTGTTTAAGAGTTAGAGTGTGTCATTTGAAAAACTATTTAAGTGCAGTATAATACCATTAATGTTAGGGGTATGAGACTTGATGCATTGATGACTGAAGTTTGGGAAGCTCTGTATTGTACTCCCCTCCTCCCCGACCTGTGAAAAGGACGGTAATAGAAAGAGATGTGAGAGCCTTCAGGTTGTGAAAATAGTGCAAGCGCAGGGCTGAAGTCAAGAAAATGTTTGTGAGTTTCACACAGGGTATTGTCTGGATCTGTCTGTCTGGAACTTTGAACTTTCTTCTACAGAAAATGAGTAGCCTTCAAAGATTTAGGACCAGAACTAGATATGACATTGTCTATTACTATTTATCTTTTACAGTCATTGTGGGTTTACCGTCCACCTGGATGTATAATAGCTTGACAGTATCGAGGGGTAAACATGACCACAAATACGTGTTCACTGACAGCCCCTAAGCTTAGTGCTTAGGAGGTGGTTCCTATAAGACCCAGGATGCAGTGATGCAAGCTTCGATGCACATGTGCCACGTAGAGCCCGCCTCTCCCATCCACGTGTGCACTTTACAAATTAGGGCATTATCCTCCTTTTCAAAAGTCGTTTCTAACTGCCGAGAGTGGTAATCTTGCCTCTTTATCCATCTGAAATTGTAAAACTAATTGAACAATTCATTGAACCTAATGGCTTTAGAAAAATCAATAATCACATCCTGTTATTGATAGAGTAGAAGCACATGGAAAGAATTACCCAATACAGACATAAGCCAGTTAAAATAAAGAATTCAACAAGCTGCCTGGCAATCTATTCAAATTTTGAACTTGAACGATTATGTGGAGTTTCTTAAGTATAAATAATGAAAGCAATGCACTCACGTGCTGCCAGGGTGTGGGCTACAGTTACAGGCAGCGAAGATGCCGATTCCTGGCATTTATCCCACTACTCCTGGCTGTGAGCAGTCAGTAAATAGGTACTTGGCTGTTGGGGGTGGGGTGTGTATAGCAACGCTGGCTGCCAATTAGTGTGGTGAGCATTTGAGGTCAGAACAGAGCTGTAATAATATGTTCCTTATACCTGCCTCAAATATACATAGTAATTTGCAAAGCACTTTCCCATCTAGCTATAAGCCAGGTAGATATTTTGCAAATGGGAAAACTAAGGGCTAGCACGTGACCTGACTCGTCCCCAGTCACAGGGCTAATCATACAAGAACGGAAACTCTAGCACAGGTTTTTTAACTCCTTGTCCGTTGGTCAGTTTACGATGACTGCTAGCTTTGACATCTGATTCCCTTCTAGATTCAAAAGAACCTTCACCTTCAGTACTCAAGTCTGATTTCTGTCTAAGAAACCTTTGGTTAAGAAGGGAACTGTCATTTGGTCAAGGTCACAGAGCTCAGGCAGGATAGAGCTAGGATTTGATCACAGTTCTCTGGACTCCTGGTCCAGGGCTCCTTTCTTATACTTCTCAGCCATTTGCTTGTCTCTTCCAGGGGCAAGGAGGTGAGGTGATCAGGGTGAACAGAATCCCTGGCTGAGGACTCTTGATGTTGCAAAGCAGGATGCAGGGCCTGGGACTGAGGGGGACTTTCAGCTGCTTCCTCGGGATGACCTGCTTCTCTTCCCTGGTGCCACATCGTCAGGGATGGAGGCAGGTGGGGACAGATGTGTGTAATTGACAGGAATCTGGCTCACGGGTCCTGATTTCATGAAGACAAAAATTGTAGCAGGACTATATGAGGGGGAAATAAAATGGAAAGATGATACTCCACTGCCTTGCTGGTGTTTCTCTATAACCTCATCTTCTCAAAATGGTCGCACCACAAGCCATGTCTGAGAGCAAGAAAAAAAGACATCAAGGAGGCGGTCCGGTGTGAGTCGCAGTTCAGGATGCTCAGAGAGACTTTCACTCACGCCTCTTTCTTGTTCGCCGTTGTATGCTATGTGAAATAGTACGAGCTGATGCCCATTAGAGCACTGGGGATAGACCAGGCACTGCTCTAAGTGGCTATGAATACTAATTCATTTAGTCCTCCCAGCAACCTATAGGTAGATAAGAAAATTGAGACATGGACAGAGTAAGTGCCCCATGCAAGGTACCATAGTGGGGGGAACAAGGATTCAATCAGACGCAAGCCCAGTGGCTCTCGAATGTTCTAAACTGCTGTATATATTCTGGTGCCGAAGGGTCTGTGCTTGCCTCTTCAGATCCGAGCTCCGCCAGTGTCCACAGAGCTCTCAGTGGACTGTATCAACTGGCCTCCTGGTTTTCTGGCTTCTGGTTGGGTTTGGCCAATGGAAAGCACCAGCAGAAATCAGGCGGATGAAGATGGGTCAGGGCAGTTAGTCTCCTTCTCTGCCAAGGCCATGGGTTCCTCTGCCTGAGGCCACAGCTCCTGTTGAGAGCCCTCTCCTATGGCTACAGCTATACCTATGGCTCTCTCCTGGCTTCAGAAAATGCTCTTTCCCCTGTGAAAGGGAGGGAGGGAGGGAGAGAGGGAAAGAAGGATGGGAAGACAGGGAGAGGAGAATTAAAGGTCCTCATTAGAGCAATTTAGAATACTGGTCCACCTCACTTCACCCGGGACACTTTCTTTTCTTCACTTGGGTCATAAAGCTTTATCACGTTATTTCATTTTTAGCATATATAGTATCGCATCCACTTTACAGTCCACAAAACTGATCCTCAAAGAGGTGAAATAATCTGTCTAAGTCTGCATATCGATGCAGGATCTAAGCTTTGACTCAGTCAAGCAATTCTGATTTCAAATTCAACCTGGTTTCCTCTCCCAAGCTGCAGTTTCTGAGCATTCGGTGTCTCCTTCCCGACAATGATCAGATATTCAGGAAGTCCAAACCCCCTTGGAGGAAGGTCTCTTTCTTCACGATGGCTTCGGTCATGATGGGGATTTGATTTGGGTTCCTTTGCTTCAACCACTGAGTGTTGCCCCCTTGTGTTTGCTCCTTGTTCTCTGGTTCCCCTGAATGCCAGTCTTAGCTTGATCTTTGAAAGGGGGACGAACACATCTCAAATGCTGGAAAATATATTGGTTCTATGTGGTTCCTTTCTTCTCAGACTTCCAAGGTTAGCCCAGGAACCATTTTTATAAGCAGAATATAGCAATCGATGTAGGGAGACATTAATGTACTTTTCTGATAGCCCACTTTAAAAAATGTAGGTCTTTTTTAAAAACTCAGATATTGATATTTGTACAGATGGGTGACATTTGAATGTATCACTGTGAAATCCCCTGAGGACCTGGAAGATCCCTCTGAGAAATGTTTATTTGAGAATCAAAAGGGCCATCGCTTCTCCACATCCTGTTGATTTCATTCTCCTAGAAGTACATTCATCCTGGGCCTAGACAGTGCCTTGAAAGTAGGCTGGAAATACCCATGGTTAAGAAACCACTTTTTTCTTTTCCGACATGGGGAAAATTTTTCATTATGTCTGTGACTATTTAACATTCTAAACAAAGTGGCCAAAAAAATGAACCATATAAGCATCTATTTGTGTGGACAAAAGTTCAAGATTGAATGGATTATTTTTGGACGAAACCAAGCTGTTATTTCATTATCTACTGAGACTCTAAAATCAGGACTTTTCAAACTAAAAGGGAAACAACAGAACAGGAAAGAGAGCACATGTAACCCAAAGAGGTGCACTCACTCTCTTGTCTTCTCCCCTCCACAGCAGCTTCTTGCTAGAGAGGCGTCTTCACTTGTTTTCTGTCCTGGGTGCTAGCATTCTGCCTAGACTATAGTAAGTGCTTATTAAATAATAATTGAGTGATTGACTGACTGGCTAAATGAATGAATGGTTTACATAGTCCTTTCTTGTGAGATAAGCAGGGGGAGGGATTATTCTTACTCCCATTTGATAGATGCAGAAACTGAGGCCCAAATAGGTAATGGACCTTGCCCAAGGTCACACAGCAAATTAGTGGCAGAGCCAGAAGTAAAATCTTGGTCTTTTAGTGACAAGGCTAGTGGTCCTTCCAGTTCCTTGACCTGGTCTTGCTTTTTGTTTGTTTGTTTTAGCCTTCATTTCGTACACAAAATTACACAGTGAAAATGGCATTTGGGAACTGGAGATGGTGTGGAGTGGAAATGGCATTTGGGAGCTGAAAGACTGAAAACGAAGCTCTTCCAATTGAAACCATGAAATCTCCAAATGAAAGGGAAGGCATTGAATTCCCCTATACAGAGATCAATGAAGTAGAAGAGAAGTGAATGACAGACATGAAATTAATGGCATTTAAATTTATGCAGTTACAATAGAAAACAATTCTTCTGGAATGCCTTCCTGAGGCTTTGATACGTAGTGGTAATTAAAAGAGCTCCTTTAAATCACTTATTATAATTATCTTTTAAATGATCCTGGCCTGAATGTAGCCAGCTTTTTGTTGTTTACTGGTAGCTGGTGACATTTGGAATTGACCAGACATTTGCAATAATTTGACTACTTTTCCCATACAGAGAACTGAACTGCCTCTTGCAATTGAATTGGGAAAGTGTATCAGGTTCCCTGTGGACCCCTCACTTTCTACCCTACCTCAGTATTATATTGTATATTATATACAACCTGGACAAAAGGAGTCAGCAAGAGGTAAGCAAAGTTGGGACTTCAGATCAGGCACATTCTGCAACTTTCAAAGGCAAAACTTTTTATGCAAAAGTGCAGAACTGATTACATGCTTTGGTTGTGAGATTTGATCCTGTGCAGGTCCAGGCTGATTAGGAGTGAAATTTGCAGAGATGGCTAAGACCTTGTGCTAATGGGGTTGAGGTTATAAATTCAATCCACATGCCAGCCATTTTCCTCACCCTATTAGCTCTTTGCTTAAGACCTTGTGACTTATAGGCAAAGAAACTGAGGCTCAGAGAGGTTGAGAGGTTTGCCTAAGGCCATACAGCTCTTAAGGAGTTGGGGAAAAGGAGGAGATACTTTTGGCTCTGGGCTCAGTACTTTCTCCAGCCTGCCCCGAGGGCTGCTCTTATGATGTTCAGTGTTTCTCAAGCAACACCACAGTGTGATACATGTTGTCAATGCGAACCCGCATTTGAATGGCTTGGTTCAGAGCAGTGAGGTGACTGGTTCACCCAAGGCCACACCAAGAGAAGCAAGGATGGGACTTCCATCCAGTTTCTTGGATCCAAATTCAGGATTCTTTTCATTAAAGCACAGCTTTTTGGTTTAGAGGTCACGTAGGTGATGTGTCCTGGGTCATCAGGGGGCTGGGGGAAGGTCACGGCTGGGTGAGTAGGAAGTCATTCCCTTCAGATGTGGGGCTAAGTCTCAAGAAAATGCTCATGTTTAATGAATTCCTAAGATAATTTCTGGGGCCCTTCCCCTCCCTTCCCTTCCCTTCCCTTCCCTTCCCTCCCCTCCCCTCCCTTCCCCTCTTCTCCTCTCCCTTCCCTTCCCTTCCCTCCCCTCCCTTCCCCTCTTCTCCCCTCCCTTCCCTTCCCTCCCCTCCCCTCTCTCCTCTCCCCTCCCCTCCCTCCTCTCCCCTCCCCTCCCTCCTCTCCCCTCCCCTCCCTCCCCTTCCCTCCCCTTCCCTCCCTTCCCCTCCCCTTCCCTCCCCTCCCCTCCCCTTCCCTCCCCTCCCCTCCCCTCCCCTCCCTTCCCCTCTTCTCCCCTCCCTTCCCTCCCCTCCCTCCCCTCCCCTCCCTTCCCCTCTTCTCCCCTCCCTTCCCTTCCCTCCCCTCCCCTCCCTCCTCTCCCCTCCCCTCCCTCCCCTTCCCTTCCCTTCCCTTCCCTTCCCGAGCTTCATCTTCCCAAACAAGCCATTTCGAACTTAGAATATGGTTTCTCTCCCACGCCAACCCCACCATCAGCTGTCTCCCCAACTTCCCCTTCCTCACTCTCCCTGCTTTTCTTCTCCTTAGGATGTTCATCCACTTCCATAAAAGCATGGATTTTCTCTATATTAACATCTGGCAGTCGACTCGACCTCTCTGACCCTCAGGTTCTTCGTTGTAAATGGGTATCTCTAAATCGCTAATACCTAACTTGAGGGTGGATCATCTGACTTCTTTATACTTGTGCCCCTAGGACCCAACTTGGCTCCTATACATAGTAAATAAATGACCAAGTCTTGTAAGGTCCTGATAAGGATTAGATGAGATAAACCATGGAACTGACCTAGCATGGGTCTTAGCACCTGTGAGGGGCTTGATACATTCTTTCATCTATGGAAAATCCGTTTAGGGCTCACAGAATGCCAGGGGGGTTTAGGCACATTGGATTCAACAAATGAACTAAACAGCTACAGATTCCTGCCCTCTTGGAACATATGTTCTCGGAGAATGGGACAAACAAAATATGCATGCTAGATAAATAAAGCAGATAGTAAATGCTATTGAAATTTATTTTGAAGTGGAGCTGAGAAATGGGGATCAGGAGAGGGGTAACAGGGAGGAGGTTGCAATTTTAAATAGGATGGACTCGGGCAGCCTCGTGGAAGAAGTAATATTTGAGTTTAATAGTTAATTTCCTTATCTTCACCTTTTCTCTTTCTCTCTCTCTCCCTCTCTTCTTCTTCCTCAACCCAAGATCTTCCTATGTAGTTCTTGACTCCCTGACAAGGTTAGAACATACCGGAGAACCTAGGCATTTAGTCATATCATCCTGTCTGCAGAACTGGCTACATAATTTGCAGGGCCCAACGCGAAATGAAAATCAGGGCTCCTTGTTAAAAAAAATTGCAGATTTCAAGATAGCATCAGCAGAGCATTAAACAAAACGCAGGGCCTTTCTGTGCGAGTGATACACACGTGAAGTGGCTGTCACGGACTACAGCCATGACTACAGCCACCAAAGGTCTGTCTGATCATGACTGAAATTGCATTGACTTACACCCAGACTCTCCTTTCTCTGGTCTGTGGGCCATGCCAGCCTCCTACCTCCTTTCGACCTGCGCCCTGTCCTGGACCAGGAGTCGGCCTCATTCCACATCACTGTCCAAAGTCTGACCCTGGCCTCTACTACCCTGAAACAGGCTAACTTGACACACAGGTACTGATGGATTTTTAAGGTCAGCCACTGTCCTTAGGAATCAGTAAACCTTCCTGCAAAGGGAGTTTATATTCTCCAGATTTAATGGCGAGGAAACAGAAGTAGGTGGAAGATTTAAGGATTTATTTCCTTCTGATGATCGAGTGCTCTCTGCAGTAAGCGGTACCAATGACCTGGTAAATCGTAGCCTTAGTCTCAATGCTGATAACCTCCGACCTGCTCTGACTGCTGCCTCGTCCTGAGCCATCTACTCCTTCTGTGCCGAGCCCCACACTAGATGGAGCTGCTGGCGCTAATGGAGTAGCCTTATAGGAGCACAGCACTTTACAGTTTATCCTTTTCCTCCACCACCCTTGCCCACCCCGCATCTCACAGATAATGATACTGAAGTCCTAGAGGTGACATGACTTACACACACAATACCCCACAGTTATGGTACTGGGATTTCCAACCAGGTCTTCTGACACCAACACCCCTGTTCTTCCCAAGGTTGGTTTATTACCTGTGCATCTCTTCTGCACACTCTGCCTACTTCCCCTGAAAGGACTAGACCACAGGATTCTTATTCGAGGATGCACTTCCCCACTAATGCCCTTACCCTAGTATCACATGATGTGAGGTGCTGGAATGCAGTCAGTTCCTTGCCCAGGCTCGTATTATTATGAAGAAGCGAAGATAATTCTTAAACATATACACTTCCCTGTCTAAGTAAACAAGAGGGACAGGAATAGAAAGAACAACCTGTAAGAAGTGCACTTATGATATTCATCCATCTAGTCATTGATTCTTCTTTTTTTATTATGGTAAAATATATGTAACATGAAATTTATCATTTTCACCAGTTTTAAGTGTACAGTTCTGGGGTATTAAGTACATTCACGTTGCTGTACAATCATCAACACCATCTGTCTTCAGAACTTTTTCCTTCCAAATTTTTTTCTTGAATACGAAATGCTACTGGCTGAAACAGAATACGGCCCACACTGGTGTTTGCTTCAGTCCTCTGCTAATTTAATAAACTCTCACAGGCTAGAAATCCGAAAGGGCCAATCAGCAGCCTTCCTAAGGGAACTGTGAGAGCAGTAGGAACAGAAAGGTCAAGTGGGTTTGCCCCCGTGAAAAATGCAGCCACAGTCAGCTAACGGGGGCCACCACGTATCTGCTTGTAGGAATACGTGTCAAGATAAGAGAAAACAGAAACGAGGTTTTGGGAAATAAAAACCCTGCTTTTCTGAGCACAGCATTTCCACTCTTGTCATTCTTCTGTGGATGCAGAAAATACCCTGTGTGTGTAGGAAAAGCTTTGTGCTAACCAAGCCGGCCTGGGAGGGGGCTCTGCCCTGCACACCCAGAGACTTCTTTCAGAAGGGCTTGGGGATGGGGTCTGAGAACTTAAGAGGGAGACCCAGAGGCAGACACAGACAAGTAGGGTTAAACAGCAGAATGCTGTGAAACAGACATACATTCAGAGACATACAACGGACGTGGAAGAAGACCCACGACCCAGAACACTAACAATCACTTGCATTTACTGAGCGCTTTCTCAGTACCAGGCACTGTTCTAAGTGAAGTGAGCGAAGCACAGAGAGTTTAAGGAACTTGACCGTGGTCAGCCAGCTCGTGTGGGGAGCTGCAAAGTGTCCGCTTTAACTATGGAGTTTAAATGGGTTGGATTAAATTTGTAAAGCCTGTGAGTTGAGAATGGGAGAACCAAGATTGTAATAGCCCTAGCAGATCAAGGAGCTTGGTGCTCATCTAGCAGGCCATAGGGAGCCATTGAAGGCTTTTGAGGATGGGCATGACACAGTCACAAGAGTGCGTTAAACGCTCCCTCTGACAAGGCTGCCTTCCATGCTTTGGAGTGGGAGAGGTTACCAGTGCTCTTCTCAGGTGGAGAGGTTTGTGGTTTGGGAAGGATAACTCAGGTGGGCTGAGTCCCATGGGCCTAAGGCTACTCCTACTCAAAGTAGCATCAAACCCATCATTTTGCATCCATATATCAACGTCATGTGTGATGCGCCAGCTTTCAGGCTTGTGGCTCTTCCCTTCCAGAGGACTCTTTCTTGCCCACATGTCACACATGAGCTCTCAGGTTCCCTCCGTTGGAAAGGCATATATGAAATGTCAGTGCGGAAGAATGCAATATATTATGGACAGTATCACATTGGACATGAGATGGTATAAACGTACTGGGTCCACTTCTCAGGTTTTTCAGGGGTGGAAAATACGTTCAATGTCCACATGCCTGGTCTCATCAGTGGGTATCGCTGCGGGGAATACCACGCTGAGAAGTCTGAGGTGGCGCTGTGCTCGAGGCATGCTGGCGGCACTCTGTGGGCTGGGCGAGCCTTCAGAGGGGACGGGGAGGGAAGTGATAGCACCTATGCCATGTATTTGCCACTATTAGGCTACCGGAATAAGCCAAGTGTGCCTTCTGCTTCTCTGGAGTTCTTATCCATCCCTAAGGCTGCAGCATTTCAGGCTTTATCTTGGAGCTGGAGTGTACAATCAACTCAGTTCACCAGAACTCGGCATGTGTGCTCGAAGCACTTGTTCTGTGTACAGCATCCTTGTGGCTCTGGGCTCCACATAAATTGTGAAGAATTACTCCCTGCTTCTGGATGTTACACTGATGCTTTTGAGACAGTACTAATGAGAAGTGGGGACAGTGCTTGTGTCTTAGGAAGGCAAAGTTGGTTCTAGAAATTCTGCGTATAAAGACTGATCTATAGTTTAGGGAGACTTCATGACACTGAGAACCTTCAGCGGAGGGTGGGCTGAGAATTCATACAGCCCTGGCCTAAAATCCTTCCTTGGACAAGTTACGTATCCACTCTGTGTTTCGTTAAGTATTCTATGGAATGGGAAAAATAATTATAATAATATAATAATACAGAAGATCATATCTTATAGAGAGAACAAATGAGTGGTTACCAGTGGGTAGAGGGAAGGGGGGCAGGGCAATATAGGAGTGGGATAAAAAGGGTTATTATGGGATTATACAAAACTATGTGTGTGAAACTTTTGAAAACTGTAAAGCCCTATAGAATTTAAAGAATCTTTTATTCAATAAAAAATAAAGTTTAAAAATTAAAAAAAGAATCGGGAGTCTGGGATTGGCAGATGCAAACTATTATATATAGAATGGATAAACAACAGGATCCTGCTGTGTAGCACGAGGAACTATATTCAATGTCCTGTAATAAACCGTAATAAAGAAATACAAAAAAGAATACATATATCATTCATCCGATGATGGACACTTAGGTTGTTTCCATCTCCGGGCTATTGTAAATAGAGCTGCAATGAACATTTTGGTACATGACTCTTTTTGAATTATAGTTTTCTCAGGGTATATGCCCAGTAGTGGGATTGCTGGGTCATATGGTAGTTCTATTTGTAGTTTTTTAAGGAACCTCCGTACTGTTCTCCATAGTGGCTGAACCAATTCACATTCCCACCAGCAGTGCAAGAGTGTTCCCTTTTCTCCACACCCTCTCTAGCATTTATTGTTTGTAGATTTTTTGATGATGGTCATTCTGACTGGTGTGAGATGATATCTCATTGTAGTTTTGATTTGCATTTCTCTAATGATTAATGATGTTGAGCATCCTTTCATGTATTTGTTGGCAGTCTGTATATCTTCTTTGGAGAAATGTCTATTTAGGTCTTCGGCCCATTTTTGGATTGGGTTGTTTGTTTTTTTGTTATTGAGCTGCATGAGCTCCTTATAAATTTTGGGATGAATGGACAAAGAAGATGTGGCACATATATACAATGGAATATTACTCAACCATAAAAAGAAATGAAATTGAGCTATTTGTAATGAGGTGGATAGACCTAGAGTGTGTCATACAGAGTGAAGTAAGTCAGAAAGAGAAAGACAAATACCGTACGCTAACACATATATATGGAATTTAAGGGAAAAAATGTCATGAGGAACCTAGGGGTAAGACAGGAATAAAGACACAGACCTACTAGAGAATGGACTTGAGGATATGGGGAGGGGGAAGGGGAAGCTGTGACAAAGTGAGAGAGTGGCATGGACATATATACACTCCCAAACGTAAGGTAGATAGCTAGTGGGAAGCAGCCGCATAGCACAGGGAGATCAGCTCGGTGCTTTGTGACCGCCTGGAGGGGTGGGATAGGGAGGGTGGGAGGGAGACGCAAGAGGGAGGAGATATGGGGATATATGTATATGTATAGCTGATTCACTTTGTTATAAAGCAGAAACTAACACACCATTGTAAAGCAATTATACTCCAATAAAGATGTAAAAAAAAAGAATACATATATCATATATACATATATATAATACACATATATATATCTGAATCACTTTGCTGTACACCAGAAACTAACACAACACTGTAAATCAACTATACTTCAATAAAATAAATGTTTAGAAAAGATCGTATCTTAACAGTCTACTTCCTTAACCAACTGGCCAGATTAACCAACACTCTCCTTTCCTTCCATGCGTCACACGGACGCCCACAGCACGGACACCCACAGCATGCTGACTGCTCATGACTAAGGGCTTCTCCCTAGTATACCCACTCATTTCTGTGGCAAGTGACCAGCTACCGGTCCCCGTCACACTTCCTAAGAAGTTCCTGCTTTCTCTATGCCAAGAGGCCCCACAGTATGATGGCTAAGAGCCTGGATTCAGACCTCAGGCTGCCTGGGCTCAGATCCTGCCTCTGTCACTTAGCAGTTGTGTGGCCTTGAGCAGATTGTCTAACCTGTCTGTGTTCAGTTTCCTCCTTTGTAAAATGAAGAAGTTAATCATATCTATCTCAGAGTGCGGCTGTAAGGATTAAATGAGCCAGTATTTTAAAAGCACTTCAGACAGTACCTGGTGCATACTAACTGTTAACTGCTGAGTTAACTACTACCTTTTTTATGACAGTGAAGAGGCTGGCACATAGTGGATTCTTATGTATTGGACCCTCCTTTCCCTCTGAGTCCAAGTACAGCGTTCTTCATAATTTGCTTCTCGGTTTGAAGAAAGGTATACATCCAGAGATGTTCCATTTCTCAATTCCGGGCAACTGCATCAATGATGGGATGTGGTCTCCAGCCAGCAGGATTCTGGTTAATTGCTCAACCATTTTCTTGCCTCCAGCGGACATATCCTTTGCCGGTGGCATCACGGAACGCCACTGGCCACATCTGACAAGGTGGAGTTCCTCAAGGAAGTTGCCTGGGAGGAGAGCGTGGCTGCAGGTCGGGAGTGAAGAGCTGAGGGAAGACTGGGTGGGTGATAAGTTGACTAGAAAATTGTAACGTCAGTATCAGTACACAGGCTAATGAAGGACTGCAATTTGCAGATGTGTATCTGGTGCTTTCTCTCCCTTCAAGGGAGATGGCGTATGCTAACCAGGATCATGTGAGCCTGACCCAGGAGCCGAGCGGTGCTGTATATGACAGGGCGCCTGTAGTATGGGATGGTTACCTCCCTCCCGACTGAACAAATGGTGACCTTTAAGTGTTTGCGGTCTCTATAGACAAACCACGCACACAAATAGGACAAGCAGAAAACTGGAAAGAAATTGGTCAGGGCCTGAAAAAAAATGGGAACACAGGGAAAGAGGAGGGTGAGAGGAAGGAAAATAGTTCCTATTTATGTACTGTTGGCCAAACATTTAATATTAGCTTCTTTATGCCTCAACATAACCCTACAAGGTGAACGTTGGTATCCCCATTTACAGATGAGGAATCAAGCCTGGAGAACCCAGCACGACACAGGTACCATGGGGCAGTGTTACCATAAAGCCCCAGGTCCATCTGACTGCAAGCCTAGTGATCTTTCTCTTACACCTCACTGCCTTCATGGGTTCAAAACCAACCTCAGGCTCATTTCCCTGCCGTTGTTATTGGCAGGATGGGGCAGTGGTTAAAAGCTGTGGTGCCAAAATCAGCAAGACCTAGTTTTAGTTCCTACCTTGACTGTTCACCACCTCTTAATCTTCACTGTCCCACATTCTCTGGGCAGAGTCCTTTGTCTTTGGGAGGGAATCTGCGCCCTAGGATTGCTTTGAGGATCGAATGGAATCATGGATTGAGAGTGTGCGAGGGAATAAAGTAATGGATTACAACAGACAGTGCTCTGACAATGGTCCATAGACAGAATATCCTTCCTCTTGGTATTTTCAGTTTATTCTTTTGATCATTAATTTAGTTCATCATCTCAGGTGTGCCAGGCATATGGATTTTGTGTAACTCTGAGCTCATTGAGGACAGGACTGGGACCCCAAAATGGAAACTCATCGAGGTTTGAGATCCAGAGAGAACCACAGAAAAGCCATTCAGTTCTAATCCTGCATTCTACAGAAGGGAAAAACAAATCTCAGAAAAGGGAAGTCATTTGTTCAAGGTCGTGGAGAATGACAAGTAACACCTCTGGCATCATAACACCTATCAGGCTTCTAGGAGTGTAGAAAATAGTTTCTAAGAAATACTTATTCAGCTAATTCTGCTTTCTTCGTCTTCTTTAAGCTCAGAGCTGCCTGTATGGTATTTCTCATTCATGAGCTTGTTGTGAATCTTGTTAGGAGGCTTCATCTGAATCGAGGGGAAGTGTTTATGGTGGTCCTGGCCCACCTGCCTCTGGCTTGTGGCTTCTCTTCCAGTTCCACAAACCCTGCTTGACTTTTCTCCAGGGGAAGACAAGAAATTAGCAGCCGTGTTGGCCCCTGTGAATAGCAGAGCAGTTTTGATGGCGGACAGGGAAGAGTTTTCCACATTGTGGTTCTCTGGGGAATTTCATCAGCCAACAATGTAAATTAAATTAGTTAAAAAACATTGTACATTCCTAATTCTGACACTGGATTCACTCAGTGGCTGTGGAAATTTTGAATAATGGATAATAGTCATCTCTGATTTCTCAACATATGTTTTTTCACTTACACAGCTGTGAAAAAAATTATATTTATATTTTTGTTGATGCATAATTTCCAGCCTGAAAACAGAATTGATATTAGCATTAAACTGCTAACAGGTGTCTTTTTTCCTTCTCTTTCTGGTGAGCTGGAATAATCCTTTCTTTGGCAGGAAGTCAGTATTTTTTCACAGTCATTTTTGCATCCTTAAGAATGCCTTTTAAATTATTTTCTACTTGATGAAACACATCCTCTCAAGGCTTCATTATTTTCACCCTGGTGTTATCTGATTGAATATTTCAATCACAAAAAACTTGGGAAATTTGAGTAATTTCTTACTCAAAACTGCTTGGAACGTTTTGAAGTTATTTTTTGCTAAGAAATAACCATAAGTTTAATAACCCGACTGCATTAACCCTGGATACTGTTTGTTTTAACTATTGGTTACAAAGTATCTTTTAGGTAAAATTAATCAAGTCAAATACAGCTGATTACTGCATCCATTCAAGATGGCCAGTAGAGAAAGAAAGATTCCCAGGAGACTTTGTCAGTTTCTTCAAAATTGCTTCTTTTTTTTTTTTCTGGTCTACCAAAAAAATTCTCCTGGACTCCAACAGAGTAACAAAGCAAAGTGGAATGGAAATTTGATAGTTATCCTAAAATGTAATCCTCTTCCCTGTGTATTCCTTCCCAGTTAGTATTACATCATCTATCTTTACCTCCTCTTCCCCCACCCCCTCCATCCTAGACTATTTCTAAAGGTCCTTTAACCTCTTTTCTCCCCACCACCTCTTCAAACTCAGGTCCACCCTTGTGGTTGAGTTCTTTTACGTAAAGTCACATTTAATCTGAACTGTCTTACTTAATACCCTACAGTGGCTCTCACTCGCCCTCGGGATAAACTTGGAATTCTTGAGATGTACACACAAAATCCTTCGTTTATGATCCGGTCTCTTTTGCCACTCATTTTCCTGTGTCATCCTCAGTCATCATCAGTTTTCCTATGTTGCAGCCATATGGAGCTTCCTGGGGTTTCAGGACCAAATATGTTTTTCCATTGCGAGCTTCAGTGACTTTATTCAAGCCACCTCCTCTTCCTGGTTGCCCCATGCTATACTTGTCCAGACCATCTTCTTCAAAACCCAGTTTAGGGAGCTTCTCCCTGGCAAAGCCTTCCCTGTTTTATCACCGGCACTATTATCACCCTGTCCACCCACACTGTAGACAGAGCGACTTTCTCCTCTGATGTTTCACACTGTCTTTTTTAGCTCAGAAGGGAGTAGATCTTAGTAGTTAAAAGCTTGGGTACTAGAGCCAGATTCCCTGGATTCACATCCCAGATCTGCCATTTACTAGCTGTGTGACATTGGATAAGTTATGTAACCTCTCTGTGCTCGATTTGCCCACTGTTAAGTGTGAGAAATAGTTACACTTACCTGATGGGGTACAGCGAGAATTAAATGAGACAATATATGTAAAGGACTTAAAACAGTAGCTGGCTGGTAGTATGTGCATAACTATTGATACATATAGCTTGGTTCTTATCTGTTTAACTTTACTGTATCTCTTTAGAGTCTTCTTCCTCCACTAGAGTGAGAGTTCCTTGAGGGCTGGAATGTAGTTCTCTCATATTTTTGTCTTGAGTGCCTGGTACTGTGCCTGGAATATAACAGGTGCTGAGGAACAGATGTAGGTGGAATGAATGAATAAATCAATGTAGACAGACAATCTGGAAGTTCAGCAAGCAAAGCGCCATTTCCCTCCCTCGGTTATATAATGTAGTTCTGATGTCCCTGACACTTCTTCTTCTTACTTTTTTTGTTTTTAACTAAAAAACTCCTCTCCTTTCATGTTTCCCCGCTCAAACACGGGAGGAGTGTTTGCTGCACATTTGCAAGGGGGTTTGAGTCCAACATCCACACTCTGGTGTCCTCCCTTGTTCTCTTTTACTTTCCTTTGCCATTGCCAAAGTGAATATCCATTGATGGGATTTCTAGTATTCATCACATGCAGCCACCAGATGGATCTGAATAGTTTCTCTAACAACCAATTTACATTTGGACTCAGCTTCCAAAATGCCTTCCCATTATAGCTTCCATTCGCTCTCCGCACACTCTGCCATCTTCCACTCTGTTCTAAAGGCCACACCTCTGATTTTGAAAATCGTGGATCAATTTGGTACCACTGAGCTGTACCAAGTTAAAACAAGAATTATATTTTATTGCCAAATCATGACTTGCTCATATATTTCAACTTCTACCATGTAATCTAACAAAATTTTTCATTATAATCATCTTTGGAAGAGATTCCCCAAGGTATTGTTGCAAGACTGATTTTTTTTCCCCATTGCCTCTGAGGCTTCATCTTGGGATTACGTTGCCTAGCGAGCATGGTTCTTCAGCCAAGATCTTCTTGTTAAGGTTGTTATGTTTATTTGGGTCTCTGTTAGGTTTCATGAACTTAAATGAAGAGTAAGTAATAAATTCATAGAGGAAATTAGGTTAGCATGCTATTCACATCCCGGCTGTTGCAGACGGGTGTACCAATGATGGGAACATGTGCTTGTATCATGATGAAATGTAGATTAGAGGCCCTGGAGCCAACCCAAGGATATCTGCCCAAAACTGTTTCATCTCTGTCAGCTTTAATCTGATCGAAAGAGAGCATGCTTCAATGCAGTGAGAAAAATGTGAACATCCTAAAATAACCCAGCGGCACTCTGTTTTCCACTTAGATGCTATTAAAATACTCACTTTTCATTTGTGGTATAGTAGAAAGTATACTAACTATAACTTAGAGGATCTGAATTCAAATCTCATCTCAGCCATTAACTTATGCTGTGAAATCTCACTGGGCCTTAGCTTCTGCATCTGTAAAATGAATGGGCTGAGCTAGACTAATGGTTTTCAATAGTTTTTTTCTTCATAAAACAAATGAGAAGTGATATTCACACATTCCCAAGGGCAGCCCCACAGTTGCGCACAATTACCCACGTACTGGTTATAGCTCTCCCCTTTCTTCCTGCTCAACTGAGCATATCGGAAAGTGCCTGAGTAAGATTGACATTTCAAGATGACCTTGAATCCTGTTCTAATTTATTTTAAAAATTAAAAATCAAATAATTTGGAAGCTTGGGTACATCATTATTAATTTTTAAAAGGTGATTTGCTACACAATTCCCAAAAGGTATATCACAAAACTCGATTTTAACAGTCCCTTGGTGACGCTATCATTCTACACTTCTATGAGTTAATAATCAAGGTGCCAGTAGAGAAAAATCCACGGAGTTGAGTCTTTAACTATTTGGAATAAAAATAACAAAGGTAATATATTTTTGTAGGTAGTCCTCACTTTGGTGGGTATTCTCCTTGTCCCTTGGAGAACTGCTTGTGACAGTAGTAACTTCCTGATTGTTAAGTTGGCATGTTAAGCAAAGCTATGTTTCTAAAATGAGGTAATACCATCATCACATGAAAAGATGGAATCCTTTTTAAGAATTGAAAATATATAGTACTTGACTAAAACAGTGTGTCGTGTTTTGGAATGTCTCATTGTGAAATGTTTATCTGCAGGGGAGAAAAAAACCACAAAAATTTGTAGTATGGTGGTTATTAAAATTTTGAGTAATATAGGAGAGGGATTAAGATAAAAGTTGCTGAAGGACCATTGAAGTTTAATATAAAACTTACATGTAAAAATGATGCATTCAATTTTTCATCTCTAAAAATATGGTGGTCTAGATAACCTGAAGAGCTTTACACTATCAAATACTTGGATAAAGTAAACTTTGTAAATGCAAGACAGATTACAAGAAATAAGGGGGAGAGGGTTGTGGGAAGGATGGAGTGGGAGGTAGGGGTTAGCAGATGGAAGCTATTATATATGGAATGGATAAACAAAAAGTCCTACTGTATAGCATAGAGAACTATATTCAGTATCCTATGATAAACCATAATGGAAAAGAATATTAAAAAAAGTATACATTTGTATAACTGAATCACTTTGCTGTACAGCAGAAATTAACACAAAATTTTAAATCAATTATACTTCAGTTAAAAAAAATAAATAAAGGGAAACTATAAGAGTCCTGAGCCAAAGAATGAACCCAAAATTAAAACCAGTAAGTTGAAATAGTGACAGCTGTGGAGTGGAGAGAAAAAGTGGCAATACTAATAACATGGGATGTAAGTTTTAAGTCCACATTGGGAAAAGATACTAGTCCTTAGATTTTCTCCATTTAAACTGCGAAAACCCTCGTACAGCCTGCCTGACTTTATATAAAAGAATGAATTAAGTAAAATTGATTAACCCATCAGATTAGAAATACAATAGTGAGGTTTATACATTGTTTGGGGTTATGGATGGTGAAAAAAAATTTGCTTTAATTTGCATGGAGTTAGATTGGAGACCTTACATGTATATTATCTCATAGTATGAAATTCTAAACCAAGAGCAAACTTGACCCTGGGATACCTGGCAAAAGTAAATAGAAAACTTCTGGAGGGATACACCTTCAACCCAGGCTTCCTAAGATTTCCATAGAGAAATATGATGATGAAATCAAAATCCAGAAATGCAAAATGTACAGGGAAACACATTACTATGAATGAGAGTCAGCAGGCACCAAACAACAAGATTAAACACTCAAGAACTGCAGGTGATGTAAAGGTTGAATAGAGATTATAAAAGAGGGATGTTTAAATTAATAAGATCATATAAGAGACTTGGAAAAATAAAAATATAGTAAGGACACAAGAAAAAAGAAAATGAAAATCTTTGGAATTATCTAAGAGAATTTCTACAAATGAAAGATATGGTCATTAAAATAAGCAAACTCAATAAATCAGTTAAACAGTAGTGTAGACATAGTTGAAAACATAACTAGTTAACTGGAGTACACAAGTACTTGAAATGCACAAAGAGAAACAAGGAGGTAAAAAACATAAGGAAGAGTAAAAAATAGTTATGGAGAATAGGAGAAAAAGTTCCAACATATTTAATTGGATTTCTAGGAGGTTAAATAGAAAAAAATGAGGAATAAAAGATATTCCAAGAGCTAATGGCTCAAAATTTTTCAGAATCAATGAAATTACATGAATCCATTGAATCAGAACACATGTAAATATATAAAACATATAAATCTATGCTTAGATACATTGTCTTGTTAATTTAAAATGGTACAGTAATTCTGGAAAATAGTTGGGCAGTTTCGTATAAGACTAAACATACACTTACTCATAAAACATACTCCTGGACATTCATCCCGAGAGAAATGAAAACTTTGATCTACACACAAACTGTACATGAATATTTATAACAGCTTCATTTTGATAGCCAAAACCTGGAAATAACTAAAATGTTCTTCAGTAGTTGAATTGTTAAACTGTGGTACATTCATACCATGGAATTCTACTCAGTAATAAAAAAGGTATGAACTACGGATAGATGCAGTAATTTGAATGGATTTGAATGGATCTCAACAGCTTTGTTCTGAATGAAAAAAATCTAATTTCAAAGGTCACATACTGTATGATTTCATTTATATAAAATTCTCAAAATGACAAAATAGTAGAGATGAGAGCAGATTAGTAGTTGCCAGGGATTAAAGAAGGTGGTGCAGAGGAAGTAGAGGAGGCATAAGGAAGATTTTGTAGTGATAGAGTACTTCTATATCTTGGTTGGGGTTGTTATCACATGAATTCAAAACTTTTCTGATTTTGGTAATGTACCGTAATTATGTAAGATGTAACTATTATGGGAAACTGAATAAAGGGCACACAAGACTCCCCTGTATATTTTGCAACTTTTTGTGAATCTATAATTATTTAAAAATAAATTATAGGGGGAAAAACATTGGAGACTAAGAAAAGATTTAAAAAGTGACCTGAGAGAAAAGACAAATTATCTATGAAAAAATGACAAACAGCAAACTTACCGAAAGTAATATTAGAAATCAGAAAGCAGTAAAATAATATCTTCAGCATTCTGAGAAGGAATAATTATCAATTTAGAATTCTATACCCAGCTAAGTTATCATTCAAGGTATGGTTATAAAAAGACATTTGCATACAAAGCTAAGAATGTTTACTAACAAATTTAAGTGCTACATTTTAAGATGTATTTCTGAAAAAAATAACATAAACCATGAAAGAAGATACAAGAAGGGATGAGGAAAAAAGATATTGATAAACGTGGGAGTAAAGCTCACTTATTTATTCAGTCCAAAAATATGTATTAAGTACTATGTGTTAAGAAGCACTACTGTAAAAGGGTATGCATCACTGTTATATGTTTAGTAGGAGAGAGATATGATAAACAACTAATCACTAATTTGTGGATTTAAATATAAGATATACCTACAATACTAGGCAAAAAATAAAAGGTAAGAAATGAAAGGTGACTAGAGTTAAAATTGGTCTAAAATCCTTTCCCCTTTGTTTTGGAATAGAGAGAGCTTTTCTTAATTAACTTTAGATTTGAAGTTAAATATACTTATTTAAAGTCTATAAATGAATGAATATCTTCTAAGCTGGTGGAGAGAAAAATAGGGAGTAAAGAAAACTTAATCCAATAGAAAAAAGAAGGGGACTTTTTTTAAATGCATAGCAGATAGAAAGCACAAACCATTGTAAAAAATCTTTAGGTATCAGTAGTCACTATATATATATATATATATATATATAAAACTAAACTCAGTTAAAATATGCAGATCACATTGGATTAAAAAATCCAACTATGTATTACCTAAAGAAATGTACCTAAACCATGAGGATCCTGAAAGATTGACAGGTTTTTGAAAATGGAGAAAATATACAAACTGCTGAATACTATTTAAAATATACCCTTTGGACCTATAAAAATATCAGGAAAAATACATATTTTTACTGAAAAAATGTTAAGAAATAAGGTAGTTGCTACATAATGGCATAAGAAACAATTCCCCAAGAAGATTTATAAACATATATGCATTTAATAACATCTGCTTAAAATCAGTAAAGCAGCAATTGGTAGAGAGGTAATATGGTATAGTAGTTAAGCACATAGACTCTGGAAACAAATTACCGTGAGCTCAAATCACAATTCCCCTACTTACCAGGTATGTGACTTATGTAACTTCTTTTTATTTCATTGTTTTCTCATCTGTAGAGTGAGATAATGGTATTAGAACCAACCTCATAGGGCTGTTATAAGAACGTATACATACATACATATATATTAAACCTGTCAGTACCTGTTATTTATACCATCAGCATCAAACAGAAAAAACAAAAAATTCAAATTTGTGACAAGACATTCTCATACACCTCTCAGTACTTAATAAATCAACTTGCTGGTCATTTGCCTATTTATTTTCAGATTTATTCTTTGCCCTTTTCTTGCTCTATTTTGTATTCCTCTGCTCTGTACTGTAGGAAACTCTATTTCCAAGCTTTCTTGCCTGTTGTCTTCCGGAGAAGTGCTGACAAAAAGAATAAAGAGTAGGAGGAGGAAGGAACACCAGCGTATCTCCACATGACTCTAGTGTGGTGTCTCCTCCTTGGCTAAAGCTCCAGCCAGACAATCTTCTCTTTCTGGTCCCCATTCCCACTGGAATTTTCTTCTGCGATTCTAGCTCCCACTAGATGGCCTCAGCTTCTGGGCTCTGTTAATGTTACCTCCTCTTCTTGTTCCTTCAGAAATAGTTGTACTAGTATATGTATAACTGATTCACTTTGTTATGAAGCAGAAACTAACGCACCATTGTAAAGCAATTATACTCCAATTAAAAAAAAAAAGAAATAATTGTACTCTTCTATAACTTAGGCAACCAATTCCCTGAGCAAAATACCTAGAATGATATCTGTTTTCTTGACTGGAACCTGAATGATATAATCAGTAAGACAAAAATACTAAGAATACAGAAAACTTTAATACCCTCTCAGCAGGCTTGATCTAGTAGGCACGTTCAAAATGAACAAGAGAAGTGATTTCCAAGTGAAATTCCAAGAAATGACCAATTCTAAAGTTGTTTCATATTTTTATGAGAGAGGGAAGCTTTATGGGAATATGTTTACTGTGGCAGTGAAGTAGAGAGAGAGCATAGGATAGCTTTCTGGTTTTCTATTATCTGATTTTATAAATTACAACCATTTTGTCTCCCAGATGATCTATTATGTGATTGCCTCTTCATCATCCCAGAACTCAAGAACTCATCCTGAAATAGATAGATAGATAGATAGACAGACAGACAGACAGACACATACATACATATACACTATCTTGGTTAGAGATGAATGCAAGATTATTCTCTCTGCTTGATTGTACTTTACTTCTTTAGAGCATAGATTTAAATAATTTAATCAAATATCCACTGAGCCTCCACTATGTGCAAAGCACTAGGTTAAACATAGAGCCACGGGACTTAATCAAATGTATCCTCTACTTTCCAGGAGTTCATAACTTATTTGGGCAGACAGATATGTGTACAAAAATTTCCAGTGCCAAGCAAAGATGAAAAAGTTAAACCACAAGTTACAAGAACATAGGAAAAGGGAGACTCCAATTGTGAGGATGTTGGAAGGCAACCGTGAAACCTTAACTTTTCTATGTATTGTAGATCACAGCATCCTTCTCTAACATTATTTAATATGATTTTGAAGTATATAGGCAGTTATTTTTACATTTTTACCATCAAATAATCTGAGATGTGACCAGAAGGCAAGTCACTTAACTGCTTGGAATGGAAGACAAGTTTGCCTGGCTCCTAGACTAGGCATTTATTCAATAGATTCACTGAATACTACTATGAGCAAAACACTATGCAAATGACTATGGGTGATATAAAGATGATAGGCGGCTGCTTGTGACCACTCTCCTCCCATAATTTAGTACAGTTTCTATAACATCACACTAAAGAGCTCAGATTTTCCTTTCCCAAATCATCTATACCTTTGGCTATAGAGGGAAAGTCACTTTTTTGTACTGAGCATACATACCTCTTCAGAAGGTATATACGTGGAATAATAAGGAACAAAAAAAATGGTCCAACCAATCAGATCAGCCAGTTCTTCTCTGGAATTCAGTGGGAAGACAAGTGTTATAGCCAGATCACCAAGTCCAGCCTCCATTGTTCAAATCAGGGCTTTGAACAAATCAGGGCTAGTTCCCAGGTCCTTAATCTAGGCTCTAGAAATTCTAGATAATTTTTACATTAAAAAAAAAAAGGAAGGGAAAGGAAAGGAAGGGAAGGGAGGAAGGGAGGGAGGGAGGGAGGAAGGAAGGAAAAATGACTTTTCCAAAGATTCAGAGTACTTCAGAGTCACACCAACTGCTAAAATAGTAAGTTCAATAGACTAATAAATCTATTGGAAACATTTGCATAATGCAATTAGAGACAATTAGAATTGTCCTACTTTTCAAATTCTGCTTCCTTTGTCAGATACATACAAAATTACATATTGATCAACACAGGAATAAAGTCTGCATTACTTTCTTGAGTTGGCTCTTTCACCATAATGAATTCTCATAAACTTGTATTTTAACTGATTTTTTCAAAAGACCAAATAGGTAATAATGTCTTGAATCCTGCTGCTTTAGAAAGGAACTCAAAACTGGAGTTGTTCAGTTTCCTTTGCTGATCTAAATTACTTTTTACTTGAGAAAATTGCTCAGAATCATAGCACCTCAAGGTTGGAATAAACCATAACTAAAACTGAGTTTATCTCCCATCCCCAGTTGATGCTGCAATGTATATTCCAAAACAGAAGGCCCTCAGAGCCAGGGAGGTAACCTAAATGGGTGAAGCCAGCTAGGAGGAAGCAAGAGAGGTTGGTGGGGACTGCAGCAAACTAGAGAGTGCTTAGCCTTTAGGGAATCTCTTCTGTAGCATAGGAAATCAGGTCTAATCTTGACAGATCTTCCAATTTTTCAGGAGAAGCCAGAAATATAGATTTTATAAGGAATTATCTGACTTACTTAATTAAAAAGTTTTATTAAGTATCTTCCATATGCCAAACCTTGCTCTTGAATCTGATCATACACAAATGACTAAAACATGGTTCATGTATTCAAGGAGCTCAGATTGTTGTTAAATAAGACAGGTAATGGAGAAAGTTAAGCCATTCTATGCATGCTAACATAGAGATAGATGTAAAGTATTAGAGGAAAGCATGAGAATTTGAATTATTTTTCCAAGTTGGGGGCAGGGTAGACTTTCCTCCAGGAAATGGCTTCCTGGAGAAGCTATACCTTTTGAATTATGTTTTAAAAGATTAAAGGATACTTGCCTTTGCATGAGAAAAGGAATAGTATTATAAATATCCATGGCATGTACAGCCAAAGATGAGAAGGATGGTGGAGTAGCTGGAGATAAGGAAATTGAGGTAGGTAGTAGTTAGATCGGGGATGGACTTATACTCCAAAGGAATGAGTTTGTTCTCTGTCCTGGGAGAATGGGACACATAAAATGATTGTGGCCAAGGTTGTTATTTTTCATAGTAGTAGCAGTAGTAGTAGTAGTAGTATTTTATTTGAAGAAATACCATCATGGTAACTAAGAGTACATTAAGGATATTAAACTGGAGTTGAGAAACCAGTTGAGAGATAAGGAAGATCAGAACTCAGGTAATGACCGAGGGACACAGTGAAGACTGGTTCACCTAAGTGAATCTAGGTACACCTAAGAGGCAAGGAGACGGAGAAGTCAAATTAACTAGGAAATTGAGTGACTGGTGATGCTGCCAGTAAGTTAGAAAAGGAAGTAGAGGGCTTCCCTGGTGGCACAGTGGTTAAGAATCTGCCTGCCAATGCAGGGGACATGGGTTCAAGCCCTGGTCCGGGAAGATCCCACATGCCATGAAGCAACCAAGCCTGCGAGCCACAACTACTGAATCCCACGTGCCTAGAGCCCGTGCTCCGCAACAAGAGAAGCCACCGCAATGAGAAGCCTGCGCACTGCAACGAAGAGTAGCCCCCACTCACCACAACTAGAGAAAGCCCACGCGCAGCAACGAAGACCCAACGCAGCCAAAAATAAATAAATAAATAATTTAAAGAAAAGAAAAGGAAGTAGAAGAAATTCAGAGGGGAGGAGAGCAGGAAAACAATGGCGAAGGGACAATAATACTATTAAAAGGCCATCTTTGAATTTTACACTAGAATGTTTCCTTTTAAGTTCTAACTGATAGTCCTTCTCTTTGAGTTTTAAAAAAATTAGAATCACTTCTGTGAAACAGCATCTCTCTCTTTTGTTTTGCATCCTCATCACCCCAACGCTCCACCCTAAGACTGCTTGATCATGCATGGGCAGCCCAGTGTGGGCGCGTCAAGGTTACTCACAGAACGGGTGTTCACCAGCTCTGTGTGGTGTGTCTTCTTTTTACTGGGGCGTGTAGAGGTGATCCTGGAGAAAGAGCCACTTTCTAGTTAGGTGATTGAGGGCAAGTTTCTAAACTTCTGTTTGTCTGAATTGCTTAATTGTAAAGTAAGGATAATTATAATAACCCTTATTTCAAAAACCTGTGAAACCTTAATGAGTTATTACAAGTAAAGAACTTACTGTGGAGAATATAGGACTCGAGTGTCAGTCTCTGTTGATGATGTTGTTGTATTTAGTGAGTCTAATTTAGATCATAAACCAATGTAGACACTAAATGAGAATTTTGAAGATACTCATATTCCCTTCACTCCCTTCTGAATTTAGTAAGGAGAAAGAGAAACTCTAAATGCCAAAGAAATATGACTCCTGCTCAACCTATGCAGACATCTCTGCTGAGGGAGCCATGTGCTGATGAACATATTCATTCATTCATTCATTCATTCATTACCTCGTTCATTTTTCAATTATCTCTCCATCTACCCATTGATTTGCTCACTCAATTGACAGTTGTTGCAGGTCTACCGTTTGCCAGGCACTGGGCTAGACATTAAGAACTCCCAGCAGACATAGGCTTGTTGGAAACAGAGATGAATTACTAAGTTATTATAATATCACGTGGTAAGTGCTACATGGACTGTCCCCCCCCAAAAAAATTCACAGGAAGCACAAAGGAATAAGTTGTTTTTCCTGAGGACAGAAGTCATTTGAGTTGGGTCTTAAAGAGAGGAGAAGTTTATCAAGCAAAAAAAGGGGTATAAAGTATTTAAAACAAGGGGACCTGTCTATGCAAAGTCAGAGGCACTAAAAAGCAAAGTCATCGGGCTTCCCTGGTGGCGCAATGGTTGAGAGTCCGCCTGCCGATGCAGGGGACATGGGTTCGTGCCCCGGTCCGGGAAGATCCCACATCCCACATGATGCAGAGAGGCTGGGCCCGTGAGCCATGGCCGCTGAGCCTGTGCGTCCGGAGACTGTGCTCCGCAACGGGAGAGGCCACAACAGTGAGAGGCCCGCGTACCGCAAAAAAAAAAAAAAAAAAAAAAAGCAAAGACATCTAGAGGAACTGCCTGGATGTAAGTTAGTGTGAGAGAAGAACACAAGGAGAATGGAGGAGCACTGAAAAAATGGAGCTGGATGTCAAGAGTTTTGAATTCAATGCAAAGGAGATTGGGCTCTTTCCTATGGGCAGTGGGGGAACCCTGGCGGTGTTTGAGTAACACACTGAAACTTGCGTGTTTAGAAGAATCTCCCTGTAGCACTGTGGATAATAAGGAAGGAGGCCAGGCTAGTGGCATCTTAGGTATCTCTCTTCAGCTCTCCAAGAAAACTGGAAAGTGATTGTTCACGGGGTCTGTTTACTGAGCCTGTGCAAAACTGAAGGAATTTCCTGCCAGCTCTTCCCTACCTTTCCTCCACATCTTTAAAATTCAGTAAGTATGTATTATCTTAGGTGTTGAGATGTTAATGACTTTAACTAATTGTCAACACTGGCAATTACAATGACTGAAACCTTATCATTTCTCACAATGAGCAATGTTAATTAAAATTGATTGTGCTAGGGCTTTAGCTGCAATTGTACTCCCCTCCCCCCCACCCTTTTTCGTTTAAAACGTGAGCTTATTATGCTGATTTTGTGAACTACACAAGGTAGGCTTATTATCTGGGTGTTTATTTCCCAGTTCTGCTTGTGAACCACATTAGCAACAATTATAAAATGTCAGGAAAACACTAGAAATAACTGAATTTGGGCCATAAGAAAAATCCCAAATTTCGACTCATTCATTCATTCATCCGATGGAGCTTTTATTGGACATCTATTATGTGCCAGAACCACGCTAGGCCCAGGGGAAGCAAATGAACAAGCTATGAGTTGAATTGGCAGCAGAGTGAGAAAGACAGGCTCATTACAAGCTAAATTGCCTGTAGTATGTAAACCCTACAGTTAGCTCTGCCTGTGAGAGTGCAGTTAGATTTCACAGAGAAGATGACTTTGGGATGGGTTAGGGTTAGGGTTTGGGATGGGGGCGTCAAAACACAAGCAGGAACTTCTTTCTTTGACTCTTATTATTGCCATTTGTCTATACCTGCCGCATTTGCAAGACTTTATAAAGCGTCTCAAGAGAAGAGGACGTAATGATAAATTAGCCAAAGAATTCAAGAACCAAGACCAGGAATTGTATTCTGGAAAATCCAGGCTGAAAAGAAAGGCAAGGCATACCAGTCAAATGGCATGAATTATGTACAAACACCTAAGGAAAGTAAGAGGAATCGATCATATTTTCCAAGAAGGATCCAAGATCATGCTGAAGTGCTGGGGCCTGGAGGACCATGGCAGGCAGTAGCTCTGGCTGCAGTTCACATAGGCACACACCAGTTGAGCATTGTAGAGGTCCTCTGCCCAGAGCCTCCCTTTAGGGCTGGGGTGTTCATATTCCCCTGGTGCTGGGAGTGTTAGCAGATGTCTCTCCTCACCGAGTCCCTGTCTAGCTACTGCCCTTGGCACAAAAGAGTTGTTTTGCCCGAGGGTACACCTCTGCCTTAAGAGGCAGCTTGTATTCAATGATTAGTTGATGGGATGGAGTACCATGACCCTACCCTTGCCTATATTTGGGACAGTTACGAAGAATCATCCCAACCCCACAGCTCCCCGTAAGATCAGCTGAGGCTTCTGTTCCAGTGTGTCACAGTTTACCTTGTCCCTCTGCCAGTCCTACTTACCACATCTGCTACAGATATGGTTTCAGAGAGCAGCCCTTGGTAAACCTCCCATCTTCAGACTTCTGGGTCTCAGATCTCTTCCCCGGAAACCAAGTTTAAAACAAGCATCTACTATGTGTTCAATTTGGGGGATTCAGCAATGCAACAGGTAAGGTCCGTAACCTCAAATGATTTACAGTTTTTTGGGAAGTTAAGGCTTCTGAAAGCAATGCAGAGGCTTGGAAAACTGTTAAACCTGATAAATATATGAATGGAAGAAGAAGGAGGAGAAGAGGAAAAAAAGACTTCTGAGTACACTGTCTAAAATTGTGCTCATAGACAAATAGCTTTCGGGTGTAAGGTTTCTCTGTGAATTCATAATGTCTTTAGGGTTAAAGAATGGGGTATGATTAGGGACCATAGGAAAAAAACTCCCTCCTAAGACAACTGGTCATCCAGGCTCTGTTTGCCTGTTTAGAAAGACATGAATTTGTGACCTCCCAAGGCAGCTCATTCCAACAGTTCTCCTGATTGAGAAGTTCTGATATTTCACTGAAACTTTTTCTCTATTTCTGTTTTCTCTGTAGTTATACAGACTGAATTGGCTCCTTTTTTTTTTTTTTTGCGGTACGCGGGCCTCTCACCGTTGTGGCCTCTCCCACCACAGAGCACAGGCTCCGGACGCGCAGGCTCAGTGGCCATGGCTCACGGGCCCAGCCGCTCCGCAGCATGTGGGATCTTCCCGGACCGGGGCACGAACCCGTGTCCCCTGCATCGGCAGGCGGACTCTCAACCACTGGGCCACCAGGGAAGCCCATTGGCTCCTTTTTTAATGCAAGTCTTTTATTTATTTGAAAACAAAAAAAAAGATTTACACATTAAAATTATTTGTTAAAATTTAGGGGATAATGGAAATTTGAGCGTTTACTAGATATTTGTTAGTATTAAGGAGTTTTTTTAAGGTATGCTAATAGTTTATGCTTAAGTTAAAAAAGAACTTTTATATTTTAGACATATATACTGAAATAATTAGGGATGTATATATAATATGTAGGTGTTACTTCAAAATAATATGGAGGGGAGAAATGGTTGGGGATATCGATGAAACAAGACTGGCAGTTGAGTCGTCCACTGATGAGAATGAGAAGCTGAATAACAAGGGTTCTACCCTTTTCTCGTACTTATAGAAATGCTTGAAGATATTGGTATACACACACACACACACACACACACAATGGAATACTACTCAACCATAAAAAAGAATGAAATGTTGCCATTTTCAACAACATGGATGGACTTGGAGGGTACAATGTGAAGTGAAGTAAGTCAGACAGAGAAAGACAAATACTGTATGGTATCACTTATATGTAGAATATAAAAAATACAACAAACTAGTGAACATAACAAAAAAGAAACAGACTCACAGATATAGAGAACACACTAGTGGTTAACAGTGGGTAGGGGCTATATAGGGGTAGGGGATTAAAAGGTACAAACTAGTATGTATATAATAAGCTATAAGGATGTATTGTGCAATGCAAGGAATATAGCCAGAATTTTATAATAACTGTAAATGGAGTTTAACCTTTTAAAATTGTGCATCACTATATTGTACACATGTAACATGTACTATTGTACATCAACTATACTTCAATTTAAAAAAACTTAGAAATTTAAGAAAGAAATGCTTGAAATTTTCCACAATAAAAACATTTTATTGTATTTTTATGTTGCTAAAATAATACATGCACAGCATTGGAAAAAATCCTAAGGACAGAAAGGCTTATGATGAAAAGTGACAGTCCTTGCCTACATCCTTCCCATAGTCCCACTCTCCAGAGCCAACTCTTTTTCACATTTGGTGGGGGAGTGGGGGGGAGCGGGGCAGGAGAGAGCATCTTTCTGCAGACTATGTGTCTAAATTAACTGCTTATCAAGTTCTTAATTGTTGTCTCTATATTGTCTGCAGACCCCTGCAGTGGCTGATGAGGATTTTGTCCATTTCATAAACCCACTCCTCCCAGTCGGTATTCCGGTTCCTCTCTGGGTCACCTTTGCTCCTCCCAGCGCACTTCACATCCATTTCTTGTCCCACCACCCACATCCAGTCTCTCTTTACTCCTCATTTTGTAAGACGATGCCATTACTGACCTCACCTTTCTACCCATGTTTCCCCACTACATCCCAAATTGATGGCGTCTGCTTTCCACCCTGCAACCATGATTAAGTCTTCAGTGAATTCTTGGCGGCTTTATTCCTAAACTTAAAAATGAATCATGGGGGACTTCCCTGGTGGTGCAGTGGTTAGGAATCCACCTGTCAATGCAGAGGACACGGGTTCAAGCCCTGGTCTGGGAAGATTCCACATGCTGTGGAGCAGCTATGCCTGTGCACCACAACTACTAAGCCTGCACTCTAGAGCCTGCGAGCCACAACTGCTGAGCCCACGTGCCACAACTACTGAGCCCGTGTGCCACAACTACTGAAGCCCATGAACCTAGAGCCTGTGCTCCGCAATAAGAGAAGCCACTGCGATGAAAAGCCCACGCACCGCAACAAAGAGTAGCCCCCACTCGCTGCAACTAGAGGAAGCCCGCGGGCAGCAACAAAGACCCATCATAGCCATAAATAAATAAATAAATATATTAAAAAAATGAATCATGGAACTTGAATTATTATCACTATGTAATAGTGTTCACAGCAGAGCCAATTATCGTGTCCAGATTAGGTCTCCTTCTCCTAGATCCTAGGTCTCAATTCTTGCATCACTCAGAAGAGAAAGACTTTAGCATCAAGGAATCAAGACATTAGGAATCAAGTTTAAATGGAATCTCCTTTTTCATACTCAACTTGTACCAGCATTTCCCATCTTCTAGATGATACTATTTATTTATTTATTTTTAGTAAATTTATTTATTTATTGGTTACACCGGGTCTTCGTTGCTATGCGCGGGCTTTCTCTAGTTGCAACGAGCGACAGCCGCTCTTCGTTGCGGTGCGTGGGTTTCTCGTTGTGGTGGCTTCTCATGTTGCGGAGCACAAGCTCTAGGTGTGTGGGCTTCAGCAATTATAGCACGCGGGCTCAGTAGTTGTGGGTTGCGGTCTCTAGAGTGCAGGCTAATTAGTTGTGGCTCACGGGCTTAGTTGCTCCACAGCATGTGAGATCTTCCCCGACCGGGGCTCGAACCCGTGTCCCCTGCATTGGCAGGTGGATTCTTAACCACTGTGCCACCAGGGAAGTCCCTAGATGATACTATTTAATTCTTCAAATCCCATCACTGCCTTCACCTCTACCTGCACCTGATTTTACCTGGTGACTTCGTTCCTTAGCCCTGGGCTCCTGAGCCAATCTGGGTGCTTCTAAGCTTCCAGCTGTTGTCCTGTGACCTTCTTGGGTAGGATATTCTGTCATAGGGGTCTCACAGCATTCTCTTTCTTTGTTTACTACCTTGTTTTACAAGATAGCTTCCTAAGAAAGGCAGGTGAACTTCCTGAGTCCTTGCCTTCCTGAGTTCTAAGTCTACCCTCACTTTTAATTAACAAAGAATTTTAAGTTAGGACTCATTTTCTCTCGGTACATTTGTTCTTTTTTTTTTTTTTTTTTTTTTGCTGTATGCGGGCCTCTCACTGTTGTGGCCTCTCCCGTTGCGGAGCACAGGCTCCAGACGCGCAGGCTCAGCGGCCATGGCTCACGGGCCCAGCCGCTCCGCGGCATGTGGGATCTTCCCGGACCGGGGCACGAACCCGTGTCCCCTGCATCGGCAGGCGTACCCCCAACCACTGCGCCGCCAGGGAAGCCCAGAACATTTGTTCTTAACCTTATTTCTTTGTCCTTATTTTCATACTCTACTACACATTTTCTTTTTCTTTCATTGTTTTATCGGCAATCACATTTTTAATGTCCAAGAGTTTGTTCTTATTTTTACCTTTAAAAATGCATCATTTTTAATGATTACAATATCTTTATGAATGTTTTAAAATAAACTAGTGAGGTTTTTAAAATTTTTCTTGTTTCCTGAATATTTTTGTGGCTTTTTATCATGATCTTTTCCTTCACGTTGCCAGCGTTCCTCAGGTAGCTGAGCATCTTTGGTTTTCTGCTCCTGTTTCAGGAGGAGACTAAACGAAGCCGAATAAGGGCTCTGAGGAGGTGGGGCTTGTAGTCTGGCCGGTGTTGCTGAGGTGAGCAAGCAGGGGCCGGTCTTGGTCAGATGCCTGTCGGCTGGCTACTTAGTGCATCGGGGGTATAGGGCTATTGCTCCATCTCCAGGCTTCTAGTTAGTCTCCCTGTTTTCATCCTCACATCTCACCCCACATCTTCCATCACACTTACTTTTCCAGGTATGAAAACTCTTGGGAATTCAGTAGTGCAGGTGGGTTCTCTTCATTCATCAGTAATTAGTCTCTACCCTCTGTTTTTCAGAAACTTTTTGAAATCTCTCATCTACTCATGATTCCCTTTCTGTATTTGACATAGCTTTGGGTTTATACTCTTCTTATTTCTTTACCATATTTTTAATGTGGTACCAATCCATGTTTTTCTCCTGGCATCTTGGACCAGCTGCCTCTCCTTTTAGTTATTATTTTAAATAAAGAGCCCCTGTTTCTCCATATATTCTTCCTAATGTCTTCATTGGTCGCTGCAGAAACGCATAGACAGTAGTGTTATGGATTGAAGTGTGTCCCCCCCAAAACAAGCCATGTTGAAGTCCTATCTCCCAGGACCTTAAAATGTGACCTATTTGGAAGTAGGGTTGTTGCATATGTAATTAGTTAAGATGAGGCCATACTGGAGTGGAGTAGTCCCATAATCCAATATGACTAGTGTCCTTATAAGAAGACAGCCGTCTAAAGACACAAAGACATACAGGGAGAATGCTGTGTGATGACAAAGTCAGAGATTGGGGTTATAGAGCTGCAAGCCAAGGGACACTAAAGATTGCCTGAAAAACCATAAGAAGCAGCAGAAGTCAAGGCAGGAGTCTCTTTTATAAAAGTTTCAGAGGGAGCACTGTCCTGCCAACATCTTGATTTTTGACTTCTAAACTCCAGAATGAGAGACAATAAATTTCTGTTGTCTTAAGCCATCCAATTTATAGAACTTTGTTATGGCAACCCTGGAAAACTAATGCAAATACAGAGACAGCAATTAAGAGCTTGATAAGCATTCAATTTAGAAATATAGAGGTAACTTGCAGAAATACCCTGCCCCCCCAAAAAAAAGAAAAACAGGTTGAAAATAGTTACTTCTGGAAAGTGAGACTATGGCTAGGAAGTAGACAGAGGACTGTCACTTTTCATTTTAATCCTTTCTGTACTATTGCATTGTTTTCAGCCATCTTCTTGCTTCCCTAGACATCATTCTGACTTGTGATCTAGTTTGTCAACATTTGTGGCAGGCAGAATAATAGTCCCCCTGCCCAAAGTTGTCCATGTCCTAAACCCTGGAACCTGTATATATTCACCTTATATGGTAAGGGAGAATGTAGGTTCAAGATAGAGTTAAGATTGCTAATAATCTGACCTTAAAATAAGGAGATAATTCTCAGCCCAATGTAATCACAAGAGCCCTTAAAAGTGAAATAAGGGGGAGTAAGACGAGTCAGAGAAAGAGATACGATGTCAGAAGCAGGTCCCTGGAGCGAGGGTATGATGTGCTGTGAGGATTCAACCATTGTTGCTAAATACTTTGAAGATGGGGGAAGGAGAACATTCATAGACAAGAAGTGTGGGTGGTCTCTAGACAATGAAAAGGCAAGGAACTGATTCTTTCCCAGAGCCTTCAGAAAGGTGTGAGGCCCTCCTGATACTGTGATGTTAACCCCCTGAGACCTGTGGCAGACTTCTGACTGCAGAACTATGAGATAATTAATCTGTATTGTTTTAGGCCAGTAAATGTGTGGTCATTTGTTACAGCAGCTGTAGGAAACTCATACACCATCTCTCTAAAAATGTAGGCTTAGAGCTAAAGCATAGTACCCCGGATGGGAACTAGCCATCGCTCAGTACCTTGGAATTCTTCTCTTTCCTATCTTATCTCTTAATCTAACTATAAAGCTGACGTTTGCTTTTGTAGCTGTCACCAGATTCTATTTTCTCATACTAAACTTGCAAAAAATGAAAGCCCATAGGCTATAATGCCCATGGGGAGGTAACATTTACCATATTGCCGCTTCCATTATACTGGCTATGGGCATAGACCTTGGAGTCAAGAAGAGCTGGGTTCTAATCCCCATTCGACTATTTACTAGCTGTGTGATCTCAAATGAGCCCATTTAACTCTTGAAGCTTCAGTTTCTTCATCAGGAAATCAAAGCTAGTAACAGTACCAGCTCCTGGGGCTCCTGTGGTATCTAAATGAGATGATGTATTTCAAGCACTTAGCACAATGCCTGGCCCGTGGGTAGTGCACAATATAAATAGTACCTTAAACTTGAAAAGTGAAGGAATGGGCTGATGCTGGGTTTACACCAGGAACTCTGATTCCTGTTGCTGTTCCCAAGGGCTTCAACTGAAAATTATCTGACTCTCTCACTTTGTTTTGTATATATGGTAATATATATGGTATCCTGGAATACCAAACAGGTGTGTGTGGGTGCTGAACCCAACACGTGGCTCACAAGTGTTCTTAGCATAATATTAGCTGAAGAAGTTTATATAGTCAAAACACAAACTTTAATTCGGTGGTTAGTGCATGGTAACCACTCTTTCTCCCTCATCCCATCCCACGGTGTGAAGACTGTCAACAGTGCTCTTGGGATGACTGAAGATGAAGAAGTGGTCCTCTGCCTTTCCACCTACAATCCCTTCATTCTGAGGTCTTCATTCTGAGGCCTTTGTTCTGAGATCTACAGTCTAGATGCTTTTAGCTGTTGGCTACCTGCTCATTCCATCCCCATCGACCACCTCACCTACAGAACCTGTTCTGATTTCAAGACTTGGAGGGAAATTTTAATTTCTTGACTTTATCCTCACTGACTTGTCTCCCTACCTCATCCTCCCTTAAAAGAATGCCTAAGATTAAGAGAATGGGCTCTTGAGTCCATTCACATCAGACCTAGATTCAAAACCTAACTTGGCCACTTGGGAGCTGTTTGCCTTTGAGCAAGTTGTTTGACTTCTCTCTGTACCATGTTCTTCTTCTATAAAATGGGAATACCATTTAAAATAGAATGCACAGTTGAGATGATACATGGGAAACACTGAGCAGGATGCCTGGCACCGTAAGGCTGAATAATAGTGATAGTGATAATAATGCCATTACTACTTTATTGCTTCTTTATTCCTTCAGCCTCTCTACAGGTCTCTTTTCCCAGCCTATCCCCTGAGACTCCATATCTGGCAGCATTCCTCTGCTAAGTTGAGTTAGAATCCTTACGATGTTAAGTGTATAACTGGTCCCCATAGTTTATATAATTATACATTAGTTTCTGATTTAAGCAAAGAATGTACTTCAATATGGCATCATTTAATAAAAGCCTAACCTGCCCCCTACCTGGCAGAGATGCTGGGAGCTTATTAAGATAATGTCTTTCTAGTACTTACAGCCCCTTGAAAGACATTCACTAAATAAACAATGGTGTTTGATTTTTGCGTTGTTTGTTTTAGTTCTTAATGCATCCTCTCTGAATTGTATTAATAGGTCCTCTGCCGTGTTTCTCACAATATGGGCACTTGTTAAATGCCGCTAAATGGGGAATGGGAGTGAAGGTTGCTTCTATGTGCCTCTGCTTTGCTCTCACCCTCTTCCCTCTTTCTCTCTCCCTCCTCCCTCTGTCTCTCTCCTTCTCTCTATTAAACCTGGAATCCCCCTCCTCCTTCTGTGTTGCTAGTACACTGATTTTCAACCTTGGCCGCATATCAGACTCATTTGGGGAGCTTTTGAAGCTTCTTGATAGCCAGGCAAGATCCTAGACCAATGAAATAAAGACCTCTGGAAGTGTGACCCAGACATCAATGTTTTCTTGAGTTTCCTAAATGATTCCAGTGTGTAGCCCAGGCTGACCAGACCCCAATCAAATGACACATGAGAACAGAAAATTAGTATTTAATGTTTACTTCTACTCAAGCGTGAGGGGAGATCCAGTGCAATCTCTTTTCTTCTTCCAGTGAATAACAGTACCTGGCAAAGAATGAGCATTTAAAACACATTTCTTTTTTCGGCTGAAAGTATACCCTACCCAGCCCAAAGGATTTCTCCATGTCTCTGGACTTCTGTAACAGTTGATGTGAATACCTCTTATTAATTATGATGATCTATCAATTTGGTTTTTCAGATTTTCTGGGGTAAATAATTCTACCATTTACGAGTAATTTTATCACACTCTTTAACATGGAAAATAGATTCTTGTCATGTGGTGTGAAGACTGCTATCACCCAGGGGTGTACTAGGTACTGCCTGACAGTCCAGAGGAAGGCCTGGGATGCAGGGATATGGAGGAGAAAGAGCACAGGCCTTCCAGGGTTCAAATCTCCACTCCACTATTTGCCTACAGGGACATAATCTCACCCTCAGAGCTCTGGTCTCCATTTCGTGAAAGAGGGGGAATGATACCCACTACTCTGGTGGTTATAGTCATTGAAGGCACAACGTAAGAAAGAAAACACTGACTGTCCTAGTCAGCTCAGGCTGTTGTAACAAAATACTACAGAAATTTTTTTCTCACAGGTCTGGAATTGGGAAGTACAATATCAGGGTGCCCGCATAGTTGAATTCTGGTAAGAGCCCTCTTCCTGGCTTTCAGATGGCCACATTCACTGTGTTTTCACCTTTGCTGTGTCCTCACAGAATAAGAACAAGCTCTCTGGTGTTTCTTCTTCTAAGATCACTAATCCAATCCTACCAGGGCCCCACCCTTATGACCTCATTTAACCTTAACTCTCTCCTTGTAGTACTGGTCTCCAAGTCACAGTCACAGGGAGCCAGGGCTTCAACACATGAATTTGGAAGGACACAATTCAGGCCATAAGAGCAAGCACATAATATGAGCTCAATAATATTAATATCCCCTCTCTAGGTAGGTCAGTAGGTAGATAAATAGATAAGGTATAGATATAAGAGCTATCTATGTATCTATCTATGTATCTGTTTATTTTTCTTGAGAGAACCAAAAGAGCATCAGGGAAGAGAAATCAAAACTAGATCTTGTAGGTTGAATAGGAATGTCTTAGGCAAACGAAGGTATTCCAAGCAGAGGAAACAGCAATTCAAGTCTTTTAAAAGACATAGCATGTTTTGAAATTAGTGAAAACATCACCAGTTTTCACCAGAACTTGGAGTTGGCAAGAGAAAGGTTCATGGTAGAAAATACAAGAGATGTAGTTTGGAGGCATGTCATTAACAGGCAAGGCTACCAAGCTGAGGTTGCTGGGTTTTTTCCTGGGGTTAAAGGATTCCTGTGCCAGTAGTTACCTTTTACCTTTTATTTTCCCAGATAACTAGTTGAATTCTTGAGGGCAAGGATCTTGCCAAATGTTCTTTTGTAATCCATCCCTGAACCTAAGACACTGCCTTAAGAATGTAACAGGAACGAATTGCTCCATAACCTTGGCATATAAGAGCTATCATACCTTTTTTATTTGTTCAGTTTGCATTAAAGCCAGCTAGAATCTCCTTCCTCTGGGTTGGCGTGAAATACAGCATTACTTTCCTGGGTGGTGGTCAGCGTGGGAACAGATCTGCTTCTCCTTCATCTATGCACACGGCCTCTCCATCTATGGCAGTGTCTCCTTGACTTACATTGCTATGTTTGCTGGCTTGTCTTCCAGCAAAGCTCTACTCCATGCCTTAAATGCTCTGTTCCACCCTCAGTTGTAACCTTGGCTCCAATCCTTAGCCCTTGGTCCTTACAGATGCACAGAATTATTATGTTCTAAAGTGGTGTTCTCCACCTCTAGGTGCTGCTCTGCTACTGGCTTGGCTCTTTGTCCCTTCCAGCTTCAAATTTCTTTCTATCTCCTCTTGAGTCTTTAGATATTTTTGTTAATAATTTTCAAAACACAAAGCTTTTATTTCTCTCCTTCACTTGGGCAATCTGAATCAATTGCATCGATGGGCGTGACCTCTGGAACACAAATGCCTGTTTAAAATAAAAGCCTGATTATTATATAATGAACAATATTCAGTTTACTAAATAGTTAACTTAAACATAAATATATGTATATATTTATGATGAATAGACATATAATTTATGCTAATGATAATTACAAATAATACAAAGACATAATAACTCCACTGCAGCTCTGGTATTAATTACCAATGCTTCATGTCGCTTCTGTTCCACATCCATATACTGACAATTTGACATGCCCAGGAACTGTGCTGGGTACAGAGGGCATGGAGATGGCTATGATATCATCCTTGTCCTCAAAGAGGTTAGACTTTAATTCATGAGTAAGACAGATACATGGTAATAGCTAAGGTAGTAGGAACACCCTTATTAAGGAATGATGATTAGGCTGACACTGTTGTTTTATCATGACTCTGCCAAGCTTCCTTATTTGCTGTGCTATTTCTGTGTTAGCCTTGTGACCAGCTTGTCCATATCCAGAACCTACACTGGCCCTTATTTCCTTAGTCAGTTCCTGGTAAGGTATAACTATGCCATGCTGTTGAAACAAAATAACTCCCAAATCTCTGGATGGGGGTATTGACATATGAAAAGTTTGTTTTTCTTACTCATATGAAGCCCCATATGACTAGAGAACACAGACTGCTCCATGTGGTCACTCAGGGAACCAGGATCTCTGGGCTCTTTACCTCTTATAGGGAGATGGTGATGCCACCATCTCAGCATATGGTGCAGTGGACTGTTGCTATCCCCAAATGACACACATCATTTTTGCTTATAGGCTAATGAATCAGAACTTGTAACAGGGCCCCAAACTAACTATAGGAAAGGCAGGAAGATGTAGGGGAGCCTATAGATTATTTGGTGATTATTACTGTTGCTGTCACCAGAGTGGTGATTTTAGAGAAATTATTAGAGAGTGAGCTTTGAAGAATTCGAATCCTGACTCCTGTAAGTTACTTTTGGAGTCTCCATGGGCACAATAAATAGCGTCCTTCTTCCCTGCTGTGTACTGAGCATGTTAAACAATAAAGTAAAAGAATAAAGATGGAGGCCAGAATAGCATCTCTATTAATGATGCAGGACATGTCATAGGATGTGGCTTTATTCTTTTAGCTAAGCGGTCCCATTGGTGGAATCCCAGAATTAGGCTGACTCCTGGATCAGGTGAGACTGATGGCATGGTGGAACAGAGGAGAACTCATGTCTTGTACAAGACTACTGGCTCCCAAAGAAGGAAGAGGAAAAGTGGAGATGAACAGAGCATGCCTACTGACTCTTCACCTACTTCCCAATTAGGTCATCTCACCTCTCAGAGTAGTATAAGGGAAAGCGTTTTTCATGAACTCTTATTAGTTGTGTCATTTGGGTCAGTCATCCAGCCTCTCTGACTGTCAATTTGCTCCCTAATGAAATGGACATCATAGCTCACATTTTCTCTTCTTGGGTCTTTTACAAGTGCTGGAAATTAGGAGATGTACTAGACTCATAATGCAAAAGAGTTCTTCAATTGCCTTCTGTAAAATGCTCATGACTTGCGATACAATTACTTATGAGTTTATGAGACCAGATGGCTTAAAACATCCCCCACACCCAGCATGCCCATAACTTTAATAATCTTCTGAGCTGGTTCTCTTCCAAAACCTGTCTGTTTATTACTCAACATGCATTTCCTCAACAACCCTTTAGGGTTGTTCCTGTTCTCGGTAGTAAATGTCTGAAACCACCCTTTTTTCAGCAAAAGCAAAAGCTATCCACTTGATGTCCCTCCATGGAGGTTTCTATTTTAACTCTTTTTGACTGCTTCCATGTGGGTTTGATTGGCACTAGGAATGGAAAATACCCAAATCAAAATAGTCAATTTCAGAAAAATGAACGTTCCATTTCCCTAGTGAAAGACTAATTAGTCTCTGGCCCAGAGAGTCTAAGGTTGAGTGTTCTCAGATAAGAAATTACTCTTTTAAAATCTAAAAGATTTTTAAAAGAACTGTTTTAAATGAAAGTATTAAATTATACAATTATATGTGTAGACTCTGCCATCGAGGGAGTTATTTTCATGGTATAGGCTGAATCCAGCATAAAAATATTTACTGCTCTGAAATGTCAATATGAAATAATCAGAATCTAAATGTTTACTGTATAATCAGTCTCCATTCATCCATTCACAATGTTCCCTGAGAAACGCTGATTACACTGAATTTGACCACCTGGATTCTCCTAATATCTTCAGGCTTAGGGAAAAAAAGTGCCAAAGTTTCACTCACAGGAATTTTCTAACAACTTTTTAAGGAAAAGACTTTGTGGAACAGGGAAATATGCAACGATGATGACTTCCGTAAGTTCCAAATAACACCCATAGCCCAGAAGAGCCACCCTACTGGTCTCCCTCGGCCATATCTCCTAGGTCCAACCTCAAGTCACTAAGTCAGTAAATCTTCACAGATCTTCATCAACTCTGTGACAAAAACTGAGCTAGGTAATAGGGATATAATTGTGGTCCATGTTCTTGGGGAGCTCAGAATCTAGTGAGAGAGACAGGTAAATGAACAACCAAAGACAATGCATTGTGGTAAGCCCGATGTTAAGAGTAAGCCTAGTGGCAGAGGGTTGGAAGGGTCCTCTTAGAGAGGACCATCAAGCCCACTCTCAGATGTTATTCCAAACTGAAGGCAAAGGCAATTTTGTCTATTTTATTAATTTGTGTGCAATTGGAAGAACAATTTTAACTTACTGTAAAGACTTCATTTTCAACATTTATTTTAAAAATTAACATTGAGTCTACCAATTCAGTGATGTGGAACAAGGTTGACTATAGGTGACAGCCTTGTGAACATGCTGGAGATGGCAAGGGATGACCCAGAAAGTTTGAGACTACACAGCAGGAGGCCAGGGTTTAAGTTGTGTGATCTTGGGTTAAAAATAAGTGCTTTCTCCTACTAAATGTAAAATAGATAGCTAGTGGGAAGCAGCCGCATAGCACAGGGAGATCAGCTCGGTGCTTTGTGACCACCTAGAGGGGTGGGATAGGGAGGGTGGGATAGGGAGGGTGGGAGGGAGGGAGACGCCCGAGGGAAGAGATATGGGGATATATGTATATGTATAACTGGTTCACTTTGTTATAAAGCAGAAACTAACACACCATTGTAAAGCAATTATACTCCAATAAAGATGTTAAAAAAAAAAGTGCTTTCTCATAGCTACTGTTTAATTATCTGAAAAAGAAGGGAGCTGGACCAGTTGATCTCTTAGGTTCTGTCGCCTCTGAGTACCTATAATATTAACTAGGAAACATTCTCATTAAAAAAAAAAAATTAAAACAGATCCTAGAAGTGCTTCAGCAGGAAATGATATTAGCCTAATTTAAGTTACATATTTCATTTGCTTGTTCAGCAATCAATGCATCAACATAACAGGTCAAGATCATGGACTTTGGGGTCCATCAGAACTGGGTTTGTTCAAGCTTTGTCATTTTACTGGCTCTGAGGCCATGAGAAATTTATTTAACTTTTCTGGGCTTCTGTAAAATGAGGAAGTTAAAGCTTATCTCAAATGGATGTTGTGGGAATTAAATAAGATAACGTTTCTAAGAGCTTAGCACAGTACTGGACACAAAGGAGACTCAATACACAGTATTGTTTTTAATGAATACTTCTGTGAGGTGCACACTGCCCATGGTGCCAAAGTAAAACCGAGTCCCTGCTTATAATCTGGGAGAGAGAGAAATATAAATCATCATATTTTGTACACATGAAAAGTATATAGTAGAGGCATGAATGAAGTAGTATCAGAGCACAGGAGGAGTGATACTGACTTAGAGCATGAGGTAGGGGTAAGGTCTAGAGACAGTTATACAGAAGAGGTAATATTGTCAACTGGATTTAATGTACAAGGGAATTATCTAGGCAAGCAAGGCAGGAAAGGGCAAAGGAAGGAGCATGAGCAAAGGTGTATGTGATTTGAAAATAATGAGCAGTCTGATTGATCTATGGGTGAGACCAAGAAGGCAACCTGGGGCCACCTTGTGAAGAGTCACATGAGAAAATTTGGGCTTCCAATAAATAGGGACCCATCAAAGGTTGATTTACTGCATATTTATTTTTAATTTTTTAGAATTCAGATCTTTTTTAATATGTTATTATTTTTATTGATATTAGTATAGTATTTTTTTATAAATTTAGTTTTATTTATTTATTATTTTTGGTTGTGTTGGGTCTTTGTTGCTGCGCTCATGCTTTCTGTAGTTGCACTGAGCGGGGGCTACTCTTCACTGCAGTGCGTGGGCTTCTCAGTGTGGTGGCTTCTCTTGTTGCCAAGCATGGGCTCTAGGTGCGCGGGCTTCAGTAGTTGTGGCGCACGGGCTTAGTTGCTCCGTGGCGTGTGGGATCTTCCCGGAGCAGGGCTCGAACCGGTGTCCCCTGCATTGGCAGGCAGACAGATTCTTAACCACTGCGCCACCAGGGAAGCCCTAGACTGCAGATCTTTTACTGAGTCAGCTTAGTACAGTTGGCCCTCTGTATCCATGGGTTTCGCATCCTCAGATTCAACTAATGGTGGACCAAAAAATTTTTTTTTAAAAATCCTGGAAAGTTCCAAAAAGCAAGACTTGAATTTTCCACATGCCAGCAATTATTTACATAGCATATACATCGCATTAGGTATTACAAGTAATTTAGGGATGATTTAAAATATAAGGGAGGATGTGCATAGATTATATGCAAATACTATGCCATTTTATATAAGGGACTGGAGCATCCTCGAATTTTGGTATCTGAGGGGAAAGGGAGACTAGACGTTCTTGGAACCAATCCCTCATGGGTACTGAAGGACAACTGTCCTCTATTGCCCCCTTGGTCTAAATTAGGGGTAGACAAACAGCCTGCAGACCACATCTGGTCTGAGGCTCAAGGTAAGAAATGTTTTAAATGGTTACATTTCAAGTGGTTATACAAACAACTACATAATATGCTTGATCACGAAGCATGAAATGTTTATTATTATTGTCATTGTTGTTGTTATTTGACCCTTAAAGAAAAATTTTGCTGGCCACTGGTCTAAATGATTAATGTTAAACTCATAATATTTTGATTAAAAGGCCAATATGTTCATTAAATTTATAAATATTGGCTTTGTGCCTACCATGTGTCTAGAATTGTCTTTCTCCCTGAAAACATTCTTTTTTGTCCAACCTAACTTTTGCATTATGTAATAGATTCAGGATTCATGACCTAGCTCTGTTCTTTCCTGCATTCTTTGGCTTTTGGGATATACTTTTTATTCTCTTTTAGATCATATGATAATTGTCAATTAAACAATGGGAATTTTGTGTTTTTCTTTTCCTTCCCAGCAGTTACCCAACAATTCTACTGGTATCTATTTTCTTTGCCTGAAAATAAGAATTTCCCTCTTTTCTAAGTGTCCTAGATTGCAATTTTGTGCTTGATCTACATTAGCTGGACTATAGATTGTTGACCCATATGCAAAAGAGATACCAAAATAACAGTGGCTTAAACAAAGTAGAGGATGTTTCTCCTCCTCACATTATAGCCCTGGGGTAATTGGTCAGAGCTGGAATGATGGCTCAGCTCCACAGTGTGTTGCAGGGATCCAGGCTTTTCCTGTCTTGTTGCTCCTCTGTCCCTACAGGTTGCTCTTCTCTGAGCGGTGCAAGGTGAATCACTACCACATTGTGCTCCAAACACTTGGATCAGAGATGGCAAGAACATAATTACCTACCTTGCAATATTGGTGCAAAATTATAGAAACATAGTGCACCCAAGCAAGTGCTACAGCTATCTGTTATTACTAATAAATAGGACGTTGCAAAGAGTCTGGTAAAGTGCCAGTTATTTAGTATGTGCTGAATAAAAATAGTCTCAGTGGAGCTGAATTGTGAAATAAATATAAAGATGCATTTTTGATCTTCTCGGTGGTTCTGGGGAATATGACGGCTATTATAATGAGAATACCAGTATAGCTACACTTGAGAGGAATTTTTGTTTTGTCTTGTTTTGTTTTGTTATGAGCCAAAGAGTGTCTTAAGGATTTCGATTCTAGTAAATTCTGAATTCCATGCATAACTCAACAGCACATTCTTAGAATCCCTGTACTTTTTTTTTCAGACTTTTTGCCTGTAGCCAAATCCTATTAAATATATTTCCATGTCATGTTGTGCTTAAATAATGTGGCAGGACAGAGCCTTGACTTAGAAAATGACACCCTTCCTCCGAGGAGGCTTCTATCACAATCATCTCATACAGAAATCATATCTTGTGTTTTGCCTCTGTGGAAATGCACGACATTGTTAAAAATTTATTTTTGCTGCAAGAAAATCTTATTCTTGGTTTATTGTGTCAAACAGCTGCTAGTATATAGTGCTGGGCAGCTGCCCAGCTGTGAGACTCACATAAATTAATTTAACCCTCGGGTACATTGCGAGGCCAATTAGAATGGTCCCTCCAGGTACAGCAGTGACTTAAGAACACTTTTTATCAGGGGGGATCCAGATGATTTGATGATGCCCAAAGTCCTGTAACGAATACTTTCCAAATATTATGGCAAGTTATCATGTAAAGTATGTTTATGACAGCTTGTTGTGTATATATATATATATATATATGTGTGTGTGTGTGTGTGTGTGTGTGTGTGTATACACACACACACATATATATGAATAGTAATGAGGGAAAATCATAATAATACTTAGGTATATATCAGTTTACAGAATATGGTATGGGTTTTCTAGAGTAATCTAAAGCATTTGACTAAAATTGATTTGGACTGCCAATCAAAAATACTTCTTTCTCTTTCCTCTTCTCCTTCTGTTAGTACTAATTCTACTGAGATGGGGTTGGATAGGTCAAGTCTTCTGCATTGACTCTTTTAAATGTAAAGATATAAAATAAAATCTTGTGGACCTTTGATTTGTCCCTATGGTCCTTGATCGCTGGGTTTGAGGAGCATTGAATTAAAGGTTCGGCACTGCCATCACACTTGTAATCATGGGAACCAGTGTAATCATAAACGCGATCACAGAAGCTGGCATGGAAATCTCATAGCCCATTTATAAAGCGTCTGTACATATGATTTATAATATACATACACCAATGTTTAGTATTATAATAAAATAAGGAAAGAAAATTTAAAATTATCATGTAGAGTTCTCATGCACTAAGTATTAAGTCCAAAGAATGCCCTAGGGATCTTCAGGTATGGAGTTTGAAAAGTAGTAAATCAAATAAAATTTCAAAGTTTCTTATCTCAAGATTAAATGGGCCCATTTTAGGATCTAGAGATTCTCCTTGTAAGTTTTAACATTTCATTTCAATTGATACAAGTTTTTTAAGAGGCAATATCATACGACGGTTCAGAGCACAGGTTTTGGGGTTAGAAAAACTCAGATTTGAGTTGCGGCTTTGTCCTTTGTTTTGGGAATGCTTTGGCCAGTGCATCTCCTGTCAACTTTCACTCTTAAGATTTGCTTAACCTAGCCATAATTCTCCTTTAGAACTGAGCTCAAACACATTTCAAAATGAAACCTTTCCTCACCTCACAGATAAGATTTGGTCCCTATTATATGTACATATATGCTCTACATTCAATAATAATAATAATGTTAATAATAAAGACAGTGATACAATAATGGCTAGCATTAATGAGCAGTTATTATGTACCAGGCACTAGGCCAGGTGTTTTACCTGTGTTGCCTCATTCAAACTTCACAATGCCCCTGTGAGGTAGGTATTGTCCTTTTACAGATAAAGAAACTAAAACAGTGCTGTTCAATAAAGTATAGTGTAAGCCACATGTGTAATTTAATATTTTCTAGTATCCACATTGAATAAGTAAAAAGAATTTAATTTAAATATCTTACATAATGCAATTGCTAAAGTGAAATGTAATCCTATTAAAAACAATGACGTTGAGTTTAATGGAAAAAACATTTTACACTCCTTCCATTTTAAATTTTACATTAATTAAAATAAGAATTAAAATATTTAGTTCCTTCATCACACTAGCTATATTTTAACTAACTAAATGCTCAATAATCTCATTTTGCTAGTAGCTACCATATTGCATAGCACAAGCCTAGATGCTAAGTAACCTGCCATAAGTTATTCATACATTTACTTAGTAAATATTTACTAAGTATTTATTACAAGACAGGTGCTGTTCTAATCTCTGGAGACACAGCAGTCAACAAAACAGACAAAATCACTACTCTGGTGAAGCTTTCATTACAGCAGAGATAAGGGAGACAATAAACGATTAACTGAAAAACGATTCCAAGTAGCATCAAATACTATGAAGAAAAGCAAAACAAGAGGAGACAGGATGACGGACAGGGCTACCGTGTGTAGCTCTTCAAGCTGTACACTGCACAGCTCCAAGGGTCACAATTCACTTGGACTATGTTGCGAATGCCACTCCCTGGAGTTTTGCAGAACAGTAGCCCTGAGAATGTGGGCTGAAACCTTATGTAGAGTGATCAGGGAAAGCTCTCCAATAATGGAAGATCATTTTAGCAAAGATGTAAAGACGGTGAGAGAGCAAGCCAGGCAGTATTTGGAAGACGTGCTTTTCAATCAGGGAGAATAGCCAGCACAAAAGCCCTGAGGCAGCAAGAGTGCCTAGCATGTTGGAGGAATAGCAAAGGGAGCCAGTGTAGGAAGAGCATATTGAGCAAGGGGACATGTAGCAGAAGGTGAAGTCGGGGTAGTAGCCAGAAGCTGGATCAAGCAGGGGCTTGCTGGCCAAGCTGAGTTCTTTGGCATTTACACTGGGTAACATAAGAACCAATCCAATCTCTCTCTTTCTCTCTCATATTTTTTAAATAAAGCATTAGCCTATCTGCTTTGTTGAGACTACACTGAAGAGGGGTGATGAGCTGCAGGAAACCAGTGAGCATACTATTGCAATAATCAAGGTGAAAGATGATGGTTGTTCAGAATAGGGTCACAGCAGGAGAAATGGTGAAAGTTGGCTTCTGAATATATTTTGAAGGTTGAGCCAATAGGATATGCTGACGGATGAGATGTGAGGTTTTTTAAAAAGAGAGAAGAGTCAAAGATAACTCCAGATATTTTAGCCTGAGTCACCTGTAGAACAGAGTAGCCATTTTCTGACAGGGAGAGTTTAGGAAAACAGGGTTTTTATTTGGGGTGAGCCCAAATTGAGACTCATTTCTTGGACACTGAAAGTTGGAAATGACTATTCAGTGGCCGAGTGGAATGATGAGTCTGGAGTTAAAGTGCTATATCGAGGCCGAAGATAATAAACCCAGAAATTATCAGTAGATAAAGTGGTATTTACAGTCACAAGGCTGGTGTAAATCACCTAACGGGCAAGTGTGAGAAGAGGCAGGGGATGGAGGCTCTGGAACACTGATGCTTAGAAGTACAGATCACCAAGGAAGACCAGCAGAGGAGCATGAAGAAGGACAAACAGGAGATGCAGAAAAACAAGAGGGAGAGCTCTTCCAGGGGCCAAGCGATGAAAGGGTTTGAAGTAGGAGTTTTAAAGGTAGAACTGGATCATCTTATTCTAGCACCTATGCTTTATACGGTTCCGCAGTGGGGTTTTCCCCACCAGCATTAAGAGAAGAGGCCACGGTCTATCTGTTCACAGTTGCGTCCTGCTGCCTTGCACAGTGCTGAGCACCCAATGCATATTTAACGAATACATGAACACTTACTGTGTAGATCAGAAGACTGAGTCACAAGGACGTTGGTGATCAATTAGTGACAAGTGGGATTAGATCTCAGATGTACCGGTTGCGCAAATATTTTCCAAGGATCGCTGACCGCTTTGCCTCTCTCTCCAGTTTCTTTTGTCCAGCAGACATGCATCCCAGCCAAAATCCTTTTTTTGGGAAGCTCAGTGGACAGTTCCAACTTTGTTGGCCCCATACACACATATTTGGAAGGGTAACAATGTTGATATTATGCCTGCTCACTTTGATTTTCGATTTTAATGCCTTTTCTGTTCATTATGGTCACTCTCCTCCTTTTTTCCCCGCTAAACACACATTGAAAAGGTAAAGAAATATAATTTATCCTTTCCTTTGCATGGTTTTCTACAGCTGAATATGTTCCCCATAAAATTGATTTAAGATACCTGCCAGATTTTAAATGGATGCAGACTACCTTTAACTTCTATTGCTTTGTTTTTCTCTAGCAACTTTCTTACCTTAGTTAATGGGCAAATATTCCTCTGGCTTTCTCTGCATTGAGGGCTAGCTCTTTTAGAATTTCTTAAGGGCACAAGGTCAATTTTTTTTTAATTTTTACTTCATAGAGAGGTTTTTCCACATTATAAAACTAACCCATGTCCATTAAAGGAAATTCGAAACACACAAAGAGACACAGACAGACGCACACTCATACCTACACACACATATACACACGTTAAGGAAAAAAAACCCTCAATTCTACAATCCAAAGATAACACCTTTAAAAATTGTTGGTGTATTTTCTTGCAGGTTGTCTCTCTGTACTTGAGTGAGTAAGTGAATGTGTGTGTGTGTTTGAGTGTGCACACACAAATTTGTTGTGAGTCATGCTTTTTCACTTAAAAAAATACACATGTTATTTTACTGCGTAGCATTCTTAACTATTGCTTTAATAGCTAGACACTTTTCTGTAATGAAAATGTCACTCTCTCTCCCACTGATAGGCATTTCTTTCCAATTATCCTGTCATAAATAATGCTACACTGAACGTTTTTGTTCATAATAGAGATTCTACAATTAGAGTGATTTCTAAACCACTCCCTAAAGTAGAATCATTCCCAAATTCCCAAAAGTGGAATCATTCATTCAAACATTAGCAATATTTAAGGCAACTGATACACATTGCTTATGTATTTTACAAAAATATTGAACCATTTTAAACTTCTACCTATAATGAATGCAAAAATGTATTTCCCTACTATCACTGATTATTATTTAAACTATGCTAATTTAATGGGTTTAGAATCACCAAATTTTATTAATTTGCATGCATTTGATTTCCTCTAAAGTTGAAAATTTCTGCATACCTGTGTATTCATTGTATTAATTATTTTATTCATGTCCCTTCCTCATTTATCTATTAAGGTATCCAATTATTCTTCTTATCAATTTTCCTAACTTTTTTTTTTTTCCCTTTGGCTGCATTGGATCCTTTCTGCATTGGGTCCTTTCTGCGTGCAGAAAGCTGCACGCAGGCTTTCTCTAGTTGCGGCGAGCAGGGGCTACTCTTGGTTGCAGTGTGCGGGCTTCTCAGTGTGGTGGCTTCTCTTGTTGCGGAGCATGGGCTCTAGGCGTGCGGGCTTCAGTAGTTGTGTTGTGACATGCAGGCTCAGTGGCTGTGGCTCGCAGGCTCTACAGCACAGGCTCAGTAGTTGTGGTGCATGGGCTTAGTTGCTCCGCGGCATGTGGGATCTTCCCGGACCAGGGCTCAAACCCATGTCTCCTGCATTGGCAGGTGGATTCTCAATCACTTTGCCACCAGGGAAGTCCCGAATTTGCCTAACATTTAATAGAATAACATACTGTATTTTTCAAATACTTCTATACAGACGTATTTTTCCAGAATATTGTTTGTGTTTTCAAGTTATTTATGGCATGGATTTTAATATAAGTTTGAGAAGATCAGTATCCTCTAAAATAAAAATAAATATTTATGGTAGAACTTTTAGGAAATACAAATAAGCAAGAAGAAGAAAATAAAGCTCTCCCACATGCTTATGATAATTATTCGTAACATTTGGGCCATTTTCTTTCATCTTTTTCTTATATACTTAAGTGTTTTTTACAAAATTAGTCTCATGTACATTCTGCTATCCTACATTTTTTCCACTTAGAATGTTAAGAACTTATTTTAATGGCATTAAATATTCTTCTTTATTATCATTTTAATGGCCTCATAATATGGACAGACAAAATTTATTTATCTAGACCCCTGTTGTTGCATCTCTTTATTTCTTGTTTTTTAATTGAATCTCTTTATTTCTAATATTTCACTGTTATAAAGATGCATAGACAGTTTTATGGCTGAATCTTCGGGCATATCCATAATTATCTATTTAGGATGAATTTCTAAAAGTGGGTCATAGGTTTAACCAAATTTTAAAGCTTCTGTTACATATTGGCAAATTGCCCTTCAAAGCTGTGTCTTAAGTTTATGGCATGGGATTTATTTTGGCTCAAAGTTGTAAATGTTTACATAGTACGTGAAATAATTTAAAAGGAGCAATTTACCTAGCTATGTATGTGTTGAAAACGAAAGACAAATATATCTGCAATGTGCCAGGAGCCCACATTTCCAGAGACGATAGCTCACAATTTATGTCTTAGTTGAATTCATATGTATGGCTTCTTTCCTAAATATACTAGAGAAAATTTACTTTAAAAAAATCAACTCTTTGCTTTGTCTACATCAACTTGTCTTTGCTCCCACAAAGCCATATTTCCAGATCAATTTAAGATGTGGAGGCAGTGGCTCAGAAGACTATTAATAGTTCTACCAAATGCTTCCATGTACCAAGCACTTGCCGACATCCTTTTCTTTTTTGGCCACACCCCACAGCTTGTGGGAACATAGTTCCCACCCAGGGATTGAACCCGGGCCCCCTGCAGTGGAAGCGCAGAGTCCTAACTACTGGACCCCCAGGAAATTTCCCATCCATCCTTTTATTTAATCCCAGAACAACCTCACTTTGTAGAAGAGGAAACCAAGCTTCAGAATGGTTGAGAGGCTTGTTCTAATTTACACAGAATAATCTGCAGAACTGATATCTGTTTCACTCCAAAAGAGTACATTTTTTCACTATTCCATGTTGCTTCCTCATGGACTCTTAAGATTTCATCATGAATTTTACTCCTACCCACCCCCCCATCCTACCAACTTACACTTGCATTTACATTTATATTCAAAACTGACCTTTGAGAATTGAGCACAAGTTCTGGTTGCAGCCTTTGATCTCTCTGCTCTTGTTTATTTTAATTAGCCACTTAAAAATTATATATAGCACCCCAACAAAGAAGAATTTCATATTAATGAGGATTAATCATACGTATACTGTAAAATAATATAAATTAACCCTAAAGCTGTGATTTATATACCTTAAGATATGTCTTAATATGCCTTTTATTCAATATTGAACAATGGGTTGTGTTTTTTTTAAAACCATTTGGTAGATAACATTGGGAGAGAAAGATATTCAGCTCCCATTACCATAGATACTTTAAAATAGTAATTAACAAATAAGGGTATTGTACAATATAGCGAGACCAAGAAAAAAAAAGAGTCATAAATGTTCACGTTATTAGTGTTTAGGAGAAAAAAATTGATGATCTGAGGTCAGAAGTCTTTTGTATCCCATCTTGATCTCTTACTAATAGGTGACTTTGAACAAGTCCCTTTTATTTTTAATCTCTGAGCTTCTATGTATATGCCTTTAAGATATAATGATGTTTTCTTCAAATGCTTAGAATGGTTTAATTGAATATGGTAGTCAAATTGCAAAATGATGCTAAATACTGGCAGAGAAAAAATTGAATTTGGAAGGTCAATATAATGGTCAAGAATGAATATCAAATGATCTACCCTCCAGCCTTGCATTTCCTGTAGATTATTTGTACACAGACCATATCCTTTGATCCCTGAGTGCAGTCACCCTGAGCTTGTCTGTCCATCTTGACTGAACTTTTCCCATCTGGATTGCACTGGTCTCTTTCCCATTTAACAGCCTATCAAGTTCAGCTCAAGAGTCACTGCCTTAGGAGACCATTTCTGTCTCTCTGCCCCAGGTCTGTCACTGAGGTTAAATGTTCCTTCCATTCTGCTTCCATAATACTTTGTACATGATTCTAAAGAGTGTTTGTCTCATTGCCCTACATTTGTATACCTAACTAATGAGTGATGTAACCATTTCTAGACAGCGCTTTTTCTAGCCAATAGATCTTTATTTGCTTTAACTCAAAAAAGTGGGGGAGCAGAGAGCACTAAAGAAAGCAAAGCAAAAACCATGAGATGCCAGAAATCTCTCTGATTTCCCTCTAGGAGTTTAGGTCTCAGGTTATGGCAGCTGAGAGGGTAGAGTAGATCTAAACCTCTGGGATTTTCATGTTTACAATCATCCTTAAGTCCCATCATTCCTGCCACTCCTGAGGCTAAAATTCACCAGGACCTTTGCTTTCATTACTACCCTCCACCAGAAGCCCACTGCACTGTGTCCCAATGAGTCAGAGACAAAACAAGGGCTGCACAAGGGAGATTTTAAGACCTTGGGTGAAATCATTACCCTGCAAAGTTGCAGCATTTTCTCTCTGGGCATGATTCCAGAGAAAGTTTCCATATATTCAGTGTCAATACAGGTTGTAAAAGGTCAGAAAAGTCATGCAAGATAAGGATTATCCCCATTTTATAGTTAAGGAAACTGAGGCTCATTGAGTTTTAGTACCATGGCTAAGGCTATGGAGAGCCAACATCTGGCCGTAGCTCCTTTGGCTCCAGAGCTCCTGTCCTTTCCATTATATCATACTGCCTTCCACCTGCTCTAGTGGCAACCCACCTCCCTGCCTCCACTGGTCCCTTGGGACTCAATCCCCCTAACAGGGGGCACCTTTAGACAGAGTGAGAGGACTTTTTTTTTTCCTATGCCTGATTTTACCTAGACTATCCAAGACCAGAAGTCTCATCCTGAGGAATGATTTGCTTCCAAGGCTCTTATTCTATACAAATTCACTGTCATTTCTTACTACTTCTTTACCTGGGTTGAATTGTTTGTTTGTATTGTACTTTTTGAAGGTTTAAGGGGGGAGGGGATTTAAACAATGATGCAGTCACAGCAAAGGCCTCAGCCAATTCTGTAGGAAGCTCTGAAGCCAGGACGGCCCTGCAGAATGGTGCCAAATTGAATCAAGGAGGCCAGCCTTGGCCATTGGATGCAGGCTGTCCCTGGGATGGGGCAGTGCTTCTGGGAGAGGAGATGGTCTTCAGCCAAGGAAGATGGGGAAGCAGGTACTCAGCTACAAGCAGTCAGAGCTCAGAGCTCAACACTTCCGGTCTCTGGGGAGTGAATGCTTTAGTCCTAAAGGGCAATCTGTACACACATCTTGTCCCTTGATGCCTGGGAGAAGTCACATGATCTGGGCTGTCCATCTCTACTCCACTATTCCTTTTGCCATCTGTACCTGTATAACTGATCTACAAAGGGGCACCACACAGGGCCCACCACCCATGGTATCTCTCAAGAGTCCGGTGAACTGCTAGGCAATAAGCAACCTGGCCTGGGGTTCCAGTAAAAGACTGGACGATCAAACACAGTTTGCTGGAAAAGGCTTTGTCCAGGGAGTAGGGAACCTAATTTTGTTGTTCTCTGTGTGGATTTGGTCGCATTTTACTTGTTCTCTGAGCTTGTTTCTTAGGGTTGATACGTGAATGTCCTCAGCATAGTTTCTGGTATGTAATAGGCCCTCAAAGAATGCGAGCTCTGTCCCCTTTTCCCTTCCTTGCTAGGTGAATGTAGAGTTAGATATTATCTACGATCTCTCCAAGTTCTTAAATCCATACTGGAATAGTATAATGGATTCTCAGATATCATTTCATTTTCATTACGAATTGTTTACTAAGATCGTAATAATCCAGGTTTGGATTTCATTTGATTCCCATAATCGTGAAATGTCACAGCTGGAGTAGTCCAACCCCCTTTTTTTACCCATAAGGAAATGAGCTCATCGGTGGGGGTGGGGGAGGAAATTGACTTGTTCAAGGTCACACAGTAAGTGGAGACAGAGTAGAGAACACCATCCGCGTTCTCAGACCATCCCGGGGCTCGCCACCCACTCCCTCCCCTAACCTCCAGCTGCTGCTGGTACATTCCAGCCTGCAAGGCAGCGTGATCTGCCTTTCTTGTGTTAACATTATTCTAGCATGTAATGTTTGTGTTTAAGGCAATGACCTGAGAAATACTTTTATTTCCAGTGATGCACTTATTTTGCAGGGTTTATTAATTTTATTTATGTATTTGATCTCTCCAATGAAATAATAAACTAATTAGTGGGACAATTTACTGGTGTGCTCCGCCAAGGGTGTTTTACAGCCTCGGTGCAAGTTTGTCTAATTGTGGTGTCAGATCTACTTTCTGCCCTGCTGCCCTTAATTTTAGCCATCAGACGCACATGGTAGGCAGCCTTGTGCTGGGTATGTGTGCCTCCAGGGGCCATCTGGAGATGTCATAGGGCAAAGGAAATTTCACCCAGGAGCCTCCCCAGAATTCCCTCAAAGGACAAACTGCTTTGTTTGCCTTAAAGGATGGGCATTGGGCTCCCAGAGAACAGAACTGGGCATGTTCATGATCTGAAATACCCAGAACGAGAATTTCCAGAGAAGGAGGGAAGGCTGTGTGTATGCAAGTGTTGAAAGTCACAACTGAGAAGGCCCACAGTCCATCGAGACCAAGAGCAAAGCAAGAAGCAGGACAGGGAGATGGACATAAAGACAGCAGACACGGGAACATTGCAAGATGCAGAAGCAGGGGCAGGAGAGATGCTAGAAGACCCAGAGTAACTGGAACAAACAGGGCCATAGTGCCAAAGTTTTTTTTGTTTCTTTTTTTTCAAACTGGCTTTGAAGTGAAGTACATGGACTTCCCTCTAAGGTGGACCCCATCTGTGCTCTCTTAACACCTAGTGCTTATCTCTGTCTTAGAATTAATCCTAGTCTGTCGTCATTGCTTACTTGTCTATCCCCATTCATCTGTGAGCACCGTGGTATCATCAGGGCCTAGAACTATGTCTGAACTATAATAGGGTTCAATAAACATTTGAATGGAAGACCGGGTGGATAGATGGATAAAGGAATAGGGGAATCAGTCTGCCAAAGCTACTGGAAGTCCAAGACCTATGAACTATACTATATTTGTTTCCTGTCTTTCATGTAGCAGAACCCAACCAGAGATCACCTTTTTCAATGACTGATATTTATTATAGAATTACACAGTGTAACAAAGAAGTACCCAACATAGAAGTATTTAACCTCTCTTGACTAAACTTTCCTTCTTATCAATACTTATTAACACACACACACACACACACACACACACATTCATTTGGGGTAGAGGTAAAAGGTCACAGTACTCTCACCTTTGGAGGGTGCCTCTGCTGGCCCACTAGTTGCTGTCACTGTCCTGGCATGGATGCTGTCACTGTCCAAGCTGCTGCTAAACTGTCACTGTGGATTGGATCTAGCCTGAGGGTTCTTGTCAGAGCAAGTTCCAGACCTCTAGCCAGAGACTGGCTGGAAAATGAGGAGAGGGAGAGTCAGTGGGCCCCTGCAGTGGAGCCGTGCAAACTTGGAATCCTCACACTCGGTAGTAGGAACTCCCTTACTGTGATTGGCTCCCCTAGAGGTGTTACTGATCCCCTAGAGGTGTTGCCTTTGCTGTGATTGGATGTATGCAAATTAGCAAAGCTTAATGTGTTGATCCTAGATATAACTAGTGTGTATGCCAGCTCTGTAATGCCCATCCAACAGGCTGTAGAGTTTGGGGGGATACGTAAATGAGGTAACCCTAACACTTTGATGCTGTTTACACCTCATAGCTCTCATTGGGACACAGGGAGCCCTCACATGTTGATGATATTACAGTGCTGGGGCCAGAACTGGGACTTGAGGTCCGAATTCATATATGCTCAGACAGGAACAGCCCCAGAGAGGCTGGAGTTCTAGACTCAGGCTGGGACTCTAGACCCAGGCAGATACCAGGACATGGACATGTCTTGGAGATCTTTGACAAATACCTAGAACTATTTGTATAACAATGCTAATAATAAGGCCTGCCAATTACTCCATGACTACCACATACCGTCACTATGCTAAGGTCTTTCACTACAGTAGTTAATGGTTACAACAAGTCTGCAATTAGGTATTATTATCCTGTTTTAAAGTGAGTACACTGAAATTTAGAAAGGTGAAATAACTTGTCTAGAGTTATACAGAGCCCATTGCGTTAAAAAGAAAATATACAAAATTTCATACAGAGTAAAGGTGGTAACTGCCAGAGATGTAAAAAACTGGGGTGAAACAGGTAAACTTTAAAATGCAACTATCCATTGGCTTTTTTACTCTATGAATTGAGTAAGGTAGCGAAGATAGTGCTTGTTCAATTTTAACCATGTAACACCTCCAGACAGCTTGTAAAACATGCGTATTGGGGCGGGGGGAGCCATGTTTGAGAACTCTGGGCTTATTCCCAGCTTTCCAGAAGCAGGAACTTTTCCAGGCTTCCACACTGTCCAGCTGACAAACTGCAGTGTCCTTCTGGTCCAAGACCAGTGTTTTGAGTCAGGCTGCAATAAAGGACCAGACAGAATGCATGTATGCCCAGACCTCTCCTTCCAGGTGACTAGAATAAGCTTCCCTATGTAGTCACAGCCTGGCAAGGACAGGGTGCGTTTTCATGCACCATCCCTTGAGGGTAGAGGTTCTTCCCCAAAAGTTGTAAACTACCGCTAGATTCCAAGCATAAGCATTTTAAATTTGTATTGCAAACTCTGAATATCTAGTGTGTATTTAAAGTTCATCTTTTTCCCATTAGATTATTTGGTATATGTATTATATCGGGTGTTAACATGTGCTGGGTCCTCTTTCCCTGCTTCATGTGTCTCCATGGCACTTATCACCATCTGTATTTATCATTTATTTGTTTAGTGTCTGTCTCCATCCCCTGGAATGTAAGCTCCATGAGGGCAGGAATATCTGTTTAGTTTCTTATTAAATCCCTAGTGACCAAACTAGTGTTTGGCACAGTTGGGCTCTCAACAAATATTTATGAATAAATAAAAAGGGACAGATGGATATATGTATGGATGGATGGACAGATGAATGGGTAGGTGAACAAAAGGATATGTCTTACTAATTTTGAAAATTTAGGATACAATTAGAGTAATTAAGAGAGTATGGGTATTTATTTGCACAGGAATAGAAAACTAGACAAATGAAATCTAGAGCTCAAAAAGAAACCATACTGATTGTAAACTTAATACATGTTAGGTCCATCATTACGAGTCAACGCACAAATCATAGACTAAGATGTAAGTGGTATAAGGTCAATGCATATCTATACAGAAAATTGTTGAATTCTAACCTGACATCATATAAAGAATATCAATTCCAAGCGGATTAAATGCAAAAGGCGTCACTTTATTTTTTTTTAATTTATTTTATTTTTATTTATTTATTATTTTTGGCTGTGTTGGGTCTTCGTTGCTGCCCACGGGCTTTCTCTAGTTGCAGCGAGCACGGGCTACTCTTCGTTGCGGTGTGTGGGCTTCTCATTGCGGTGGCTTCTCTTGTTGCGCGGCACGGGCTCTAGAGCACGCGGGCTTCAGTAGATGCAGTGCATGGGCTCAATAGTTGTGGCTCGCCGGCTCTAGAGCACAGGCTTTGTAGTTGTGGTGCACAGGCTTTGTTGCTCCGCGGCATGGGGTATCTTCCCAGATCAGGGCTCAAACCCGTGTCCCCTGCACTGGCAGGCGGATTCTTAACCACTGAGCCACCAGGGAAGCCCCCAGAAGGCATCACTTTAAAAGGAACTATAGGAGACTTTCTTTATGATCCAAAGGTAGGAAAGGGTTTACTGAATAAAACAAAAAAATAAAGCACCTACCTTAAAGTGAAGTACTAATATATTATATTAAAATTTTTAAAAGTTTTATGTATCACTATAAACAAGATAAAAAGATAAACTTTAGACTAGGAAAAGCAGTCGCAATATATATAACTGAAAAAGGGTTGTAACCAAAGCATACAAATTAGCATAGAATATAATTATAGCAAATCCCTATGTACCACTACATATCTTGATCAAATGTTATAACGTTACCATTTTGCTTCCCATATTTTGTGCCCACACTGATTTTAGCACTTTGCTAAATGTCACCTTCCTGGTAAGGTCTTCCGTAACGACCCTATTTAAGATTGAACTCCAACCCCTTCTCTGCTTCTGGTCTGCCCATAGCATATATGACCATCTGACATACTAGGTATTTTGCAGAAGGAAAAAACTAATATAAAAATAAAAGAATGTCCAATCCCATTAGTAATTAGAGAAATGCATATTAAAGTATGAGATATTTTATATCCATCAGATTGAAAAAATTTTAAAGTCTGGCAATACCAAATGTTGATAATGATATGAACTAGTATAAATTACTACTGCCACTTTGTAGAGCAACTTGTTACATTTCATAACTTTGAGGATGCATATACTCTTTGGCCCAGCAAGTCCATAGAGAAATCTCACAATATGTGTCTCAGGAGTATAACAATATCCATCACAGCGTTATTTGTATTAACACAATTTGGAAACAGCTCACATGTCCATCAATATGAATCAGTCAGAATATAAACATATGATAAAATACTATCTAAATGTTAAAATGAAAGAATTGAAGCTAATTCTATCAAAGCAGTAAAAACTTTAAAACATATTTAACAAAATACGCAGGTTTCAGATGGATGCCTGCAGTGGGATACCATTTAAACAAAGTTTTAAAGCAGGCAAAATAGGACTTCCCTGGTGGTGCAGTGGTTAAGAATCCGCCTGCCCATGCAGGGGACATGGGTTTGAGCACTCGTCTGGGAAGATCCCACATGCCGCGGAGCAACTTAGCCCGTGCGCCACAACTACTGAGCCTGTGTGCCACAACTACTGAAGCCTGCGCGCCTAGAACCAGTGCTCTGCAACAAGAGAAGCCACCGCAATGAGAAGCCTGCGCACCACAACAAAGGGCAGCCCCCGCTCACCGCAACTAAAGAAGGCCCACGTGCGGCAACAAAGACCCAATGCAGCCAAAAATAAATAAATAAATAAATTTATTTTAAAAAGCAGGCAAGGGGCTTCCCTGGTGGTGCAGTGGTTGAGAGTCCGCCTGCCGATGCAGGGGACACGGGTTCGTGCCCTGGTCCGGGAAGATCCCACATGCTGCGGAGTGGCTGGGCCCGTGAGCCATGGCCACTGAGCCTGCGCGTCCGGAGCCTGTGCTCTGCGAAAAAGCAGGCAAAACAGTGCTATGTATTGTTTACGGATGCAAACATGTATTAGAAGCAGAAAAACATGCATGGGCATTTAGGAGAGTAGTTATCTTTTTGGAATTAGGAAGGAATTCATGGGAAAATCTGCTTATATTCTGTAATGTTTTAAAAAGGAAAGAGCTGAAGCAAATATGATGGAATTATAATATGTGACAAGGCTGGTTGGTAGTACATAGTTTTTGGTTATAATTATGTCTACACTCAACTTCATGCTTGAAGTATTTAATAAAAAAAAAAAGAAATAGGAGGGCACTTACGTGTGACTACCAGGGAATAAAGTTCAAGCCATAGCATATCAAGTAATATGGTGTGACATTGCAAAACTGTAAGCTGAATTTTCTCATGAGTTGCAGATTGGTGCAAACCCAGATTTGGTGTCTTCAGAACAGTTAATGAGATTAGGTTTTGGAACCAGACAGTCTAGGTTTGCATCTTGACTCAGACACTTAATAACATTGAAACTGGGCATCAGTTTCCTCATCTTTAAAGTGGAAGAATATGATAAAATAGAGAATAGGAAAACAATAGAGAAAATCGATAAAACCAAGAGTTGGTTCTTCAAAAAGATCAACAAAATTTATAAACCTTTAGCTAGATTGATTAAGAAGAGAGAGAGAGAGAAGACTCAACTAAAATCAGAAATGAAAGAGGGGGCATTACTACCAATATGACAGAAATAAAGAGAATTATAAATGGAAAACACAGTACTTCCTCATACAAATATTGTGAGGATGAAATGAGGTAATATTTTTAGTGTTTAGCATACTTCATGGCACATAATAAAAAGAAAGGCTGGTTTATGTGTAGAACTCCAGATCTTCATGTAAACAGGCATGAGCTTGAAGCCTGTTTTGAATGCCATGCTTTCTCTCATTTTATTTGTTTTTTACAATAACCCTATTAAGTTCGTGTTTTTATTATCCCATTTTATATGTAAGAAAACTGAGCCTTAGAAAGGTCAAATAACTAGCCCAAGATCACTCAGCTCTTAAAAGACAGAGATGGTATTCAAACCAGATCTATCTCCAGAGAAGTATAACTATAAATTAATATCCTGGCTATATTTCACTAGTTTTACGAATAAACTAAATTGAATTTGTATAAAACATTGCAACCATCTATCCTGTAGCTTTTTTGTTTCCTTCAGTAGGGAGTCAACCACCCATTGCTGATTAAACTAATAATAAGTATCTACTTAGTTTGTGTATATGTAACTCCAAACATGTAAAATAACTAAGTTGCTATTATGGGATATTGTTACTAGATAGATATGCCAGCCTTAAACAGATTCTTCGTCTTGGAATATACTGGAACATCAGTAGGCTGTGATATTCCATTATGTTGAGTTGTGTGTCTGTCTTTTTTGTTGGTTTTTTTTTTTTTTTTTGCGGTACGCGGGCCTCTCACTGTTGCAGCCTCTTCCGTTGCGGAGCACAGGCTCCGGACGTGCAGGCCCAGCGGCCATGGCTCACAGGCCCAGCTGCTCCGCGCCATGTGGGATCTTCCCGGACCGGGGCACAAACCCGTGTCCCCTGCATCGGCAGGTGGACCCTCAACCACTGCGCCACCAGGGAAGCCCCCTGTCTGTGTTTTTTAACCGTAGTCTCTTTTGGGTTAGACAGTTTCACTGTCTTTGCTGAAAAATTGCACTCTCTCTGCTTTCCACCTTCTTCTATCTTTTGTGAATCCAAATGGAACTTAACTTTTATTGCCACTGATTATTTTGAATGAACAATTTTCTTAATGTATTTTTGTCAAGTCAGTTCCATTTATTAAGTTTTACATTAATTCATTCACTTACTCATTCCTTCTCTTATGCAGCAAACATTGATTGAGTGACAGCTATGAGCTTGTCTCTGGACTAGGTTCACAGGAAGCAAGGGTAAATCAGGCATGATAACTTCCTCTAAGGAGCTCACAACTAGAAAGAGGCAGATGGAATGGACATTTCCTGTGCAGTGTCACCTTCAGAGTGGAGTTATTTCTTGGGGAGCATGGAACATGGAGTTCCCAATTATGTAAGAGGATGCAAGGGAAGTGGCACAGAAATGGTGATATTGAAGCTGAAATTTGTTCATATGTTCATTTTCTGCCTAGAAAAATAATATGTGATCTGTGTAGAAAATTTGGAAAACATAACAAGAGAAAAATAACCTATTATCATACTACAAAGAAATAACCACTGTTAACAGTTGGCATATTTTTTAAGACTAATTTCTACATGGATGAGCTCAAGCTTTGTAAAAAATTTTGCTATGTTGTATATATATATATATATATATATTCCCATATCCTGAAAAATTTTTAAATATTTTTGCATGTACATAATATTATTCTATGTAGAAATACTAACATTCACGTTATCATTCTTCTTTTGGCTGTTTCCCTCTTAAAAACAACATTGTGATGACAATATCTGTGCATAAATATTGGACTGCATTTGTGATTGTGTCCTTGAGAAGGCCTCCTGAAGGAGAATTACAGAGTAAAGGGTGTGATCACTTTTAAGACTCTTTGACATTTTCTCCAGTGCCCTCCCTCTTCTTTACTGATCTCAAGGCAAGAGCTCAAGACTTTAGAGAGTCAGACAAATTACAAATATGGGGAAGTTCTTTAAAAAATCTTCCATGCTTCTGTGTATGTGTAGAAACGTACGTGTGTGCACACACATATGTCTCAGGAAGTGACACCTATAAACACACACACACAGACACACACATCCTCCTGTCTAAGAGGTATTGTGGACCACTTCTCATTCAGTACTTACAAATGAGCTGTACTTGTTGATTTTTTTGGGAGTGTTTTTGTTTAATCCATCTCTGTATTTCCAATGCCTGCTGTGTGGTAGGAAATTAGTAAATGTTTCTTGAATGAAATAGAGGGAAGAAAAACAAGACTGTTAAATAATGTTTACTTTTTTAAATATCGTGTTTTATTTGTTTGCAGCATTCAGCAAGACATGGTGGTGAACCCTGCCTCTACATCTTCATGATTGAGGGACTATTTTGCACAACACAAAGGTAAATATTTGAGGCTGGCTGTCTTGCTGGTCTGAAGGAAACCTTCCTCTCTGGGAATATGCTCACAAATGTCTCAGGGTTCTCTTGAAGTGATGGCTTTTGTGCTTCGTGTTCCTCCTTAAACCCTAGAGGGTTTATGGAGCCTTTAGGAATTGGTGCCTAGGGTCGCTTTTCTCTGGTCTACTTTGTGTCTGTGGTTAGAGAAAGAATATTGATTCTCTTCTTCTTAAGTACCTAGTAAATGTCATTAAGAGCCTTCAGTTTTCCTGCCCAGATTATAGACTCTCCTAATAGGTTGCTTAGACTGGTTTGATTTTTAAATATAACTATGTCAGCTCCCTTCTCAAATGCCCCGTTTCAATATATTTACCAACACAAGGAACCATTCTCAATTGTGCAAACTAAAGTCAGACCACGCATAAGATGAATGTTTCTACATAGGAAACAGACTTGGAGATTTACGAGCTTTAGGGACAGGTACTATTATTTTGAGGTCCTAAACTTTTAAATGATGGCAACACTGAATTATGTACTTCATACGGGGAGCCAAAAAGGCACAATTGAAAATGCCTCTTCTTTTGACAAATGAGAAGCATTCATTCCAATATCTATTTCTTGTTTACCAGGGATAATGCTGAATGAATCACAGACTGGTGGATGGATGTCCCTTCCTAACACTTTTAATTAGCAGCCCTGCCTATTAGGATGAACAGGGTGCTGCATTTCTGCCATAGATTACCTCCAACCCCCCTTATATGGAATAGAAATCTTATTCTCCACAAGGTAATATTCATCTCTTTCCCAGCCAGACAAGCATAGAAAATTAAACAATGGTCCGTTAAAAAGCCCAGATAATGTATTTATCATTTCCAGTTTATGTGAGTTTGCAAGGCAAATACGAGTGGGAGCTATTTGTTATGGGACCTTGGGGAACAATGGCACTGGAGAGGGAGCTGGGAGGCTGCAGGATCTGAGACTTGTAAAATTCATTAAAAATGTGAGGAGCTATTGGAAACAGAGGAAATTAATTACTCCGAGGGACTCAAATGTCACTACTCATTTAAGTGACCTGGTGAAGAGGTTGAGAAACCTGTTTTCTGAGGAGTTCTGTGGTGGAGAAGGCTGGGGGCTGGGATTACTCAACTGTCAATTTTTGCATTTCCTTGGTGACTTATTGACATGTCAACCTGGCTTGCACCACAGCCTCCTCTAATGAGTAGAGTTAAATGAGAAATGGGGGCTGGGGTGGGGGAGCGCTGTCCCCATAGCTGGCCAGGTTATTCAGCTGAGCTCACCAGGCATGTCAGTAACTGCGCCAAGTAGGGGAAGCTTGTAAATTACCTCAGTGGAGGGAAGAGGCTGATCATTTGCAGCTGGACTGTGTCTGGTCTTTTATTTTGCTTTTCCATCCGCAGAGCTCTTCTCTGAGGTGGAGTGAATTTGGGAAGACAAATGAAGGTTTTCTGCCTAAGGAGGACTGGGGAGCAGTAGCTTCTGCAAACAGTCATCTTTTCTAGATTACCTGTCTCATAAATCTCTCGAATGCATTCTGCCTATAGACAGAGGTTGAAAATATATAGATATGTGAGGACTTAAAAGTTTAAAATCAGTAAGCATCCAGAGTAATGGAGGAGAAGCTTTCTCAGATGCGTACCTTATCTAGACTCAGGAATTCAAGGGTTTTTATTTTCTGAACTCTGCCACTAACCAGCTGTGAGATCCTACACAAACCACCATAGTTCTCTGAGCCTCTGTTGCATTATTTATAAAGTGGGTAGAATACTATCTATCTTTTGTGATTAAGATCAGTGTGTCCAAAAGAGCTTTGAAGGGTGGAAATATCAGGTATGTGGGAGCCTTATCAACTGTGAGTGTATTCTGTTGTAAAATTCTTGGTTTTTAAACGCTGAGGCAGCTCAGGGGTCTGTGTTCCTACTTGGGTCATGGTGAAGGGACTCTGCAGTGTTCTCCCGTCTTGTTCAGTGAAGAAGGGTAAACCAACAAGCCAAAGAAGGAAGAACAGTGTTTCTTTGATGACTGATTTGGGGAGAGACTGTTCACATGGTTTGAAAAAAAAAGACGTGAAGCATAGCTTTGGAGGGAGTTGGAGCCCTAGATGTTTACCTCTGGGCTCAATCCTAAGTACCACTTCTCCAATTTGAAAAAATCCTAGCCCTTTGAAGTGAAGACAAATCATGCATTGGTGAAGGAGATGTTTGAAGATTATTCATTTATTCCTAGAAAGATATAATGATGAAGTAAACGATGGTAGGGTCAGTGGGGATGGAAAAGAAGAGAGAAATCTGAGAAGCCTGGGAAGGGAAGAATTCCAGGCTTTTAAGTAGTCAGGGTGGCATGCACTTAGACAAGGGAGCAGTGCAGTGACTCTAAGCTGTAGAATGTTCCCGAGGCACTTGTAATGTCATTAATGGAGGCTACAATCCTTCTGCTCGAGGAGCTCAGAGAGGTAAACAATTAATTATCATACAGAACAGACAGAAATAAGCCCAGAAGAACAACGCTGGGAACTGTGTTGAGACACAGGATGCTACTGAGCTGGACCTCAAAGGATGAGCAGCTCTGTGCTAGGTGAGAAGGGGTTCAAGGCAAAACATTCCACAGATCAGCTGCTCAGCGGCACTGAACCAAGCCGCGCAGCAGCGCAGTGAAGATGCTGGTTTGAGAGTCACGTGCCTGGCCTGTTATATGTCTTCAGCAACCAGCGATCTGTATACTAGCATGCACTCATGATTTTCAAAGGCTTCCGTGATGTTGCTGTCTCCTAGAAGTAGACTTGAAGGACTGCCTGTTCTCATTAGCCAACACTGTAGTGACCTAGGATCTGCCCTGTCCTGAGAATGCTCAGAAGATATCCCCAGGGACCCAATTCTGAATAACTGCTAAAACCACTATCCCCATTCTTTGGTGTTCTTTTGAGCTTTGTTGCCACTTACCTTTTAAAATTGCTTGAAAGTCCTAAATTGTCATAACTGAGCTGTTGGCTATTTATTTATTGTGTTGGTTAGATGTATCTACCTTTTATTCAATTGTAGTCATTTATAGCCATCATACATGAGAAATCATGCCTTCCCATGTCGAATAGTAATAAGACAGGAAAAATGTTTTCTTCTTATCTTCCTCCCTTTCCCCCCTTCTTGCATTTATCCCTTTGGTGCCTCCTATATGTCTCCTTTTTTGTTGTTGTTGTTGTTTTTATTTTTTCAGATTCTCTCTATTTACCCTTCTACTTTCCCTCTTTCTTCTGACAGAATCACAGATTCTCCAACTTGAAAGGAAGTAGGAGATTCTAAATACCAGGGGCTTAACTATAAAGCTTTGAGAGGGTTCTTAGCCATGTGGTGATTTCGCTTATCTGTTATTTTTGGTGATGGTGGTGGTGTTGCTTCCAAAGCTGACTGTCTTGGATTGGAATCTGCTCCAAAACGTAACAGCTATCTGACATTGAGCAAATCAATCTCTTTAAGTTTCAACGTTTACATCAGTAACATTAAGGTAACAATAATACTTTTCACACAGGATTGTTGTAAGAATTTAATGAGAGAGTACATGTGAAAGGGTCCAGCACGTTATGTATTCTCAATGAATAATGTTACTATTATTGTTGCTTATAATGATAATACACGCTGTTATAAATCCTTAAAATGCAGAAGGCAGGTGTGTTGATCTTTGGCAATAAAGAAGGGAGAAGCTGGGGAGACTCTTTCCCATTCTTTGACTGGTCTTAGAAAATGGAAATCCTTAGTGACAAAGGCACTGAAAGCAGCTGAATCAGTGGGTGCACAGGGAGCCTTCCATGTCTGGAGAGCGACCCGGACGCTGAACAGTCAGAAGGCCTGCTGGGTTCCCTGAGCTTCTGCTGTACCTCTGGAGAGCATCTAAGCAACTGTCCCCCAGACACAGTATTCCTTCCCACATCGTACAGTGGCTTGTAGTATGCCAACTTGGCTAGACTGAAGTACATTACTCAGAATTCAGTTTCCTGTCTGTTTCCAGTTAGCGTGGACCACAGTGGAGAGGCTTGGGAGATCTGCAGGATGGAAGGGATGAAGCAGCCACTTTGCAGCTCACATGTTTTTGCCGATCTGCTGACTCACCTAGACAGCCTGAAGCAGCATCCAGACCGGCGAGTGCTCTCCCTTTCCCTCCTCCAGCTTCTCTAACTCATCCAGAGGTGTGCATTTAGCTGCTTGAGAAAAGACCCTGGCTCCATCAGGTCATCCACGTTGGCAAGCTGGGAAGCAGTGAAAACCAAGGTTCTACTGAGCCCTCATGGAGTTTCAGCTCATGCCTGTGGGTTCCAGGCTGCTCCTGATTTTCCTCATTATTTATATCCATCTTTCCTTCCTAACTGCCTGCCCAGTGGACTTCGAGCTCCAGCATCAGATGTGATACAACAGAGTTATAGACTGCTTAACTAGTTCCCACCATTGCCTAAGGCCAAAGCCCTCTATTAAATAAATAACATATATATATTTATTAAATATATATAAATATGTAATGTATGTATATATATAATATATAATGCATTCATTCATATTTTCAGAGGAACAGAACCAACCACTAGGACGTTATATGTGTATATACATATGTGTATATATATACATATGCATATGTATACACACGTATGTGAGCAAACACACACACACACGCCCAGACACAATCTACTGGTGCTTATCTCTGCCTCTCTGGTTGACCCTGACTAATACAGAGAGTCGTAAGCTTTTTATAACAGGGAGCTCTCTACGTCATAAGGAAGCCCATTCCTTTTCTACCTCCTCTACCATTCCCCTTTCTGTAATGTAGCAAAAATCAAATTAAACTCGTAATCCAAAAATGTGGTTTTTCAGCCCAGGGCACGTGCCACTTTCTTCTCGGGACTTCTGTCCCTCTCAACCCTAAGTCCTCTCACAACATCTCATCCATTAAAATTTTTCTCTCTGGTTTCTCGCCTTTTTGGGCTTCAGGATCAGACTCTTAATGAAATTAACCCCATTAGTGTGAATATACTAGAGAGGCCTTCTAGCCATTCCACTTCCCCAGACCTATCTCCTCTTCATCCTTCCCATGCCTTTTGAAGACTATACCTTGATTCTGAATGCTTACAAGGTACAACGTGATATAGTGGGAGGGAAGGGATGCATAGAATTTAGAATCACAACACCTGTGTTTGTGTCCTGCCAGTGCAGTGTTGACTGCATCTGTTTGATAGTTAGCTTCTGAGGGCCTCAGTTTCCTCAGCTGCCAAATGGGTGTACTAATAGCCAACCTGCCTGTGCTCAGGCCCTCTGAGTCCAATAACACCTGATCAGCTCTAGATGTTTGAGGCCCCTTGTACTTGTACATCTCTCCAGTCTCAGATTAGCTCACACCTAGGTGGGAAGATGACAATTATGATCCAACGTTGGACTTCAGAATTTCTAGTAGAGTAGCCAATCAGGACACTCTTATTTTTCAATAAAAAGTAAATATCTTGAAACAGCAATAACCTAAATTCTTATTCAGCATCTACCATAGTAACATTTGGCTTAAATTATTTCTTGAAGAAGATTTAGGTTGAAGAAATTGAGTGGATAGTTGTTCCTTTTAAAAAAGGTATATATTTCAAAATTACTTGTAAATCAAAAATATTACAGAGCTGGCCAAAAAAGGGCAAAGCAGTGAAATATGAAAGAATGACTATACATTTTCTTATTTGAACCAGTATTTAAAACTAACAAAAAAGCAAATACAAAAACAGAACATGACAGAACAACCTGTAATAGAGCTGATGACAAAAAGAAACTAATAGCTACAATGCAGGGACTTTAAAAAGTGACACAGCCAATGATGAAATTAAGTATATACAAATGAAACTGTTATGAATGCATCGTATGGATGTCCCCTCAAGGAAAAGAGCCTCTGTCCTCCCTGGCAGAGGAAGGTCTCTGTGTGAGCAGAACAGGTGACTGTGGAAACATCCTATTCTTTTTTTTTTTTTTTTTTTTTGCGGTACACGGGCCTCTCACTGTTGTGGCCTCTCCCGTTGCGGAGCACAGGCTCCAAACGCGCAGGCTCAGCAGCCATGGCTCACGGGCCCAGCCGCTCCGCGGCACGCGGGATCCTCCCGGACCGGGGCACGAACCCGCGTCCCCTGCATCGGCAGGCGGACTCTCAACCACTGCGCCACTAGGGAAGCCCCATCCTATTCTTAAGTGTGACATAGGCAACCAATTATGAGCTCACAAACCTGGTTAGAAAAATTTCTGTAATTGACAGGTGTGTGGATCCTAGACAAAGATGTGGAGGATATAGGTGACAGCTGAAATCCACATTTGTGGCCAAGCCTCGCCCTACTCCCCTGCACACATTTATCATTGAACATCAGCCAAAGTTGAAGAAATAGCTGCCTTATCCTCCACCCTCTACACGTGTGTGCATACGTGCATGTGTGGGCATACACACACACACACACACACACACACCCCTCTGCCAATCTCACAAGGATCAAAGGAATGCTATAACACAATGCCTAGCACATGGTAGGTCTTCAAATAAACCTCTGTTGGATGGGTGTATGTATTAATGAATTGCCAAGGAACTCAAGGGAAAATTCTAGAGATATTAGTGGACATTATGACGCATCCTGGACAAAACAAAATGGGGGAAACATACCCTGTAGAATGACTTTACTGAAGATTTAACATGTTGATGTTCATAACACCTCACCTGCCAAAGGTATCCTATTCACATGAATGAAGCAACAGAACAGGACTAAATTGGCACAGCTGGAGGAGGCCTGCCTGTGTGTGAGAGGTGAATATTATCTCCAGGCAATGGATGGGGTTGTAACATGAGGATTCTTATTTTTAGTGTTGGGGAGAAAATGAATTTGAACCAAGAGACACCTAAGGTTGATAAGAAAAGATCAGGGCTTGAGGGAAGGAGTGGATATATAGTAAGTTCAGACCAGGAAGACTGACCAGAGAACTAGAATGGGGGTGGGTGGTGCTGTGGGAGGGGATCTTGTTATCATAGAGTGGCACCAGAAAGCATAATGAGGTCCACTGGGGCATCTGGTCAACCCAGGCGCCTACTGCTTGGGACAAGCTACATCAGAGTAAGGAACCTGAGGGCCAGGGAATCAGCTTCCCGTGGGTAAAGAAAACCAACAACCCTCCTGTATGGACGTGGCTGCATCCACGGAGATTCAGCCATGGAGATTCTTTATTAAATCACTTAACAGGGTGTATTGTAATTGCTGTTTACGTTTTCTTTCACTCTTATGAAAGAAAGAGTGCCAGGATCATGGTTTTTTGGTTTGCTTTTTCAGTTTTTCTGCATCTTTATTTCTAGTATCTATCTCTGAGAATTTTTTAAAAATCACTGATCACCCTCATATGCTAATGATGATAAACCTCACCACAGACATGTAAGGAAGCAATCGTTATTCACAGTTTTAAGTAGAGAAGTAGCAGCTTGCTCTAAGTCCTACAGCTGGTAAATCACTGAACTAGTATGTGAACCCAGACCTATCTGGATGAAATTTGTGATGTCCACTATTCCCCTAAGCCTCTGAGCCTATAATCGAGTAGGTGCTCCCCGAAGATTTCTTGGAAGGATGGAGGGAGGGAAAGAGGGATGATAAAAGGGGAGAGATGATTTGAATACAAATAGCCAGACTTTCAGATCTGTTCTGAACAGATCACACACAAATGTGCCCGACATGTAATACTTTTTTTTTTTTTTTTTTTTTTTTTTTTTGCGGTACGCGGGCCTCTCACTGTTGTGGCCTCTCCCGTTGCGGAGCACAGGCTCCGGACGCGCAGGCTCAGCGGCCATGGCTCACGGGCCCAGCCGCCCCGCGGCATGTGGGATCTTCCTGGACCGGACCGGGGCATGAACCCGTGTCCCCTGCATCGGCAGGCGGACTCTCAACCACTGCGCCACCAGGGAAGCCCCCGACATGTAATACTTTATTTAGAGATTATGCTGGGTGAACTGAACCACAAAAAGAGGGAACTGGGAGAGTTCTACCAATAAACTTTGGGATTCACCCATGAAAAAGCCAGGAACTTAGCTGAAGTCAAGTGTGAGAACATCAGATCAAAGTTGGGAAAGGGACTAAGACAGAGTCCTGTGTAAAGCGGAAAACTCTGCTGACCAGCTCTTCCAAAATGATCTAACCCCCTCTCCCAGCAACTTCACCCCCAGGCCTTAGTTTGCTAATTTTTTTCTGCATAGCCACGTTAGAGGAAATTGCCATTACTTTGTTTTAGGGATGATAAAATTAAGGCTCCATTAAGAGTTTTATAGAGTTCATCAATGCCAGGAGTGAGTTTGAATGTAAGTTACCAGGAGTAAGTTCCCCAGGCACCAAATATTGTAGTGGTGTCCAATTTGCAGCAAGATGATTCTTCTAAATGAAATTTCTATAGAAATTTTATCTAATGGCCAACTTTGTTTAAGCCAAGCATGTCTCCTCCTGTGAGCATTACCAGGGGCAATACAAAGACCATCCAAAGCTTGCATGCCCCTAGATTTTTCATCTTTCTGTGTATAACACACGGCTTTAATGTTACTCTATTGCTGGTGTCTTTAAGTATCAGTGTCTCTGAGCTGGGGATACTAGTCCTGGGTGTCCCATTGAAGGTAATGCTCCCAGATGACTCACAAATTAGGTTCCATAAAATGTAGTCATTCTTGGCTTTTAGTGACTTCTTGGTGCTGAACCCATTTAACTTACCTAATATCCCATTTGAGTTGTTAAATCTTAAACATGGATTGATTGGAACAGGGGAATAGGCTCTCGAGTGAGTACAGGGAGCTACTTTGAAGTGGATAGAAGGCCTACTTTGGAAAGAAAAACCCGATTATCACCTTCATTTTGCCACTTGTTGGCTCTGTGTCCCTGGTTTCTTGCATCTCCCTTCTCTCATGATCATTTGGCCTCAGTTCCCCTACCTGTGGAAATGGGAATCAGAGGTGATTGTGGAGAGCAAGTGGTAACATATATGTGAAAATGATAAAGTATAAATGGTTATAGAATTGTAAGTTAGTATAATACATTTAAAAATAAAATGTGAACAGAGTGCATTACATCACTGGAAACATACCGTTGAATTAGAAATTGTAAGAAAAAGAAGAATCAGGACGCTCTAGGACTATAAGGAGTCTCCGAGATGATCTAGTTCAATTTCCTTTTTGACAGATGAGGAACTTGAGTTATCCTGAACTGTTGCCCTCTCTCTCCAGCAATGCAGATTATTGAGATGAGGTTAAAACTAAGCTGACCTATAACTATGAGAGCATTTGCACTAGGTCCAAACCAAGAGCATCAAGATAAGGATGGTTTGTGTGCCAGGGTCTGGAGAAGAACAATGGTTTACTCACCATTTCAGGGAATCTGCTTTCTCAACAGGCCCCAGCCATGTGATCTGACATGACACTCCTCACCCAGTACTGCTGCAAACGTGTACTTCATACAAAAAATCATATAACATTGATTTTTGTCTCTTTTATTTTTAACTTTCATAAAGTTATCACACATGATTTTTGTTTTGATTCATGAAAAGTAACACAAATGTCATGCTTATTTTATAAGCAACTTTTTGATTGTTTACGTATTTATGAATTTTAATTTTCAAACCAATCTAAACATATTGCATGGAGTTTAGAAATTAGAGAAAGACAAAAAACTAACCATGATCCATCATTTGCATGTATTTCTTCCAGTCTATATAGACATGTTTTATATGACAGTTATCAGGTTAAGCATAGAAATATAAAGCTAGGTTTGTTTCACCCATACCATAAGCATTTCCCTATGGTGCCGGGTTCTATTACTATCAATCACTTTAAATGACTGAGTAATGTTCCACTGAGTAAAGGGACTGTCATTGGGTAGATCTGCCATAATTCATTTAGTCATTTCCCTATTATTGAACAGTGGTTTCCTTGGAATATTTTACTTTTTTCAGTAATATATGAAGATACCTTCATACCCAAAGATTTTCCACTCTTTGGGGTTATTTACTTAAAGTGACTCTGACACCTATTACTAATTTGTAAACACTCCCTCTATTAAAAACATGCATTGCCCCCTTGTACCAGTCCTCCTTCCAAGGTAGATGTTAATCCCTTACTCTTTAATAAGGAGTTTGGAGACCTACATACCCCGGCCCCTGTCTAAGTCCCAGCATCGTATCTTTATCACCCTCTGCATCTCATGTTAACCCTAGCCCCCTGGCCTGCCTATGTCCTTTTGGCCATCCTTTTAGTTCTGTGCTGGTGCTCAGGCTGGTCCTGTGACCTCACCCACCCCTGCACACATCCTGCATATACCAGCCCTTTAGCTCAAACTCATACCAGATGGTACCTCCTTTGGCAAGCCCTTGCTGGTTCCAGCAAGATTTAGGCACCCATCCTCTGGGATTCTGGGATTCCTATTTATCTCTGTCATCACACTTATCACACTTTGTTGCAAATACATGACTCACTGAAGCTGGGAATGTATCTTTCTCATTGTTTCCCCAGTTGCTAGCACAGTATTTAAACACATAGTTAAGTGTGGAACAGCTGCTAAGCAAACCTATCAATAGATTTGGCAACTGGGATATCCCTGTGATATGTTATGGAAAGAGTAAAATATTCTGTTTGCAAAGTATTGACAGATAGTAGATGTCTCCTCATCCCATTTTAAAACAGCATCATATATTACTAGTAAAACACAAAGAGGAGAAAGACTGAACGTGGGATCTCTGTAATGAATCTGAAGAGTGAAGGGTACCAAAGACCCCAACTGATTTATGCACATCCTTATAAATACATAACATTTTATTACTTAAAAATTTGATCATGCTGTCTCATGGCTTTAAATGCCATCCGTATGCTAATCATTTTCCACATTTTCATCCCCAATCCCACCACTCCCTTGAACTTAGGACGCGTGACTCCATCTGCATCCCCAACCATTTCCATCAGATACCTGCTAGGTAACGCACACTTCAAAAGTCCAGAACCAAACTCTGGTTATCCACCCCAGCTACTCCTTCCTCAACCTTCCCCATCTTAGTGAACAGCAACTCCAGTCTTCTGGGTGCTCAGCTAAAAACCCTGGAGTCACATTTGACCCCTCTTTCTCTCATACTCCATTTCCCATCCCCAAGAACATTTTGCTGGTTCTGCCTTCAGACTACACTCAGAATTCAGCCACTTCTCACCACATTATCCATGGCTATCACCCTGGTCTTAGCAGCTTATCATCGTTTTCCTGGATTATTGTCATAACCTTATAACTAATTTCTTAGCTTTCAATCTTGTCCCCCATATTTTACACACAAAAACAAAAGCATCAATGTCCTGTCCTTGCTTAAGGTCTTCCAATGGATGCCCATCTCCAAGTCCCTTCACGGTGTACTAGTCTGCATGAGCTGCTATAACAAAATACCACTGACTGGGTGGCTTAAACCACAGACATTTATTTTCTTACGGTTTTAGAGGCTAGAAGTCCAAGGTCAGGGTGTCAGCAAATTCGGTTTCTGTGATATTGCTCTTCCTGACTCAACAAACAATGCCTTCGTGCCGTGTCCTTACATGGCATTTCCTCTGTGTGCAGGCAGCAGGGGATGGGGAGGAGAAGGGGGAGCAGGAGAGGGAGTGGGCTCTTCTTATAAGGGCACCAGTCCTATTGGATTAGGGCCCCACCCTCATGACCTCATTTAACCTTAATTACCTCCAGGAAGACTCTGTCTCCGAATACTATCACATTGAGGGTTGGGGATTCAACATATGAATTTGGTGGGACACAAGTAAGGTGGTGACAGTGCCCTGTAAATTCCCATGTGAGCTGTGGCTCACACCCCCACCTCCCTCGGCTGCTCCTTGAACACACCCAACATGCTCCCATCCCAGGAGTATTAGACCCACTGGACTGTCCCTCCACCTGGACTGTCCTCCAGACATCTGCCTGGCTCACCCCCTCATGTCCTGCCCATCTCTACCCAAATGCCATTTATTGGCTGTTTCTTCCTTGACCACGTCTTATAAAATAGCACAACTGCTCCATCTCAGCCCCATCTTTACCTTGCTTTATGTTTCTCTAAAGCATTTCTGTTACCTGACTTTATATATTTATTTGTTTATTCATCTCTCCCTCTTCCACTCTAGTAGCAGAAATATAAGCTCCATGAGGGCAGATATTATGTCCTTTTTTGTTTACAAGTATATTACTGGCATTTAGAACAGTGCTGGTACACAAAAGGTTCACAGTAAGTATTTGTTGAATGAATGAATAAAAAGTAGTTTCTTTCATATTCATTGTCTTATTTCAGCCTCAAACCAAACTTGGAAGAGGGTGAGGTAGATATTTGTTCTATTTTTACAGATGAGGAAAAGTAATATTCATAAGAGTCAGACTTCATATATGTAGTGCTAATTTCATTTGTTGAGTACTTAATATAGCCAAGGGATATGCATACTATCATACTTGCTTTCATTTAATCCTTGGAGTAATCCTAAAAGATTATACATTATTATCCCTATTTTAACACAGTTACTTACGCCTTAGAAAGGTAACTTGCCCAAGGGAATCACTACTAAGTGACAGCCTAGATATGAACACTAATCTGACTTCAAAGAGCTTGTTTTTATCTATTATTACAGTTCACATCCTTTTAGCACAATACCGTGTGCCAGGGACCATGCTAAATCTTACAATAACGCTACAAAGTATGGACCACTATTATCTTCACTTTGCAGATGAGGTAACTGAAGCTCAGAGATGTTAACTTGTCCAAGGTCATACCCTGCTGACCTAAGAGTCTGACTGGCAGATGCTCGTTGTCTCCCTCCAGGAGTTAGGTCTTGAACGGAGCACTTTTTACTTTCCATTTCCCCGCCTTTATACGCTAATTGCCTAAACTCACCCTCAGGTCCAGGATGTCCCAACCATGACACACTTTTAAGTTTATATTTGCAATTCTGATCTCAATAGACCCTGTGAAACAGCAAGCTTTGGCTGGTAAATTAATAGGTCAAATCGGTCATATAACATTTGTCAATATTTTTAATCATTTTTAAAAGAAAGCATCGTCTCCTTTTTCAGGCTCTTCCAGACTAGGTCTGCTTCTTTGAACCTGTTTTCTTTCTTCTTAGATACCTGGAAAAATGTACCTGTGATTCACTCAGCCTGTCTGGCTGCTTCTAATGGTATAGCTTAGGTTCAATAGTAGAGAAGGATAATTGAATCTATTTTTCAGACTTTCATTGGTGGGCCCTATTCTGGGCACATATTATTAGAATTGTGAGAACCAGACATTTCTTTAAAGTAGAGACTGTTGGGCTGAGCCAGGAAGATTATTAAAAGACATCAAAATGCCAGCCTTGGAAAATATGTAGGGCACCTAGATTCCTCACTCTGTCCCTCCTGTCACAGCACAAAGCCTATTCAAACACCTTCCCAGGAACAGACTTCTTCCCTCAGCCAGTCCTCTGTAACCAGCCCTTGCTGCACTGCACACTTGCCCACCTCGTATTGGGCCATTGGTTCTCAAAGTGTGGTCCCAGGACCAGCCGCATCAGCATCACCTAAGAACTGGTTAGAGTAAATTCTCGGGCTCCACCCCAGACCACTGAATCAGAAACTCTGGTTGGGGAGCCCAGCATCCCACCTATTTTCACAGGCCTCCCAGGTGGATCTGCAACAGGCTCAAATTTGACAGCAAACTCTGTTAGGAGAAGTGTGGACACCCCACCCCACCCCCAGGCTGGTCCTCTCCTCACAAGCCTGTGGGTGCTTGATGAGAAGGACACAGCTGCTCTCCATCTTGCTCCCTGGTTACAGCCACAACTGAAGTGACAGAGAGCTCAACTTGAGGAAGCCTCAGTTCTTGACATGCGTGATACATAGTTTTGAGCCTGGTTTAGAGAACAATATTTTTAACTATAAAACAGATAAGGCAACTTTACAGAGTAATTGCTGTCTGCTTTAGGGAGAGCTCATCACTAACCTTTCCCATTTTGATCATATCTTTGCTCTTATTTAATAGACTATGATAGTAACGACTGTTTAATCGAGTGTATTCTATTTGCTTTATTTTGTAATGCATTTATGTAATGCATTTAAAACAAATAGTGCTACAACTCCTATTCAAAACTAGCAGTCTCCTACTTTCCATATACCCACCACTCCGAGACATTCACCATTTTAGGTTTTTTGGCTATTTAACTCCATATTTCTAAATAACACGCTTATATTGCTATGTCTTGATCTGTCAATTTCAGGCAATATCTCTTGACTTCCTCATATTGTGGTTGAGAATGTAGTTTCCCTTCTTCTCACAACCCTCACACAGTTCTCTCCAGTGTTTCAGCTACCCACCATCTTCCTCTGTCTCTCCTTTTCTTCAAGCACTGAATTCCCTGGGTGAATTGGCAAGCTTATTGTTGGCACCGAAGCCCCCCACCTGTTTCATCCTAGACACTTGGGTCTTAACTCCCTCTGCTCTGCTAAGTACCTATCACTTTTCCTTCTGTTTTCAGGCTCAGAGAGTACATGAAATCTCCCATCTGCTGTGGTCAATCCCATGTTAGAACAGGAGTCATTTGTGCTAAACTCATGCCAAATTTCACACAAGCATCATTAAAGAGATTTACTTTTCTATTTTGGTAAAAATGACTTCATTTTTAGTAACTTATACTAGAATAATTTATACAAAAATTATATTACATTTTTATTATGTTTTTATAAATTAACATTTGCAAATTGATGTTTTGTATTGTGGTTATAAACCTTTGTATTTGATATGCAAGTTAGATGTTGCAATTTTAAAAATTCTCATTTGACCACTCTCCCTTGGGATGTACTGAGTTCTTGGGTTTAAAACGATAATACTAATAATGACTTTGCTTTAGAGTCATATAGCATCCTGAACTCTTACCATGTACTAGGGATTACTCTAAACCCTTTCCATGTATTAATCACATAATTCTCTCTACCACTGTGTTAAATGGTAAATGTTAAATGTGCACTGTTGTTAACACCATTTTACAAATGTGGAAACTGAGTCACAACAAGGTTAAATAACTTGCCCCAAGTTCCTGAGCTATGCAGTACTATATTATACCACATCTTATAATAATCCCTTATGTATAATGTAGAGTCCTTATTAAGGCGTCCAGAGACTATTTAGTATTTAATCCTTACAGCAGTTCTGCAATTTAGGGTGTCTGGCCTCCCTAAATCTCATATACTTCCAGACCATAATCTCCTACTCTCTGCAGCCTGTTCCCTTCAAAGTCCACAGTGGAATATTTGCTGTGCCTGACTTCACTCGGACCCACTTCCCTAATCAATAAATCTAACGTCTCTCCTGATACTGCCTGATATGGTCTACCAGAAGGCCCCACATTCCTGCTAACGTCAAGCAGAGAAGTTACCATCCTTGAGTGAGAGAAAAGCCAGACTCCTCTGCTTCTGCTGATTTGGGCTGCTGACCCCTCCTTTAGGTCCTGGTACATTCCCTGCCCAATGTCATATTACTTTCAACTTGGCTGACTCCACTTTAGTGATTACAATGCTGCAGCGAGATAACAATTCTGTTACTTCAATATTTATTTGACATACTATCAAAATTTTATTTTGAAAATGTAGAGAATTTATAAAATAAAAAGCCCGAAGAAACTAAATTATTTAATGTATTTTAAATTCAAAAACATATAAATATTCTACAAACATCGGGAAAAATGTAAATTTATAAAAGAGAAACATTATAACTACAATACCATTATTGGCAAATAAAAGTTCATTAAGATAAATACTCAAAATACAACCTAAAAGGCACATAACTTAGGAAAATCTAATCAGTTATCCAAATTGAAAATGAAAATATTATTTGCTCTTCTTAACAATGTGTGAGTTTAAAAATAAAGTGAGTCAGTGACATCACTGAGTTGCAAAACTATTTCTGTGCAAGCTTTTCTTGCTGCTGAAAAAACTCTTTCTGGTGATTTTCTGACTAGTCAGATGAATGGTCTGGAGATAGTTAGGAGTTACCCCTAAATATTTTCCTCCAAGTTTCATGTTCAAATAGTTTTACCTCTTATTTGATAGTTATGAGGAGTTCTTGTCTGAACAACCTCTCCTCCACACCCATCCCAACAAAGACTGTAGGTCTGGTATTGATAAGGTCTTTCCCACCTCACCCCACCCACACCCTGCCAAAGAAAACATTTGATTTGCCTCCATCTTCTGCATTTGCATCATAGATATTTGCTAAATCTGATGCAGAAGTACCTGTAATAATGTCCATACTGTCACATTCCTATTCTACTTTTTCAGAAATCCTTTGACGTTCCTTCAGCAGGAACTTTGCAAGACCACAATATAGTTGCTTATTGCTATTCAGACAGCCCTTGAGCTGTCTAGATTTGTGGATTTTGCATCAGTTTGTCTTTTCACATAATGTGAATAATTGAACCAATGATCTTGCTCTCCAGATATTAATAACTCAAATTTCAGATTTAAGAAAAATTTAAATAGTGCACCAACAAATGAATGGATATCTCAGTACTTAAAAATAGCATAGTACACTGTAATCCCACAACTTGGAATTCACTACTTCCTACTTGTTCCTTTTTTTTTTTGGCGGTACGCGGGCCTCTCACTGCTGTGGCCTCTCCCGTTGCGGAGCACAGGCTCCGGACGCGCAGGCTCAGCGGCCATGGCTCACGGGCCTAACCACTCAGCGGCATGTGGGATCTTCCCGGACCGGGGCACGAACCCGTGTCCCCTGCATCGGCAGGCGGACTCTCAACCACTGTGCCACCAGGGAAGTCCCCTCCTTGTATGGAGTACCCAACATGCTTTGAGGCCAGAACTCCCGTTTACAAACAAGGAAAATGGTACTCAGGTAAGTGAAGTAATTAAGCCTGAAGTCATCAGCTAGCAAGAGCCAGCATTCAGATTTGAGTGCAGTTCTTTGGCCTCTAAAGCCAAAGTAGCTTTCACTATTTCTTAAGTTACCTAGTCCCTTTTATATAGACTCCATGCTTTCTACCCTTTGGGTGAAACAAGTGACTGACGTCTTTTCTCAGCAGAAACAATCACTTAGCTTAACACTAAGAGGCATTTTTCTTAGGTGAGGGCTGTTGAACACCGGAGTGGGCTCTTGTAGCAGGTTATACAATTTCCTGTTCTGTCATTCTCAAAACTAATTGAGATGAGGAGTTTTCAAATTTACACAGGTTCCAGATGACCTCTCAAGGTCTTTAAAAATTAAGACAATTTAAAATTGAAGTCAGCCCCCCCAGTATTTGGTCTTTTGGCTTTTTGTCACCTTACAAATAAAACATCTGGATGACAGAACTGAGGGACTTTTTCTCCCTTATTTTTGAGCCTTGCGTAACCCCAGACTTTGTTTTCTGTTATGCCGTTATCAAAGCATCCAGGTGGAAAGGATATCTTGAGAAATTGGAAATAATCTTGGTTATCTTTCCTCTATTTGCTCCCTTCATCTTTTTTCTGTTTAATAAGCACAAAGTAAACACAGAACTGATTTTTTTATTCTGAAATGTTATGAACATTAAGCTCTGAGTATTGTCACGGGAGTGCATTTCATTTGAACTCCAAGGAGGCTTAATGTAATTTTTTTAAGGAAAACCCCATTAGAAATGCTAGGTCAATTTCTCTTTGCCACGGTGGATTTAGAAGGCCTCCCTCTGGCATGTCAAATATTTCCAAATCAGTTCAGGTTTCTTTCAGGTCCTTGAGGAGTCTGGAGAGCTAAGTTGTGACTACCTAGACAGCGTTTTGAAAGATTTGACATGGTTTGGTTGTGGAAGTTTCTATCATTTGTCAATTGCCTACAATGTATCAGATCCTGTAGTGGGTTCTTTACATAGGTTTCTTCATTTGACTCAGACACTCCTACCAATTAGTATGATCCCATTTGGTTATTAAGCCAACTGTAATTCAGAGCACTTGCCCATCAGCTTCTAGCCAGTAAGTGACAAAACTGGGATTTGTTTCTTTTTGTTTTGTTTGTTTTTTTGTTTTTTTGTTTTTCTTTTTGCGGTACGCGGCCTCTCACTGTTGTGGCCTCTCCTGTTGCGGAGCACAGGCTCAGCGGCCATGGCTCATGAGCCCAGCCACTCCGCGGCATGTGGGATCTTCCCGGACCGGGGCACGAACCTGTGTCCCCTGCATTGGCAGGCGGACTCTCAACCACTGCGCCACCAGGGAAGCCCTGCTTGTTTTTTTTTAAACATCTTTATTGGAGTATAATTGCTCTTCAATGGTGTGTTAGTTTCTGCTTTATAACAAAGTGAATCAGCTATACATACATATACATATATCCCCATATTTCCTCTCTCTTGTGTCTCCCTCCCACCCTCCCTATCCCACCCCTCTAGGTGGTCACAAAGCACCGACCTGACTTCCCTGTGCTATGCGGCTGCTTCCCACTGGCTATCTGTTTTACGTTTGGTAGTATATATAAGTCCATGCCATGCTCTCACTTCGTCCCAGCTCACCCTTCCCCCTCCCCATGTCCTCAAGTCCGTTCTCTACATCTGCATCATTATTCCTGTCCTGCCCCTAGGATCATCAGATCCATTTTTTTTTTTTTTAGATTCCATATATATGTGTTAGCATACGGTATTTGTTTTTCTCTTTCTGACTTACTTCACTCTGTATGACAGACTCTAGGTCCATCCACCTCACTACAAATAACTCAATTTCGTTTCTTTTTATGACTGAGTAATATTCCATTGGACATATGTGCCACATCTTCTTTATCCATTCATCTGTCGATGGACACTTAGGTTGCTTCCATGTCCTGGATATTGTAAATAGTGCTGCAATGAACATTGTGGTTCATGACTCCTTTTGAATTATGGTTTTCTCAGGGTATATGCCCAGTAGTGGGATTGCTGGGTCATATGGTTGTTCTATTTTTAGTTTTTTAAGGAACCTCCGTACTGTTCTCCATAGTGGCTGTATCAGTTTACATTCCCACCAACAGTGCAAGAGTGGTCCCTTTTCTCCACACCCTCTCCAGCATTTATTGTTTGTAGATTTTTTGATGATGGCCATTCTGACTGATGTGAGGTGATACCTCATTGTAGTTTTGATTTGCATTTCTCTAATGATTAGTGACGTTGAGCATTCTTTCATGTGTTTGTTGGCTGTATATCTTCTTTGGAGAAATGTCTATTTAGGTCTTCTGCCCATTTTTGGATTGGGTTGTTTGTTTTTTTGTTATTGAGCTGCATGAGCTGCTTGTAAATTTTGGAGATTAGTCCTTTGTCAGTTGCTTCATTTGCAAATCTTTTCTCCCATTCTGAGGGTTGTCTTTTTGTCTTGTTTATGGTTTCCTTTGCTTTGCAAAAGCTTTTAAGTTTCATTAGGTCCCATTTTTTTATTTTGTTTTTATTTCCATTTCTCTAGGAGGTGGGTCAAAAAGGATCTTGCTGTGATTTATGTCATAGAGTGTTCTGCCTATGTTTTACTCTAAGAGTTTTATAGTGTCTGGCCTTAAGGCAAAACTGGGATTTGAATCTGGACCTTCTGGTTCCCACACTCAGGCTCTTCCCACTGCAGCATCTTGTCTCAGCACTTCTGCTCCTGGCCACCAGCCCTCAGTCCTGCATCTGTATGGTTGGATTCCCAATCCAAACTTAAACTTGGTCAAATCTTTCCTTTCACTTGGTAGCCTGCCAACATTCTGTTCACTTGGCTTGAAGATGATCTTGTTTCTTTTGAGAAATCCCGACACATTCCATCCTCAATTCATTGATCAGTCATTTTATAATCCCACTCCACCCACTGTACCAAACCACTGCTGGGTGATGGAGATACAAAGAAGAGAGTCTCCCAGTTGAGAGGGGGTGAGTATATCCTGGAGAAAAGATCATTGCAACACAGTGCGGCACATGGCAGAAAGAAGAATAGACAGTGTCATATGAGAATCCCTACTATTAACTTTGCCTGGGAAAATCTGGGAAGGCTTTCCAGAAGGGGTGACATTGGAGCCAGGTTTTGAAGATGTTTGTGATGGACTGATTGTGTTCCCCTAATATGTTGAAGCCCTAACTTCCAATGTGACTACATTTGGAGATAGAACTTTTCAAGATGTAATCAAGGTTGAATGGAGTCTTATGGGTGGGCCCTAATCCAACCTGTTATTCTTATAAGAAGAGGAAATTTGGACACACAGAGAGACACCAGGGATGCACATGCACAGAGAAAAGACCATGTGAGGACACAGCGAGAAGGTGGCCATCTGCAAGCCAAAGACAGAAGCCTCTGGGGAAACCAAACCTGCAGACACCTTGATCTTGGACTTCCAGCCTCCAGAACTGTGAAAATACATTTCGGTTTTTAAGCCACCCAGTCTATGATACTTTGTCATGGCAACTGGAGCAAACTAATACAGTGTTCGAAAACTCTTTTGTCATGGCAGCTGGAGCAAACTAATACAATGTTACAAAACTCTCCTTCCTCCTCCTTCTTACTTGAGTTGCTTTAGCTCCTTGATAGTATTCCACTGACACCTGTCACACACCTCCTGCTCTCCCATCCCTACCTCTGTAGTGCTCTAAAGGACCCAGGCATGTTTCTCTAATGAATGATAGGTAGGTGGTTTCTCATATGAACACTCCAGTAAGTGGTCACATGAAATCCACATCAGTTTATAAATATTGATACTGGCGGGGCATAAATAGCTCCTGGCCATAAGAAATGTATATGTTTCCGGTGTATTTTCTACAGGCTTTTCTAAAATAAGCTCAGAAGTTCTACAACATGTGACAGTAAATGTGTCACTTTTGTGAAATACAATACAGAGCAGAGAACCGTTCATAAGAATTGTACGTGTTTCTGAAGATTTAATTACTTATATAATTTTATACGATTTTACACATTTATGTTTTTAATCAAAGGTTTAAAATTGGTAATAACCATAAGAACTCTTTGAAAGTAGAAAAATGCTATGGAGACACGTGAGGAGAGATCAAATAGACTGTAATTAGGTAAATTTACATTCAGTCTCAGAATAGCGCTGGGCACACAGTAAATACAATGTAAGTGTTAGACGTAATTATTGCTTTGAGACAAAATGGAAACTCTCCAAACACAAAGACGGTCAGAAAATATTGAAGAAATGGAATAAAAACTGGAAATTAGAAGAGTAAAAATTCATAAAACTAATTTGATAAAAGTACCAGATAAAATAATCAATAAGCTATGGATATAACACATGAAAACAAAATAGGAAATCAGATTGCAAATGTGAGCACTGAAAAGATATTTGATAATGAGTAAAACAGATTTTTGTTTGTTTGTTTTTTGCGGTATGCAGGCCTCTCACTGTTGTGGCCTCTCCCGTTGCAGAGTACAGGCTCCGGACACGCAGGCTCAGCAGCCATGGCTCACGGGCCCAGCCGCTCCATGGCATGTAGGATTTTCCCAGACTGGGGCACGAACCTATGTCCTCTGCATCGGCAGGCAGACTCTCAACCAGTGCGCCACGAGGGAAGCCCAAAAACAGATTTTTTTTTGAGTGACTCATAAAAAGACCATATGTGACCAAATAATATAAGCGTTTGATAACAGTTTCAATTTACTGTCTGTCTTCCCAACATATGATGAGCTTCCTAGGGAAAGAGATAGGATCATATCTTCTCATTTCGGTATTTTCAGGGTGGAGTACCTGATACTGAGTGAGCACTCAGTGAATGTGTGATGAATGAAGGAAGGCATGAATGAATGATTGACTGAGATTTCTGGGACAAGGAAGGAGTGGGGAGGTGCTCACGAAGTTGGCCACAGTATCTGCCATATTCCTGTCCATATCTGAACTGCCCCTTTCTTTGTGTCTTCCAGCTGTGACTTCAGCCTGACCTCTTAATTAATAGCTGACACTTGTGCAGAACACTACAGTTTATAAATGCTTCTGACATGTCAACTCACTGACTTTGATCTTAAAACACCCCTGGGGTGTTAGGCAAAGCGAGAGTTATTACCCCTTTGTACACATGAGGAACCAGAAGCCCAGAGGGGCTGTGACTTGCTCAAGGTCACTCAACTTATGTGAGGCAGTCAGGACTCAGTTCCAAATCATCTCAGTCCAAAGCAGGTGTTCTTTTCACTGTACCATCAGCCGTGGTACACAGAGGAGGCCACAACTTCGAGAGGAGTTATAGAGCCTTCCCAGGGTGGTAACAATGGAACTGGGCCTTGAAGCATAAGTACTTAGCATCTTCTTCTACCAGCATAGCCAGTCGCTAGTGGAAGGAGTGATAACTTCAGGGATGTACTTGGAGAGGGAAATCTAGGCACTGGTATGCAGTGGTTACAAGCATGGGCCATGGAGTCATGGTTTGGTTAGAATCCTATCTATGCCCCTTAATCATTATGAGGTCTTTGAGAAATCTTCTTTTCGATTAAAACTATTCATAACTATTCATAAACTATAAGCCCTTTAGTGATTAGGTTCTGGGTATACAGTGGTTTAAAAAAGAAAGGCATGACTCTTCCCACCACTAGTTGTCTAATGCTAAACAAGTATGTCATTTTATACCTAATGAGCACACAAAAGTTGTTGCAAGGAATTAAGGTAAATGGATAATCAAGCAAAGCTTTTAGCAGGTGCCTGGCACACAGTAATGGCCCGGGCAATGATAGCAAAATACAGGGGCTTGAAAGGCACGGAAGCCTTCAACCTCACCACTCACCCACACCATGGCTCCGGGTGGTCCTATCCCTACCTATCTGCACCTGACATCAAGTGTTAAGATTAGACCACCCTCTAATATTAATGATCCCTTCAGTTGGCTCTCCATATATCTCTAAATTGCTTCTCATTCCCTGGTAACTTTAATTACCACCACCATCCACTGTGGTGAGTATGGTCATCCTCCAATGATACATATGAAAATTTAACCCACCGTGGTTTGTGACCCACAAAACACAACAGGCAGAAGGGAGCTGCCTCATCTCCTTAGAAACATTTGCCAGCTCCTGTCTGCTTCCCAAATGTAAGTACAGCCTCCTTGACTCTGCACACAGTACTGCTTCCCAAGCACAGATCCGTGGAAGAGTAGTGATCCTGGCAGCTAATAAAATCTTCCCTCGAGAAAAAAAGGACATTAGAGTGAACTTTATGTAAATCTAAATGATCCATTTTAAACCAATATCCTTTATTCTGATTATTTATTGTACTAGTGTTGGGATTAAATGTCATTAGCATCATAAAATTATGATGCTCATAGTAGGTATTTTTTATAAATGTCCCTATTTAACAAGATAAAGAGCCTGACGAAGCTTTTTTTTTTTTTTTAAACTGGACTGTGAAATCCAAAAGATAGGACTTTTGTACACAGCCAGGACTGATGTACTATTATAAGGTCTCTCATTCTAACACATCCCTGCTCTATTCTGTCTTCATCTCCACGCCGTCCTTCTCTCTCCTCTGATCTAGTAGCACCTGACCTAATCTTCCCTCCACTCCTTAAACTCTACGATTGCTTGTGTGTTCAG